>NC_136860.1:4774256-5374256 GCF_951799975.1 Gobius niger | reverse complement strand
GATGAGCGATGTACAGCTCTGGCCGCGGTCCAGATGCTAAGGACCACACCGAAGCTCTCAAAGACGAGATTACTGCACAAATGGAGACACTTGCTAGCGGCCACGAAGAATCGGTGAACACCCAGCAGGAGCTGGAAATGTCGCTCTCTGATGTTCGTGACAGAGTTGCAACACTGGTAAAAATTTAACGAAGCACTGTCAAAACGGTACAAAAAGGTTTGGGACAAGTGCATGGATCTGGAAATCAGGAATTGGAAATCAAACATCATGATTGTAGGGGTGGAAGAAGATGCTGAAACGGGCAACCATAGTGGACCATAGTGGACCATAGTGGACCATAGTGGACCATAGTGGGCCATAGTGGGCCATAGCCGGCCATAGCGGGCCATAGCGGACCATAGCGGAGCATAGTGGACCATAGCAGGCCATAGTGGACCATAGCGGGCCATAGCGGACCATAGCGGACCATAGTGGACCATAGCGGGCCATAGCGGGCCATAGCGGACAGGGGAACGACAGGACCTGGGATCAGCCTGACACAGACACCGCCACTTTTTAAATCATTTACATTTGTCTTGAAATCACAGGGGAAAGTTTCAAAACGGTGTTGATGTTAAATATAGTGGGGTACATTTCCATCTGTCAAATTAGCGATCGATTAGCCATGTTGTACCATCAGATCATCGTAAAATAATATACAAATAAAGTACATTTAGATTGCGTATGTGGTATCTCTCTGGTCACAATAATAATTTTTAAAAAATGTGTGTACTGTGTCCACCTCCTTATTTACAAAAAAAGAAGGATTCTTCGTGTAAATGTTATTTTCCCGTTTAAATGTTGTGAATGTAAGGCCACAGTTTCAGACCCTGGACTTTGTCCAACAGTCGCCTTTAAGGGTCAGAAATGTTTTTCTCACATAGTTTTTCCAACTATGTGAACAAGGACTGGACGTCACTTTTGAAGCATCTCTACATATGAACTGCCGTTCAGTTCTTTCCGTTTCTGTCTATCTCCGTGGTTGTGAAAATAGACTTTATGCTAATATTGTAACAAGCTCCACGGCGACGACAAAAACGCTTTAAATCATCAACTTTCCAGCGGTTGAAACGTTCCAAATCAGAGCTTTCTTCGTTGCTTCACGCTAACTATCAATGTTGTTTGGTAGCCAAAAGAAATTCCATTACCCATAATGCAACCGGCATTGCATGGGGTGATCCTGGCTTAGACCATGGGGGTATAGTTAAAGATCCATAGGACATGGCAGTGGCAAAGAGGGACTAGTTAGCCCCAAAACAGCAGTTGTTTTTCAGGCAAGAGCTCCTTCCAAGATGTTGCTACGCTTTATTTTCAGCTCCTTCAGCGCTGGCCGGATCAAGCTGTCCAGACAGGAAAAAGAACAGCAACAACATCCCGAATTTCAAAGTAAAATAGGACAATGTCGGTCTATGATCACGGATCTTAAAAATGATGAATGATATGAATTAAAAGGGAAGGTGGATGATTTTCACTTGACATGGGATCATTTTCTGGGGTACTTTAAATATATCCTATATCATTTAGTTTTTTGGCTTCATTCACGCAGTTCTCAGCAATCCTCCTGAATCCTACTCTCTGAGCAGCTGCTCCACCCTCTTCTGGAAAACCACTGATTTGTTTGATGTCTGTAATGTACGTCTCTAATGTAAAGAGAGAGAGAAAAAAAGTAAGTGCCAGAGGTGTCCGCGCCGTACTGCCCCTGCAGAGAAAACAAACGCACAGTAGTTATTTTTGCCCCGAAGCTGTGAAGAAGGAACTCCTTTCTTAGCTACTCTGGACACCACCTGTTCTTTTTTTCTTACGTAACGATGATGTCTCAGCGAAAAGCGCGTTTGGCTGGTACAACACTTTATTCAACCTTCCTAAAGAAGAGACCACTTGCCAAAGCCAAAGCTTCTTTCCGGGATTCAGCGGCTACAGTGTTTGTCTGTGACCGTCACTTCAGCGCTGGATGCTTGGGGAAGCTTGGCCAGAATCAAAGTGAATTTGCAAACGCAATTCCTACAATAAAAACACCCGATGGAGACCAGAGCAGTGAGTCAATCAAAACGCGTGTCAGCGTGTGTGTGTTAGCCATTTATGAAACTGTGTTGCAAATGTCCACTCCTTATAACTGTAACTTCACTTTTTGCTGTGACATTTATATTTCTACTACTGCTAAAGTTGCTCCTCGGAGAGAGGGGCGGAGTTAACTCGAAATCGAACTTGAGTCGAAGCGTCTTGTCTTCCGAGTTGGAAAAATACTTACATTTCTCACAAAAAATAGTACTCCATAATCGTAGAGGTACAATATATCATATAAAGACCTATAGTTTACTTTGGAATGGCTAAAATAACATGATACAGATCTTTTAATAGGTTTAAGCATATGTGTGAATGGGAAGGAATGAATTGACAACAGTCCGGCGTGGTGTGTTCATTAACATGCACTGTCCCTACCAAATCAACCAATAAAGAAAAGAAATCCAGTCTTTGATTGCCCACTGTTTCTGTGTGCTCATTAAGAGCATGCTTTGTATTGGCAACAGGAGAATATAAAATCTTCCAAAAACCTTGTGAAATGGGGCGCTGTGTGAAAGCACCATTCATATTACAATTAGAAGAGGAAGAGGACAGATTTTTGGGTGATATTTGCTGCTGAATGGGTCAAATGAAAATTGTATTGGCCAATCACAGTCTAAAGCGCAACTGTTATTTTTTTCAAAATGCTTCTCACTTTTGCACCCAGATGTATTTTTTACACAGACACGAATGCCTCAGACGTTTCTTCTTCTTTTCTGACTGCTTCGACCAGACACAGTAAGCAGCCCTACCAGCAGGTCAACATGTATTTTTTCTGTGTTTCAGATGAGGTGTTCCGCAGCCAGGACCAGGGAGCCTCTGCCCCTCGGAGCGTGTCAGCCGCAGACGTGGTTTTGTACGGAGTCAATATCGTCCTGCCGCTCATGTCCCAGGATCTGCTGAAGGTACTGGTTTTGCAATGGCTTATCAAAACAAAACATTCTGAACCATTTTATTTAATCCTGGAGTTTTGTTACTCTTACCCCCTGTCCCCCTCTGCTTCTCTCCTGCTCACTGGTATGACCTAAGCTCCTCTGTGTGTCCTCCAGTTCCCGTCCCTGTGTAACCAGTACTACAAGCTCATCACCTTCATCTGTGAAATCTTCCCAGAGAAGATCCCTCAGCTGCCTGAGGAGCTCTTCAAAAGCCTCATGTTCTCCCTGGAGCTGGGCATGACCTCGTATCCTTTTGTCTTTGATAGTGGTCTTTGCTCTCTGATGTTTCTCTGATGTTCCTGCTGCTGTCCTTGACTTGTTCCTCCAGGATGAGCTCAGAGATCAGTCAGCTGTGTCTGGAGGCTCTGTCCCCTCTGGCCGAACACTGCGCCAAGAGTCCAGATAAGGACACGCCCCTCTGCATGGCCACGCAGCACTTCCTCAAGGTACATCTGCAGGCGGCCAACAGCGACTGTCCAAATCCTTCACTTTGTAATAAAGTGAAGGATTTGGATTTGTAGAATATTCATTCTCTCACTGCTGAAACATTATGGAAGGAGAGCAAGGCTTGAGCGATCCACCACAGACCCAACTCTGCCTCACTCTGAACAGCTCCGAACACCGCGAAACTCCCCGGACAGTCTGTGCAGACAAGCTGAGAAAAGAGCCTCTAAACCCGGGCTCTGAGGCAGGGCTTTAGTTTGACTGATCACACAGGTTTAAAGAATAATCTAATCCAGTCATTAGCTCTGGGTTCTTAAAGGGGGGGTAATTATGCAAAATCGACTTTTTCAAACTTTACATCATGTTATTATGTCATTCCCTCATTAAAAACATGCCTGAAGTGTTGCCTTGGCACATTCCCGTATTTTTGAGTAATCTGTAAAAACTCTGATGGCAGCCATTTTAGGGATAGGTTTGCCTGAGTCCTCCTAGGAACGCCCCCACCTCCTGGAGACGCCTCCGAGCTTTCATCACCAGCCGAGTAACCAACCACTGCTCCTCAGCAGAACCTCCTCCCCACTGATGCCACAGACAGCGTGTGGAGGGGGCGTGTCGGAAAGGGTCAGAGGTTCTTAAAGAGACAGAGGCCTATTTCAAGACATTCACTACAGCCATTTTGAGAGAGCAATTTTATGCAAGGCAGTTATTCTAATTTACTGCATTTACAGACCAACAGAAGGTTTGGTCATCATTGTAGTGTGCTATAGACTGGTGCTATGTGATTGAAAAAAGCATAATACCCCCTCTTTAACACACTTTCAGAAGAGTAAATTTCCCTGTTGGCCCGTTCTCTTGTGACAATGTGATGACACACGAAGAGAAAAGCCTTTCATTTCCAGTGTGCTGATCGCGCTTTTACTTCACCTTTACTCCAAATAACTTGAAAGTGCAGAACTAAACTTTTTTGAAGGAAATATTAAATCTTTTTTAATATTTAGGCCCATCTCAAAAACACTTTGTCAGTCACTGACTTGCTTTTCAAACTGGTGCACTGATCATAAATGCAAATGTGTCACCTTAGGTGAAAATACGCCCATTTGACCAAATAAAATACAGTCCATATGTCATAAATGTAGATAATAGTGTGTACTGTATAAGATGGAAGGACAGTCAGAGCTGCTCCTGCTGTTTTTTTGTTTTGTATTTTTATAACGAAACAAATCAAACATCCTAAATGTTTTGGTGCAATACATAGTATAATCCCACTTTTATTCCAGTGAGGGCTGTGATACTAACTAGTAGATGAGGGTTGGGGAAAGAGTCTATCAAGAGTTCCTCTTCTTATTTTTTTCCTGCGCTGTGATACAAGGCAGGGGGAGAGATATCTGCAGTGGCAACGTTTGGTTTGAAGTGTAACCTACAAGAGTTGATTTTGAATAAAAGAAAAGAGGAAGTATGCCCTTTATAGTCTACGCTGTCCCTCATGTCCCTGATCAGTGGACTGAAGGACTCTGAGCTGAACTCTGTCCTGTCTTCTGTTTGCAGTTGGTGTTTGACATGCTGCTTCTCCAAAAGCACAACACAGAGATGACGGTCGCAGCTGGAGAGGCGCTCTACTCCCTCGTGTGTCTGCACCAGGTTTGGAAATGTCCCTCTTGAACAAAGCACTGGACACAATCAGCCTTTTTCTCTCACACTGCGTTACTACACTACTACAGTGCCGTGAAAAGTATTTTCCCGCTTCCTAAATTCTTACATTTGTTTATATTTAGCACACTTAAATGTTTCTGTTCTTCAAGACATTTTTATGTTAGGAATTTCTCTAACCAGGGAAATCGGGCTCTAAACTTTTGGGCAGTTCTCACCTCTCTCTGCTGCACGAGTGACATAAGAGCTCATTTACAACTCATTTAGATAAATTTAAAAAAAAACTCGTCTTTCTCGATTTGTGGGGAAATGAGTCAGCCGACTTGTGTGCCTGGTTCTTTTTCACAGCACTGTTTAGTCAACATGACCCGTCTAATGAATGCATATGAGCCTTAGCAGTCGTTCAAAGCTCCCCCAGCCATGAACCAAATCAAATATACTGTAAGCAATAAGTCTAATTCTGATTCCTCTGTCATGGATTGTGTTTTTATTTGAATGATTCGTCCCTTTTCCAATCTTTGCAACAACCTTTTGCTGACCCTTCCTGGTCTGTATTGCTGTCATGCCCTGTTTAAGCCAAGAGAAAAGCTGTTGTTTTTAGGGACGCACCACTTAACATGTGGCGCCTTCTCAGCTGAGGAGAAAAAACTGGAGAATTCTTAAGTGAAAGTACAATACATAGAGCTGACTTTAATACGGACTACACTCCCTAAATCAGTCTGTTGGATTTAATCAGAGCTAAATGTTGTCTTCATTGAGCCTCCGCGCTGGGTCTAATGTGACTAACTAGCTGCTAACTAGCCGCTAACTAGCAGCTAACGGCTCTGCTGAATCTGAGCCGCTTTATGCTCAAAGACTAAAAAGTACTCCGAAAATGCAAAATAAAGATCCAATCCTAGTAGTAATAATAAGTAACCATCTCAATACTATTATTACATGTAGATAAATGAATACAGCACAGGCACTGAGTGACTTTGACATGTTCTGTTCTGTCAGGGTGGACTTCACCATCTCCATTTCACACCTTTACAAATCAACAAAGTTTGACCCAAGAAATGAAATAAAACTAAAAAATTATATTGAATGAAAAATAAATCAAATAAAATAGCATATGTTCCATACGCAATCCAATCTGCTGTGGAAATGTATAATCTGTCTGTATGTAGAAAATGCTTTGTACTCGTATCAGTATTCAGTATGGATAAGTTCTTAAATCAAAGTGCTCATATCAGTTTAGTGCATCCCTAGTAGATTTCCCGGTATGGTTACCCTGAGGTGTGTGATTGTTGAACATCTGTTTCCCCGGTGCTGAGTGCTGTTGCTGTGTGCAGGCGGAGTATTCGGAGCTGGTCCAGTCTCTGCTGGCCACACAGAGGGACGCAGTCATCTACCAGCGGCTCTCGGACGCCTTCCGCCAGCTCTCAGCCAGCAGCTCCCCACCCACCATGGACCGCAAACAGAAGCTGGCCTTCCTCAAGAGTCTGGAGGAGTTTGTGGCCAATGTGGGTGGTCTTCTGTGTGTCAAATAACCCCTGGCCCCGAGGCCCGGGAGCTGTGCGTACTGTGGGCGAACACGGCCCGCGGTCCACCTTCACAGAGACTTCAGAGTGCAGGCCCGTATCGGGAGGACCTGCACACTGCTGGGAGTGAACGCTTTGGCTCCCCCCCACCCACCAGGCCACACTGCCGTGTGCTGCAGCGGGAGGACATTCATACAAGGACCATAGGTCTGTCCATAGACTTCAGGGACTGAAGCTGTTGGAGCTAAGGACCAGAGACAGGAATACTGCAGAGAAAGGTTTCCCACAACGATCAAACAGCTGTAGACTGCTCTGTGGAAAAGCCATTTCAACAAAAGTGAATGATGTCACGGATGGAAGGGTCTGATCATAAATGTGAGCCGGTTCATGGCTCAGCCTCTTCATGTGAAAGAGGAGCTGCTGTCATTCCAGGCCTTACTCTGTCACTTAGTCTCATTCAGACTGCAATGTCACTCAAATCTCATTATATCTGATCTTTTCTGAACAACATTAATGCAACCACTTCCATCTGTTACTTTCATCCACACAACACTGCTACTCTATAAATGCTTTTCATTCTTCAAAACGACACATTCACTCGTCTGTGTGAGTGTGTGGCCTCCAAACCTGTCGCCACTTCCTCCTTTAAACCATTGGCTTTAAAATGTGTTGGCTCTTATCACTTTGCACAATGATGTCAGACCCACAGCACCGTGTTTTAATCAGTGTTTACTTTGGGTTTTGTTCAGACAGATATCAGATACAAGTTCCATTCATTTAGAAAATGAAAGCCTTGCAAATGTTTTTGTGAATTGTGCATTGAGCAGACCTGCAGTCTGATTGTAGCCCAAGTGACAAGTATTTCACTGCTGCAGTTTCAATTATGGATATAATATATA
The DNA here is from genome assembly GCF_951799975.1 of Gobius niger. Classification (NCBI taxonomy): domain Eukaryota; kingdom Metazoa; phylum Chordata; class Actinopteri; order Gobiiformes; family Gobiidae; genus Gobius; species Gobius niger. The sequence goes on along the minus strand of NC_136860.1, from coordinate 5,366,711 downwards.
ATCTGTTCAGGGGAAGATCTCTGCTGTCACAATCTGAAGTCACCAAACAGAAACACTGTTTTTCAGTCACACAGTCTCACTACGCTACGATGCTTTTGTGAGAAAGTATTCATATGGTAAAGGATGTTGTTTTATGTCTGCGAGTTACCCATCGTAGTAGAGATTTGAAATGACGTCGACTGGACTGGGTTGATTAATCAGAGAATGTTTAGCTCCTATCTTCAGAAGCCTCCTCTCGCTTTTGTAATAAAGTTGTAAAACTGGTAAAACGAGCTGGGGGTCCTTTTAACGTCAGTCCTGATTCCTGAGCCACATAATGTTCTCCCAAATCAACAGACCAACACCTAAACACCTAAACTCTTCTAATTACAGGCGAGGCAGGTTACGTTTGAGTAACACTTGTGATTGGATCGATAAAGAGCGCAGTAGTTCTAGGATTGGCAGTGAGCAGGGCACCAGACTCTACCGCTTTTTCAACCGAAAGAAGGAATAGGCAGCCAGGCTACATAGCCCTGCCTACCGCCATTCTTCTTTATACTTTCACTCAGAGTCTGGGCATTTGCTGCTATCCTGTGTGTATTGAAACCAATTGATAGTTTTCTTTGGAAGTACAATAACATAACGATAAATAGAGATATTAGGGGAGTGATTATATATTTAACAAATCCTTCTGGGAAAAGAAAGTGCCACAGTGAAACATTTGACTTTGCAGGTGTTGAGAGCAAACTGGATCTGAGGTTTTGTCTGCAGTGTCCCCTGTGCGATGGCACAGTTCTTCTAGTGAGCTGCCCTCAATGATGTCGCCTGAAACTACAAATAGCAGTTTCAGCAGAGTAGAGATTTGATATCTGGTCGACTGGGTTGAGGTTGAGGATGATTTGTAGCATTTATCTTCAGAAGCTTCTCGCTCTAAGACTGGTAAAACACACAACCTGGAGGTCACTGGCCTCTCCCGAGAGGAGGGGCCACTTTCTCTCATTTGAATAGTCCTTGTTCTGGCCAAACACACAGACTACCAAAGCGAGAAGAAGCTTCTGATGATCAAAGTGAAACGTCCTCAACTCGATCAACAATATGTAAAATGTCTAATAGGATGGATAATTCCAGGATGACTGAGAACCTACTGAGTTTTTAGCCTGTGTTGGTCAGTATTGGCCAGTGCTCCCCCAGTGCCTTGATCTTCTGAATGGACGCACCACTAAACTGTGCCTGTCCTTCCCTCTGATGCACAGCCACGTTCATCTCAACCAAATAAGACTCTACTGATGTAAATATGGATTCTTGAAAAGACGCTTTTATAATGCCAGGACGTAGCGTACAAGTTGATTAAGTAGTTTGTATGTCGTGTGGGACACCAGTTGCCAAAGGGAGTCCCAGATATGTTGATGCGGTCCCAGGGTAAGATGCTTTGTAAACGGTACGGCAATAACCAAACCAAGTGAAGGATGGACGGCCTGAGCGTTCTCTATGCAGAACTGTTGGAGAATGTTTTTGTTGGTGTACATAAAGTTGTTATATAAAACACTGTTGCCTCCTGAGTATTTGCCCAACACACTACACATAAATAATAAAGCTTTTTATTTTTTAAATTCCAGATTATCTCACAGCTGTGGAAAGAAAAAATGCTTCAATGACTCATCTGTGTTTTTATTAAAGGTGCATTTGGCAACTTTTTCTGTGGAAAACAAGTTTATATATTGTGTGTATTTGACCTTGTACTAAACAGTTTGAGTAAGCCCAGTTATAGAATAGAATAAAATGCTTTATTTGTCAGTACACACAAGCATAATGAAACTGGTTTGTCTCTCAAAGTCTCAATAATAATAAAAACAGCAGCAGCTCCAATGTGGTGCTAAAGTGCTATTAAGGCGTGATGGAGCTCACAGCTTGGCGGTAAATAGCATTTAATTCAGGAAACAAGCTAGAAGGTAAATTCATTCAAAACAGACTGAACAAAGAAATTAAAACTGCCAAGAGAGCTTATAAAGACAGGGTGGAGAGACTTTTTAACAATGGAAAGGCCAGGGAGGCCTGGCAGGGCGTTAAAACCCTGACCGGGCTCCCCTCCAAATCCACCTCATCTGGGCTTTCTGCTGAGGTGTGTGTCCACATGGCAGAGGATCTTAACATCTTTTATTGCAGGCATGATCAGTGTGATTACGCCAAGGAGAGGGAGAGGCTCTCTGCAGAGCTTGTCTCTATGTCCCAGTCGACTGAGGACCTGCAGCTGCTGCCTGTGGATGTGGAGCGCGCACTGAGGCAGGTTAAACCCAACAAGGCTCCCGGACCGGATCAGATCTGTGGGCGCCTGCTGAAGGGCTGTTGCAGTCAGCTGGCTGGTGTCCTCTGCTCCCTGTTCAACCGTTCCCTGGCAGAACACTCCATCCCCTCCATCTGGAAGTCCTCTATCATCTGCCCAGTGGCGAAGAAGAGTAACCCCAGCACCAACAACGACTATCGGCCTGTGGCTCTGACATCACTGGTCATGAAGAGCTTCGAAAGGCTCGTCATGGCCCAGCTGCAGGCTGATGTGGGTATGCACTCTGACCCACTGCAATTCGCCTACCAGCCACGGAGAGGGGTGGATGATGCTGTTACATAGTGTCATCACCCACCTAGAAAAGCCCAAGTCCCATGTCAACCTGGTTTTCGTGGATTTCTCAAGTGCATTTAACACCGTGCAGCCACATCTCATGGGACATAAGCTGCTCCAGATGAGCGCCAACCCTCACCTCATCCTCTGGGTCCTTTCCTTCCTCACAGGGAGGGATCAGAGGGTCCGAGTGAACGGCCACCTCAGTGCTGTCAGGACAATATCCACTGGTTCTCCTCAAGGTTCAGTCATCTCTCCACTTCTCTTCACTCTGTACACAAGCGACTGCAAGAGCACCACCCCAGGTATAACCTACATCAAGTACTCAGACGACACAGTTATCATGGACACTACAAACACACACGGATTATTGCAAATTGAACTGGACTCATTCTCACGGTGGTGTAGTGAGAACTGTCTGGATTTGAATGTATCCAAGACCAAAGAGATGACCATCAACTTCCAACATGGCCACTCCAGCTCTCCCTCCCTCACTGTCAACAACGAAATAATAGAAAAGGTTCATTCATACAAATACCTGGGTTCCATAATCGACCATAAACTCACATTCAAACTCAATGCTGAACACATATTTTCAAAATGTCAACAACGCCTCTTTTTTCTCCGTAAACTCCGCAAACTCCAAGTCCACCCGTCCATTCTCGCCTCTTTTTATAAATGTTTCATTGAATCCATCCTTACATTCAACATCACTGTCTGGTTTGGTTCACTCACTCTCACCCACCGCAACATGCTCAATAAAATAATCAAAATCAGCAATGAATTCATGGGTCAGGAGCAGGACTCACTCAGCAGCATCTATGACTACAGAGTTCTGAGGAAAGGAACCCAGATCTCCACAGACTCCTCCCACACTCTGCACTCTCACTACGCCCTGTTGCCGTCAGGGCGCAGGTTCAGGTCCCTCCCTCTGGGGACAAAGAGGGCGACCTCCACTTTCCTCCCGACCTCCATCCGCCTGCTGAAGAAATGACTGTGTGGACCTTGGTCTGTCAAAGGCCCATTATATTGTTTTTTAATGTATTTATTATTGCTGTATGTTGTTGAATGTCTGTGGATGTACTGTTTTTATCAGGCCCGTACTGGCACTTCTCCTGCAAATGAAGTTCCTAACGGATAAATAAAGTGAGTTTGATTTGATTTGATTTGAAAAACTGTTGTTCAATCTGCTGCTGTGAGTCTTTAACTCTCTAAAACACTTGCCTGAGGGCAGGGGCTCAAACAGTGAGTGTCCAGGATGTGTTCTGTCCTTATACATGTTTGTTGCCTCCTCTTCATTCGTGTGGTATATACAGAGCTGACTGGGGGCAGATGATGATGTCATGACCTTGGAAGTCTGGTTCATCCTTGGGTGTAATTTACAGACACTTGAAGGTTCAGGTTCATTGGTTAAAACAATGATGGAAATGACCAGTCATCATACAGATCAGAAAGAAGGCGGGTTCTGTGTCCCAGAGATGAACGTGCTGTGTCTGAAATGTGAAGATCAACCCAAGAACAAAAGACCTGGTGAAGATGCTGAACCTGGTCAGAGTTTGTCATTATCCAGAGTGAAACAAGTCCTGTACTGACATGGGCTGAGAGGGAACTCTGCAGGAAGAAGCTCTGACTCAAAAAGAAACAAAAGGATAAAGATTTTGGAGACAAATCCTGTGTCTGTTTGTCCATAATGATCATGGTCACTTTTGGAGGAAAAGCCTTTTTGGAGGAATGGCCCAAAACTCATCCAACTATTGTGAGAAGCTTATGGAAGGACATCCAAAACGTTTGACCCGAGTTCTACAGTTTAAAGGCAATGCTACAAATATTAATGACATGTAGAAACTTTTGGTTTTGTAAAAAGTTACAAAAAATGTGTAGAAAACTCTGTCTCTCATTCTTCTGGAATTTGACAAATAGAAATAATTCCTAAAATTCTAATTGACCTAAAAAATATAAAAGTTAATAGTGGCTTCATGTCAGACAGTGAGGAAAAAATGCAAATGTGTCTTTTTATAAAGTGTACGTAAACATCTGGTTCTCACTGTAAATGTTGTAAATAGAGACGTAACAAAATTAAATGTATTTATTTATTTATGCTTTTTATACATTACATTTAGACAAGAAATAATATAGTCGTTTTCTTATTAACTCTTCAGTTTGGATTATTCTCATGACTTTTATTATGTGTTTTATCTCTGGACTTTAATCACTTGATTTATTCTTTATTCAGATTGTGGCTCTGTGGTTTGTCAGAGATCAGCTGTTCCTCTCTGGCCTCAGCTCTGAAGTCCAACCCCTCACATCTCACTGACCTGGACCTGGATAATAACAGTCTGTCTGACTCAGGGGTGTCTCATCTGTGTGATTTCCTGCAGAGGTCAGACTGTCGCCTGCAGACTCTCAGGTCAGTTCACTGTCTCAGGTCTCACACAAACTATGAACAAAACAATATTAGTGATTTGTTTTGTTTTGTTTATGACAAAAATACATTTCCAGAAGAATGAAAACCTACAAGTTTATCCTACAGACTTTTACAACATGTAATTGTTTTAAAAAAGAGACGTAACTAAATGAAATGTATTTATTTATTAATGCTTTTTATACATTAAGATTTGTTTATTGTTCAAACTATATTTTAGAAGGTTTTACACAAGAAATAATATATTTTTTTTTATTAACTCTTCAGTTTGGATTCTTCTCATGACTTTTATTATCTGTTTTATCTCTGGACTTTAATCACTTCATTTATTCTTTATTCAGGTTGAGGGGCTGTGGTTTGTCAGAGATCAGCTGTTCCTCTCTGGCCTCGGCTCTGAAGTCCAACCCCTCACATCTCACTGAGCTGTACCTGGGTCTTAATGCTCTAAGTGAGTCAGACGTGAAGGAGCTCCTCGTCCTTGAACAGAGCCGTCACTGTCGACTGGAGAAACTGAAGTGAGTCCTGACTTTATGCGACTGTTCTGAACCTTTGTCTGAATAAAAACACTAAGGCTGTTGGAGTTTGTTTTAAAGTGTTTTTTAATTTTAAATCCATTCTACCATTAAAGGTTAATATGCAGATGAAGTGTTAACCATGTGATTGTGTTACATCCTCATCACAAACATTCAATAATCATCATATTCAGTTTATCTCCCTCTTCCTCAGTCACAACACCAGCCCGCACTCCGATACACGGGACCTTTCACAGTTTAAAAGACCTGATTATTTTTCATATATTTCATTGTCTTTCCATATGAATTCTTGTGAATAATGTGACCAGTTGTGATGAATGATTTCTGATCTCTGCTTCTCAACAGCTGGATATCTTATTAATGATGTGCAGCAGCTCCAGAGCTGACGCCTCAGACTGAGCCCAGGAGAATAAGCAGAAGGATCCAGCATCACCGCTCAGTGGAACAGGTCTGAGCTCCATCAAGAACCTGGAGACAAAAAGTCACCTCCAAAGAAAGAAGGACGAGGACATGAGGAGAAAGTGAAGTCCTTTACGTGGCACGGGTCACAGACTCTCCAGGCGTCTGATCCTGGAGCTTTTATCTGTCCTACTTAATGATATTATTACATTGATCTCATATTGTGATCTGATGAAGAACAGACGCTCATGTGTTGAATATTGTGTCCACTCTTGGGCATCGCTCAGAGGAGACCACTGGTCCTCAGTCCAGACAAAGACAAAACATTGACATATCAGACTTTTCTGTTGTTAATATTTGTTGATTTGTACCATGTTTCTAAGTCGTTATGAAGGCGTCTTAAGAAGTTGGTTCCCAGACATATGGAATGTAGCGAAAAGCGAGGAAGGTCTTTAAAGTCCTTTCTGCTCAGTACAAGGAAGGTGTAAGGAAGATGGATTGCGGCTTGAAGGCACTTACTCGCAAAACTGTACAACAATCAGCCAAAAGCCCTCAGTTTAGCCATTTCAAGAACTTTGCAAGCATAGATGACCCCCACCCCCCCACCCCCCACCCTCCGCTCCACAACAAGGACAAGACAGTGAACCATTTCGATTAATTGTGAAATGAATTGACAAATAAAATAAAATGAATTGAATTGAATTTGTATTTTGTTCGGAGATCTTTCTGGTTCCTTTTCCACCTGACCTTACCTCATCTTCACATCCTAGAACGTGAACGCGTCCCTTGGTCTCCTAGCAACCGCAGCGACAACGCTTTGACCAATCCCTGTAAAGAAACACCATGACTGACTTTTCGATAGCCAATCAGAAATGACAGACATGTGCTAAGTCCCGCCTAGCTCGCGCTGAATTGTGGGACGGAAACAGACGTAAACAGAAAAGAGTCCTACCTGACCCATGATCTGACCACAGACCCTTGTGCAAGACAAGGCTCGGGGACAGATGGAGAACGTGCACCTGGCCGTGGAAGATGACGACCTTTACTCCGGCTTTAATGACTATAACCACACGTTTGACGCCGAGGTGGGCTCATATATGATGATATTAACCACATACTCGCTGCTACAGCTAGCATCGGGATTAGCCACGAGCTGGATTCTGTCAATAAAAACTTTCATGCACTTCGTTTATTGATGAATGTAATCAATAGAAAGACGGTGACGGAAAGCTGTAAATCCTACCTCATAAAATCTCGCGTTAGTCCCGGTTTAGCTGTAAATACTACTTCATAAAGTCTCGCGTTAGTCCCGGTTTAGCTGTAAATACTACTTTATAAAGTCCCGCGTTAGTCCCGGTTTAGCTGTAAATACTACTTTATAAAGTCCCGCGTTAGTCCCGGTTTAGCTGTAAATACTACTTTATCAAGTCTCGCGTTAGTCCCGGTTTAGCTGTAAATACTACTTTATAAAGTCGCGCGTTAGTCCCGGTTTAGCTGTAAATACTACTTTATAAAGTCGCGCGTTAGTCCCGGTTTAGCTGTAAATACTACTTTATAAAGTCCCGCGTTAGTCCCGGTTTAGCTGTAAATACTACTTTATAAAGTCTCGCGTTAGTCCCGGTTTAGCTGTAAATACTACTTTATAAAGTCCCGCGTTAGTCCCGGTTTAGCTGTAAATCCTACTTTATAAAGTCCCGCGTTAGTCCCGGTTTAGCTGTAAATCCTACTTTATAAAGTCTCACGTTAGTCCCGGTTTAGCTGTAAATCCTACTTTATAAAGTCCCGCGTTAGTCCCGGTTTAGCTGTAAATCCTACTTTATAAAGTCGCGCGTTAGTCCCGGTTTAGCTGTAAATACTACTTTATAAAGTCCCGCGTTAGTCCCGGTTTAGCTGTAAATACTACTTTATAAAGTCGCGCGCGTTAGTCCCGGTTTAGCTGTAAATACTACTTTATAAAATCTCGCGTTAGTCCCGGTTTAGCTGTAAATACTACTTCATAAAGTCTCGCGTTAGTCCCGGTTTAGCTGTAAATACTACTTTATAAAGTCCCGCGTTAGTCCCGGTTTAGCTGTAAATACTACTTTATAAAGTCCCGCGTTAGTCCCGGTTTAGCTGTAAATACTACTTTATCAAGTCTCGCGTTAGTCCCGGTTTAGCTGTAAATACTACTTTATAAAGTCCCGCGTTAGTCCCGGTTTAGCTGTAAATCCTACTTTATAAAGTCTCGCGTTAGTCCCGGTTTAGCTGTAAATCCTACTTTATAAAGTCCCGCGTTAGTCCCGGTTTAGCTGTAAATCCTACTTTATAAAGTCGCGCGTTAGTCCCGGTTTAGCTGTAAATACTACTTTATAAAGTCCCGCGTTAGTCCCGGTTTAGCTGTAAATACTACTTTATAAAGTCGCACGCGTTAGTCCCGGTTTAGCTGTAAATCCTACTTTATAAAGTCTCGCGTTAGTCCCGGTTTAGCTGTAAATACTACTTTATAAAGTCTCGCGTTAGTCCCGGTTTAGCTGTAAATACTACTTTATAAAGTCGCGCGCGTTAGTCCCGGTTTAGCTGTAAATCCTACTTTATAAAGTCTCGCGTTAGTCCCGGTTTAGCTGTAAATACTACTTTTTAAAGTCTCGCGTTAGTCCCGGTTTAGCTGTAAATACTACTTCATAAAGTCTCGCGTTAGTCCCGGTTTAGCTGTAAATACTACTTTATAAAATCTCGCGTTAGTCCCGGTTTAGCTGTAAATACTACTTCATAAAGTCTCGCGTTAGTCCCGGTTTAGCTGTAAATACTACTTTATAAAGTCCCGCGTTAGTCCCGGTTTAGCTGTAAATACTACTTTATAAAGTCGTGCGTTAGTCCCGGTTTAGCTGTAAATACTACTTTATAAAGTCCCGCGTTAGTCCCGGTTTAGCTGTAAATACTACTTTATAAAGTCGCACGCGTTAGTCCCGGTTTAGCTGTAAATCCTACTTTATAAAGTCTCGCGTTAGTCCCGGTTTAGCTGTAAATACTACTTTATAAAGTCGCGCGCGTTAGTCCCGGTTTAGCTGTAAATACTACTTTATAAAATCTCGCGTTAGTCCCGGTTTAGCTGTAAATACTACTTCATAAAGTCTCGCGTTAGTCCCGGTTTAGCTGTAAATACTACTTTATAAAGTCCCGCGTTAGTCCCGGTTTAGCTGTAAATACTACTTTATAAAGTCCCGCGTTAGTCCCGGTTTAGCTGTAAATACTACTTTATCAAGTCTCGCGTTAGTCCCGGTTTAGCTGTAAATACTACTTCATAAAGTCGCGCGTTAGTCCCGGTTTAGCTGTAAATCCTACTTTATAAAGTCCCGCGTTAGTCCCGGTTTAGCTGTAAATACTACTTTATAAAGTCCCGCGTTAGTCCCGGTTTAGCTGTAAATACTACTTTATAAAGTCTCGCGTTAGTCCCGGTTTAGCTGTAAATACTACTTTATAAAGTCCCGCGTTAGTCCCGGTTTAGCTGTAAATCCTACTTTATAAAGTCTTGCGTTAGTCCCGGTTTAGCTGTAAATCCTACTTTATAAAGTCCCGCGTTAGTCCCGGTTTAGCTGTAAATCCTACTTTATAAAGTCGCGCGTTAGTCCCGGTTTAGCTGTAAATACTACTTTATAAAGTCCCGCGTTAGTCCCGGTTTAGCTGTAAATACTACTTTATAAAGTCGCACGCGTTAGTCCCGGTTTAGCTGTAAATCCTACTTTATAAAGTCTCGCGTTAGTCCCGGTTTAGCTGTAAATACTACTTTATAAAGTCTCGCGTTAGTCCCGGTTTAGCTGTAAATACTACTTTATAAAGTCGCGCGCGTTAGTCCCGGTTTAGCTGTAAATACTACTTTATAAAGTCTCGCGTTAGTCCCGGTTTAGCCTTTAAATACTACTTTATAAAGTCTCGCATTAGTCCCGGTTTAGCTGTAAATACTACTTTATAAAGTCTCGTGTTGGTCCCGGTTTAGCTGTAAATACTACTTTATAAAGTCTCGCGTTAGTCCCGGTTTAGCTGTAAATACTACTTTATAAAGTCTCGCGTTAGTCCCGGTTTAGCTGTAAATACTACTTTATAAAGTCTCGCGTTAGTCCCGGTTTAGCTGTAAATACTACTTTATAAAGTCTCGCGTTAGTCCCGGTTTAGCTGTAAATACTACTTTATAAAGTCTCGCGTTAGTCCTGGTTTAGCTGTAAATCCTACTTTATCAACTCTCGCGTTAGTCCCGGTTTAGCTGTAAATCCTACTTTATAAAGTTTATAAAGTTGTTTTACCTTTATCAGGCCCAAAGCGCTTTACAGTAAGGAACCAGTCACCCATTCACTCTCTCATTCATACACCAGTGTACGGCACGCAGACACTGGAGGCAAAGAGGGTGACGTGTCTTGCCCAAGGACACAACAACAGTGTTTTAGTTCTGCACGCAAGAAGCTCTTTCGAGAAGAGCTGCATATGTGCACATGCGCAGAGGCGAGGTACATTTACTCGCATAACATGTGGGCCTACTTGAGTCACTTCTTGAGATAATTGTACTTCTTGTAGTTGTCACATATGGTACTTGAGTAATATTATAATTAAGTATTTGTATTCTTGAGTAAAAATGATAGTAAGTGCTTTATTTGTCATTGTACATTGAAATAGCGTCCACATGTTGGGTTAGTCCTGAACCGCTGTGGGCCGACCTGAGCAGCATGTTTTTGGAGGTCGGAGAACCCTGAGTACTGCCTTAAGTCTTCTCTGAAACGGTGCAGCGCCTCCTGGGCTTGTCCCTGTTTCAGAGCGTGGTGTCCTGCACTGGTCAGCTCCACCTCCTCCTTCCTCTTCCTCCTGCACAGCTCCCTCCGCTCCTTCTCATCTTCATCTTTGCCCTCCTCCTTCTCCCCGGAAATTCCCCTTATTAAGCCAGGACTCAGTGAATATAAAAATACAATAGTAGGGATAGAAGGCTTCCCTCTCATTTGCATATTTAGCCATGTGGCTTGTCTGTTTTTAAGACTGTTGACTAACCCAACCCCTGAACCTTAAAATAGACAGTGCACTTTGAGCTTTTTTTAATTTATTTTTTAGCTTTTTTCCAGCGTGGTTTCATACTGCAAATGGCAAATATTCTGAATCTGAATCTTGGTGTTTCAGAATAAGATATGTATAGGTCTCAAATGTCTTTAGCTCCTCAGCCAGCTGTTACTCGTTCCACAGTGAGTAAGCAGCAAAAGCTTCATGTGACACAGAATGAAACAGCTTAGTGGTGGTCCAAACTCACTCCTAACTTTTCTAATATATTTGGAGCATCCGCATTTTTTGCACCTTTAAGTTGTTGCCTATCAGGGGCGGACTGGGACTGAAAAACAGCCCTGGACTCTGACCAGCCTGGCCCAAATTAGCGTAATTGTGACACTTCCACAAATACATATTTTAACCTCTTAAAAAGAACGGGAAAGGTGGTCGTAGAAACAGAAGCAAAATCATTAATATAAATAATAAAGGTCCCTAAATTGAACCTTGTGGCACACCATACTCCACGGAATTCCTTTTAATTTCACGTTTTTTTATACTGGGCTTTACCCAAATCTAAAAGCTTCACGACTGGAGATCAACAATGTAACGCCTCATTTGAAAGCTAAGACCTACAAAAGTGATGGAAACTTTTCGTCACGTCGCCACATTTTTGTCATATTTTTGTTGTTTTTTTAAATTATTTTTTCTATCATTTTTTGTTGTGTTTTTTTCCCCGTGTTTTTCTCTCTTTTGTCGACTTTTCATCCTCTTTTTCTCGCTATTTTGGTGCTTTTCTTATTAGCTTTTAGATTTGGGTAAAGCTTGGTTGAGGCGGGACTGGTGGCCCTCGAGCCAGTGGCCCTTCTGTGCTCTTCCAGAATGGACATATGGCCAGTCTGCCCCTGTAGCCTATCCTCAGAGCAGGAGCTGAATCGGCCCGGCACCCGTTTGCCCTCGTCTGAAAGCTGCTACTGAAACACTATCGACAACGGCAGATGTTTACTGCCGTGCCAGAGCGTCGAATGTTCCGCCATAAAGGCCGCACGATTAACATCACCTTGACCTTTTGTAGGAGCTGGATAACGATGTGGGCTTCCAACAGGCCGTGAGGACCAGTCATGGAAGAAGACCTCCGGTGAGTGCGCACTGCAGAGTGTTACATAGAAAAGGATGTGCCTCTGTTCATTCACCTGTGTGTTCCAGATGACTGCCAAATTCCCAGGTACTGCCATGGGCTCACGGCCGCTGGTGTCCTCCATCGGGGTAAGAACGATTCTCTTTAAATCCATAACATAAACCAACCTGTGAGTGATACTGCTAATGCTCAGCTTAACACGGACAATGATATGTAAGCTTTGGGAGGCGGACCACGTGTATTTAATCTTACAGTCTTTATTTGATGAATACCGGCCTCATACTAAAAAAAAAACAACAACCACAAGATGACAACAACTGTCGCCAAATATGTAATAAAGTATTATAAAAAATACAGCGCGAACCTGATGTGTACATACACTATATAAAAAGACACATATGCATTTTTTTCTCACTGTCTGACATGGAACTGGAATTAACTCTTTTAGAAAATTCTAATTGCCCTAAATAAGGAAAAGTTAATTCTGATTTCTTGTCAGACACTTATGAAAAAAAATGTATGTGTCTTTTTATAAAGTGTATGTAAACATCTCCCACTGTACCTCTTAAAACAGAACTTCAGGATTTCTCCTTTGTTTCAGTGAGATAAACCAATTCATTGTCTCGCTTTTGCGCTACTTTTACTACTTGTGTGAAGTTAGCCCCCCCATAGTGTCCGATTTGTTTCAAAATGGTGTCATTCGTTTGTGCTTCGTTTGTGCTCCGTTTGTGCACATAAAATTATCGTTTTATGTGCATTTTTAATTGCACAAACGAAGAGCTGAAAAATGACACTAGTTTGGAGTGAATTGGACACTATGGGGGGGCTGATCAATTACCAATCAATGATCAATATCTCAAAAACGAAGTGCACTGGTGCGCCGTCTGGTCTTGGTTTGGTTCTTAGTCTTGATCTTTGTTCGGGTCTTGGTTCTTCGTCTTGATCTGGTCTTGGTTCAGGTTTTGGTCTGGTCTTAGTTCGGGTCTTGGTCTGGTCTTGGTTTGGGTCTTGGTCTGGTTCTTAGTTGTGGTCTTGGTCCAGTCTTGGTATGGGTCTTGGTCCAATCTTGTTTCGGGTCTTGGTCTTTGCTTAGTTTTAGTCTGGGTCGTGGTTCGGATCTTGGTCTGGGTCAGAAGTTTAATAAAAGATAAAGAACATGAAAGCCAATCATTGACTGCGGAAGGATTCCACAGTCAATCAATATCTCAAAAACGAAGTGTGCACAAACGCTATTTTTACAAACGAAGCACAAACGAATGACACCATTTTGAAACAAATCGGATACTATGGCGGGGCTAACTTCACACAAGTACTTTTACTTACGGATCTTACCTCTCTCCATTCAGTATGTAAATGAATTAAATAATAATAACTGGCCTAATTGTGGTGTTTATTTGCAGACTCGGGTGCCGATGGCTTCATCCCTGGGCAGGGTGCTGACCGGAGCAGTGCAGGTGAGCGCTTTGGTAGTCGTCCTGAGAAACACAATCCATACAGAGCTCTTTTCATTTAGCAAATTAGAAGCGTCTTTTTTAGGTTCAATCTGGAGGAGAGGGAGCGGAGGGAGATGATCCTTGCTTTTGCAATTCCTCTGTCTCCTCATTGTGCAATCTTACAGACTATCACTTTAATGTTTTTGCACTCCGATGACCCGCCCCGTTGGACAGTCCATGCGCGTCTCTGATTTGTTAACCCCCCTGTCAATAAAGCCACTTCAAAACTTGTGGAGATGATACCAGAGGGCTATACTACAAAAAAACAAACCCAGACATGAAGCCTCTGGATCAGTGCTACTACAAACTGAGGATTTGTGTGCACCTTCATGTGGAACAAGAGGCCAATCTAAATATTAAAATCCTTCACTAAACTCATGACCAATATACATTAGCCGATACAGTGCTATGAACAGCATGAGTCTGACTGACCCAAAGATGAGATGAGAACGGAGTGCGTTCTCATTTGCTAACAATCTTTATTAGCCTACAACTTTAACACAAACACTGACTATTATGTGAACGAGAAATAAGCCAGCTAAAATCTGCATCAGCCACATGTGTAAGAAAGTTCCAACACAATCGATGCCACTACTTTTTAAGAGCCATGTGCATTTTGATCTAAATGAGTTCTTTTGCTGCTGCTCGGTGCTTCCTCCTTTTCCCTCTCCACTCCTCACTCCCTCCGCAAACTGCAGAGGATTCTGTCCTCTGATTGGTCAAAGAACTGGGAACTAAACCTGGTCCAGAGCAGGTTTTTTCGATACAAATAAAGCTGCTCTTCAGAAATCTCTGCATTCTATTTAATCACTAGAACAAGTGTTTATTAACATTCGCCAAAAGTTCAGTACAGATGTCAAGGGTGCAGAAGGACCTGGTTAATGGGCAGTCTTAAGCTGTGGTTCCATAGCGCCTCCCAGAGGGCTTTAGTGGGACAGCTCCATATGCAACTACAGTGCCTATATTTCTCTCTTGGAGCAGGTGACTGCTAAGACTTTTATGGATCATGATTTTTACTTAGAAGAGGGCGAGTGAGCGCTACTGTGGGTTGGAAATGTAATCAAGTCAGGTTCAAGGTGGTTTCTATTCCCAAAGGAGACCCTCTGACCAGACCATTTCATTTTGTGTTTCGAACCAGTCCTATTTTTATGTACAGACACGAGCATTCTTTGGAAATAATATGTATTATGTGTGTAATGTCAAAAGAGATCGTAATAAACGTCAAGTGAGACAAGCTATAGGCCTTTTCACACATGGTGGAGATGAAAACGTAAATTGCTTTCCTCATCACACATCTGCCTTAACCCAGTCTGTTTAATCCAGACTGGGGTACAGCAGATGTAACCCAGTCTTGGATCTATACCTGATTATTTTCTAATAGGAATAACATTATTTTGTTGTCCCTCGGAACATTGTAAGAACAGATTTATGTATTTAAGGTAGGACCTTTGTGCACCACTGTGCTTCTGATTTGAAAGCCTTTTTTATCAATGTGTGCTCGTAGCAAGTCGTATTTGTTGTTAACCCTGAAAATAAAGACTGAGATGTTAGAAATGCGCTCCCTCTTTAATTTTTGTGAACAACAATACCTGGTCTATTGCAAAGTGAATTGATGTGTTTAAAAGTCCGCTCGGCCCACCTTAGATTAGACAGAAGCACAGAAGGTGGTATGCGTGTGTTTACAGAGAGAAACAAAAGTCCTGTTACTGACCCCACACAGTATTGCGGCATTCGGTCTGTGTGAAGCCTCCTTTAAGCACTTGGCTCAGCTCGTATTTATTCTGTGAGTGTGTTCATGATGTATCTGTGATTCTTTGACAGGACGGGGCAGCAGCTCGACCCATGACAGCCATCAGGGCAGCAGGCTTCACCTCGTCCCTCACTAGAGGTCTGTACCTCCTCTCTTTCTGTATCCTCACTCTAACAACAGAGCAGTGTCCTCTACTGGACCGTAGAGGGCGCTCTCTCAGACTGATGGGCTGAATGTGCAGAGTGTGCGGCTCAGCTGGCCTCACTGGCTCAAGTAAAACACTTTAGGGGTCATTTCACCACAACGGTGCCTTTTGCGTCCCAAGGAAATAGACAGCCACAAAATGGCAATCACAAGCAGTTGTTGAAAGACAACTAGTATTACATAACATTATTGATATATTTGTTTGTAATTTTTTTTAAAAAGCCGGTGCTGTCCGTGGTACTGTCGGCGGTGCTGTCTGCGGTGCTGTCTGTGGTGCTGTCTGTGGTGCTGTCTGTGGTGCTGTCTGTGGTACTGTCTGTGGTGCTGTCTGTGGTGCTGTCTGTGGTGCTGTCTGTGGTGCTGTCTGTGGTACTGTCTGTGGTGCTGTCTGTGGTGCTGTCTGTGGTACTGTCTGTGGTGCTGTCTGGTGCTGTCTGCGGTACTGTCTGCGGTACTGTCTGTAGTGCTGTCTGCGGTGCTGTCTGTAGTGCTGTCTGTGGTGCTGTCTGTGGTGCTGTTTGTAGTGCTGTCTGCGGTGCTGTCTGCGGTACTGTCTGTGGTACTGTCTGTGGTGCTGTCTGTGGTGCTGTCTGTGGTACTGTCTGTGGTGCTGTCTGTGGTACTGTCTGTGGTGCTGTCTGCGGTGCTGTCTGTGGTACTGTCTGTGGTGCTGTCTGTAGTACTGTCTGGGGTGCTGTCTGTGGTGCTGTCTGTGGTGCTGTCTGTAGTACTGTCTGTGGTACTGTCTGTGGTACTGTCTGCGGTACTGTCTGCAGTGCTGTCTGCGGTGCTGTATGTGGTGCTGTCTGCGGTACTGTCTGTGGTACTGTCTGTGGTACTGTCTGTGGTACTGTCTGTAGTGCTGCCTGTGGTGCTGTCTGTGGTACTGTCTGTGGTACTGTCTGTGGTACTGTCTGTGGTACTGTCTGTGGTACTGTCTAGGGTGCTGTCTGTGGTGCTGTCTGCGGTGCTGTCTGCGGTGCTGTCTGGGGTGCTGTCTGTGGTGCTGTCTGGTGCTGTCTGCGGTGCTGTCTGCGGTGCTGTCTGCGGTGCTGTCTGGGGTGCTGTCTGCGGTGCTGTCTGCGGTGCTGTCTGTAGTACTGTCTGTAGTACTGTCCGTGGTACTGTCTGTAGTGCTGTCTGGGGTGCTGTCTGCGGTGCTGTCTGCGGTGCTGTCTGCAGTGCTGTCTGTAGTACTGTCTGTGGTGCTGTCTGTGGTGCTGTCTGCGGTACTGTCTGTGGTGCTGTCTGTAGTACTGTCTGTGGTGCTGTCTGTGGTACTGTCTGTGGTGCTGTCTGTGGTGCTGTCTGTAGTACTGTCTGTGGTACTGTCTGCGGTGCTGTCTCTGGTGCTGTCTGTGGTGCTGTCTGTAGTACTGTCTGTGGTACTGTCTGTGGTACTGTCTGTGGTGCTGTCTGTAGTACTGTCTGTGGTACTGTCTGTGGTACTGTCTGCGGTGCTGTCTCTGGTGCTGTCTGTGGTGCTGTCTGTGGTGCTGTCTGGTGTACTGTCTGCGGTGCTGTCTGTGGTGCTGTCTGTGGTGCTGTCTGTAGTACTGTCTGTGGTGCTGTCTGTGGTACTGTCTGTGGTGCTGTCTGTGATGCTGTCTGTGGTGCTGTCTGTGATGCTGTCTGCGATGCTGTCTGCGGTGCTGTCTGCGGTGCTGTCTGTGGTGCTGTCTGTTCTTTGCATAATGAATGAATCTTTAAGTCAGGTCGTTTTTCTTTCTCGGTTTCTTTGTTTCAGGAAGCAGCTTTGATCCATTGGGTCAGTCGCGGGGTCCTGCTCCTCCTCTCGAGGCCAAAAATGAAGACCTGTAAGTGCGCTCGCTGGGCTCTGTGTCAGGAATCAGCTTGGCCTGCCCAATATGTCTTCTAACGTACTGCATCTCCTGATGTTCCCTGTGTGTCTCAGGCCTGAGGAGAAGATCAAGCTGCTGGAGAGGAGGGTGAACGAGCTGATCGAGGAGAGCTGCATGGCTCAGAGCATAGGCTCTTTACAGCTGGTACTGATTCTCCACTTTCATGGTTGGTTAAGTTTGTTACCGACCCTACTTGTATTTCTAAACTGTGATGTATTCAAGGCTCTTGAGAAGGCTAAAGAAGCAACTAGGAAGGAGCGTGCACTGGTGAGACAGAGGGAGCAGTCAGGGACTGGAGATCACAACAATCTGGACCTGACCTATTCTGTAAGTCCACACATCCTCATGTAGTCATGTCTGAACAACTTCCACTCATCAGTGTGGTCCTCAGGTGCTTCTGAACCTGGCCAATCAGTACGCCAACAACGACATGTGCACTGAGGCTCTCAACACCTACCAGTATCTCGTCAAGAACAAGATGTTCAGCAACGCAGGTGAGGCACAACTTGACTCTGTGGTCCACCTGACTCTGTGGTCCACCTGACTGTGGTCCACCTGACTCTGTGGTCCACCTGACTCTGTGGTCCACCTGACTGTGGTCCACCTGACTCTGTGGTCCACCTGACTGTGGTCCACCTGACTCTGTGGTCCACCTGACTCTGTGGTCCACCTGACTCTGTGGTCCACCTGACTGGGAGGTCTGTGTCTGTCTCTACTAAAGGCCGACTAAAAGTCAACATGGCAAACATCTATGTGAAGCAGAAGAACTACCCCAAAGCCATCAAGTTCTACCGCATGGCCCTGGATCAGATCTCCAACGCCCACAAAGAGGTCCGCATCAAGATCATGGAGAACATCGGTGTGGTGTTTGTGCGTCTGGGCCAGTACTCGGACGCCATCACCTCCTTCCAACACATCATGAGCGAGTGTCCCAACATTAAGGCTGGCTACAACCTCATCCTCTGCTACTTCGCCATTGGAGACAGAGACCGCATGAAGACGGCTTTCCAGAAGCTCATCTCTGTCCCTCTGAACATAGATGATGAGGACAAGTACATCCCACACAGCGTGAGTAACTGAAGAGCCCTAGGAGACTATAATAAGTTTTTAATCATGCTCACATATACACTACATCTGTGTCTTTGAGGTCGTGAAGTAGTGTGTGTATTTAGAGAACTATTGAGTGTGACTAAAGAGTCATTATTGTCCCATAGGGCAAGTAACAGTGACTCCACAAGCAAAAGCCATTGCTTTTTGTGGCTTTTTGCTTTTTGTGTGGGGTCTGTGTTATCAAAATCAAAGTTGTGTCCCAATTCAAGGCTCCTTCTCAGTCTGGCCTGTTGAAAGGAGACGGTCTAACCCTTGGTTAAACTAAAGCTGATGCTAATGTACACACTTCCACATGGCCAGAGAGCTATTACCAATGAACAGCTCTCATGGCGGAGTGCTGCCAGTACTAGTACCGGTGAATGTGGGCTGTGGCGGGTTGTGAGGTCTCTGTAAATAGCTACTGTGGCAGGTTAGACTGGTTCTGTTCCTTCTTATCAGTGTCCATGTAACATTGTGTCTGTGCTCTGCTGGGTTTCAGGATGACCCCACTTCAAACATGGTCATTGAGGCCATTAAGAACGACCGTCTTCACCAGATGGAACGTAGTCTGTAAGTATCATGGGTAACGCTTTATATTAAGGTGTGCTCGTTAAGAATGAATAAGGTATTAATAAGCATTAATAATTTGCTTGTAAAGTTTTAACACACTGCTTATACTTTTATCTGTTAGTAAATCACAAAGACAGCAACTAGTTAGGTTATTATTATTATCACTATTATGGATTATTGGATTCATTTAGCAGTTCATTATTCAGTTGTTTTAGAATTTTTGATGCAGATTGTGTGCTGCTCTCTTGTTGCTCTGCAGGAAGGCTCTGGCTGAAAAGTACATCATGACTGCAGCCAAGCTCATTGCTCCAGCCATCGAGTCTTCCTTTGCTGTTGGCTTTGACTGGTGAGTTCTTTGAGACATTCTCAAACTTTATGTTCAAAGTCAGGCTGTCCCTGACTAAACAAACCATGCCCTGCCTGAGCAGCGATTTGTCGACTCACAGGGGCTGTGGCGTTGTGCTAACAAAACTACGATACTAGCAGTTTGTCGTGGGCTCATGCGGTAACAACTACTAATACATGTAGAACTAGTAAACAGTAGGGGTGGGAATCAAAAATTGAGATTTGATTCCAGACGGTCCTGCCGTTGAACCGAAACAGGATGCAGGAGTGGCTAACTGTCCAGGCTAACAGTTTAAATGTCTGTGTTGTTAGGTGTGTGGAGATGGTGAAGAACTCTCAGTATGTGGAGCTGGCCAATGACCTGGAGATCAACAAGGCCATCACATACCTGCGGCAGAAGGACTTCAACAAGGTCAGGGTATGCTGCGTCTGAGCCACTCTCGCACCTTTGTCAAACTGCACAGCCCACAAAAGACTGAGGTTCTTCCTCCCGATGAAAGTGACAGTTTCAATTAATTGTGTTTTACTTGTTGCATTTGGTGTTAGTAAAAAATAAATTAAAAAAAGAATATATATGTATATATATATATATAATGATCACCCCAAGAGGGTGATCATTGCTACCAATTCTAGGGATGGGCCTTACAATACACAATAATAATATTTTGTCTCCTTTTTCAACTATTGTTTTTAGTTTGAGTGCCTCGTTGGTAGGACTATGATGTGGTCACACACACACTTTGTGACCATGTCTTAAAATTTCTTACAAAATCATAAAAATTCTAAGTTTTATTGGCTCCGGTTTATGACACATTAAACATCATAGGCAAGACAAGGTAAGAGAATATGTCTAGAAAAATTTAAATTTAAAGTGCACATTAGACAACATTTTTGCTAAACCATAGATAACAGAATTATATTTAATATTTTGCTAAAAATAAGATTAAAATGTGCCCAGTTTTCTTTAGTTTGACAATTTTTGTGATGTTTATAGTTTTGTGACATTGATAGAGGTAAACTGTAGTGGGCTGTCACTAGGCTAATGCACAGTTTCCCCACGTGACGTCTTCCTGGACAGTCAGCCAAACGCTGGACGTCCTGTCAGCGATCGTTTACTTTCACAACTAGCAGGTTCCCACACAAATATAGAGATAGCTCAGGATCTGGTTAAGGACAACGAGTTACTGATGGAGTCAAAACGTGCGGGTTGTAAAAGTAGAAACAGCGTTGCGGGGCGGGCCGGGTCGAGTTTGAACCTGCTCCAAATGCGGGACCTGCGGGCTGAAAAAAACTCTGACTATCACTAATGTAAACCAAAGACACTCTTTAAATGAAATGCCATAAAAGCGCATTTGGTTGAACTCATGTACTTCTGCGACAGCCAAGCAGCACGTCATGCAAATAAACGAGAGCCCAAAGTCGTCCTCTCAAGTGGCAATGGGGCTTGGAGACGCTACACAAGCAATTTTAAACTGTTGCCGTGCCGACCAATAGGAAATGAGTGAGTCAAACTGCTATGGAACTTTACCTCTATCTATGTCACTTACTGTCGTAGCTTAAAAAATATTCTTACTAACTATTACTTACAACACGCTCAACCCCGTGCCACGGTTCAGATCTGCTGAATCCAGACGCGGCACTGCAGAGGAAACACAGGCTTTTAACCTCCTGCAGAGGCACAGACACGGGTCTGGCCTGTGACAGACAGGGAGACCGCCGTAAACTTTGTTGGGAGGGACGAGAGAAGCCACGGAGACAAAGAAGCCATCGTCAGGGCTCATGCTTCAGGGAAAGCATGTTAAACTCCGCGCGGTTTGAAAAAAAGCCTCTGAAGTGCTGTGACGTGGTGCACTCGTTCTGGTGTGCGTCGGGTTTAAGATAATAACGATGTACATCTTTTGACTGATTGCCTATCCACATCACAATTTCTGTTGGACTGCGATGAATTTTGCAGGCCTAAATTGTGGGAAATGCCCTCACTCATTCACCCATTTGTCTTTTCATCTCTACATGGCTAAGGTGGAGGTATGTTGGCTTTGTTCGATCACCTTCCTGTTACATTGGTGTTTTGGTTTTTCCCAGCCCTAGAAAGTGACTAGAAAGTGACTAGGAAGTGACAAGGAAGTGACTAGGAAGTGACTAGGAAGTGACTAGGAAGTGACAAGGAAGTGACTAGGAAGTGACCAAAAAGTGACTAGAAAGCGACTCGGAATGAAAAAGTAATTGGAAGTGACTTTTTTTTAAACCAAATAAAATTGAAATACAATCATTTATTTTATGACAGATATTTTCATAATTGAAAAATACCTCCATAAATGTACAAACAAACATTTATGAGGCTCACCCCTCCTAAGATATAACTGTAAACTTTACTGGGAGTGGGTACGTCTCCAGCTCGTCTCCATGGAGATGTGACGAAAAGGCAGTAGAATTTGAGATTTAAACAGGTTAGTTTCTCATCCAAATCCATTCTTTTATTACACACTGCAGTAACAGCATTTTCTGTGTCATTAGGAGCATGTTTTGTTTTGCTGCAACAGTATAGTCCATAATGTTAATGTACCTTTAAGCTGACATTGGCTTTGATTTATGATATTGATGTAACGTATAACATTTCTGACAACCATTAATGCAGTCACAACAGAAAGCACATGAATCCACTCTGTAATCCGCCTTAGGCCACGCAAACTTATTTCCTTTGAGCTTTTTCCATGTTATTTTTGTAACTCGTGTGATTGACAACAATTGAAATCCCCACTCCCCTTAATAAGGGCAATGCAAATGTATATTTTTAATTGATATTTCACGTATATACTTCTATTTGGACTAGTGGGTAACTTTTTGTCTACCAAAAAGCTATAGAAGGGTGGTAGCTACAGTGGCGAGAAAAAGTAAGTGCAAGTGCAAGTGACTAAATTGGTCACTAAATGTGGTTTGAGCTTCAACAAAATCTTAAGAATGATTAATTATATATATATATATATATATATATATATATATATATATATATATATATATATATATATATATATTATGGGTAAAATTTGTATTTCTGCAAATTATTCGCTGCACAGACTGCATGACTTGTGCACAAGCTATAAATGAGGTGGAGTGTACTCATTGGCTGAGGCTCGTCTGGCCAGTGTGGTGGGACGGCGGCAGGCAGTATTTCGGATAGAGACAGAGAAGGATAGCAAGGTGCAGTGTCAAACAAACTTAGCAAAATCAAATCAAAAATGAAATTATTCTTTTATTCCACATGAGCAAACAACAAATAAATAACTAACAAAAGAATAGTATCAAAAGTATATTACTATTGAGAGCAAAATAATATTAATAATAATATTAGTAAGCACATAGCGTAAAACTAATATAGCTCTATCACAAGGTTATGTTCCATTTCGTTGTAGAAGGGCAATTTTTGTCTTAGGTTAGATGTGTGAAGGCACCACTGCTTATGAGGAAAAGGGTTGATTTAGTTGCCGAAATGTCCGGGGACATAGGTGGAAACCCTATCTCAGTTATACAGGAGTCAGGAGGAGGAGGAAAAAATGTCCTCAACACTCTCAAGTACAAATGTCAGAGTCTGAGAGATTGGTATGTGTTTGCTTGTGACGTATTAGTTTGGACCACTGTACCTCTGTTATGTGTGTGTGTGTGTATATATATATATATATATATATATATATATATATAATTAGTGGTAATCACACACTGTATAGTAGTGAAGTTGGGATTGCCTGTATCTCGGTGGGAAACAGCATAAAGCATGTGTTGTGTGTGTGCTCAGGCCGTGGAGACTCTGAAGACCTTTGAGAAGAAGGACAGTCGGGTCAAGAGCGCCGCCGCCACCAACCTCTCCTGCCTTTACTTCCTGGTAAGTCCCAACGCTCTGCTGCTCCAGTGTTAATTACACAGAGATGGTCGCCTGGATGACATTGAACAATACTAAATGCACTTGGGCTTTTTTTGCCTACAAAATTTCTGCTATAATTTTTGTATTATCCGTGTCCAAGGAAGGCATGTCATTATGAATAAAACAACTCTTTTATTATTTAAATGTAGTGTAGAATGCGTATCAATCCAAAGCGGCTTAAAGGAATAGGCCACTGTTTTTACATACAGAGATATGTTCTTACCTTAGCTTAGACGAGTTGAATCCTACCTTGCTGGTCTTTGTGTGTGCACTCAGTGACACAAATGTTGTTAGCATTTAGCCTCTCCTAGCATAGGTATAGCTCCAACCTGGGGTGACGTTATAAGCTACCAAGCTGTTCCACGTTTTCCCTATTTAAATACAATTACGTGAAACGTAACACGATCCAAGTGTAGTTACACAAAATTAAACCTGTCGATTTTCTAAGCGGATAAAAAGGGGAACTATATTGTGAGGCGTAATAACACCTGGAGTACTTAGACAATATTACTGTGCGGACTTCAAAGTACTCCAGGTGTTATTATTAAGACTGTTTGAAAATGAGTCTTCATGTATTTCTGAGCCACTGCAGCCATTTCCGTTCATGATCATTCAATGAACAGTTTAGGGGAGGCCCGGATAGAAGGTTTATGCACAACTGCAGCCTCTGGAGGGTCCTACACCTTGATGTTTGGGTGACTCCAGAGGCACCAGCAGCTTCAAATACCAGTTTGCTGCTTTGTAGCATCTGTTCTCTTAATCTGATGTATTTGTCTGGCAAAAAACGTCCTTATTGTGCCTTTATCTGCACAAACCTGTGTGTGCTCTGAATCAGCCACAAATCTCTTAACAGTACGATGATTACGCTTGATCTTTTGTGAAATATCGAAGGTTTTCATACCTAGTCCAAGGCATCCAACAATTTCATGCTTTTCATCAGTGGAGAGATCCTTTTTCTTTCCCATATTGCTTGAAAATGGTGGTCTGCTTAATAATGTGGAACACCCTTTTTCAGTAGTTTTTCCCTTAACTGGGCTTACCTGACAAACTACAGTGGTATGCATAAGTATGGGCCCCCATTTAACTTTAAGACATTTTGCCATACTATGGACCATAAACATAAATATATTTTAATTGAAATTTTATGTGAGAGACACACACTAAGTGACACACAATCGTGAAATGAAATTTATGCATGATTTAGATGTTCTTAAATAAATAAAAAACTGAAAAGTTCCTTTTAGTGAAACAACTGCCTTCAGAAGTTTCCTGATGATTTCTGAATGATCACATGTTGACCCAATGACTAAATAGAGTCTACCTGTGTGTAATCTAATGTCAGTTCAAATACAGCTGCTCTGTGATGGTCTCAGAGGTCTGTGAAGAGACTATTGTGGAGCAGAAGCATCGTCAAGTCTGGGTTAGGTTTTAAAAAGATTTACAAAGCTTTGAACATTTCTAAAAATACAGTTAATACACCATGCAGAAATGGAAAGAGTATGGCATCACTGCAAACCTACCAAGACCCAGCCGTCCTCCTAAACTTACGGACCGAACAAGGACAGCACTGACCAGAGCTGTTACCAAGAAGCCTATGATGACCCTGGATGAACTGCAGAGAGCTACAGCTCAGGTGGGGGAACTGTCCACAGAACAACTATTAGTCATACACTGCACAAATCTGGCCTTTATGGCAGCGTGGCTAGAACAAGCCATTTTTGAAAGAAAACCATAAGAGGTCCCGCTTGCTGTTTGCCAGAAGCCACCATGATGATCGATCCACAACTGCCCAGGGCACGATGGCCCATTGGACGTGTCACTAAGGTGATCCCCAGCGACGACGGCAGAATCTGAGCTGCTGAAGTGGACATTAAAGGCATTTCTTGCCGGAGATGCCAGAAAATGAAGGACTACATTGCAGGGACATTTGTGACTTATTACAAATTCATGGATGTAATTTGGGTGTGGCTGTGCAAATGTTCCTGCTCTAACACGCTGTGCCTTTAAGGTGCAGCTTCTCACATCACTACTGCTTCCCAATGACATGCGCACTGCTGCTGCTGCTGCAGATGGTCAGTTCAGGGAGGCAGCGGTGGGAGTGAGGCGGCATGCCTCAAACTTTTTTATTTTGTGCTAAATTGTATGCGTTAATGCATCTGTAAATATACCGAGTTCCTGTGCAATTTTTATTTCCGGTTCTGTGTGTGTAACATCATTTATAGAGGCAATTTCAATATGTCAAAATCCCGTGTTAGCATTGGCGGGCCCTTTGGCGCCCTCTTGTGGACGTATGGCGCAAAAACGATACAATTTCACCAATTATTTTGTGTGCTTATGTAAATACAGTTTAAATACCATTTTGACATGTTAATTGCCCTGGACCCCATACTCCGGGAGCACCCCCCACAGAGCACCACAAGGGACACGGTCGAACGCTTACTCCAGATCCACAAAACACATGTGGACTGGTGAACTCCCACATACCCTTGAGCACCCGACCAGGGTATAAAGCTGATCCAGTGTGCCACGACCGGGACAAAAAACACACTGTTCGACTATCGGCCAGATCCTACACTCCAGCACCCTGGAGGAGCTTTCTAACCACCTCAGTGACTTCAGCTTGGGTAAAAGGCGAGTCCCTATTACCCAAGGTCTGCTGAAATGGAACCTATTAGTTTTCACCAAGACTACCTGGAGACTCGCTGTATCTCCAGGGGACGTCTCGGAGACATTTCTGTGACTAGCAGCAGCTTGAGTGTCCAACTAGTCTCCAGGCCGGTGAGATAGGCCCTTTGTGCGCGCAATCAATCCGAGCAAGGTCTCCGCAACTCTCCTCCGGTGAGACAGGCGCTTTAACTCTATGTAATGTTTTTTTTGTGTGTTTTCTGTATTGTATATGCAGTTGGGCACAGAGCTGTTAAACCGTACTGAAGTCTCTGAAACCATGTTTAGAAATGCGGCCGTTAACACCATGCTCTACCCCAGTAATTCATATATGAAATGTAATGTTTTATGCTGCTGTCATTCTTTGAAATTATTCACGGCGTTGAGCACCTCGCCTAAGAAACTGTGCAGCTTTATGTACTGATAAATGCTGTAACTGCAGCCCCTCGGTCGACCTCTAGAGGAGGATGCAGCATCCCAAACTGTCCAAGTGCCTTTGCCAAAGCGGCCTTCTGTTACTGTGAGTCAGAGGAACACTCTGCCAACACAGATTAGAACTCACGCCTGTTTGTCTGGAAAAAGGGCTATGAGTTTATGTGTGTGGAAATATTTGTATTGTCAGAGTAGGGTAAAGTTTCAACTGAATTTAATATAAATGGAATTGTAAATCATTCATCAAAGGCTGTAACATCAGTCTAAGAACCATAACTATATTTGCATGGCATTTTCTCAGCTAAAACTAAAGCGAATCACTGGACTTGACTAAAAACAATAAACATTAAAAACCCTCGCACGACACTGTGCTGTCTGAACACGGTGCCCACAGCAGGCTGACGGCGGTTTACTCTGCACCCACAGGAGAGGGACTATGTGCAGGCCGATCGCTACGCCGAGCTGGCCATGACCGCTGACCGCTACAATCCTGCTGCGCTCATCAACAAGGGCAACACCGTCTGCAAGCAGCAGGACTTCGAGAAGGCCGCCGAGTTCTACAAGGAAGCCCTACGGAATGACTCCTCGTGCACTGAGGCGCTCTACAACCTGGGTACAGCCTCCTCCACCAAAGGCCCACTGTTAGGGGGATGTCACCGTATCAGAGATTAGCCAGTATTGATACTATTACACATCGTGTTCTTCTCACAGATGTGAGGCTCCGCTGTTTAATGTATATGTCTCTGGGATTTTCATGGAGAGGTGTAGCTATTTAACTAAAACGGTCAAAAGTCACATGTTCCGCAAACCCAGACGCTGTCGCTGCTGGCCGTATAACTTCATTATACTAGGCCTATTGAAATGGGTCGGATATACTTTTTACACATGGCCCCAACACATTATTTGCCAACATACAGTAAGCGAAACCACCATCATGACCTAAAGAATCTCAGTCTTCTCTTCTGAGGGAAATTTATGCAGAGAACTGCATTATGGGAGTTGTCAGGTGACCCTAGCTACGCCACTGCTTCTGAGTGAAGTCTTTGGGGACCACTGGTCTTCCACTCCCATTATTTTCCTGGGATGGATTAGCAGCGTCTCTCATAAATGGTCGCCCTAGATGCACGACACGATTTTGAAAAATCAGGCTGCAAAGTAAATACATTCTCCCCATATGCCTGGTATCTGTGAGACCACATTATTAACCCGACAGCTAACTTTGTTTGTGGTAAACAAATAATGCAATATCAAAAGTAGAATTACAATTTGACACATGCAACACATTAGCGACAGGTTGATACAAAATATACAAAATATACCTGCAGTGTCTGCTTGTAGCATTTCAATCAATTTTTGAATCAATCATTTGAATCAATCAAAGTGGCTTTAACACTTTGATTGATTCAAATGCTCCTGGAAGACCCTGCAGGTATATTTGAGGTTCAGTAAAAGTAGATATTTGTTTTCTAGCGACGGCAGCTGAGAGACAAAACAAACACAACAGGATGTATCTCTGTGATGATATTGCTTGGTGCTTGGTGTGTTGATATTGCTTGGTGCTTGGTTTCCTGCCTATTCAGGTCTGACGTACAAGAGGCTGCAGCGTCTGGACGAGGCTCTGGACTGTTTCCACAAGCTGCACGCCATTCTGAGGAACTGTCCCCAGGTCATGTTCCAGCTCGCAGCTCTGTATCCTTCTACACTGGAGTCCCCAAACAATGGATAGGTCCTGGATGTCTGAGAGCTTCACAAACTAATAGTTAAGCTTTACAAATTTGCAGGGCGGCACAGTGGCGCAGCGGTTAGCACTGGTGCTTCACAGCAAAAAGGTTCGATTCCCACCTGGACCTCTCTGTGGAGTTTGCATGTTCTCCCCGTGTCTGCGTAGGTTTCCTCCAGGTACTCCAGTTTCCCCTACCACTATTAAACATGTACAATAGGTCAGGATGAATGAGAGTGTTTGAGAGTGTGGATGGGGGACGATGGATGGATATTAGCCCAAGGCTACAGTCTGGCATGGCGTGTTTACATGCATGTATCTATATATGTTAAATAACATGCACTGTCCCGACCAAATAAACATGTCGTTGTGGAATCAGCTTTGCAGATAATCATGGGAGAGTTTTTTTTTTCCTGTATAAACTTTATTCCTGTGTCCTAGGCATTTTGCACTAAATTTTTATCTGACATAATTATTTTCTCAGCCTGCGTAGCTAAAATGTGTGCTTGTACTTGTTTTAATTACGATGTATTCCTCCTGTTGTGAGGGGAGGGCACTCTACACATACGAGATGCGCAAAGGAGCCACGTGTCATACAAACACATTGATTTGAATAATAAAATGTGAAAACGCTGAGCTGCAGAATAGCAGGTTTTAGTGTCCACTTTAAGTCATAAAGCCTTCAATGTTCAAAAGTATGTAAAAAGTCAGAGCAAAGCATGATGAAGGACTTTATCAAGCTTCTGTCAGAGTGCCTTTGTGTTTCCTGAGACGTGTGTGTCAGCTACGAGCTGGTAGAAGAGCGGCCCCAGGCCATGGAGTGGCTGCTACAGGTCATCAGTGTAGTGCCCACAGATGCCAAGGCCCTGGCCAAGCTGGGAGAGCTGCACGACATGGAGGGAGACAAGACACAGGCCTACCACTACTACTATGAGGTACTACTTGAAGTATTACGAGGTACTGCACCTACGCACCTAAGGTGCCCTCTATGTCAAAACTCTGCCCTCTCAGTCCTACAGGTATTTCCCCTCCAACATCGATGTGATCGAGTGGCTGGCAGCGTATCATATCGAGACGCACTTCTTTGAGAAGGCCATTCAGTATTTTGAAAGAGCCACACTAATACAGTAAGTGTACTTCATTATTATGAAAGAGCCACACTAATACAGTAAGTGTACTTCATTATTATGAAAGAGCCACACTAATACAGTAAGTGTACTTCATTATTATCAAAGAGCCACACTAATACAGTAAGTGTACTTCATTATTATGAAAGAGCCACACTAATACAGTAAGTGTACTTCATTATTATGAAAGAGCCACACTAATACAGTAAGTGTACTACAGACAAATGCACTATCACAGAAAGTGTAGAACAGCACTCAGAAGACCACTGTTTTTACGACACTTTACTGGCTAGGAGGATATAAGCTGGAAAAACATCTGTTGCCAGGTGGTGGATCAGTCTGCACTGTCCTCTTAAAGCTTCTCCTGTAGACGAGAGGACGGCCCGGGGCACTCCTTTGGGTTCAGGCGCTTCCAATCCGGGTATCCAGGGACACCAGTTGAAGCTGCATTTGAACGGCCAACTTTTAGATTTGTGCACTCCCATAGCCCCACCTGACATAAAACATATAAAAAATAAACAAACATTGTGCATGTAGTCTCTTACCTCACAATGAGTAAATGCAGGGTGATTCCCACACTGTTGACCCTTTCTGTGTGGAGTTCTTCTCTTGTCCCTGTGTCTGGGTGGCCTCCACTTCCTCCGGTTTCCTCCATCAACCCAAAATATGCACAATCTGTTTATATTCCAGCTATGATTCTGATTCTGACCATGACCCTAGCCCTAGATCTGGACCTGGGTCCAGTATAGGGTCAAATACAGAGAACACACTTCCTGAGGAGTTTACCCTCAAACACTGTGTGCCTGGTTCATTGCACCAGCTCTGGTAGAAAAGGGAAACAAAATGACAGAAAGCACGAGTAGTTTTGACTGATAAAAAGCTCCTCTTGAATTGTTTGTGATTTTGCCAGGCCGACAGAGGTGAAGTGGCAGCTGATGGTGGCCAGTTGCTTCAGGAAGAGCGGTAAGTCCTTTCTGAGCTTTGGCTTTGAAGAGGCTCAGATTTAAGTCACTCATGGATGATATGTCTCTACAGGCAACTACCAGAAATCCCTGGACATGTATAAAAGAATTCACAGCAAGTTCCCCGAAAATGTGGAGTGTAAGTTTTAGTGATCGGGTTGAGTGCTGTGACTCTGGGTTGAGTGCTGTGACCCCGGGTTGAGTGCTGTGATTCTGGGTTGAGTGCTGTGACTCCGGGTTGAGTGCTGTGATTCTGGGTTGAGTGCTGTGACTCTGGGTTGAGTGCTGTGACCCTGGGTTGAGTGCTGTGACCCCGGGTTGAGTGCTGTGATTCTGGGTTGAGTGCTGTGACTCTGGGTTGAGTGCTGATTCTGGGTTGTGTGCTGTGATTCTGGGTTGTGTGCTGTGACTCTGGGTTGAGTGCTGATTCTGGGTTGTGTGCTGTGATTCTGGGTTGTGTGCTGTGACTCTGGGTTGAGTGCTGATTCCGGGTTGAGTGCTGTGACTCTGGGTTGAGTGCTGTGACTCTGGGTTGAGTGCTGTGACCCTGGGTTGAGTGCTGTGACCCCGGGTTGAGTGCTGTGATTCTGGGTTGAGTGCTGTGACTCTGGGTTGAGTGCTGTGATTCTGGGTTGAGTGCTGTGACTCTGGGTTGAGTGCTGATTCTGGGTTGAGTGCTGTGACTCTGGGTTGAGTACTTTGACCCTGGGTTGAGTGCTGTGACTCTGGGTTGAGTGCTGTGATTCTGGGTTGAGTGCTGTGACCCTGGGTTGAGTATGACTCTGGGTTGAGTGCCGTGACTCTGGGTTGAGTGCTGTGATTCTGGGTTGAGTGCTGTGATTCTGGGTTGAGTGCTGTGATTCTGGGTTGAGTGCTGTGATTCTGGGTTGAGTGCTGTGACTCTGGGTTGAGTGCTGTGACTCTGGGTTGAGTGCTGTGACTCTGGGTTGTGTGCTGTGATTCTGGGTTGAGTGCTGTGACTCTGGGTTGAGTACTTTGACCCTGGGTTGAGTGCTGTGACTCTGGGTTGTGTGCTGTGACTCTGGGTTGAGTGCTGATTCTGGGTTGAGTGCTGTGACTCTGTGTTGAGTGCTGTGATTCTGGGTTGAGTACTTTGACCCTGGGTTGAGTGCTGTGACTCTGGGTTGAGTGCTGTGACTGGGTTGAGTGCTGTGATTCTGGGTTGAGTGCTGTGACTCCGGGTTGAGTGCTGTGATTCTGGGTTGAGTGCTGTGACTCTGGGTTGAGTGCTGTGACTCTGGGTTGAGTGCTGTGACTCTGGGTTGAGTGCTGTGACCCTGGGTTGAGTGCTGTGACCCCGGGTTGAGTGCTGTGATTCTGGGTTGAGTGCTGTGACTCTGGGTTGAGTGCTGTGATTCTGGGTTGAGTGCTGTGACTCTGGGTTGAGTGCTGTGATTCTGGGTTGAGTGCTGTGACCCGGGGTTGAGTGCTGTGATTCTGGGTTGAGTGCTGTGACTCTGGGTTGAGTGCTGATTCTGGGTTGAGTGCTGTGACTCTGGGTTGAGTACTTTGACCCTGGGTTGAGTGCTGTGACTCTGGGTTGAGTGCTGTGATTCTGGGTTGAGTGCTGTGACCCTGGGTTGAGTATGACTCTGGGTTGAGTGCCGTGACTCTGGGTTGAGTGCTGTGATTCTGGGTTGAGTGCTGTGATTCTGGGTTGAGTGCTGTGATTCTGGGTTGAGTGCTGTGATTCTGGGTTGAGTGCTGTGACTCTGGGTTGAGTGCTGTGACTCTGGGTTGAGTGCTGTGACTCTGGGTTGTGTGCTGTGATTCTGGGTTGAGTGCTGTGACTCTGGGTTGAGTACTTTGACCCTGGGTTGAGTGCTGTGACTCTGGGTTGTGTGCTGTGACTCTGGGTTGAGTGCTGATTCTGGGTTGAGTGCTGTGATTCTGGGTTGAGTGCTGTGACTCTGTGTTGAGTGCTGTGATTCTGGGTTGAGTGCTGTGACTCTGGGTTGAGTACTTTGACCCTGGGTTGAGTGCTGTGACTGGGTTGAGTGCTGTGACTCTGGGTTGAGTGCTGTGACCCCGGGTTGAGTGCTGTGATTCTGGGTTGAGTGCTGTGACTCCGGGTTGAGTGCTGTGATTCTGGGTTGAGTGCTGTGACTCTGGGTTGAGTGCTGTGACTCTGGGTTGAGTGCTGTGACTCTGGGTTGAGTGCTGTGACCCTGGGTTGAGTGCTGTGACCCCGGGTTGAGTGCTGTGATTCTGGGTTGAGTGCTGTGACTCTGGGTTGAGTGCTGTGATTCTGGGTTGAGTGCTGTGACTCTGGGTTGAGTGCTGATTCTGGGTTGAGTGCTGTGACTCTGGGTTGAGTGCTGTGATTCTGGGTTGAGTGCTGTGACCCTGGGTTGAGTGCTGTGATTCTGGGTTGAGTGCTGTGACTCTGGGTTGAGTGCTGTTTCTGGGTTGAGTGCTGTGACTCTGGGTTGAGTACTTTGACCCTGGGTTGAGTGCTGTGACTCTGGGTTGAGTGCTGTGATTCTGGGTTGAGTGCTGTGACCCTGGGTTGAGTATGACTCTGGGTTGAGTGCCGTGACTCTGGGTTGAGTGCCGTGATTCTGGGTTGAGTGCTGTGATTCTGGGTTGAGTGCTGTGATTCTGGGTTGAGTGCTGTGATTCTGGGTTGAGTGCTGTGACTCTGGGTTGAGTGCTGTGACTCTGGGTTGAGTGCTGTGACTCTGGGTTGTGTGCTGTGATTCTGGGTTGAGTGCTGTGACTCTGGGTTGAGTACTTTGACCCTGGGTTGAGTGCTGTGACTCTGGGTTGTGTGCTGTGACTCTGGGTTGAGTGCTGATTCTGGGTTGAGTGCTGTGACTCTGTGTTGAGTGCTGTGATTCTGGGTTGAGTGCTGTGACTCTGGGTTGAGTACTTTGACTCTGGGTTGAGTACTTTGACCCTGGGTTGAGTGCTGTGACTCTGGGTTGAGTGCTGTGATTCTGGGTTGAGTGCTGTGATTCTGGGTTGTGTGCTGTGACCCTGGGTTGGGTGCTGTGACTCTGGGTTGAGTGCTGTGACTCTGGGTTGAGTGCTGTGATTCTGGGTTGAGTGCTGTGATTCTGGGTTGTGTGCTGTGACCCTGGGTTGGGTGCTGTGACTCTGGGTTGAGTGCTGATTCCAGGTTGTGTGCTGTGACTCTGGGTTGAGTGCTGTGACCCTGGGTTGAGTATGACTCTGGGTTGAGTGCTGTGACTCTGGGTTGTGTGCTGTGACTCTGGGTTGAGTGCTGTGACTGGGTTGAGTGCTGTGACTGGGTTGAGTGCTGTGACTCTGGGTTGAGTGCTGTGACTCTGGGTTGAGTGCTGATTCTGGGTTGAGTGCTGTGACTCTGGGTTGAGTGCTGATTCCAGGTTGTGTGCTGTGACTCTGGGTTGAGTGCTGTGACTGGGTTGAGTGCTGTGACTCTGGGTTGTGTGTTGTGACTCTGGGTTGAGTGCTGTGACTCTGTGTTGTGTGCTGTGACTCTGGGTTGTGTGCTGTGACTCTGGGTTGAGTGCTGATTCTGCGTTGTGTGCTGTGACTCTGGGTTGAGTGCTGATTCCGGGTTGTGTGCTGTGACTCTGGGTTGTGTGCTGTGACTCTGGGTTGAGTGCTGATTCCGGGTTGTGTGCTGTGACTCTGGGTTGTGTGCTGTGACTCTGGGTTGAGTGCTGATTCTGCGTTGTGTGCTGTGACTCTGGGTTGAGTGCTGATTCCGGGTTGAGTGCTGATTCTGAGTTGTGTGCCGTGACTCTGGGTTGAGTGCTGATTCCGGGTTGAGTGCTGTGACTCTGGGTTGTGTGCTGTGACTCTGGGTTGAGTGCTGTGACTCTGGGTTGAGTGCTGATTCTGCGTTGTGTGCTGTGACTCTGGGTTGGTCACAGCACACAACGCTGTGACCAACCCAGCGTTGTGTGCTAACCCTAACCCCTAACCCTAACCCTCGTTGAGTGCTGATTCCGGGTTGAGTGCTGATTCTGAGTTGTGTGCCGTGACTCTGGGTTGAGTGCTGATTCCGGGTTGAGTGCTGTGACTCTGGGTTGTGTGCTGTGACTCTGGGTTGAGTGCTGATTCCGGGTTGAGTGCTGTGACTCTGGGTTGTGTGCTGTGACTCTGGGTTGAGTGCTGATTCCGGGTTGAGTGCTGTGACTCTGGGTTGTGTGCTGTGACTCTGGGTTGTGTGCTGTGACTCTGGGTTGAGTGCTGATTCCGGGTTGAGTGCTGTGACTCTGGGTTGTGTGCTGTGACTCTGGGTTGAGTGCTGATTCCGGGTTGAGTGCTGATTCTGAGTTGTGTGCCGTGACTCTGGGTTGAGTGCTGATTCTGGGTTGAGTGCCGATTCTGAGTTTTGTGCCGTGACTCTGGGTTGAGTGCTGATTCCGGGTTGTGTGCAGGCCTGCGGTTCCTGGTTCGCCTGTGCACTGACATGGGGCTGGCGGATGTGCAGGAGTTTGCCAGTAAACTGAAGAAGCTGGAGAAGATGAGGGAGCTCCGAGAACAGGTGACTGTCACACACACAATGAATGAAAACAGCTGTATAATTCACGTGTGGCGTATTTTTCATGAATAAACTCCTTGAATACGAATGGTGACAGTGAAAAGTTGCTAGCGTTAGCTTGTAACACTCCCACTCAGTGTAAGTAGTTACCAATCCAAATTTGGGGATGTTGTGATTGGAAAACATTGTAAAACCACAATGTTATTATTAAAGTGGTGCTTAACCCACGACTATACCGCCATTGCTATGCCCAATCCTGTCAGACTTTGGAAGCTAAGCAGGGATGGGCCTGGCAGGACTTGGATGGGAGACCGTTTGGGAACACCAAGAAGCCTAGCGAATGTAGTGCGTGAGTGAGTGGTGGTGGTGGTGGTCGGAGGGGCCGATGGTGCAGACCTTACCACTACCGAGTATGGAGTGAACGAATAGTGCAATGTAAAGTGTCTTTGAGTGTCCAGAAAAGCGCTATATAAAACCAATGCATTATTATTATTATTATAAACCTGACAAAAAAAATAGAAATAAAAGTAGGACATAGACAGTATTTCGTGATTGCACAAATCATACTTGTTTAATTATAAACAAAAAACACGGCCCTCGAAAAAACGGGTACCCGCCATTTAATGTTCATCAAGAGTTAATTAAGCCGTGCGCACTTTAAGAGTCTTTTTAGCACCTCCCGGCGTTGGGGTTGGTGTCCCCCTTGTATCCAAGGTAGGTCCCTCTTTATACTGTCTCTTGGTCCCCAATAAAAGAAAGCCCTGCAAAAGGCACATAGACTGTTAGTGCGAGTCCGTATCTGCAGTGCAGGCCCACTACGCCACCCGAAAACACCCGTAATGGAATGCCCTCACCGGTCCTGTTGAGCAGTGTCCAGAAACTCGAAGTCCTTTGGAGTCGGGTCACAGCTTCAAATCCGGGCTTTAGTCCTTCTAGTGAGGCCTGATTCCCTCAATAGTCCGTCTAGTGAGCACCATTCACTGTGCCGTGTGACTGGGAGCGAGGGCGCACACACATGCGTTGGGATATACAATTAGTGCGCCTGCCACAGCTGCCGCAGCAATCAGCTGGGCAGGTAGATAATAACAGAAAATACACACAGGATTACTTTATAATAAAAATAATATCAAACATAAACCTTATGTTGTCTGTGCTACAAGTTTACTAAGCCAAAGTGTTTTTTCATTCATGTGAATCCATGTGAAATAAAAAAAAAATCAGATATTTATCTATAAATGTTCCACTGTCTCTTGAATTTGGTCGGACTTTATCACAGAAATACATTATACCCAGAGTTTGTAATATAACTCGGTGTCTGTGATGTTTTTTTTTACTATTTATTGCTATTTAATCTCTCCTGGGGAAATGGCGAGAGAGGAAGGATAGTGGCTGCCGTTGAATTCACCCGGAAGTCACGGGTCAATCGCGTGCATTAATGACCACTCAGTATTTCTGCCAAAGAGAAAGGTTTTGCAGATTTAGTCATATATTACCAATAAAACTGAATTGTAACTGATCCCCAATACGGGGATACTGGGGGCCCCAGACCAGTTTGGAGTCTCGGGACACGGCCCTGTTGATGTGGATGTAGTTCGCTTCAGACAAACAACAAAATGCTCAGTTTTAGGAATGCAAGGCCTTTCCATAAATGTCAATATTGTGACCTTGGGACATATTAAACCTGTAATATTCTGACAACCATTTCTTATTCAACACAGCCAGAACTCAATTCGGATCCCTGTTTTTCTGCCTTAAGTCTGTCTGTAATGGAACGCTTGGCTCACATTTAGCTTTTGAATCCAGACTGATCACATCCAGCTGCACAGAAGCACATTTCTTCCCCAAGAGTCTGGGAGTGACTTTAGCTGTTAAACCCATGCTCGGCCCTGCAGGCGAAACTTACTTCAGCACAGGGTTTGAGGCACTTTCTGTCTCACTCTGAAGGCCATTATGTGTAATAGCAGGTTATATTTCTGCATTACACTTGTATAGCTTTTTTGGACACCCAAAGATGCTTAACAATGGAAAACAATAGTAGAAACAGTTTGAAGAAAAAGCCAGTTTGTAGAGGTGGGTTTTGAGTACTGATTTGAAGTTTCGTAGTGAGTTTCTAATGGTCGGTGGGAGTGAATTGCAGAGGGTGGGGGCGGCGATGGTGAAGGCTCGGTCCCCCATGGTCCAGCGGTTAGTGCGGGTGATGGGAGTGAGGCGGTTGCAGGAGCTCGGTGAGGTAGGGCGGGGCCAGGTTTTGGAGGCACTTGTAGGTGAGGAGGAGGAGCTTATATTGAATTTGATATTGAACAGGGGGCCAGTGGAGCTGTTGGAGGACGGGGTGATGTGTTCTCTGGACCAGGTGTGAGTGAGGAGGCGGCAATGAGGGAGCAGAGGTCGGAATATATTGCAGTTTTTGGAGACGAGTGGTGGGAAGTCCGTAGAGGAAGTGATGAATGCGTGGATGAGGATTTCAGCTGCTGACTGGGTAAGGGAGGGGCAAAATGGAGGATGTTTTGGTGATGTGCTTGATGTCGGGAGAGAGCTGGTCGGCCCCTTTAGGCTCTTTTAGGCTCCCTGAAGGTGTGAAAATTACCTTTGAGAAATATGTGGAGTTTCTGACTGACCACTGTCTTCTATGTCACAAAAACAAAATCCTCTTCATGCATGACAACGCACCATGTCATGCTGTAAAGAATACCTCTGCATCACTGGCTGCTATGGGCATAAAAGGAGAGAAGTGAGAAGAGAGTGGACCCCGTCCTCCCCTGACCTCAACCCTATTGAGAACCTTTGGAGCCTCAACAAAAAAAACTTCTATGAGGGTGGGAGGCAGTTTTCATCCAAACAGCAGCTCTTAAATCCTTCAAAGAATCCTTCAAAGAAATCCAAGCAGAAACTGTCCAAAAACTCACAAGTTTAATGGATTTAAGAATTTTGAAGTATCTGTGGGATACTCCGGGCCAAAACCTACCAAATGACTTGCTCGTAAAATACGCCAAAAACAAATTCAACATTCAATCTATTAATTAATCCGCAAACTGGGTCACTTGAAAAAGATTTGGATGAAATTGACAATGCATTTCAGACATACTACGAGACGTTATATACACAGCCTGAACAAACTAATGCAGAAAACATAAAATAATTTCTTAATTCATTAGATTAACCATCAATAGGGACACAACAGAATGGACGCTTAACTAAACAAATTGACATAATAGAACTAGAAACAACTTTGAAAAAATAAAAAAATAATAAAATGCCAGGCACTGATGGCCTACCAACATTTCAAGAAGTATTATTTCCAGTTCTCTTAAAATCACTTAATTGGACTCATCAAAAACAATAAAATGCCGCCATCTTGGTCAGAAGTCATTATAACCATAATACCTAAGGAGGGAAAAGATAAAACATGATGTAGTTCATATAGACCAAGATTATAAACTATATGCATCTATTATGGCTAATAGGTTACATTCTTTCATTACAGATTTAATTGATGAGGATCAAACTGGGTTTGTCGCTGGTCGGCAAACCCAAGACAATATAAGACGTTCTCTTCACATAATTAATAACATCCACAACAATAAACATAAAGCAGTGTTGCTAAGTTTGGACGCCGGAAAGGCGACTGTGTAAATTGGAGTTACTTATTTTTGGTTCTAGAAAGATTTGGCTTCTCAGATACTTCAATTAATAGTATTAGGACATCGTATTCTGCACCCATAGCGAGAGTTAAAATAAATGGCCGTTTAACAAACTGTATAAGGCTAGGGAGATTAACACGGCAAGGATGTCCTTTGTCGCCAGCGTTATTTGCTTTGTATATTGAGCCTTTGGCCCAAGCAAAAGGGAAAACCAAGATATACAAGGAATAACTATAAATTCAAGAGATCATAAAACAGCATTGTATGCAGATGATGTTCTCTTATATCTTTCTAATCCAATACATTGACCGTTCACAAAGAAAAAGGTGGATTGTCATTACCAAACCTCCGTGATTACTATCTAGCAGCCTAACTTAAGCCACTTGTACAGTGGTGTGATAAATCTTGTGGGGCTAGGTGGAAGGAATTGGAGAGCGCTTGTGGTAACATCCCAGTGCAAGCCTTTATTGGTGATCAGAAACTTATGTCAACTTATCAAAAGGAACTTACTCCAATTGCATTTTTCACATTATCAACATGGTTCCAAGTTGTAAAAGAACTAAAACTAAAACTAAAAAAATGTCAAATCAGACATGGGTACTTAGATGGGCAGCTTGGTACAGAACGGGATTACATCTTATTGTAGGATATTGGACAAGAAGGCTGTCCCAAGTTTTCAAATATGCCGCAGGAAATACAACTTGGAATCAAACGATTTCTTCAGATATCTACAATTAAGGCAGTATTTATCATCAACATTGCAAAAAATGGATACCCCAAAACTAAACAAAATAATTAATTTAATTACACAAACTTACTCCAAAGGAAGTAAATCGACTATATCCAAACTATACAAAAATCTGATTAACAGTAGAGGGTACTCAACAGATATATATATATATTAAAAAAAGATGGGAGAAAGAAATGAAGTCTGACATAACTAATGATCAATGGGATAATATTTGTGAAACCGTTTACCCTACGTCGAGCTCAGCTTACTGGCGTGAATTTTGCTGGAAAAACATGATACGTTTCTTTGTGACCCCTAAGCAACAAATGGGTATTAACTCACGTAGTTCATCATGCTGAAGGGGCTGTGGAGAGGAGGATAAACATCACACTCACATTTTTTGGACTTACACGAAATTAAGACTTTTCTGGACTGAAGTTGGTCATAAAATAGAAGAAATTGTAGGTTTTAGGATTCCTCAAACAATGTTAGTGTTATACTTTGGAGATCTTCCGATTGACTTGACAACTAAGGATAAATATTTAA
Organism: Gobius niger; assembly: GCF_951799975.1. Lineage (NCBI taxonomy): Eukaryota > Metazoa > Chordata > Actinopteri > Gobiiformes > Gobiidae > Gobius > Gobius niger. Next base: position 5,327,082 of record NC_136860.1, on the reverse strand, counting down.
TTACACATTTTAATTGTCACAGCGAAAAAGGCAATTACACGGATATGGCTTCAAGTTGCTTCACCAACGGTCGAAGACTGGCTGAAGGTGGTTGAGGAGACCCACCACATGGAAAGGTTGACTTTTATGCTGAGGCTACAGGCTAAACTTTATTTCTCGAGGTGGGACAAGTGGACAAAATATTTTCAAAATGTTTAGTATGCAAATTGTACCCCTGTTGAATCTGTAAACAAAGAATATTCAATGTAGATTTCTGCCGAGTGTAAGAGTTGTGTTCTCTGTTCTTTTTTATTTGGACAAAAAAAAGATAAAACAAAATCAATTGTAGAGGCAAATACAGGAAATAAGTGGATCACAATAAATACACTGGGTTTCATAGGTTGCACTCACGATGTCATGTCAGGTGGAGGGCTGGAGCCAGTACAACGCTTTATCATTTTTATGTCATAAAGTCCTATCTACTGACCAACAACATGCTCATGTTTTCAAATATTGTCACCACTTTTGGACGCCTTTCAGAGAAAATAAGTTAGTTCAAGTGAAAATGATGTCTCGTGCTCGCTTGAACCACTCTTTCACAATGTGATTCTGATGGATGTATTCTCACATTGTCAACTTGGAGTAAGCAATCAGGGAACATCTTTATCCCACTGATATAAGTAAATGTATCTACCATTAGATTACATGGGAATTATGTCTCCCACTCTGCAAAACCTCTGACCGCCATCTCTCCACTAATGCTGTCAGTCCACTTTTTCACCCAGATACTCCACTCATCTGACTGTTTTGTTTTCTGTCTGCAGAGGGTGAAATCAGGGCATGAAGGCAGTGCCAAGAGCCGCAGGGAGGGCAGTGCTGGCAGCTCCGGTGAGTCCAACATGTCCGCACAACTCCTCCATCTAATATCACCACGGGTTACCACATCATGTTTAGAGTGTAGAAAAGGGAAAACTTCTGCATCAATGGACCTTATTCTGCTTGTGGTCTTTCAAACAGGAAGCTCATGACTTTTTCTATTCATTGTCATGGACCTTCATAAACCTATACCAACATTGTACTCTATGTTTTTACACACAGCCTTTTGTGCAAACAGGATTTATTTGGACATTTGACTCATATTTCAAACTGTTCAACTTCAACAATTTAATTATATTAGGCATAATATTTTGAGGTAAATTCCACACATTTTAGAAAGCCTTTAAAGCCTTTAAAAAGCCTAAGATAACCAAATCTTTCTTTAGAAATAGGCTGGGACCTAAAAAAAAAAACACAGAAAGAAAAGACACAAACCTCAAACAGTGAAACAGTCAAAAAATTGTCTGGTACAAATGAACAGAGGAGCAGTAGATATAGTTGCCCGTCTTTAGGCCCCTCTTCAAGGCAAGGAAAAAGTGAAAAACTCAGTGGGAGAACCACAAGAAGGAATGAGACACTCCCATGGACGGACAGGTAGATAGACCCAGGGCTGATGAGAGTCTTTCTGCACACAGGACTGTAGTCAGTCTATAGATAGACCCAGGGCTGATGGGAGTCCCTCTGTTACGTGGCTATAGTCAATCTATAGATAGACCCTGGGCTGATGAGAGTCTTTGTGCACACAGGACTGTAGTCAGTCTATAGATAGAACCGGGGCTGATTCGAATCCCTCTGCAGACAGGGCTGTAGTCAGTCTATAGACCCAGGGCTGATGGGAGTCCCTCTGCAGACAGGGCTATAGTCAATCTATAGATAGACCCAGGGCTGATGGGAGTCCCTCTGCAGACAGGGCTATAGTCAATCTATAGATAGACCCAGGGCTGATGGGAGTCCCTCTGTGTTCCGACGCTGTAGCCAGTCTATAGATAAACCCAGGGCTGATGAGAGTCCCTCTGCAGACAGGGCTGTAGTTAGTCTATAGATAGACCCGGGGCTGATGGGAGTCCCTCTGCAGTCAGTCTGTCAGACACAGACCCTTGTTGCTGTGAAAGTGCTAACCTCTGCATTCACACGTGTGTGTTCTCTCTGTCTGCTGCTGTGATGCAGAGGAGGTGAAAACAGGTGAGTGGCTGTTTCTGCTTCTTAGTAGCACATGGACATGCTCGCCTGTCTTTCTGCAGACACTGACTGAAGACTGAAGCTCTTTCACAGACACAGGCCAAACCTTCAGTCTGCCTGAGAGATTTCACCTCACTCCGTCAAGTCCATATGGTGATATCTGTTCAGCACTAAATTCCTATGCATCACTGCTGATACTATATAGCATAGAATATACTCCGCACATACACAAACACTTACATTTGCAAATTCAACATTTACAAATCAAGTCTTGATGTTATTGATGGGATTTGTATTGTTTCATGTACCTTTACAAGAATGTAATTTTACAAGAATGTTACATGATGTAAAAGGTTTCTATGTCTTGATAATCAGAAAGCAGAATGAGCCACACATTGAGTTCTGCTCACAAGTGAATTCTCCAGAAGAGAAATGCATCTACTGTGATGGACATGAACGTGTCTCCAGTGATGTCTTTACTGTTCAGAGCTGTCCCTCACAGCCTGCCATGTTTCTGGAGCTCTTAATTCATCTCAGGAGGCACAGCCACTCCCTAATAAGGAAATAACGGAAGAGAAAGAGCAGCGAATGACTAAAGCCAGTGAGCAGTAACCCAGTTTAATCATTCTACACAACAAACCAGTTTCTGTGTGTCCATGTCTGTCATTTTGTTCTTATACCAGAGCATCCTCTCAGACTGAACACTTAACTTACACAGACTTCTTTTAGATTTTATGGTTGCAACAGGTCAAATTTAACTAAACGGTAACACTTTTAAAAGTTTATGAGCTGTGTTCTTTTTTGTGGCTCCAAACTATTTTTTTTAATTTTTTTTTTACAATGATTGCAGACCTCTGGGTCTGGACAGGTTTGGTTTCCTTGTGCAGCACGTCATGTGTGACGCACTGAATGTATTCTGGTGTGTACTGTTGTGGAGGTGTGACTCAGCCGTGTGTGTGTGTGTACGTGTGCGTGTGCGTGCATGTGCATGTGCGTGTGTGTTTGCAGACAGTGGCCACAGCAGCGGCAGCACCAGAGGAGAGCGCCTCAGCTCCAGACTCCGCTCACTGCCCACAAACAACGACCCGTACGAGGCCAGCAGTCCCAAAGAGCTGGGTGAGTCTCTCCTCCCTCACAGGACCTCCCCCTCCCCCGCTCACCCCTCACCCCTCACTACAGCCCTGTCTCTGTCCTTGGTGTGTGCAGACGCGTCCTACGTGGACCCCCTGGGGCCGCAGGTGGAGAGGCCCAAGACCGGAGCCAAGAAGCGGCTGGAGGACGATTTTGGGGACGAGGAGCTGGGAGACGACCTGCTGCCAGAATAAACCGGATACAACCTGCTCACTTCCTTTTCATACTAGTCTGAATTAAAGCAACCCTTTTTTAACAGCTGCTGTCCTGTGCCTGATGTCAGTTAGATCTGAACATGTGTAAGTGTGGCTGAGTGGAGCTTCATTGTGTCTGTAAAGCACTTTGTACATTGCTCCTGTAAATGAATGAATAATTACAAAACCATAATGTGATTTGGTCTTGGTTAGATGAGGCGCTCTCCTGCAGCGGCTCGGACCTCAGGAGCCACACTTTAACCCGGTCACAAATAGAGGCGTAACTGTCTCAGTACACAGTGACCACAAAGTAGGCATTGGACCAAAATGTTTTGAAGAAATCATATCTTTTGTGTTAAAAATTTGCTCTTTTTTTCGCTCATAATGATTCAAGTTAGAGCAAAAAAGTACCAAGGGAAATGTTGCTTGAGTACTGTGAGTACTGAGTAACTATTCAAGCGTAAAAGTCGTGAAATAAATAATCCTAGTATTCCCACGTTCCTATAACACAAACTAGGACTACAAAGCTACTAATGTTTCATGACAACGTTATATACAACAACATACAAGTACCCTTGTGAAGGGGTATTAGAATATTGTTAAACAGTGCATTCATTTATGTAATTCAACATGTAATATTTCTGCATATTTGACCTTGTAGGGACTGTATAATTGGTCAGCATGGCGTCTTTACTTTTGATCACAATGGTCTCTTGGACACTCCAAGATTAATTGTTTGAAAGGTTTTTACTGATGACGGACCCTCTCACCAGAAAACCTACAAAACAGTTGATCCTGGAGCGTTGTACAGCCCACCGTGATCAAAGTAAAGTCGCCATGCTGACCACTCATACGGCCGCTGGGTCACTACAAGGTCAAATATGCACAAATGTCCACATAAAAAGTTGCATAATGCACCTTTAAACTGTGAAACTAACTCATTACATACAGAGTGAGATACATAGTGAATGATTATTATGGCTGAGCTTGTAAAAACCCTCAATAAAAAATAGAACATTATGTATATTCTGTAAGCCAAATAAATGACTGAATAAATGACTGTGTGGACCTTGGTCTATCAAAGGCCCATCATATTGTTTTTTTTAATGTATTTATTATTGCTGTATGTTGTTGAATGTCTGTGGATGTATTGTTTTTATCGGGCCCGTACTGGCACTTCTCCTGCAAATGAAGTTCCTAACGGATAAATAAAGTGAATTTGAATTGAATTGAATTGAATTGAATTGAAGCCATAATCGTCAACATGAGAAGCAAGGCTTGATAAAGTGTGGTGTCCAGTAGCCCCGCTCCCTCTCACCGCCCGGCGCGCGGGCTTGTCATGGGTCCAGTCCACGCCTCAGTCATGTCTGCTCACTGAGGAGCGCACACAGTCTCTCTCTCTGCTGCGTTGGGCTGTTCCAGTGCAGCGATGGCGGCGCACAGAGCGGGTCTGTCCCGCGGTCCGTCCCTGCTGTCGGCCTGGCTCCTGCTCCTGTGTGCGGGCGGTGGGGTCTCTGGGCTCGGCCCGGTCCGTAAGAAGCCCCCCGCGCGCCGTGGATGCCTGCCCCTCCCGGAGGAGATCCTGGAGCAGATGTACGGCCGGCTCACGGTGGGAGTCCTCAGTGCTTTCCACCACGCCCTGGAACTGGACCCGACCGAGCAGCACAACGCCACCTGCCCGTCCGCTGCGTGGGCCTCCGCCGCCTCAGGGGCCCGGCTCCCGGTCAACCTGCTGAGCATCTCCCCCTGGGCCTACAGGTCAGCGCGGTGAACCCTCCACACCCACAGTGCACGGGGCCAGCACAGACACGGGGCATGAGCGACATCTAGCGGTGGCTTAAGTAGGGGGGAGAGGGGTAGGACGAGCCACTGGAGCTTTGCTGGTTATTGTGTAACAGTGAAATAATATACAAAGTAAATGTTACTATTTACACACATTTAGGGATGTTTTATATTTGTTTGCATAAAAGTGTACTGTGGCTCATTTATCCCAGGAGCGGGGAAGTTGAACCTCCAGATATATTTTTACAGTTTAATGCAAAGCAAATTATAATATTCTTCTTTTCATATCCATTTAGGTCACAATGTTCCCTGCATGACTTTCTCTTTTGAACTGGTTCAAAAGTGGAGATAATATTCAAAACCCTGTGTAATGTTGGTCAGTGCAAAGGCCTTTCAGCCGTGAGAATATTACGGCAAGTTTGTGAATCACTTCTAAATAATGATCGACTTCAACTTTTCTCAATTTTCTTGGAGATTTCCTTCAGAAAGTCTCTCTCCTTTAGAGTGGTATTAGCCCCTGCTCCATCATCACATTCTACACCCTGAACGCAACCTTTCAGCCGTCCTCGAGGCCATTGTAATGACCATAAAGGTTATTTTAATGGTTTTAATATCACAAATGCACAAAATCTGGTCATATATAATTTCATAAGATTTGTAAACATTCAATCAAACAGAAGAATGACGGGAAATGTAGAAAACATTTGAGCTAATGCAAAATTGTGTCAAATTTCAGTCAGAGCTGTGGAAAAAAAAAGTTTTCAACCAGCGTTTTTGTATTTTTGAAAGAATACATGCAGTAAAAATAGTCAATTAATGTCATTGTTGTGGGTTCTATCTGTAAGGAAAAGTGTTTAATGCAAAGTTTGAATCACATTTCCTGCTTTTTAATGACTTCAAGACCTTCATTTTGGCATCATTTATGAATTAGACCACCATGCCCTGCCTGAACCCCTGTAACCGGCTTGTTGTGCTTCAGGATGACCTTCGACTCGCTGCGGTACCCTCGCTCCCTCCCTGAGGCCTACTGCCTGTGCCGAGGCTGTTTGATCGGGTCGTACGGAGCGGAGAGCACAGACTTCCACAGTGTCCCGGTCTTTGCTCCTGCTGTGGTGCTGAGGAGGAGTGGCCCGTGTGTGGCGGGCCGCTTCACCTACAGCGAGCACTACACCTCTGTGGCCGTGGGCTGCACCTGTGTGCCCGCGCCCGACCCGGAGCCCGGGGCCCTGCGGGGCAACGCCATCTGACACTGGGGCAGCTCCGCACTTTCACAACGAGTTATCCATTCCATCAGATCCAATTGTCTTTAAGCACAGCCTAATATCACAACAGCAGTTTGGAAACCAGCAGTGACACAGAGAAATGTGATGTGCAAATATCAGAGAAGGCAAAAAGAAATACATGGTCATGGTAAACCAGAGGCTGCCGCTGGAGGAACCGCACGTTAGGACTGTGGACTGTTTCAAATATATAGGAAATAAGTGGAGAGTAACAACATTTACTCTACTGCACATGTGGACGACAAACAATCATGGCGGAGGACATTGTGATCGTTAGTCTCCATTTGGAAATCATGTCCTACAATACCACAATTCCAGACTGTCTTTCTATGTATTTATAAATATATAAATAAAGTCAGTCTGTCTTTATGCCAGACTAAGTAAAGGGTATGGTTGATTACATCAATTAAGATTCCAAAACGGTGTAATAATTATGTTAGTTTAACAAAATACAAGACTACGTATTTTAACATGAAGTAATTAATAGGGCAGGGGGATATGGCCTATAATCTCTATCACAATATTTAAAAATATCACGATAACTTAACGATATATTTCACGATATAATTGACAACGGACAAACTGCTTAAAAATTCCATACATCCTTCATTTCATGTTCCTTTTGAAGCAGCTGCTCCTGTGTCACAGCCAGTGTTTATGCTGCTCTGACTGAGCTGAGCGGAACATGGAAACAGTGCAGATGGAAATTAGCCTCGAGCTAAAGCCAGCATATACAGCACTAGTTTTCTGTTCATTAATATGCACTGACCGTTCAAATAAATTGATAAATGAAATGAACATAAACAATATCATGTCCACAACGTATATAAAAAATGTATATCGCCGTAACGATATGGCCCACCCCTTGTAATTAATAATATCTTTTTTTTAAACCAGGTGTTTTGTTTGCACAAATGAAAACATAAACAATACAGAAGTGGACATTCTGGCTGTTTCTCAATTGCCAGGATCCGTCCTCCGTTTGTCCACTTCGTTGACGCCCTCGTGGGGGGCTCCTCCTCTCACTGTGGCATTTGAGCTCAAATGGAACGGAGCTCTAATTTCTCTCTAAATAGGCCCATTTATTATTTCATTAATATTAACTTTATATAAACCTCATTTTTACTTCTACCAATGATTTTATCATTACAATTATTTTCTTGCACAAACATGGAACAAAGCTTTTTATGCCGAGTACAAGCAAATACAGTTTTGGGAGAAAAAGGGAAGAAAAATAAACATGGTTGAAGTGCATCATGTGTAATTTGAGCTCTGTGAAACAGTGGAGGATCCACAGGTGCATCCGTGGAGCTGCGAGGGGCCCAAGTGGAACACCACTGGGAGGAGTGTGAGTCTGAAGTCTGAAGTGGTCGAGGATCCTGGCATTGGGAAACGGCCATTGTGTGTAAATGTTGCTAATAAACCTTTTTGGGAAGCTCAGTATTGACATTTCAAGTGTGATCATTTACTTGGATGTATGTCATGTATGTCCTGTCTGGAAAAGACAGTTTCATGCGTATGGACTGATGGTTTGCCGGCTTTAAAAATGGTAAGCAACAAATTCTGGGAAATACTGATTGAAGCGCTTCGTCTGTAGAATGAAGAAACGACCAAACCAATTAAATTAGGTTAAAAAGGTCTAAATAAGCAGGATACAGAAAATCCTTTTTACATCAAAAGTGGAACATGCCCCGTTTGCCCACCCTCCTGACTGATGCCTGTAATTAGACCAGGCCCGTCTTCAGTGACGGGACAGGAGAGTTCCAGGTGCTGTTGGTGTAGTGTCCACATAGAGTCAGATGAACTTGAGACGGGGCCTGGACCTGTCCCAGTACAGTAAGCCGCCAGATCCATGAAAATACACATTCAGTGATTGTAAAAATAAAAATCTGTGGCATGGGCCCTACATTTGTGTCAGGCTCGTGTCTCTTTGTCCAGTTTCTGTCTCCTGCAGAGCAGAGGGGTAGTTGGTGTAACAGCGGAAGTCGTTGGAGAGGTTACGGTGATGTTGAGGGAGGAAACCACACACGTTCACGTCCAGCAGCTCTTTGGCTGAGCTCTGCATCACTGCACCTAACGGACCAGAGAACAGGTGAAAGGTCAAAGGTAGTCCATGAATTATCCCTGCCAAGATAACCTCACAAGCAAGACATGTCCAAAATCAAACCACATCGAGCCCTCGTCATAGACTTTCACGCAATTTTGAGTAATTCTGTTTCATTTGGATGTTTCTTCTTCAACTGCTGAAGTGCTCTGATCAGTTTTTACTAACAATGGGTCATCGTCAGGATTTAACGATAGTACTACTATTCTGAAATCTGAGTGGGACTTTCTTACAAAACACCAACACACACATATATACCCCTGATAATCATATTTGCCAATGGTTCAATTACTGTGATTAAATTTGAAAAATGTTTTTAATGAACAGATTGTGGTCATGTTGAAGATGCAACACTGATTGGAACAGAAGAGTCACTGACATTGCCTGTTAACAACATTAATCGAACATATCCTGTGTGTCGAGAAAATAACAAAACAAACTTTGCCAGTGTAATAGGTAGAGCAGTCCGTATGGCTGCGGCTCAGTAGATTTTTGGATTTCTTTTTGGTTTATGACAGGAAACTGGACTAGCTGCACTGCACTAGCTGCACATGGACCCGGTCTCTCAGATATGAAACGTTCTTCATATACTTCCCGTAAATTTTCCTCCCTTCTGTATGCCATTCTGCGCCTCTTGAGGAAATCAGAATGAATTTGGTAAAATAGGTGGCGTTCACGATTTAGAATGTGACGATATCAAAATGTCAGATGGAGGGCGGGGCCAATGGGAGAAATCTCCAAAACGAAAATTGACAAATGTTTTTCCTCATCAGTATTTGATCGTTACTGGATTCACAAACCTGTGATATTATTTTTATGTCTGAAAGTCTTTTCTATTGGACAAGATCACGGACATGTTTTCTCAAATTGTCATCACTTTTTGACGTTTTTCAAAGAAAATAATTGGACATTAGTTCATATGTGCTGACAGAGGAGACAATGAACTTTGTGACAGTTTTTGTTTAATGTGGATTCCTCCAGTAATGACTGAGATATGAGCCGAAAAACAAACACATAAAAATATTCACCTTATTCCGTTGTCCAGACACTTCCGGTCGAGCGCGAAGCCCGTTCATTTTAACGGAGAACGAGGGAAAATATTCTCCGCTCAAATCTGATGTTTACTTGATTGATTTGTGTAAAATGGCCAATGTTCATTTGCACCAACATGTCAACATTGCAGCGTTTCTCTGCGAGGCCGAAAAACGGCTTTGTTTTCGTGTAGTGACTGATTTTATGTGGACTTCTCCTGCCCCATGTTAACTCATAGGAGAAAAGGGGCGGGCACAATTCATGGCGGCGCCCACGCGAGCCTCCGGAATAAGGTGAATAGGCCCTATTATGTGGTGCAACTTGAAAAATAATCCCACTCTAAACCATCATTTGTTTAGCCTAGCTTTCCCGGTGGCGCTGATTTATACATCATCCTTGTTCCACGCTCTTGAGCCACTCTTTCATAATTTGAGCTCTATGAATCATGGTATTGTCACCTGGGACTATACCAGTGCCACCATTTAAAAGAATGGCATTTAATGGAATGTGTGCTCACCGGTGCACAGCAGGACTTTGCCTTTGCTCAGGAATTGCACGGTCTGTGCCACTTTGCTCAGACACTCGTGGGACAGGTAAGGAGGGTCAGCCAGTACTACATCAAAGCTGTGCGGCTGAACGTGAGGGGGCAGGGCCAGCGGCTGGTTGTAGTCGTAGAAGATGAAATCGGCTCCATACGAGGCGAACCTGCGGTCATACTCCAGGACCATCACCGATACGTGCTCGGAGCCTGTGACCACACCCTGTTTAAGCTTCTGGTACACGCTGGGCGCACTCACGCACGCTATCCTGAGAAAGACACAAAAGAGACTATCCTGAGGAGTGCACAAAAGAGACTATCCTGAGAAGAACACAAAAGAGACTATTGAGAAGAACACAAAAGAGACTATTGAGAAGAACACAAAAGGACTATCCTGAAGAGTACACAAAACAGACTATCCTGAAGAGTACACAAAAGAAACTATTCTGAAGAGTATACAAAAGAGACTATCCTGAGAAGAACACAAAAGAGACTATCCTAAAGAGTACACAAAAGAGACTATCCTGAGAGAACACACAAGAGACTATCCTGAAGAACAAACAAAAGAGACTATACTAAGGACACAAAAGAGACTATCCTGAGAAGAACACAAAACAGACAATCCTGAAGAGTACACAAAATACACTATCCTGAAGAGTACCATAAGTAATGATAATACACAAATAATAAAACAAAGTCTCAGCTTTTCATTTCACTTCACATTTGTCTCGTAGGGCAGCTTATGAGACACACAGCTTGCGTGTGCCAGCGTACCTGCCTCCGTCTCCCGCCTCACGGACCAGCTCCTCTGCCAGCCGCTGAGCCGTGTCCTCGCTGTACCAGAATTGGCTCAGGCCCTGAATAAATATAGTACATAACACTTAGTAGGTAACTGAGGCTTTCTTTTTCTTTTTCTTTTCTTTATTATTTCTTTCTTTGAATTGGGACGGTGCACATTAATCAACATGCGTTTTTTCAACATGTAAATGTGCCAGAGTTAGCCATATAGGCTTTCTTTAACTTCAGGGAACAACTTCACTGTGATTGGTTAAATCCACCCTGGGGGGACTCCGAGGCGACACCAGGCCAGCTCAGAGACATAGTCCCTCCAGTGTGTCCTGGGTCTTCCACGAGGCCTCCTCCCAATAGGACATACCTGGAACACCTTCAGAAGGAGGCAGCCAGGAGGCATGACGAGGAACACAGTCGAACGCTTTCTCCAGCTCCACAAAGCACATGTGGACTCCCACAAACCCTCGAGCACCCGATGGAGCTGGTCCAGTGTGCCGTGACCGGGACAAAAACGTATTGTTCCTCCTGGATCCAAGGTTCAACTATCAGCCGGATAGTAGGCCTTACCCGGTCTACTATCTACCTTACCCGGTCTACTATCTACTACCCTGGAGTAGACCTTATCCGGGAGGCTGAGCAGTTTGATTCCCCTGTAGTTGGAGCACACCCTCCGATCCCCCTTCTTAAAGAGAGGGACCACCACCCCGGTCCACCAATTCAGAGCAAGCAAGCCCACCCCAGCTCGCCACCTCTCACTCTGGGCAACTCCAAAGAAGTGGAGCGTCCAGCATCTCTCCAGAAGTTGGGATCCAGAACCAAGGCCGTGGGAACCCAGGGTGCTGAGGGGGCTGCAGCACCCCCTGTTGGATAGTTTGGAAACTGCAGACCATATTAATAAATAGGAAAAAGCGTTTTGGGGGTAAATTTTGTCCCTCAGCACCCCCTAACTATATCATCTTCCCACGGCTCTGTCCGGAACCTAAGCTGTGCTTGGAGGTGAGCCCGACTATATCTAACCGGTGCCTCCCAATACCACTCAGCTTCTGTCCCGAATGCTAGAAGCTGAGTGCGTGGACATGGTCGTCGAGGCACCTGCATTCGACCGCCACCCAGTCGTCTCTAGGGATGGGAATCAAGAACCGGTTCTACAAGTACACCCAGTTCTGTTTGAGCAAAGCATCGGAACCGTACGTCTACTTCATTATCGATCCAGAATGGAGTCCGCTGAAGCTGTCAGGACTTAAAGTGCGCATATTATGGGCTACAAAATTCACACTATTTCAGCATTGATATTTTACGTTTTATAATTTAAAATTATGACTTTAAAAGAATGAAGTCTTAACAATGAAATATGTGAAATAATTAAGTCTGGGGCTCCTCCTGTTGGCAACAGTGGGAATGACTTATTAAAAAACTATCTTTCTGTTTAAATGACTGCATTTTTAACAGAATGTTACAGAACAAAGCACTTACCCAATCCTCCTCAATGGCCCCCACAGAGAATTGCTCTTGTGGCTCTGTGCTGGGACTCTGAAGGGTCAGGTTTTCGGCATAAAACTCCTGCAGAGCAGCCAGAGTGTGGGCTGACAGAGTGGGCACATCATCGTCACTGTCACTCATCATGGAGCGGACCACCTGGTTGTAAAAAACAAAAGGCCTACTTATTACTCTGGGCTGACATGAACAGGATCAATCCGTAGCCTTCAGTGAACAAGCGTGTTTCACACTGATGTAAAATGAGGACCGTTGTCATAGAAATAAAGGTCATTATTTTGGAGTGGTGAGAATCCCCAAAAAAGTTAATTACAGAAAAATAATATACAATAGTAACATGATGTCTGCTTGGTACGGTCACTATTTTGAGGACTTCTGACCACTGACACAGAATAGCACTGACAATGTTTATTGCTATGGCAATGGTCCTTTGACATGATTTTGAAACTCTAGATAGTCCGGAGGACACTTCAGTGGACAAGAGGAGGGGTTCCCAAAGCTCTTGGGTCGTGTCGTGATCCCCCAGAATCCCTGGACCAACAGTAATTAGATCAAATGTAATAAACATTTACATTAGTCTCGGGTGCAAAGTGTTTAAAATCTGGTTTATTCACTTTTATTTGAATACTTCATTTCCCCTGAAATCACTTAATGCTGTTTTATTTATATTTATTTTTTAGTTTATTTTCATGTCTTAATCATTTTACGACCCTCACCGCTGTGACTCTGATCTAAGCTGCCACTTTGGTTAAAAGCACACAACTAAAATATGTTTCTAGTAGTGGAACAAAAACATGTTTGTCCTCCTTTAGTCTATTGTAAACTTGGACATTTTTGGGGAGCACAGTGTGCATCAAATTATGAAGCATTTGTTGGCCAAAATTGACAAAATGAAAATCTCTTAACAAACAATACTAGAATAATACAGTTACATTAGTACATTTACAGTATAGTGCTCACAAGTCTGAGACTCTTTTTGGAATTCTTTTTAACAGATTTAAAACGTGCCGAACTCGTCCCTGTGAAGAATTTGGATCCTACAGATATGTGCAGAAAATTATGAATTTGAACCACAATTAACATTTTAATTCCATTGATTGTCATTAACAAAAAAAAGCTATAGAGCCTTAACCATCGAACCAGGCACTAAACATTAGAAGACAGTTATTATTTTGTTAAGAAATTTGAAGAAAAAGAAATGACAAGCCCATCGGCCCTCGCAACATGTGGTGGTCTTACCGTGAAATGATGTTGCAAGTACAAAATCGTGTTTGTCTTACAAGGAAAGCATTTAAAATGTGTTGTAAAGAGAACACCAACATCCAACCGTGAGCGAGCATGTGAGCTGTCGCCGTCTGATGACGTCACGTGTTGGTGAGAGGCGAGAAAAAAAAGTTGGGAGAAAAATATTGTTCTACCTATACATCTGTGTAGGCTCTCTGTTTACCTAGATAATTGCACTTTACTAAATACAACGATTAAAAGCGGGATTTTGCATCTGTTACGTTCAATCTTGCGCTGCCAGTCATGTTTTCCTGATCAATATCAATGTTAGCCACCAGAGGGCAGTGTTGATCACTCTGAAGTGTGCCACTGCCTTGGTGAAGTGTATGGGCACAGCCATGGCCGTATCTACCATTGAGGTCACCGAGGTCCGGACCTCGGTAAAATTTTAGCTTTTTTTTTTTTTTTTTCACACATTGAATCCTGCGCAAATGAATGTTGTAAACACGCGCTTCTACAGGCGGAAGAGCCTCTAGTTCAGACGTGGATGAGCTTGTTCTGAACCTAAACGTGTCCACTCTGAAACCGGACCTCATGAGCTGCTTTGGACCCGAGTGCGTAAAACTCGGCGGAGGCGGGGGCGCGGCTGCGTCAGCCTCACTACAACAGCAGCGCATGAACCGCGCCAAAGTTTGATTGAGATGCAATTTCTATGCTCTCTGTCATAAAGAGAGAGGAGTCAGTGCGCGCGCCGTCACGGTGACCTCGATTTACAACAGGAGTTTTCCTCATTCTGATCTGAGGAGCGAGAGGAGAAGGAGAAGCGTCTGTGCCTCATCATCGCCTCCTCCTCTGCTGCTCACTTTGTTTCTGTCTCATGCAAAGATTGTCCTGCGTATGAATGATCTTCGCTTTAATGAGAGCTTAAACCAGCGCATTCACCTTTGTAGCTACCAGTGGTTTGACAGTGAGGGCGACGCAGAGGGGGCGGGGCCAGAGCGCAGTGTCCAAACCAGAGTGTGATGTTCAGAATGAGCCAAAGCAAAACGCTCAGCTTTACCCGTTCACACCCACAGCCTCGTTTTCACAACAATTAAAAACGGACATTTTCATTTAATATTTTAGTATTTATTTAGGACAAGACTTTCTTCTTGCCTCTCACTCAGGCGAGTAAAACTGTTTGGAAAACCTGCTTCACAGTAATAATGGATGAAATAGATATTAAATAGATATTTTGTTTTGTGATATTCATCATGTCAAAGTGGGGGGTACGTGACTCGTCACCTAAAACTTCAGGGGGTGCACGGTTGCACCCACTGCCCTGGGGCAGACTGATGGAAGTGAGGCCAGTCTGCACCATCCGCATGTCCGACCACCATCCACTCACTCACACATTCACTCAGGCTCCTGGTCCCAAACGGTGCAACAAAAAGCAATTTTTGAAAATGGCTCAAGGATGAGACAAAAGTGTTTTTGATCACTTAAAATACAGGAAATTATATCTGAATCTTTAAAAAATTCCGGGGGGAGGACCCCCAGACCCCCCGGTTTAAAGAATTATCCGGACCTCACTGTTTTTTAAATCCTGGCTACGGCCCTGGGCACAGCCACGTGCAGAGGTACCCCGAGAACCAGGCTCACCACTGTATAAAACAAATATAGAGGAATCAGTCTGGTCTCACCAGGCTAGTGCAGAGGTGTTGCAGGAAGCCTAGAAAAGGGCTAGTTATATTTTTATTTTATTATGATCATTGTTATATTATTATTATTATTATTATTATTATTATTATTATTATTATTATTATTATTATTATTATTATTATTATTATTATTATTATTATTATTATATTATATATTATGATTATGAAAGAAATCTGAGCATGTGCATCACGAAACTTGCCTGGCCTTAGCCATCCGTAAACTCTGGTCAATTATAATTTCCCTACATGTACGTCTAGGTCTTGTAGGAGCCAAAATGCACCTTTCTCCCAGCCGGTAGGGGGCGCTGGTGAACTTGATTGACTGTTAGATTTCCCTACAAAAGGGGCCTAATCAGTGACCCAGGTGCAGCTGGTTTTGAGGTAAACTATTTCTTACCGTGTCATGTGGACATCTTATGTTGTGTACGAAAATAAAGGAATTGGTCACAGGGGCCAATAAAGCACAATATTGGAGTGATTTTGTGGAGACACGCGTTGGGAACCCTTAAAAACTCAGCAGCCAGGAGGCGACCAGCATAGGGCCGTTTCGCCTCTACAGGTCTGATCTCAGTGGCCGTGTTCCATCGGTGGAATTTCAACCTACCATTCAGCGAGCGGGGGAGGCAGGGGTTGTAGGTGACGTCAAGCATTTGCGCCGCATTTGCTGATTTTAGTTTGGCAATGGCGGCGGATACGAAAATAATGGAAGCCAGGCTGGAGGATTGACCTATTGCACATGTTTTAGTGGTAGGGGAAACTGGGGTAGCCGGAGGAAACCTACGCAGACAGGGGGAAAACATGCAAACTCGACATAGAAAGGCTCCGTCCCGGTGGGAATCAAACCCAGGACCTTCGAGCTGTGAGGCACGGATATGTTTTGGAGTCCGCACTAACCTGCCGTAGCATCTCGATGTTAATAAAATACTAGTTCATTCAACACGCCCCTGCTGTTCTTCTATAAGAGAATAGACCCAACTTGGTGTCAGAAAATCGTCGTTGGCATGACACGACAGAAGAAAAGTAAATCTGCGTTTTGTAATGAGAGCCATGTGTAAAAGAGACGGAGCTACGGTGTGACGGCGGAGATGGCATGGCTGAAAATGAAGACGATCGAGTCGCGGAGGAGGGAGACACAAGTAGATGCTGATATACGTAGTTCCCGAAAATAACGAACCAGAAGAGATTCAAATTGGAGAAATCCCTGGACCCAGACCTGTCGTCATGGATAAATTAAACCCACTGGTAACCTTACAGACAATTGGAAACGTGTTAAGCAAAGATTCAACATCTACTTTAGCAGCTAGTGGAGCAGGTGAATGTAGTAAGAAGAGAACAGAAAAGAAAACCACCTACCAAACAAAATTATACAAGAGAAAAATCATCTGAGTTCAAGTGCGGTAGATGTGGAAGCATAAACCCAAGTCATGTCCAGCCTATGGCAAGTCGTGTAATAACTGCGGAAAAATCAATCACTTCTCGAATTCTCTCAATTCTCGGACTCAGTGCATGTGAAAAGCTCAATCTGGTCAAGAAAGTGTTGTAGTGACATCGCCATCAACTTCAAACAATCACGACTCGCTCATGGTGGAATACAGAGACTGTTTTGAAGGATTCGGATGTCTACCTGAACTACACAAGATACGTGTGGATGAAAGCGTGACCCCTGTTGTGCATCCCTGTAGGAAGGTGCCATTCAAGCTAGGAGGAGTTGGCACACATGGAAAAAATGGAAGTCATCAAGAAGATTGACGAGCATACAGAATGAGTGAGTTCACTGGCATTAGTTAAAAAAAAGACAGGTGCTCTGAGAACGCGCCTTGATCCTAGGGATCTTAATAAGGCAATTACGAGAGAACACTTCAAACTACCAACTAGAGAAGAAATCATGGCGCAGTTTGCTGTTGCAAAATGGTTCAGCAAACTAGATGCCTCATCAGGTTTCTGGCAGCTGAGGCTGGACGAACACACCTGAGGGCAGGTACCACTTTCTTCGTCTCCCGTATAGCATCTTGTCTGCACCTGAGGTAGATCACAAAACCATACACATGATATTTGAGCATATACCAGGAGTCGATACCATGATGGATGATGTCATTGTGTGGGGTTCTACTCGAGAAGAACACGACATGAGGCTGAGACAAGTACTCGATAAGATAAGAGAGGTCAACCTGAAACAATTAGGACAAATGCGAGTTTGGAGTGAAAACACTTATCTTTGTCGGTGATGTGGTCAGTGAAGACGGGGTGAAAGCGGATCCAAGAAAGGTATCCGCAATACACAACATGGAACGACCCCAGAACAGAGATGACGTCAGAAGGTTCCTTGGTATGGTAACCTATCTGGCCAAATTCATACCAGATCTGTCCACACAATCTGCACCTCTCAGAAGCCTACTTGAACAGAAAAATGAATGGCTTTGGTCACACGAGCAGGAACAGTGCTTCAGGCAGCTAAAAGAGACACTAACACAAGAGCCTTTACTGAAGTTCTACGATCCCCAGAGGAGCACTATGGTCTCGGCAGACGCTTCACAGTACGGCCTGGGGTCAGTGCTTCTACAGCTACATGAGGAGCAGTGGCTACCAGTCGCCTATGCATCTAGGGCCTTGATGAGCGCCGAGTCCAGGTACGTACGCCCAAATTGAGAAAGAACTTCTCGCAAGTACATATGCATGTGAACAATTTCACGATGTCTATGAACAAGCGTTTGAGGTGGAAACTGACCACAAACTGCTGGTTTCGATCATGTCCAAGCCACGTTTTCCCAAGCAGTGGACAAGAAAGAGAGTGCTGACAGTCAGAAGAGTGCAGATATACAGGCTTATGTGGATATGATTGTGACATCCCTACCAGTAACTGCAGACAGAACCGTGCAGATCAGAGAAGACACAAACAGATTGGACATTAAAAGAGACGATACAGAAAGGATGTGTTTGCTTCTTGTGCCAGGGAGTGGGGATTCAGACATACAACCTTGAGTCCTACTTACCCGAAATCCAATGGTCTGGCAGAAGAAGATAGTGAAAGGTCTCATGAAGTAGGCAGTAGACAGAGATGATTTTCAGAAGAGCCTGCTCATTTACAGGAGCACACCTCTCCAGAACGGCCTATCGCCAGTGTGGGAAATTGATGATTTTTAGCATTTTTAATTGATATAATGCTATTGAATGTTTTTATGAGTTTAATCTATGTGCTTTAAGTTTCAGTTGAAACCAATCTTTTCACACGCACATTGCCGTAACAATACCCCATTTCTTGCTCTTGCATTCTTTTGCTCAAACCTGTGGAGACGTTCGGTGCCACCGGAGTTGTGAAAAATAACTCCACATAAGAAAACAAGAAGGACCTGCTGACCTTGGACCGAGCTCCACTCATCTTCTATCTCATCTTATATCTTATGTAAATTTAGAGTTTTAATATTTCCTGTGAAATTGACCACACCAGCACACATGCTGATGGGTCGCCGTATTCGTTCCAACCTGCCAGTCAGCGAGGACTCGATGACACCCAAAGGTGCATCTAAGGTGAGGAAGGAAAAGGAGAGACAAAAAGAGAAACAGAAACAGCTACATGACAGTACGGCAAAACCACTATCTACATTGAAACGTGGAGACCGAGTGCGTGTCAGAGACATAAACACCGGTACATGGAGACAACAAGGACTTGATGTGGAAAAACTTTCTCTACATTCCTGCAAGGTCCAAACCGAGGGTGGACTGTCTTTGCAACCTACTGAGGAAGACACAGCAGCTCAGGAGGTCGAGCTTCAACAAGACCCACATGAACTTCCTGAACTGTCCATCGGCGAGCAAGATCACGCTGACAATGGTCTAACAGCAGCGTCAAAGCTGAGAGATTTGTGAGACAGAGACACATTAAGCCACCGCAGTTACCTTTGTTTACCTAAAAATAAAGATATGTTGTAAAGTGTGAAACATTTAAGAGGCAGAAATGACAGTTTAATGCTAAATCTTTTAAATGCACAGAAGTTTATGTGTAGCATGGGAAAATTGTTTTCTTTCTCAGGGGGAAAGATGTGGTGTTACGAGTTAGTAACATGGAAACTCCAGTTCCCATGATGCCTTGTGGGTTAGGCATGTGCAGTGAACAATAACAACGGATATGTTTTGGAGTCCGCACTAACCTGCCGTAGCATCTCGATGTTAATAAAATACTAGTTCATTCAACACGCCTCTGCTGTTCTTCTATAAGAGAATAGACCCAACAGCCGTAAAGCATAATTCAGCGCCCCCTCCAGCAGATGGACCCTAGGCGGCCACCTGGGTCGCCTATGCCTAGGGCCGCCCCTGAGAGTAACATTTATGATAATTACACTCAAATAGAAGTAAAAAGTAGTGACCTGAATAATTAAAAGTACTTAAAGGAATCAGACAGGCTAAAGAAAATAATTCTTAACACAAAGTCAGAAAAAATTCAGGTTTACATTAATTTCACTTTGATTCATTCATATCAGTGTGAAGCTTTTGTCACTTCTACATTTACTCGTAGGCGCATTGAGTTGCCTTGTGTACAAAATGCGCGGTATAAATAAAGTTGTCTTGCCTTGCCTTACTCACAGAGGTAAGAGTAACTGGTGTAGTGTGAATGAAGAAGCATATAGTATCTTAAATCACTTAGATTTATATATAAAGTATTTTATTTTTTCCCTTAATACCTTTTAGGGCATTTGACCAACTGCACTTTACAATATTGGGCTGCCTTATGGGCCACATAGCAAAGAGCTAGTACTTATTGTAAAGTGATTTGAGTTCACTGGGTAAAATGGCCCATAAAGCCATTGAAGAAAAAATACCGTTAAACTTTCTAATTTTCACAAACAGTTTAAGTGTATTCGAGAGCTCATTATAAGAGATTCCATAAGAAAGCCAGCATCTGTATTTGTATGGGACAATTTATTTAATGATATTGAATGGAACTCTGTGTGGCTTTTACCTAAAAATGTTTTTGTTACCAATAAGATAAGTATGCCTCATGATATTGCATAGATGCTACCCTGTCAACAGTGTTATATCCAAATATCGTTTAAATGTTGACCCTCTTTGCTCATTTTGTCATGGTATTGAACAATCAATTAGTCGTCTTTACTGGGAATGTTCTTACAAGTATTTTGGAAAGACATCAATATGTTTGTGAAAAGAAAACTTACTAGAGATTTACAAATCAAGATATTTTGTTTGGTATTTATCAAAAAAAAATCTCCCCCCAAATAAACTTTTTATTATGCATTTAATATTAATAATGGTCAAGTATCATATCCATGGCTGTAAGTACCTCAACCAAAAAACAAAACTTGTTGTATTTGACTCACTAATGTCCTCTTATGTGACCTCCTTGAATTGTTGCACAAATGCCAAAGCCCTGAAGACCAAAGTTATATGTAACGAATTTGCACTGTAAAACTATTTATTTTTATATTTGTATGTATTTTTTTTTACACTGGAAACTGAAGCCTGGCACACCTGAGCCTCAAGCATGTTTTTTTGTGTTTTGTATGTTTTTCAATAAAAAATAAAATAAAAAATAACATAAAATTGAAGACAAATGATATATATATATTTTTTTTTACATCAGCTTAGTATAGTCATTTGTTGACAGTCCCTTACTAGAGCTAAAAATGCCAGCACCACCAGCACCACCAGCACCACCAGCACCACCAGCACCACCAGCACCGAGTACCAAGTGCAAGCCGTCTGTCAAGCATCTCTCCCCGCTGGCTCACTCGAGAGCATGACCCTGTGCTGTGCTTGTTCTAAGGGTCATTCTTGACCAACTACAACAGCAGTGTTTCTCACGGGTTCAGTCAACGTAATGTCGAATATATAGGCTTTATGAATGTCCATCTAACTTCATCACACAGGCACACACCCGACATAATGACCTTCCTCACTCATGTCACCTCCTGGGCTTAGTCATTTTGGTCATAAAAACAAACTTTACTCCTAAAAACAGAAAGTTTCTCGTAAAACAGTATTCATTTTACACATCAAAACAGAACCTCTTTCATAAAAAGAGGATTTATTTTAGTCGTTAAAACAGAAATAATTTTTCTTGAAAAACAGCATTTATTTTGCTCCTAAAAAGAGAAAGTTTCTCATTAAAACAGTAACTTTTCTCGTGAAAACAGAAACTTTTTAAAATGTTTTTAAATGAATGCAAGAAGTTGCCATATTTCAGGAGTCTCAAAGAAGCAAAATAGGATCTCAGTTCAATTTTATACACCGGGATGGATTTTTGTTTTGCCATTTACTTTTATGAATATGGTATTTACCTGTAATTGTTAGGGTATTGTAAATTCTAAAAAGTTCCATCGGAAGGTTGTCATTACCAAAAACAATCTGCTAGTTTTCTTCATTTAAATTTTTCACCACCTTTTTTGCTCCACCTCATAACCAAATCTCAATTTAAGCATTGCTGCTGGATAATATCCATTAAAAATTTTTAATTGCATTTCTTTGATTTTAGGAGGTATTGCCATTTCATGAATTTGATGTATTTATTTGCTATTTTATCATATTAAATATTACATATATAGATATAATTTTTACATTTTGGTCAAAATCATGAAATATTTTACATTTGAATATTTTACTAATATCATTATTGTTACATTTTTGCTATTTAGGGGAATTCGGTTTAGATCCAGTAAAGACAAATTAATTTGATTTTTGGAATAATGTACATAGTTTTGGATCATATTTAATAGGGTTATTGGCATTGCTTACACACATTACAACAAGTAGAAAAACACTATCAGGAGTTGGTTTGAAAAGGGAATCATTTTTATCACAGATATATTAGATGAACAAGGTCATTTTCTTTGGTCAACATCACTCTGTTGTTCCACAAGGTGAAGCCACATGGTTTAAACATGTGAGTAAATGCCATCTTCCAATAACGTTTAGGATATTCAGATCATCTTACTGGCAATGTGGTTACCTCAAAATCACACTTAAAAAGAAACTCCAAGCCTCCCACTTAATCAAAAATATTTTTGGGAATGTGAAACCATAAAGAATGAGGTTTAGCTAAAAAGGCTTTTACTCTAAAAACTCCAATCAATTCAAAATCAATTGTTTTAAACCCCTTTAAGTTGATTCTTTTTGGATTTAGCACGTTTTATTAAACCAGATGAATTGGTAAATGACAGTATTTGCTTTTCTTATGTTTTGTGGACTAATTAAGAGAATAGCTTGGGTAAATAATCTGATTTGACAGCACTAGTGTGAGAGCTGACTGTGTGGCCCACGATCCTCCGGAACAGAAGGTGGCGGTAATGCTCTAATACTTGACTGCTGAACCCAGACTGGAACAAGAAAACACAGCCCCAACGCGAAGCTAGGAAGCTAGTCTCCAGCCCTCAATCCACGAGCTTCTAAAAACAAGCTCACCCTGGGCCAGCGCGTACCCAGCCCCTCAGCGACCTCCAGCAGCCCCCGCAGCCTCCGCCGCCATGGCCGACGACACCGAGCGCGTAGAGCCGGGGGAGAGCGAGGAGGAGGACGTGTACGAAGTGGAGAGGATCATAGATATGCGAGTGGAAGAGGTAGCACACGCACACGCACACACACCCGCACAACACACAACACACACAGACACACACAGACACACACACTGCGCTTTGAAACACACTGCCAAAGCAGTGCTAATATTAGTATTTGACATGTTGACTTCTCAGGTTACTGTATTGCTTCCGCTACAGATCTGAATTCAAAGTTAGCAGAGCCCTGCTCCTGTTTGGAGTCTCCGGAGAGCCTTTGGCTGGTGTTGTCCCCACAGATCCGGAGCAGCTGCACATTCACGTCACAGCAGATTCGTGACACTTCTTTATTTATTTGTATTTTTTGAGTTAGTGCCATCTGCTGTTTGGAAGATCATATAGCTGGTTATGGTTAAATCAGCGGCAGGACTGTCATTTGTTACGGTTCCATAGATACATTTTTTATGTCCATTATTAAAGACATGCATAGTGTATTCATAAGTAATTATTATAATCACAATAATCATAATAATCAATATTTTTTACGAAAGCTTTACAGTATTTGTTACTTCTTTTAATGATTCAACTTTAGTATTGAAACTGTTTTTTTTTCTTGTTGTTGTTGGTACATACTATCTGGGCTGTGTGGGTTCAACTGTTAATGTATCTTCCAAACCGCAAAAAACAATGACAACAACAACACTAAAAGCGAGTGTCGTGAATCAGCTGTTGTGCCGCTCCGCTCTGCAGATTCGCCCTGCCCAGTGTGGCTAACAGAGATAGCTTAGCATTTTGGCTCAACAACGAGACCGTAACTGACGTGAGCGCGGGCTGAGCCGCTCTTCCTGCACGTGTGCCGTCTTTTGTTCATGGCGCGCACGTCTCCCTGTGGTATTCACGCGTCCGTCTGTGGCACAAACACTTGTTCTGCTGTGGGACGAGCCCCGCTAGTGCCATGTTGTCCTTGCCTTTCTCTCGTGCCCTGGCTCCCGCTGAGGCCAAGGACGCACCGGGCCCGTGGCTGCTCACACTCGGGTCTCCTGCAGTCACTAACATCAGTCTCACTGCTCCACAATCACACTTTATCACCAAAAAGACACGCTCAGCTAGTTATTCTATTAGCGAGTGGTTATTTACAGGCACAAGAGTCTTTGGAACAATTTAGAGCTAAGGATTAGATATTGAAATCCAAAATGTCGTATTGATTAGTGTTAGGGTTTCCAACTTTTTCTTGTCTCGTGTACACTTTCATTTATCCTTCAAGTCCCCTCTAAAATAAATAATTATAATAAATAGTTATAATAATTTTATAACAATAAAATAAGACTAATCTGCATTTTGAGCGTTCCCATGGTTACTGAAATGGAATTCTCAGTTGCCCTCCACCTCAATTTTAAACTTCACCTTATTCCACCCCGCCCACTTCTGCCTCCTTTTGCCTTGTCTCAGCACTTCAGTTGTATCGACACTTGCAGTAGAGCGTGAACGTAGGGCTGGCCGTTTTTGCAAAATAAATAATCAGAATTGTTTATCCCATATTGATCGATTTCGATTTCCGATTTGATTTTCCGATTTCTTGGTGCTAATTCTGCTTCTGATTGGATGAGACACAGACAGATACTCAGGAAATTTACAATGTAAAAACACTACATACACTAACTACAAAAACAAAGTAGGTTTTTATCAAAAATACTACATTTTCATGTCATTTTTGCTCTATTTGAGTCTTTGTTTACCAGAAAATGATTAATCGATTACTAAAATAGTTGTCGATTAATCGATTCGTTGTTTCAGCCCTACATTTATTTAATGAATTTAATTAAATCACATTAGACGGCAATAATATCATTTACTAAGAAAATAAATCTCCACAAGGATTTGTAATGTATAAAACCTGCTAGCCCTGTAACCCCGTGAACAGAAGCCTTACTGAAACACAAATGAATGAATGTAATTGCAGTCCTCTCCAACATGTCGCTGGGGCAAAACACACTGGACAAACATTTCTTTCTCCTGTAGGCCTTGATATGATGCGGGGTTTGAAGCTGGATGCTGTTTGTTGCAGGGGGAGGTGCTGTACCGTGTGCGCTGGAAGAACTACTCCTCGGATGATGACACGTGGGAGCCCGAGGCCCACCTGGAGGACTGTAGGGAGGTGCTGCTGACGTATAAGAAGAATATGGCTGAAGCCAAGGCCAAGAAGGAAAGCGAGTCCAAGAAGGTATGTCCACCACCACCCAGAGGGTGTATGACCAGAAACCCTACAAACAACTGGTCCTGGAGCGTCATACAGGCCACCCTGATGGAAAGCCCTGCTAAACATACAGCTGCTGGTTCACTATTAGCTCAAATACTAATGTCAAGTTTTTTCAACATGTGTTCTGCACATGTATCCACACAACGGTGGTCCTTAATCCCATGTAAATTGTTAAATCTTTTTTTTTTAAGCTCCAACCTCTAAATTTTGTTCAAATAGTCACAAAAACTCTCCTGATATATATTTTTTTTGGCAGATTCCACCAACATTTATCTGGCTCATTGCCCTTGAAGTTTGCCCCTTGAAGGCACACTTTGTTAAAGCTATGGTCACAACCGGTCGTACGGATTCCTACGGCCAGTCTGCGTGCAAAAAACACAAGAAACGCATGGAGTGCACACGGGTGACGTGCTTATTTTCGAGCCGCAGACCTGCCGCAGAGGTTCTTTGCGCAGTGATCTTAAAATCACAACTATGTTCTCCACGAACAAAAAATAAACGCAGCCATTTGAGAAACGCCAGAAATCGCATGATGACCGGTTGTGACCTAGGCTTGACCTTGGCTTAAGGCGAGACACTGCAGGTGAATAAGGAAAATTTTGAAATTTAAAGATGTCAATTTTAAACTTTTGCTGTCGATTACTGACATGAATATGAGAAAAAAATGCATTGCAATTTTTTTTTTTTTTTAATTAAAAAAATACGGCGTTTTGTGGCTAAAAATGCTCCGAATTCCCGATGTTTCTGCATGAAAACTGAATAATGGATCAATCCAGGTTTAAATACATGGTTCTATTTTGTTGATATATTTGTTACAAAGACTTTTTCAGAGGGGATTCTTTCTTTTCTATATTTCTTTTCTTTTCATTTCAAATTCTATTTGCTTTATTCATTCCCAATTACAAAGCATCTCTAAGGGTTGCTTAGGGTAAAACCTCAAGGTCGATGAGACAGGGGTAAATGTTATCCAATTGAGAAAAAAAATCACAAGGAGAGTTTTCTCTACTATTATTGAGCTGAATTCCAAGGATTGGAGCATAAAACTTCTAAATTTCCATTTTAAGGAGCACCCTAACATACCTTTTTATTAATCAGTCATCCACTGCTTTTGTAGAGAGTAAACCGCTAAACGTAATGTCCAAATGAGCAGCAGGGAGATGGATACAGGTGCAAATGAATCACACTAAAAATAACAAAAAAGCAGAAAATAGACTACAACAGTCAAACTGGTTTGTGTTCCACTCTTTAAACATAATATTGTCCAATTTAGATTTGTAGACCCTTTTATATGCCGTTTAGTCCTGGTTTTCCTGATGACGTGTTCCTTTTTGAAGGTCAAACATTTTATGAGATGGTTCTCTATGAAGGTTAAGTTGTGTTTTTATTGTTTTAAGTGTTTTTTATACACTCAATTTATGTAACAGATTTTTTTTCGCATCTGTAGTTAACCACTATATTGAAAAAAAGTCAGTGTATTTTTTTTCGCTGCTGCAAAAAAAATTCAGCAATAAACAGCTGATGGACAGCCAATCAGATCAGATTCAGCCAAGGAGAAAACTGGCTGCATCCAAACGTCAAACTAGAGTTAAAAGTACTCACTTAAACCCAGAATAAAATTCTTAGCACTCTCATTTCTATGGGTTAGCTTAGCCTAGCGGCATCCATTGGTTTACATGTATCAGTTAGCATTGGACATTGAGCTGTTGTTTCTCCTAAAACATTTAACAAAATTAAATGATCCCAAGGTCAACTGTATATGTAGTGTGAGAACAGTTCATTCATTCACTCTGAACAAACAATGTTAAAACTGGCTCTATCTATCTATCTCTATCTCTATCATGTACAAAATAGACTGCATTTTTTTTTCAGCAGCATAAATATTTCAATATGGTGGTGAAATACAGATGTAGTAAATTCAGTGTATAAAAACACTTTGATAATAAAACACAAATTAACTTAACAACACTCCATGTGAACCAAACCAAATGAAGAGTTCATTTGCAAAAAAAAGATTTAAGATCTAATTTCTCTTTACATAGCAGTGTTTTTCATTACCAGGTCTGTGAAAATATAAAGTCACTAGGAGGGATGTCAAGATTAACCGGTTTTACAATTACCACGGTTAAAAAAGTGCACGGTAGGTTTATTGTAAGATTTTTAGGACATGCGGTATAGCGCTGTCCCTCTCCTGAGCCGTATCGCGTGTGTATCTGTTCCAAACGATGAGCACTCACCAGTAAAGCCTGAAGAAACGGTGTCCAGTGTTAATTCCACCCCAAGACGCGTGAAGTCAGTGTACAGCTCAATAATCCAAAGTGCAGAGAGCAAATCTGATCCAAAGGAAGAGCCCCTATAGAACCATGTGCAGCTGAGTTTAAGTCGCAGTAAAAAACAAAAGTAAACTGTGTGAGACGGCGCATGGAAATCAGCTGATCGGTTAGTATGTTCAGGAACTCTTTTGACATTATAGTGATTCATGAGACACAGATCTGAAGAATATCTTTTGAAAACATTCACAACAACTTGCTTCGTTTAGAGAGAACAAATATTGATATTCTTTTACCTGTTAATTATTTTAAAATAATAATACCTGTATTATTATTTTTGTTTTTATTTTTATTTTGCCAGGGTATAGCCTAAGCATAAAGATAAAAGATAACTTAAGTTAAAAGTTCAGTAGATTAAAACAACCCTTAAAGCAATATAAGAATGTGCACATAATGTCTTTTTTCTTTACTGTTAAGATTTTGAGAAATTCTCAGTATTTTCTTCCTTAATCTTAATAATCGTGAATAATCGTAAAATCGCAATATTTTTCCTCACAGATTAATAGTGACTCAAATTCTGAATCGTGACGTCCCTAGTCACTAGATCTTTATCAAATTTACATAACTTTAGTTCATAATATCCAAAATGATGCAGAAAATCTGCTTTTGCAAAGGAACTCTTCATATATATTAGGGCTGGGACAAAATATCGGATTGCTGCAGTACCAAGTATCGCAATACTTTCAATACTTGTGTTTAGAGGCATTTTTATCATCACCCCTTTGTTTTCAAGTTCCAGTTACACAACACTTATGTATGTCTGACTCAGTCGTAAAATTGTTGTCCATTTTCAAGGAAGGTTCTTGAGTCATCTTCTGTGCTCTGTTGTGGAAGTGTCGAACGTTTCGCCTCTCATCCAAAAGGCTTCATCAGCGACGCTAAGGTTCAAGGTTCACTAAAGGTGCGTTCACACCAAACGCGGCCAAGCGTCAGGTTTACATTGAAAATACATGGAGGACGCGCTTCAGGCAGCGGCAAAATATCCCGCAGCGCGTCACGCACCTCCTGTGCGGCGTGTTTTGAAGCTTTTCGCCGTGGTAAGCTTATGACGCGCCTCCAGGGCGTCCAGCGCAGCCCACGCTAGAGTTGGGAAATGTTGAACTTTTTGGAGAAATTTGTGAGCGTCGACCAATCAGGAGCTTTCCCCAACAGTGCCGGGGCAGATGCTATGCCGGGGCAGATGCTATGCCGGGGCAGATGCTATGCCGGGGCAGATGCTATGCCGGGGCAGATGCTATGCCGGGGCAGATCCTATGCCGGGGCAGATCCTATGCCGGGGCAGATCCTATGCCGGGGCAGATCCTATGCCGGCCCGCAGATGTAAACAAGTATTGGAGGATTAGCTTCAATGTGAACCAGAGCTACAGCAGCTCTTGGACTTTTACAAAGACACACATCAGTGTTTCTTTACCTAAACACCCAGGATTAAAAAGGTGACAAGAAACCGTATTTCAGTGGCTGAATCTGCGCTGGGAATGTGTTTGGGCCTCGAGGATGCCTGTTGTAGTTACGAACACACGCTGACGTGTGGCCAGAGCGTCTTGACGCTCGGTGACATGTGTGACAAGCGTCTGACTTCAGGTAGGCACAAGCGTCTAACTACAGGCTTTAGTTGCGTTTTTGACGCCCCGAAAAGCGTTTGGTCTGTACGCAGCTTAAGGTGAAAATATTTTTTTAATAGAGAGGTCTATATCTCTGTGGTTTATATCTGGCTGTGAGCTGAGCTGAACCTTAGTGTCGCTGATGAAGCCTTTTGGATGAGAGGAGAAACGTTCGACACTTCAGTGACGGAGTACAGCAGACGACTCAAGAACCTTCATTGAAGATTTTGTGTCAATGCTCTTTTCAATCTTAACACAATGAGTGCCAAAAACAGAAAAACTAGTTTTTGCGTTTTTTTAATTTTATTTATTTTTTTATTACGAAACTAGGCACTCTACACCTTATGTGTGATTTTGGTAGCTTTGTGATGAACAGAAGTGAAATAAATGACGATCAAAAACATGAAAAATGGTCTGGATTGTTGGCACTCAACAAAACAGCGCAGCAGTAAACACTTATAAACACTTATAAACTTGTAAACACAATAAATGTCAAATGGTATTTGGTTTCTAAACTTTGGATACATGACTGTTTTATTTTTGCACATTTTAAAGGTAAACATATTATTTATCATGATTACTTACTGTATCAGAGACATATTGGATGGCGACAAAAGTGGATAGTCCTCCTATATATCAATATATGTATATGGTATATGTAGTTCTATTGTAACACACTATTGTGTTTTTTAAAGTTGTCTTTCTTTTTTTCATCTGTTAGAAAGTGCTTCCTGCAAAGAGCGACGTTTTTGCTGCCGACTCTGACAGTGACAGTGACAAAGACCGTCCCACTGAGCTCCCGGTGAAGAAGAAGAAGAAAAAGGTGGAAGAGCTGCCTCCAACAGAGAAGAAAAAGAAGAAGAAAAAGAAGGACAGACATTTGGAGGACTTCCGCCCTCTGCCCGCTCCGGAGACTGATGAAGAGGAACTGCCCGTCTCGCCCCCCGCCACACCCAAAATTAGAGCATTGGACTCTGACGAGGAGCCTGTTCCGACCAAGAAGCTCAAGAAGGAAAAGGCCAAAGAGGTGATTAAACAGAAGCCCAAAGCCGAGGAGGCCAAGAAGAAGAGAGGGAAGAAGGAGGTGAAGATTGACACATCAGATGACGACACAGCACCCATCGAGGAGGACATCAGCGAGGGGCCGTCGGAGACTCCCACCGAGGACACCAGCACAGAGCCACTCCGAAACCTCAGCATCTACCTGGACGATAAGTTCAAGGAGAAGAAGGGCAAGTGGGAGGTGAAGCTGCAAGGCTTTAAAGATCTCATTCAAAAGAAGGATAGTAAAAACGCCTCGCCCAAAGAGAGTAGCCTCCAAAAAATGAAGAGCCTCGCGTCAAAAGCCAAAGAGGAGGCCGCACCACAGTCCTCTGACTCCAGCGACAGCTCCACAGCTCACAGGAAAACCAAAAGCAAAGACCGGGGCACAGTCTCCAGTGTTAAGGTCAAGGAGGACAAGACCAGAGAGGACAAGGCCAAGGAGGACAAAGTCAAGGAAGACAAGGCTAGGGAGGACAAAGCTAGGGAGGACAAGGCCAGAGAAGACAAAGTCAAGGAGGACAAGGCCAGAGAGGACACGGCTGGACAGAAAGACGCTGCTGGCAGCACCAATTTGTTTGAGAAGTTTCTCCTGAACTGTGAGGCCAAAGACAGAGCTCCTCGAAGACCAGCCGCCCACCAGCTGCCCCCCGAGAAGAGCAGCAGCAAGCCCCTTAAGGTAGGCCAAGAGCCGGCTCCACATCTTACACAGAGGAGGGTGTGGACTAAGGCAATATTACCATATAGATCTACCCTAATGATCCAGCTTCAAAGTACAGGAGTCAGGACCCTGGAATATTCAGTGTCGCAGATAGAAGATGGAAAAGTATCTATAGCACTATGTTAGATATAAAGGATAGCACCAGCCTTGCGCTGAGACAGAGGTTCATGGATACTTTAATATAATATCTTTATTCGTAGTTTTTATTTACCTTGTGCATTTCTTTATTAGTTTTTTAATTAGTTAGATTTTCTTAACAAAATTGGTTTTATCTTACAACAGTTGAACAGAACTGGTTTATGTTGTGGTGCTGTTGATTGTTTGTTTGATTTTGTGCTTGATTTGCGTCTCCAATGCTAGCTTATCGGGAAAATTGAGAAGATTCCTAAGTCCAAAGAGTCTCCTGTGCAGAGAGCAGAATCTGAGAGGACTGACAAGGTCAAGCTGACAGAAGGTAGGTGGACTTTTCTGAAGAGAGAAGCACGATTGCTTTATTCAACAGTTTAGTTCTAATGGCCTGCCCTCTATGTTCTCAGCTCCAGCGGTCTCCAAAGCAGGCCAGAGTCACGGCTTCAGCCTAGACAGTGAAGAGAGAGAGGGGGAGGAGTTCAGCTCCAAAAGTCGCCTTGGAGACGAGGGCCAGCGATTGGGCTGGGACCGACGAGAGCGCCCTGAGGAGGGGCAGCGCTCATCCTGGGACAGGCACAGCTCTATGGGCCGCAGGCGAGATGACAGTGAGCCAAGGCTGTTCATGGCCTGTGAAGACCCCTTGGAGAGCCAGGATCTGCTGGAGCACAGTGACAAAACAGGTAGAGATCACACACGCTGCCGCCGGTAAATGGGCACTGTGGACTAGGGAGCTACCTAGATTAGGTTTAAAATTTTCATCTATTCTTCATGCTTCGACTTGCTTACTTTTCACTTCCTCTTTACTTGGCCAAAACTTTACACCATTCCTTGTTTGACTAACAATTTTGTGATTTTGAAATTTGTGAAATTGGGTTAAACTTCAGTAGATTTGCAAATAATAAGTTAATTGCCTAATTTAAACATTTCAAAATGCAAGCTACCGATGCTGGGGGTTTGAGTATCTGCCGTTATTCAGTATTAACCGATACCAAGAAACTTTCTTCAAAGTGGAAAATTGACTTGAAAGTCACGATGTTACAGATCAATTATCAATTAAATATATTAATAAACTAATGGAAAAACATTTGACAAGGATCACTGAACTTTTCTACACTAAATATCCTTGGGTACATGACAGACTATTTAGGACACATTAATACAAACAGATCACATAAAGTCATCTGATCGTTACAAATTGTGAGATCAGTTATTCTTGAACACAATTACATAAACGAAATATCATCCGATATCATATTTTTCCAGGATCGGCTCTGATATCTGATACCAGTATCGGATCGGTGCATCCCTAGTTTATAGGTTAGCTTTTCTATTTTGAAGATGTACACTCTGTCAATCTACTTTGGATCACTGCACAAAATGCTGCTAATGTTAACGAATCATTTGGTGCTGGATAGGTGTTTTTTCATGACCAACTGTGCACGTTGTTTATCTCTTGTTCAGAGTTTGTTTTTAAAAAAAAAGAAAAGTGGATAACGTCTGGACATCATTCTAATATTTTGTTATACTCCACTTTTTTTTTTTTTTAATAAATAATAATAATTAAAAATAGCTTAAGGAATTACAGCTGCGACAGAAACTCCCCTAAACTAATGAAATAATATTGGCCACAGAAGTAGCCTAGTGTTTGTGTTTTAGTTGATGAGAGTCTCTTAAAGAATACGAGATCTAACTTATTTGTAATGCATGAGTTGATCACATCACTTTGTATTGTGAGTTGTTTCCCCATGACACAGTGCGTAAACGTCCCGTGATCCTTGTTTGATATTTTTCCATTACAATTATCAGAAAAATGAGCCACTGATGATATTACATTTAAAAATGAAGAAATTGCAAATATTTCAAAATAAAAGTTCTCCCCCAGACATCCTGTTTTATACTGTATTCCTGTTATATCAGGATATCCCCTCTAGCTAGCGCAGTTTATGGCCAAAACTGCGCTAGCCGTGAGTTAGCATCGTTAGCCTGTATGTTGTAAACACTGCAGACGCTGCAGCACTAACAACATTAAGCTCTGGCTAAATCCAGCACAGACTCTGGTTTAGAGAGCGCAGTCTGTAATAAAGTCAGCTCTATGTGGAATATTGTATTTCCACTAAAGAATTCTCCAGTTTGTTGCTATTTTCTCTCCTCAGCTGAGAGGTGCGCCTAGTAGGTGCGCTGCCTGACCGCACGTCAAATGGTATCGGTTCCTGGTATCGGGACCTCATGAATGAGTACGAGTATGAGTACAAGCATGTGGTATCGGCCCGATACCCGATACTGGTATCGGTATCGGTGCATCCCTAATAAAAAGACACATTTGCATTTTTTTCTCACTATCTGACATGAAACCAGAATTAACTTTTATTTCCACTTTTTATACTCCAGTTTGGAGTTTTCAAATAAAAGAAGGCTTACATTTTTGGAGACATATCCTGTGGTCTTACACAAAAAAGAAAAGAAATTTATTTCTAATTGACCTAAGAAAAATTAAAGTTAATTCTGGTTTCTTGTCAAACAGTGAGAAAAAACACAAATGTGTCTTTTTCTAAAGTGTATGTAAACATATGGTTTCCGCTGTATTTCTGCTAGTCCAAGATGTTGGTACATGGTGTTGACTGTATTATGTGCTCTACACAGAGAAGGCCACTTTAAATTTGGGCATGGACCTGAACCTGGACTGGATGACACTGGAGGACTTCCAGAAGCATCTGAATGGAGACGACGAGGTTCTGAGTGGAGCCCCTCTCTCACCGAGTGAGTACATGTGCCTTTAAAATCTTTAAAATTTGCTATTTCTTACCTACATACCTGGAATAATGTTTTGCTTCATTCTCATTCATTCTAGTAATTTGTAATGATTTTGGAGATTGTCTGTGATGTTGGACTTCCCAGTAAAAATTCCAAAGCAAATCACTGATATAATGCACTGTTCAGGTGCCTTGTATAGTAGTTCAGTGTGAATTTGCTTCTCCATGATTTAGCCATAAATCGGAGGGATCCAAAGATTGATTTGGAGGTTTTTTCTTCTGGATGCATTTTAGTTCCCTTTTTGCAAAGGATGGAGGCTGCTGTGGAGTGTCATTGTGCTCTTCCCGGTGCTGTGGCTCTGATTCTGCTATGTCCCATGTCTTTTCAGTGCTGTCTGCTGCAGGCCGTCACCTTCCCAGGCCGTGTATGCCAACGCACGGGAATAATCTGAATGATTGCGAAAATAATAACATAATAACATAATAGCGAAAGTCTCCTACATACACACAAATTCTGTTCAGGTCTAAAACGTCCAAAACAAATGCTCTGGTTCCCAAAGGAGAACTTATAAGCCACAATTATGTGTGATATGTGCTTTTATCTTCACTCTCATGTCTCAGACTCATGTCTCCTGTGTGTTCTTAGGTGAGCTGCGAGATGCCGTCAAAAGTGGCGATTACTTGGCTGTAAAACTGGCACTGAACTCTAAGGAGGACTACAATCTGGACCAAGAGGTAGGTCTTCTGCATTGAAACTTTGAAGGCTTGGGTTGTACCCTACTCCCTACTGCACCGGTGTGAATGCATTAGTGAAACTGTAAGGAATGTACCTCTGAGTTTGCCACCAAAAGACACCTGGTTTGCATATAATTTTGATTTTGACCAAAGAACAGGCGTCTTCGCGGTGTCTGTCCAGTCCCAACAGTAGCTCGCACCTTGGCAGCCCCAGAGTGTGTGACTGTGAGTGCTCCGACTGTGTACTCTGCGACCACAGAGATGATGCTCACTCTTGCACACGCACAACCATGCACTCAAAACAGCTGACAAATGACCACAAATGTGTACACCATTCTGATGCTCAGCTCCAAACAGAAGTTCAAAATCGCTGTAGATTTGCCGTTTGTAGGCTCTGGTCCTCTCAGCCATGCCAACGCTGAAGCAGCCTTTTCAGCAACTCGTACAGGTAAGAAACAGCTCCTTTCAAAACACTTGGAGATTAATGACGTATTGCTTTAAACTTTAAAACTATGAAATCTCTATCACTATTAAAAGATGATCACGCTGAATATAGATGATTATATTGCAAATACATTATATATCTGTTGAATATGACAGATTGCAATATTAATTCAAACATATTGTTCTTTGCAGTGGAAACAGGGGAAAGTGACACTTGACAAGAGGAAGCACCTATTGATGCAGGTACATACTGACTCCTACAAACTTCCCAAATTCATAGAGCATTAGTTGGGTCCCGTCAGAGCTGACCTTTCAAACTGCACACAAAGGAGACCGACATGAAAGGGCTTCAGTCACTAAAGTGTGTTTGATGCTCCTGTAACTTTCGTTTGAAAAAGACCTGTCATTTGTCTTTTTTGTGCCATATTCACTTAACCTTTAGCTAAAACCGGTCTGAGATAATCAATTAAACATGGTTTTTAATCTAAGAGTTCCGGTGTTCTTGATTGGAGCTGTTCTCTGTATGAGCTTGGTAATTGGGTGGGGCTTTGCCAAGGTGCTGTTGCATCATTCTTTTTTACGTTTTCTATTTATCCACTTATTGACATACACATATAAGTCTCAAATGCATGTACTTGTTTTGCAGGACTGTACAGGCGGTCTGAAGAAGCGTGTGGCTGATGAAAGGCGTCCCGCTGACATTCTTGGAGCATCTTTGACCCTTGTTGATGAGAGAATCAAAAGGAGTGCAGCAAATGTCACTACTAGGTCCAAGACCCAACAATCTGTTACTGCCAACACCTGTGAGCCACTATGCAAACAAAGGCTGAGAAGCACAAATAATAACAAAGTGAAGGCGAAAAACACAGAACAGGCGCCTGCCAAAAGGAAAGAGAATTCAAATGTGGGTATCGTCAAACAAAATCAGCTCAAGAGAAATCAAACCGCTTCGGGTCCACCTCGGACAGGTCTGCGCACCCGCACAAATGATGCCAGCAGAGCTCAAAATGTTCAGACACATGAGCATTTGTGCAATGCGTCATCTGATAATCTTAAGAACAGCAGAGCCCTGAGTCCTGCGTCTCCGCTCTTGCCAAAGTCTGAGTTTTTAACAGGAGGCTGCGAAGACCTCATCCACGTTATGCACCAAGACAACATCTCAAGGCACATCCTCAAGGACCCAGTAATCTGCAAATATGGCCAAGCTCTGTCTGTCCAACACAACCACGACAAGTCGCACTTTCCGTCTATAGTGCAAAAAATGCGACAACTCGGGAGGCTAGTTCTCGCTGCGAGTGAAATGGATGGCAGCGTGCAGTGTTTGAAGGATCTGTTTCTCCCAACTAAATTTGAATTGACTGTAAAAGGAGCTAAAAAAGCCTTTGGTTTTGATACGTTTTCCAGCACAAACACTGCCCTTATCACAAAGATTGGTTACTCTTTGAAAGGAGCTGCTGAAATCGCTCGCACGATGGATGGTGCATCTGAGAGTGAGATAAACCCCTTCATCAACGTTCTGGATACAGAATGGGACAAGTTCTTTTCTCAAAGCAGCCATGAAAATGAGGAGCTTCAGCGAGTGGATATCTCTACAGTGACTGCAGACTTATTAAGGCTCCACCGGTTCATCTCACAAGAGCAGGAGGACGCCAGGAAAGACCTGCAGCACAGTCCCACTCTGTCTACGTGGAAAAAACTCAGCGAAGCCACCTTAACCGATGTGTGCCTTTTCAACCGCATCCGTGTGGGAAATATTGGCCGGCTGCTCTTGGAAACGTACAGCTCTATGAAAAGCACAGGAAACTTTATTCCCTCTGCTGATCAAATCCGGAAAAGCACCAAATTGGAGCTGGAAATGGGCGAGCAGTTGACAAGACTGGAATTGGAAGGACAGTTTGGGAGAAGCCTGCTCGTTCTGCTGACCCAACGGATGGTGTCATTAATCGACTTGCTGGTTGAGCATCGCGACAAAGTGGGTGTATCGCAGAATAATGTGTACCTGTTTGCGCGCATTGAAGGCCCGTCATTTGTCAGAGGACTGGACTGCCTCCGTAGAGCTGCCGTGGAGTGTGGCGTGGTCAACACAGAGGCACTTTTTTGCCCCTCTCTGAGACAGCAAATAGCCAGCAGCTGGCAGCTCCTAAGTATCTGTCAGAGTGAACTGGGCCAAGTGTCAAAGATGTTGGGAAGAAGCGTCCAGGAGTGTAGTCAGTTCTCTCAAAATGCAACAGTGTTGGAGGAAGTTAGCAAGCAACTGCTTCAGATGAACCCAGGGCTGGCTTCAGGAACTACAGGCTCTCCCAAACAGGGTAAGTAGTAGTTTCATAAAGAGATTCATTAAGATATAATAAAGCACATACCACTAGGGCTGTGCAATTAATCGAAATTCGATTACAATTTCGATTATTACACTAAACGATTACAAAATTAGCATAATCAGAAAAAACTTTTTTTTTAAATGCATTATTTCATGCCGCTGGAATTATTTTCCATTCGCATTTCATGTGCCATGGCTCATGCTTTTGCCTGACATAAAAACAAACAGCGCTGTGTGATGATGTCATCAGGCGCGCTGCTCTGTTTGTTTGCACAGGTGTGAGTTCTGGCCAGCAGGGTTCAGGTGTGAAACAGTGACCTCTCCTTAATCGAGGCATACTTGAAATCATGTGTACTTTAATGACTGTTCAGAAAACAGAAAATATTCAGCAGTTATTTTTTTTATTAATAAATATATAAATAAAATAAATACTTTTTTTTAAAGGCAACAAATACACTTTTTTGAATAATCGCGATTTCAATTATGACTAAAATAATTGTGATTATTGTTTTTTCAATAATCGAGCAGCCCTACATACCACTGTTGACATTCTCTGTTACATGATCATGGTAACCTCAACAAAACCAGTTCAGTATTTTAAGACTTTTATTTATCTACTTGGGTCTCGCCACGTCAATGAATCAGGGACACAAAAACCATTACGACAACTGCACTTAATTTAACAAATTGAAATAAGATAATAAACCATAATATCTATTTAACAGTTTCATCAGTAACTGTTTTTAATATTAGATTTATTTTTCTATCATCAAGGTTTGATTACTGCTTAAGGTTTTCTTTTTTGAAGTCATATTTTGTCTTTACTGTAATGTAACCTTATGGTGTTCTTAAATACAGTATTTCCTTTCTTTTTTAGGAGTGCGGCCAAAAAGTGCTGTGAAGAGACGACCTTGGAGTGAGCAGGAACAGGCAGCCGTGAAACGTTTTCTATCTGAATTTATCACTAAAATGAAGGTTCCCGGCAAAAAAGAATGCAATGCATGTTTAGCCGCGGAGCCTGACCTCTGCCGCAGGTCGTGGACCGACATAAAAAACTTTGTTCATAATACTCTGCAAACATTACGGAGGAGGCAAAATCAGCCTGAGAAACCCAAACCTGAGAAAACTGTAGTCAATCCAAAGAGAAAAAAGACGGTGCCCCAAAGCACAAAGAAACACTCTGAAGTCAAGAACACAGATTCTAATTTGCTGGCAAATGTTGAAGACACACTAACTGCACCATCACACGTGGAACAATCGATGGTTTTCCCACTGGACATGCCATCCAGTTATGATTCATTTGGTTCAGCCAACTCGGACATGGTCTACGCAAACCCCACATGTAACTTTTCATCACCAAATGTTTTTGATTCACAAGTAGTTTCTACGTACACCCAACTAGGCACCACAAACGCAGTCATGCATCCGCTGTACTCTCCTGAGAGCACATTTCTCCCGCCCATGTCTCCCTCCAACACACAGCACCCTTCAAGTATCCCCCTGTCTCCAGACTACGTTTCTCACGATGCAGAATCCTCTCCCGTGTTCGCCTCGCTCAACTCTCCCGCCGCGTCAGTATCGCCAACCTACACCACACTTAGCACGGCCATTTTCCCTCCATACTCCGCTATAAACGACAGGAGCGATTTCGCACCGCTCGATCATTCAAGCACTTTTTACAGCACAAGTCCGTTAAACCCCATTACGTGCTCAAAGGTTGACCCGACAGAGCACGGTATGTCCACTGAACACCTAAGCACTCCAGTTCAGTCTCATGACTCCAGCGGCGGCCTCACGAATGGGGATGGCCGGGGGAAAGTGCCTGGGAAAAGGGACACGTGTTTGACCGCTGAACTTGCCATGAACAGGACCTGGAAGGAAGCAAAATATTTGGCGCATGACTCAGTTGAGTCTTTAAAACAAAGTGGGACAGATATGGCTCTAAGGGAAAGATACGCGACAGAGCCATATACACATACTTCCCACAATGACTGGGATCCTCCTGTCTATCTTTCTCTATAAGTAAAAAGTGTGCAAACAAGAGCCAATTATGACTCAACAAATCAGTCTGTCTGAATCACTACAGGTACTGACACGGTAGACAGACAACTCCAGTCAAATGAACTGTGCTTCCAAAAAAATGTGTCTGACTTTACATATATAGAATGACATGGTTCTTGCCTCTGCTCCTCTGTCCTGTCAATGGTAGGGCGTTATGGTGTTGTGTCCTGCAGTAGCTGGTTGTCTTCCTTCCCCAGAATGAGCTACCCTCACTTCAATATGAACTGTTTTTGTGTTTTTATGCTGTTTGTGTGTGCCTCACTCTTTATAAAAAAAAATAAGTCAAATCATTATTTTGAATCTTGATGTTTTCTAAGTGTGTTTGTGTGTTCAAAATGATAGCAGCGTGACTAAAACCATAAGAATAGCAAAAGAGAGAAGCCAATAGTGGCGACATGTTTTAGTTGCTTCTCTATCCTTTGTCTACAGTCTGCTAACTCGAAACAGCTGGACATTTCTTTTTTTAGACCGCCGACAATGTCTAGAATTCAGACTGTCGGCCATCTAAATCAAGAAAACTTAAGCCCTGGGAAGGCAAGGACCTCCGTGAAGTTGGTCCCCAATCTAATGTCAACTCGTGTTTTGTGCATCAAGTTGGTCACTTGAACAGCACGTTGCAATCAGCCACTTGAGTCGCTTCAGTCACTTGTGTCGTCTGTGTTTGCTTCAGGAGGAGCGACTGCTGCTGCGCAATTCTGAAAAAAACCTCTGGGTTTTGTCCCACGCGCTGTTCCTGAGAATAAAGTTACTTCAGGGCTGGGACAATCCATTTTGTTATGATAAAATACATACAGTGGTATGCAAAAGTTTGGGCACCCCTGTTAATGTTCATTTTCCTTTATAAATCATTGGTTGTCTGGATAAGAAATTTCAGTTAAATATGCCTTAGTAGATTTTGAGCAGTATTTATGTTCGTTGTCTTGTTCAAAGACTCCGCCCCGGCGCAACTTCAACTTTGTCACTGATTCCTGGACATTGTTCTCCAGAATCTGCTGATATTGAGTGGAATCCATGCGACCCTACTTTAACAAGATTCACTTTAAAAAGTCCCTGCACTGGTCACACAGCCCCAGCATGATGGAACCGCCTCCAAATGTTACTGTTGGGACTGGAGCAAGTATTTTTCTTGGAATGCTGTGTTCTTTTTCAGCCATGCAGAACACCCCTTGTTCTCCCAAATAGCACCTTATTCCAAAATGAAGCTGGCTTGTCCAAATGTGCTTTAGCAAACCTCAAGCGACACTCTTTGCGACACTGCTTTTTCTGCATTACTCGTCCATACAGCATCTCTTTCTGTAAAGTGCGCTGGATAGTTGAACGATGCACAGTGACACCATCTGCAGGAAGATGATGTTGTAGGTCTTTGGAGCTGGTCTGAGGGTTGACTGACTCCTCACCATCCTGCGTCTGCTTATCTGACATTTTTCTTGGTCTGCCACTTCGGGCCTTAACTAGAACTGTGCCTCTGGTCTTCCAATTCCTCACAATGTTCCTCACAGTTGAAACTGAGAGCTTAAATCTCTGAGACACTTTCTGTATCCTTCCCCTAAACCATGATGTCGAACAATCATTGTTTTCAGGTCAGAGAGTTGTTTTGAGGCTCCCATGTTGCCGCTCTTCAGAGAAGATGCAAAGAGGAGAAACACTTTCAATTGGCCTCCTTAAATACCCTTTCTCATGATTGGATTCACCTGTGTATGGAGGTCAAGGGTCACTAAAGTTACCAAACCAATTTTGAGTTCTAATAATTAGTGCTGAAGGTATTGAAATAAAAAAAATTACATGGGTGCCTAAATTTATGCACATGCCTAATTTTGTTTAAATTTCGATCATTACTCTAGACGATTACAAAAATAGCCTAAAAAGTAATTCTTAAGAATGCCCTCATGCTTGTCCATCCTGCGCGCGGTGTGTGAGTGCGTCTGATCAGCTGAACTCCCATAGCGTGATAGAACTGTTGTATTTGTGGTGGAGAGGAGAATAGAAGTTTCGAAGCCTTTATATCCTTTGCCCTGGCGCTGGTTGTGTAGCAGTCTAAAACTTATCTTCAGGAGCAGATCTCAACGGAGCTCAGTTTGCGCATTATTTCATGCCGCTGGGATGATTGTTTTTTTTTCCTTGGCATTTCTTTTGCTACTGGCAAATGCTTTGGTCCGACATTACAAAAATGGGTGTAACAGAAATCTCTCAATAGAAGATTAGTTTAGACACGAGCATATTAATATAAATTTGACTTTAACGTCCGAAGGAAATATTTTTGCATAGTTTTTGTTGATTAATAAAAATAAATAAAAAAAATTATAGTTTAAATTATGATTTCAATTAGGCCTGAAATATTCTTGATTTTTTCTATAATCAAGCAGCCCAAGGCCGACGTGTTGCCATAAAGTAATTTTGAGTAAGTATTGTGTTTACCTCAAAATGTGTAAAGTCAATGTGTCCAAAACGTACAAACCAAGTGCCATTTGACGTTTATTTGAAGTGTCAAGATTGAAAAGTGCATTAACACAAAATGTAACCGTTTCTCAAAAACAAAGGAGTGCATGATAAAAATGTCTCCAAACACAAGTATTGAAAGTATTGCGATACTTGATAAAGTATCGATTTGGTATTGCAGCACAAAGTATTGCAATCCAAGCCTTGTCCCAGCCCTAAACAACTTTGTTATCACCATAGACCGTTTAGTTTATAAAATGCCAAAAATAAGCAGGAACCCCCCACTGGCCCCCAAATAATGACCTCTGGATTGATCTAAACCTCACCCTCGCCCAGCTCTAACCTCCTGCCTCTCCCAGACACTCGGAGATGCCCTCCCCAACACTGTCCTCTCCCCTTCCCGGCCCGGTGCAGTGTGGCCTCTGCTCGCTGCCTGTGCTTCTAGACCCCTCCCCGGCCTGAGTTTGAGCATTTACAGCCCCTGTAGTGTCCTGCCCCTGACTGTCCCGGTTTACACACTGTCCACAGTCTCCCAGTCCACTCACACGCCCTGAACATGATTTCAATAGCTTTGGACATAGGAGTGTGCCGTACCGGTCTGTCCAGCCTCATGTGTTAAAACATGTGCGTTTCTTAGTCTTTATGCAGACTTGGGCAGCACACGAGTGTGGACATGGCTTTTTCAGCGTTTGGAACAAGGGAACTGGACAATATCACTGGAAGTAGCTCATGAATATGGGCCAGTGAGCTTCGGGGTGGGCAACAAGGCTGAGGAAGGCTGATCTCCAAAATGTAGAGACAGTCATCTGTTTGATAAGTTCAAAGTGTACGGAGTTTCTTGTCTTTACCTTGTAGCACTTTGGTCAACCTGATTATTTTTGAAACTAAAATAAAGTTTCAGTTCCTCAACAGTCCATGTGTCCAGGTCATATTACAACTGATCTGAACAATTACTGAAACCGTCCAGTTCCCTGAAGCATATGGAAACGCATTAGGATGAATTGCTGAAAATGGTGTTTTACATATAGATGCTATGGTTAAATAACTGGTTAAATGTTTCGTTTTAAGTGAAGATTAATCATTTCTGACATTAAATGGTTTCTTCAATTTTTGTAAAACACAGTGTGCACATGCCCAAAGTGCTGTGCAAGTTTCAGACAAAGAAAAAAACATGTACAAGGTATCAGTTCAGCTTGTGTTGAAAGCCAATGTTTTTAAAGGAACAGGCCACCGTTTTTCCGTACTGAGATATGTTCTTACCTGAGCTTGGATGAGTTGATTTGTGCGTGCGCTCAGTCATGCAAAAAGGCCAAAGATGTTGTTTAGCCTCTCCTCCTCTCCTCTATGGGGCCAAACTGGGGTGGAGTTGGAAGCGACAGAGCTCTTCCACGTTTTCCCTTTCTAAATACGGTTAGGTGAGTAGTTACAAGATCCAAGTCTAGTTGCACAAAATGAAACATGTTGATTTTCTAAGCGGATAAAAAGGGGTACTGTACTGTGAGGCGTAATAATACCTTAGGAGCACTTCAACGTCCGTGCAGAGAATTCTATAAGAGTGAAGAGATTACTGCGCGTCGAGGAGAGGAGGAGAGGCTAAATGCTAACAACATCTTTGGTCTTTTTGTGTGACTGAGCGCACGGGTAAAGACCAGACGGGTACGCATCAACTCGTCTAAGCTCAGGTAAGAACAGAGCTCAGTATGGAAAAACGGTGGCCTGTTCCTTTAAGAGTGACTCAAAACTCTGAATGGCTATAGGCTATAGGTCACAAACCCCTAAAATGTCTTGGAAAATGAGTACAAAGTCTGGACTGAAGCACTGCTGTTCGGACTGTCCAGTGAAATGAAAACAGCGCAGAGCTTTGTTTACATGGCAGATATTTAGATTATAGTTACTGCCTGCACTTTAGGTGAGAAAAAAAAAAACTGGGGTGCATTGGAGACTGTGTTGTTTGCTGATAAATCTGTCCTGACAGACGTGCACAGCCAGACTCCGCCTAAAGTATAAAGACACGCTGTTTAAATGTCTGTGGATGCGTAGGATATTTGCTGAACACATTGTTGACTTACCCGTCTCTGGGCCTGTGTGCTGCCGGCAGGATGGCAGTGGCATGACTCTGAGCATGCTGGCTGCAGCTGGAGGGCAAGACGACATTCTGCGACTGCTCATAAGGAAAGGAGTGCGAATAAACCGGCGGCAGAAGAACGGCACCACGGCGCTCATGCACGCGGCTGAGAAGGTAACCACATATTCTGTAGTGTGTACTGTGGTACTGCCCACGGCGTCCATAGCATCAGTCTGCTTAATGTTAACCGTGATTTGTAGAACTGCCTGACCACAGTGGCCATCTTGCTGGAGGCTGGTGCATATGTGAATGCTCAGACATTAGGAGGAGACACCGCACTAATGAAGGTAATGTTAAACGACATGAACAAACCAGATTAGTCTTGTTTGTCAGGCCAGTGGAGCTCATTATGATCGGTTTGAGCACTTCGAGCCAGTAGATGTTAGTCATGTTTCATATTTGTGACTGTTCAATTGAAAAAGGTACAGAAATCTCTGCTGTGCCCCTTCCCCACACACTGTTGTAAAGACATTCCTCAGCTCAGTGATGCTGTTGAACTACATTCACAGCATGGTCACTGAATGGGACAGGGAAGATTAGTAAAAATTCTTTAGTTTGTGATATACAACTGTTGCACTATCCCATGCTCTTTGAAGCCTGCCCTGCGTTCTCAAAGTACAGTTTTCATTAATTTTGCCAATTTATTTTCAAAGGTAAAGGATATTAAGAGTTGCATAAATGATAAGAGTTGAATCTCGTCAGCTATGAGATACCTCATGACCATCATTTTGATCAGAAAATGTATGAGCTTTTGTAATTTTGCAGAGTTTGACCCCTTAACCCCCACTTTAACCTAGTTCATTTTCTCCAGTTCAGTTTTGCCCAAATCTTAAACTTCTCGACTGGAGCTTACAGCCTATATATACGCCAGAGTAATGCCTCATTTGAAAGCTAAGACCAACACGGTACGGTTTTGTCACATTTTTGTAGTTTTTTGTATTGTATTATTGTTTTTTTTTTTGTCTTCGTTGCTTTTTGTTTTCTTTTGTCATA
Source organism: Gobius niger (assembly GCF_951799975.1). Classification (NCBI taxonomy): domain Eukaryota; kingdom Metazoa; phylum Chordata; class Actinopteri; order Gobiiformes; family Gobiidae; genus Gobius; species Gobius niger. The sequence goes on along the minus strand of NC_136860.1, from coordinate 5,282,341 downwards.
TTTTTGTGCATGGTGGAAAAATCTTAAAATAAAATAAATGGCATCGCACAGACTGCTCTGCCGAAACGTTCTCATGAAGATTCAGAATCAGAATAATTTGAGAACAGGTTCACACACTAGGCTTGTTACTCGATCATGCAACATAAAACATCTAACACAGAATGTAGATAAAAATAAGCTATAAAAACTTTAAAACTATAAGGCTTTAAGGGCATGCATAGAGAAAAAAAAATCAAAAAAATAACTGAGGCTACTGGAGGTGCTCATTTGGTTAGTAAAACCACATACATGCTGCCACATACATGGCTCAAATGAATGAGAAATGTTCTTGGACTGTTGAGCTGCATTGCTGTTCTTTCCAGGCCTGCAAGAGAGGAAATGCAGACGTGGTGCGCCTCCTACTGGAATACGGAGCAGACTGCAACATAATGTCCAAACACGGGAAGAACACTGCCATGTACTTCGCCAAACTCAGCAACAACCTGATAGTGTGTGACCTGATCAAGGACCACGTGGGCATGTACGTCCTGTCTTCTGATCGCTTAACATGTTTTAATACATTGTTTATTTCTATTACTCTGATTATTGATTGATTGAAGTCTTTATCTTGCAGACATATTTCCATCAAACAAGGTTTAAATGTTTTATTTAGAAAAGGAGTAGGTAGAAGTAACGTATATGCCCTGCCCCTTCTTACAGCTGGTTTCTTCACAAACGACTACATACATATATTGTATATTTATTGACTGAATCTAAATGACCATTTTGATCTACACACTAAGCGTTGTTATTTTTACATACAAATGTTTTAAATCCTATTGTACTGCTTCGTTTGTTTTCCCACTTTGACAAAGCACAGGCTTGTTCCTTTAGTAGTGAATTTAAATGATCTTTAAACTGTGCCACTTCCATTTTTAGTTCGTTTTTCATGAGTCGACGAATATGTCTATTGATTTTAGTCTCTGGGTTAAAACAACCCAGCTATTGTTAGTAATTTCTGCCAACTTAAGTGTATTCTACGTTGAATTTGCTCAAAGCAGAAATCATGATCAAAACCACCAGCGCCAATCGTTTAACATACTCCAGTTAAATTTGTCAGGACATAGAGACGTATTTGAGAAACACTCGCTTAGTAGTTCAAAATGTGCTCTATAAACTGTATCAAGATTTTTCAGCAAGTAACAGAATGTAAATAAAGACAGTAGTTTGTGGAGCCTGACTGGCTGTTTGTGTCCAGGCTGTCCAGTGTGACGGACGATGCCATCAGGGCGTACTTTGAGTCCCGGCTGCTGCTGCTGGAGCCGGTCTTCCCTTTGGCCTGTCACCGTCTCTGCGAGGGACCGGACTTTTACATGGAGTTTGGCTACAAACCGGGGCCACAGCCGGACGGTGAGAGCCTTTTTGTGTCTCAGTGTATAATGACTGTGGGTACAGCGTGTGATTGGTTCAGATCGGGACAGGGTGTGTGGGGAAAACAGCTTTAGTGCTTAAACTTTGTTGCTCTAGTTCCAAACAATCATAATTAAATGATAAACGATTTCTTTTCCATCTGCATTCTCTCCCATTCACACTCATTTATTCACGCTCGTGTTTCCTATTACTGGTGGCTTCTGCTTCACAGTGATGGAAGGCAGAAGTGTCTTGCCCAAGGACACAGTGGTGGCGCCGGAGCCGGGATTCAAGCTGCCAAAATTGACTCGCTCTACCATCTCCACCCCGTAGTTCTCGTAGTTTATTGTTTATGTACACAGTTACCTCAGTTACCAGCTGTTAGCACTCGTGCTTCACAGCTAGAAGGTCCCGGGTTCCATTCCCACCTGGACGGGGCCTTTCTGTGTAGAGTTTGCATGTTCTCCTCGTGTCTGCATAGGTTTCGTCCAGTTTCCCCTACCACTAAAAACATGTACAATAGGCCAGGAATGAGAGAGTGTTTGAGAGTGCGGGAGTGTGGGACAACAGATACTCAATAATGTGCACTGTACCTGCCAAACAAACCAATAAATAAAAATAAATCAATATTTTAAATGGATTATAAAATCCTGTTCCCACATATGGGTTTCCCCACTCAACACCTCCAACATACAGCAGTACTTTCACTGCCCACAGGACCAAAAACTCCCTCTAAACTCCTAATGCTTTCAGGCCCTCTCAGATGGAGGGAGACAGTTTTTGTAAGATATCTCCAAAATGAAAATTGAGGAATATTGAAATAGTTGATTATTTGGTAGTGATTGGATTCACAAACCTGCTACATTTTTCTTTTGGCTGAAAATCCATCCATCCATCCATCCATCCATCCATCCATCCATCCATCCATTTATTTTCCTCCGTTTTATCCGGGGCCAGGTCGCGGTGGCAGCAGTCTCAACAGAGATGCCCAGACTTCCCTATCCACACACACCTCCTCCAGCTGTTCTGGGGGCTGTTCTGTTTTTATTTGATCAACTTCACGCAAATGTTTTTGAATATTGCCACCACTGCGGTCACAACATTGTGACTGTTTTTGTCTCATGTGGATTGTCCCAGTAATAACAGACATATTAGCCAAAAACAAGAACAAATTAAAGCCGCAAGCGGCATCAAACGGCCCTCGTGGGCCATGCCTCCATTGCCACGCCTCTGTAACCTTACAGAGGGCGCTAACGCGCCCGCTACACTTTATTGTCCTGATGTGCCATTAATCTTTGTCACTAAACATCAAAACTATTTTTTTAGCCTGTCCGTGTGAATAATGGCTCCAACCTGCAGAGGGCACTAGCACGCCCAAAATCTTTTTTATTTCACAAGCAGTATCGGACGGCGCTGACGGGCCGTACTTCACTGACCACTGTCCACACGCTCCTGACAGAGGAGCAATTACAATAGGCCCTTGCAACAGCAGGCCACTCAGGCCTAATTATGGTCTCTCCACGTAAATAATAGCTCCTACCTGAAGAGGGCACTAACATGCCTAAAATCATCGCCTTTTATAGCAGTAGGTTCAGCATTTTTGGCTAATGGGCCTGATAAATAAGTACAGTAACTCTCTGTTGAGTTTCAGAAATATTGATTGTGGTATTGAAGAGTTTTTTTGTAGTTTCTCGCACATCAGCCGGTCTATGCAGACCCGGAAGTAAAACGATGACATCAGCGCTTCACTTTTTTTTTTTTTCAGCACTTAACAAGCGTACGTTTAAGTGCTGATGTCATCGCTCTACTTCTGGGTCCAATGGATCTTTAGCTCCGTTCTCTATAATGGGATTTAGCAGATTTTAACCGGATTTCTAAACATCTGATCACACAGAAATATTACATTTGCTCTGAATTTTCTTTAGTGATGCTTCTCTGACATTAATTGTCATATTACACAATGAACGTTACGAAGTTTCTGATGAACTTTTGTTCCCTATTAAAAACACTTGTGCTTCATTAGATGAATATAGTCAAGCACTTGGCCTAAGTGGACCATCTCTAGGTTTAACTCCTTAATAATCTTCCACAGGCTCTGGGATCCTGCTCTTCATTTTCCATGCCAACTTCCAGACTGAGATCACGGCGCGTCTGTGCGGCCCCTGTGCTGTCCATGCTGTGGTGCTGAATGACAAGTTCCAGCTGCCAATCTTCTTGGTACAGCAATCTAATGTTACGCCTCGCTTCAGTGTCTGCGGCTAACGTTGTCCGCTAACATCTGTCTGTGTGCTCTTTGCAGGACAGTCACTTTATTTACTCCTTCAGTCCTGTCCCTGGCATCAACAAGCTCTTCATTCGCCTGGCAGAGTCTCCCACAGCAAAGGTGGCACAAAAAAGGCTTTCACAGCTCTTCTGGTGTCTTTGCTTCTTCTTGATTACTGTCTCAAAAGTGCCACATTGTAGCAAGGCAACTCATTTTGGTATATACTGTTTAGCGTCACTTTTTTGTCCACACATAATATACCCGGGGTCTTATTTTTGAAACTGTAAATGAGACTCTTACTAGAATAGTACGTACGAGCAAAACCCAAACATTAGGGTTTAGAAAACCCACGGTACACACACCTTCTCTTCACCGATCACCGATCCCACCTGGAGCAGAAATAGGCAGAAACATGACATGGAGCAGAGAGGGGGAGGGGCAGATGCAGATGCTTGTGGGTCTGTGCTGAAAAATGGACTGATTTTCATGCGGTTATTATTTGGCCTGTGTTACCAAAATGAAAATTTGTCGTCTTTATACAAAAAAACGATTAGTAAGAGGTTCTAACTTGCCTTTCCTCAGGTCAAGTTGCTCATCTGCGCTTACAAGGTCCAGCTGCAGTGATGGACGGCGAGAGCACATCTGAAGGACACGTATGGGACCAGCTCACGTCACCAGGGAGAAGTCACGAGGGCCCGTGGAAAACCCTCGCTCTGATGCCGAGGCTGCAAATGTGTGAAGGGGCCGGTCTGCAGACGCTCCCTCTGCTGGTGGTTTAGCGTTATACTGTGTGGGATGGACCTTTTGTCCTTTTTTTTCCTTCTTTTTTTTAAATCTCAGGTCATGATATATGTTCAAGATAAAAAAAAAAAAGAGAAATGGAAAGAAATGCTTAAATTCTGTAAATACTTTTGAATCTTGCTGTGTTTTGTACATAAAGTTGATGTAATGGTTTTCTTAAGCCTTTCTGCTTTTCTCCTCAATGTGATTTCGAGTATTCAGGTAATAACAGAGGTCCTAAATCTGTAGCAATGCAGATAAAAGTAACTCGGCCCCAATTGTTGAGCTTTTAAAACACAGTTTTCACTGTTTTCATTAGAGCCATAAAGAGTGTCTACCAGCTATTAGCATTTAGCTTGTAGCACATTGTGGCTAGTTCCTCTGAAGTGGTGAACGCCTGTATTTAGATTAGATTAGACTAAGCATATTTTCTAAAGACTCCGTGGCAGACCGTTCCTGACCGATGATCACTTACTGCGCATTGACAACTTGCTGTAGCATTTAATACTCTATTTCTGTGGAGGAGAGGCCTGTGTTTACAGAGATCGGAGAGTTTTGTCTTGAAGCTAAAGGCTAACGTTAATTTCATGCATTATAAAATTTGAAATGTGAACTAATCTGCATGAAAACAATTGTCTTGACTATAGTTCTAATTTTGTACAGCTGTTTATTTTTATACATTTTGATAGCATGTTAGCTTTTAGCTTCAAGACAAAGTCTCTGACCTTTATGAGCACAGGCGTCTCTTCAGCTGAACTATTCACACTCTACCACATTATATGTGCTCATCTACTGGGATCTCATTGTCCATCACTGACTCTTTAGAAATATGCTTGTTCTAAACTAGTCTGACTGAAAATGAATACGGACAGGAAGTACTGGCGCTCACCTTGAGGTCAGAGGAACTAGCATAGCCACAATGTGCAACAAATGATCACATGACCACGTGGCGTTTGAGGCTCTTGAGGAGGAGATGGAAAATATGCTTGAAGGAGAATAAAAAGGCTTGTGGCTTGACATGAATGACATGGCAAAAAAACAGCCCTTTAATCTCAAATGTGTATTCTTTTTTTTATATTCCTAAAAGCAAAATGGCTTTCACTCCAGTATCATTCAACACTAAATATCTTCTATTTGATTCCAAACCAGGAGCTGTTCCTGCCACAGTAAAAAGCCTGATCAGATATTCACTGAGAAATGTCTGATGTGCAGCACAATTAGATTTTCAGGTTTGACTTTAAAGGGGGGATATGCAAAATCGACTTTTTCAAGCTTTGCATCATGTTATTATGTCATTCCCTCATTAAAAACATGCCTGAAGTGTTGCCTTCGCACATTCACGTCTTTTTGAGTAATCTGTAAAAACTCTGATGGCGGCCATTTTAGGGACAGGTTTGCCTGAGTCCTCCTAGGAACGCCCCCACCTCCTGGAGACGCCTCCGAGCTTTCGTCACCAGCCGAGTAACCAACCACTGCTCCTTCAGCAGAACCCCCTCCCCACTGATGCCAGACAGCGTGTGGAGGGTCAGAGATTCTTAAAGAGACAGAGGCCTATTTCAAGACATTCACTACACCCATTTTGAGAGAGCATTTGTATACAAGGCAGTTATTCTAATTTACTGCATTTACAGACCAACAGAAGGTTTGGTCATCATTGTAGTGTGCTATAGTCTGGTGCTATGTGATTGAAAAAAGCATCAAACCCCCGCTTTAAAGTCCAGTTTAATCAGTTCACATTTTTAATAGCGTCCAAGAGCTGTGATATTTGACAGAAATCGCTTAAGTAATAAAGAACAAGATGGTTTCAGAACATGTTTGTAGAGTGGGCTGCTTCTAGAAATATGAATCAAATTACATGACTTAAATAATTGCAGTCTTTCAAAAGTTTGATTCAATTGATAGGTTTTGTACAAATGTAACAATTTTAATTGGAACATTACAATGAGATTACTATATGCCGTCTTGGCCAACCAACTTGTGTGACATGATTGACTTATCTGCAAACAACTTGCAGAAAAATAAAAGCTGGAGTAGAGGAGCCAGCTGAAGGGAGCTCAGGCATCTGATCTGGACGCCACCGTGGGCAGGTGTTTTTGATGAGGTGGCCCCTGAAGAGCTGGAGGAGCTGTGAAACTGTTACCCGGTCCTGGATGAAGTAGAAGAAAATGAATTAATCAAAATGGAAGTGGTTGCAGTTCATTCACTCTTCTCTTCTTCACACGCCTTCCCTTTTTGTCCTCCACTTGTGTGTATTGGGGTTCGAAGTCATATTGACATAGTAACAATTTATTCTTTCCTCTTATTTTGGATAGCCCCTTGCCATCTCATTTTCAAGGGGGTCCTTTCAATCATTGATTGAAAACAACACACATGCACAAAACATGACAATACACAATAACACATGTTAAAAGGAAGACGGTACCGAAATAAAGACCAAACTTGAGATACGTGATACGATGTTCTGTTGGCTTCATCAAACCAGGACCTTCAGCTGCTCCGGGGCGGTTTGCAGCCAAGTGTGTAGCGGCCGGGATGAGGATCAGCACCTCCAAATCCGAGGCCATGGTTCTCCACCGGAAACAGGTGATTCCCTCTTCAGGTCGGTGGGGAGTCCTTACCTCAAGTGGAGGAGTTCAAGTATCTCGGGGTCTTGTTCACGAGTGAGGGACGGATGGAGCGTGAGATCGACAGACGATCGGATCGGTGATGCGGTCGCTGTATCGGTCTGTCGTGAAGAGGGAGCTCTCGATTTCTTTTTTTCTCTGATTTTCTAAACTGTCAACTCAAATGACAGTCAGCATAATTTACAAGTCTTTAACTTTTAGAGGATCATTTAAATGTGGTTGAAAAATGATGAATGATAAATATAGTAGCCACTATGGGGCTGCTTAAATAAAATAAATGGTCATTTGTTGAATTTGCAGCATTAGGAGGTCATATTCACTGAAATCAAAAGCTATTTCAATCAAAAACATCTTAACAGGTCAAGCCCTTTGGACAGTTTCTGCTTGGATTTATTTGCAAAATGTCAGAATAGCCTCCCTGAGCTGCTGTTCGGATGAAAACTGCCTCTCACCCTCATAGATGTTTTGCTTGTTGAGGCTCCAAAGGTTCTCAATAGGGTAGATCAGGGTCGGGTGGGGTCCAAATCATGAGTTTCTCTCTTTTTATGCCCATAGCAGCCAGTGATGCAGAGGTATTCTTTACAGCAGGACATGGTGCGTTGTCATGATGAAGATGATCTTGTTCGGGAAAACACGGCTCTTCTTTTTGTACCATAGAAGACAGTGGTCAGTCAGAAAGAGGTCATTTTCACACCTTCAGGGATCCTAAAAGGGCCTAAAGGGGCCGACCAACTCTCTCACCATGATTCTGGCCCAAAACATGACTCCGCCCCCTCCTTACTGACGTCACAGCCTTGTTAGGACATTGTGGCCATTCACCAACTATCCACTACTCCATCCATCTGACCATCCAGGGTTACACGGCCTCATCAGTGAACAAGACTGTTCACTGAAAATTAGTCTTCATGTATTTCTGAGTCGTTTCTGTTCATGAGCATTCCATCAACAGTTTTGGGGAGACCGGATAGACGGTTTATGCACAACTGCAGTCTCTGGAGGGTCCTACACCTTGATGTTTGGGAGGCACCAGCAGCTTCAAAAACCTGTTCTCTTAATCTGATGTATTTGTCTGGCATAAGTATCAGCATAATCAATAAGTGGTAAGCGGAGTTGCTGCGCAATATGCTGATGCTGAATATGCTTTCTTGTACCAAATGTAAAGCAATCAAGTGAACGTTAGGCTACAACTGACATAAGCATTGTGTAACTTTCTTGACTGTAGCTTTAATATGAGCATGGAATGATAGCTCAGTATCTAACCACAGACCCAGATACTTAAATGTATTTACATCTACAAGAGATCTTCCATCATTCATGCAAATTTGTATTTCATTCGTGGTAATTTAAGATGGTCTCAGTTTAAATTCTCATTCAGAATAAGGTTGCTTTAGAATTGAAGGATGAGGTAGTTTTATGTGTACTTTTTATATCTCCAAACAGTTCCTCACCAGCCCCTTTACATGTAGCTCTCCAAAGGGTTTCTACTTCTATTTGACCAGTCACAGCTTTCAGTTTATTCAGAACATGTCGAGTACAGTCTGAAAACACTGAGGTCAGTATGGAAAAGTATCAAGAAGTTTTCTGAATTATAGTACGAGTATCTTTAGCTCTCTGATGTTTTGATTTCATAAAAGTAGCTCAAAACCTTTTGGAGACCCCTTGTGGCTTGAAGGTAAAGTGGCTGATTCTGACTGATCAACTCCCATAGATGAAGTCATGAATAATGCAAAAGAAAAGGAGTTGTAGCGTCCACTTGACGGCCTGATACAAAGGGAGTTGGCCAGGACGTTTTGTAGCTGTTCATTTTTTCGACTTTTGCTGACTAAAACTGGATTAAATAGGATTATAGTAAAATTGTAGATACATTTACAAGTCGAGTAAGACTAAAATTGACCTCGACTCAAATGAAATGACATTTTGTTTAAATCAACCCTAAAATGACTTTGAGCATCTACAAACGTGCTGTGTAGAGCTAATGCACACTAGGCCTACACAATTTAGTTGGCCTAATCCAGGCATAGGCAACCGAGGCTCCAAGTGGCTCTTTGACTGCGAAGTGAAAGGTGGTCTGGTAACATCCTGGTCTAATCTGGAGTCCTTTTATTGAACCAGGATAGTCCCATTGAGATTAAGAATATCTTTTTCAGGGGAGTCCTGGCCCCAGAGGAGAACCTATTCTTCTATATGTTTTAGTGGTAAAACAAACCGGAGTACCCAGAGGAAACCTACAGAGAGAACATGCAAACTCCACACAGAAAGGTCCAGGGCGGAATCGAACCACTGCGCCACGTGCCACTCATTACACAGTCTTTAGTTTAGTCGTCATTTTCTCAGTAAGCACAAAGTTGCAGCTCTTTATGGAAGAGTCGAGGGCCGTTCATGTTTTTGTTACATCATGGCTAAATAAACGATAACGATAAGTGTTGGGGATCTAGTTAGTTTGACTGGGTTCATCTGGAGGCCTGTAGCTGTGGACTGGGGGGGAGTTCTTCCTTGTCTTGTGGGGCCCACGCCTTGGTCTCCGTGACGCAGCTCCGGCCCTGGCTCTGCGATCACAGCGTGAACCCTCTCAACTCAAACGCCGCCTGCTGATTGGTCAGCCGCGGCTCGAGACTCGCGTGGCCGTGCTCTCCTCGCCGTTAACGACAGTTCGGATAAATGTGTGTATTTCGAGGTCATCTATGTAACATCCTCCACTGCGCGGCTCCAGGACCTTAATTGCGAGTCTTACGGCCCTTGATTGGTGGCGTGGCGCCTGCGTAGTGGAGGCAAATCAAAGACAGTAGGAGATGACAGAGGGCTCACACTGTGGCCTCCGCACACACGACCACAACGTGTTCATCTCAGGAATGATCTCAGGCCGGGCACTTCTCACAGCTCCTCAGGAGTGAACGGTAGGAGCACAAATCCGCTCTCCACATTCTCAACAGTCCGCTGAGCTAGCAGTAGGATAGGCTAATGCTAATAGTCTGAAATACTCGTGCAGTCCGTGTACTCTTGCACATGTGTGTCTGTCCGAAGTGTGGATGTGGTCTAGACTTCAGACAGAGTGGGAGAATCCCGCGGAGGATGAGAGTGGAGGAGGCGGCGCTCTGCTCAATAGACAATCTCGGGAAGAGAAGTGGAAAGTTGTCGGCAGTGCGCATGCGCTCCCGGGATTAATGTCAATGCACAAAAGTGGCGCTACAACGTTCGGTCTCCTCCGGTAAGCGATCTTTACGGCTGTTTTCCTCCGCACTCACGCTGCTAACGGCTCAAAGTTCGGGAGAGTTGCGGGGACGGGGGGCGGGAGTGCCGGGGCGCCCCCGTGGGTCTCGGGCGGAAATGAGGCGAATGTGGGGCAAGAAGCGGTTCATTTGGGCAGATTTGCCCCCGCTCTCGGTATTGTTCGGTTAATGGCGGACGGCAGCGGCGCCTCTCTCCGCTGGGGGTGTACGGGGGGGGGGGACACGCCGGGCCCACGCCGCTGCCCTCCACTCGCTTTAGCGCCACAAAGTCAGCACTTGTTTGGAGGGCCGTTGTTTACGGCCGCATGACACGGTGAGGCTGAGGTCTCCGTGAGGGCGCTCCTGGTGGCGAGGCGCGGTGAAGGAGCTGATTGCGAAGGCGCTGTGTGCGGACTGTGTGCGGACTGTGCGCAACTTTCCAATTAAAGTCCGGGCCGCAGGTACCCGGTACCGCCGCTCTTCACCGGGGGCCACACGGGCTCACGCGCCTGTCGTCCCCGGGCTCTGGAAGTTGCGCATATGTAGGCCTAGTTGGGGTTTCTCCGGTAAGTTGCGGTCGTTTTGACAATGGCGCAGTGTGTGCGAGAGCTCTCCTCCCCTCGATCCACTGCCGCAAGCGGCGCGTGCAGATCAGGGCGACGCTCCCCAGTGCTCCGCTCCCCGCGCTCAGAGGCGATGCTTGCCTTTCTGTCTGGCCTGGATGGAAAATCTGCCAGTTCCATAAGCAGACGTGTGTGGAGAGAGGACGCAGAAGCAGAAACTTTAGTCACTCACTAAAAGTCAGCCTCATGTCCAGCCCAGAAGAACTGTGTGAAAACTTGACCACCACTGTGTGTGAACTGTTCATGGGCCAGACAAACCCAATCATTTTCCAATATATTGTCACTATTTGTTTGCTCACACGCCTCCTAGTGGTGGTGACAAATGAAGCCCCGCAAGTGAAGCTTCACAGCCCGACTGCTTCAGATAGTTCTCAGCTCAGGTCTCAGCTGGGTTAGATTTGAACGATTTACAGTCAATAAACTCAGCTTATTTTCTTGAGTTGAAATCTAGTATGTAAGAGCTTCGATTTTTGACGAGAATATTTCTTTATCAAATATATCCACACATAAACCCAGCAGTTTACTCAATCTAAAGCCTCGCCTGGTTCTCCACCTCTCATTCTCTGTCAGGCTCTGAATGAGTGAGGAACAGGCAGGTTGAAGTGTGAGTCCTCTATTTGAACTTGTATTGCCTCCTGCACTCGGTTAAAGACTTTGTACATTTTGGCTAGAGTTTCCTTGGCCGTGTTCTGAACGTGGCTGTTTTGTCAGCTCTGTCTCTTCTGGGAGTATGTACTTTACTGTGGCCTACAGATGAGGCAAAGCTATGGTACACATTCTATGGATGACCATTACCAAATACACAATCTCGTATCAAAGTGTCAGCCCGTGAAGTGGATCATGAGGAGGTGCTGCTGTTCAGCCCATGCCACCACTGTCCTGTTGAAACCCCGAGGGCTGGTTCATAAAACAAGGCGTACTTTGTCATTTGGGTTTCACAAAACCGGGCTCAGAGTCTGGCTCAGTTACTAAGGAACTTAAGTCAGAGAACTTAGCCAGGTCTGGAGCAGTCCAAGTTCTCGGACTATAAGCCTAAACTCTTTATGAACACTACACTTTTGTTTTAGTGTTAGATATCTTCATGTAGCCTCTTTGTTTCACTCGACGTGGAATAAAAATGATGAGTTATTGACAGGCTCATTAATCACTGCATTATGCAACCTTCTATGTATCCGTAAACAAACTACAAGCTTCCGTATATCGACTAGCTGGCCATCGTCTCGCCGTCCCTCCTCGTTCTGTGATTGGTCCCAAATCCATGCGAAAAGTAGAATCGAGCAGCATAAGTCACAGTGCACAGACTTTGTTTAATTTGCATACTGCGCTTGTGCTAGTGAGCATGTGCTGTAGGATTTGGCATATTTTTATTGTAGTGGTCATTCTGCCGAATCAGTGCCTCTTAGAGGGATATTTCAGGATTTTTGACATAGGGCCTCTTTTCCTAGTCATCCAGAGTGTTGCTGATTTCTGGAGATATATATTTTTTTGTAATTCATGCAGTTCTTATATTTGAAGAGCTTTGTGGCGCTAGGCTAGTGCATCAGCTAGCCTGCATTAAAAACCGTCTGACCCGCTCCACAGTGCACCTGAGGCAAATCACTTATAACACCAGACTAACCATATAAATGTCTGTGTCGATGGCATCATTTTTGAAATATAACTGACCTTGCATCACATGAATGATCGCATTTTGAGGGACTATTTTCTAGCAGATCACTCCGCCGCTGTGTAGCTTATACAACCACGAAGCTGATGCTGCTCGAATATAAGTTCTTTTAAATGCAAAATGGTTAAAATTATTCTATGGACACAGACATTTATATGGTAAGCTTATATCGTAGAAATGCGCTAGCCTTGCACTAGCCTAGCACCATGTAGCTCTTCAAATATAAGAGCTGATATTTTTCAAATTGGCATATGTCTAGGTGCACAAAAATGTTTGGGGGCCCCGGGCCATCTCAGTCTCTCTTTTTCATTTTTATTTCTCTTCCTCCCAGGAATGACAAAATTTCACCAATTTGCCAATTGCAGGCTAATGCTAATGCTAACTAGCACAGAAGCACATGCTGTACCCACTGAAACTACGGCTGCGTCCGAAACCATCAAATTGTCGCCTCTAAGCACTAACACTAGCCACTAATCCTGAACCTTTCATGGGGTCGACTGTTAGATCCCTGCAGTTAGGGAACTAGAGCTTCAGAGCTATTTTGCACAATCCGACCCTCATTAAACAGGGGAAAGGGAAGTGACATCACCAACAGTTGTTTTTCTTCTTCTCTAAAGTTATTGGTGGAGTGCAGGCCAAACAAAAGTGCATGTCGCCCCCTACTGTACAGTGTCCAACAACAACAACAACAACAATATAGTGTCAAAATAAAGACATTTAAGGAGAAATAAAATCCAAATGAGCCATATATTTCCCTTTTAGTGTTATTTTATCTCAACAGCTGTTCCATAAAGCTACATTATGCAAATGATCCATGTGGCTTAAGTTTCTACTAAACTGTCTTCATGTAAACCGTTTCCTGAGGCGTCTCTTTAACACTGACATGTGACTGAGCTGTGGTGACGACATGGATTTTATCACTTTTATAAAGTTTGGCTTGTGCAGAATCTTTTTTTATTTTGTATTATTGTTTATTATTAAATGTGCTCCTGTCAATCAACAGTGGTTGCGCATGAATCCCTCCAGGGTGGGGGCGAGGGGGGTGGGGGGGTTTGGCGCAGTGGCTTGTGGGATAGCACATAGCTCCTAATCACCGGTTAGTTAGCATCAGAGGTCCCTATGCTAAAGTGGCTATGATAGTTAGCATTGAGGCTCCTTTCCCTAACTCCTTCCTAACTGACAGACCAATTTGGACACTTCTTATCATGGCGGACGCTGACTCACATCTGATTTGGCGTAAGAGCTCTAACCAATCTGCTGGTTTCGGACGCAGCATACATTTCTTATAGATATTGATTAAATAAGTTAGAATAGAAACATTCTTAGATTTATACATTATATATTGGTAACAAGAATGATGGGACATATTTGCTAGCTACAATTTACAAATTTTACACCTTTTTATCAAGGCCAAAAAACTCATTTTTATGAAAATTAGATTTTTGGATTTTCTTTTCCTTTTCTTTTTTTATTATATTGTTGAGATTGTTTCAAAACTATTAAATATTACAAACAAATATAAATAATGTAATAGTTGTCTTTCAAGAACTGGCTGTGATTGCCGTTTTGTGGCTGTTTATTTCCTTGGGACGCAAAAGGCACTGTTTTGGCAGAATGACGTTTTTGTTTGTATTCACCTGCTGTGGTTTTGAACTAACACTAATGTTCATCAACATACTTGGGACTTGTGCCACTTCTGTATGTCACATTAGGGCTATAGTTTGTCTGTCTGACAGAGTCAGATTTGTAAATGTTGTAATGACGGTTGAACACCTGTGTGATAGTCATATAAAGTTCTCTGATTCCTCTCCTTGCGTGTCAGATGTAAAAAGTGCATGTTCTGCGATAGTCTGTCCGTTCCTCCATCATGGCCGTGTGTGTTCAGGGGTTTGTGCGGAGCTGGCCGTCTCCTCTCCATAGTCTTGAAGCTCGATCGTAAGTTTGCCGCTCTCCTGAGGGCAGCTCATTCAGTCACATCTGCCCTGAGCACAGCTGGAATACGCCTGAGCCTGAACTCGTGTTTACGCTCAGTCAAGAGTTTCCCCAAAGCTGCACATGAACACAAGCACAAGTGTCTGTGAACAGGCCATTCCTCATTTGAAAGCTAAGAACCTCCAGAGTTCAGGAGACAGCACTGTCACAGACAGGGAGTTGGGACAGGGAGCTGGGATTGAGGACGATTGTTTCCAAACTGGTTTAACTATAAAAGAGTGGAGCTCATTCTGCTTTCTGATTGGATCATTGTCCTGAGACACAGATGCATCATTTATTATATTTACAAAGTACAAAACACTTTAAAAACAAAGGAGTTTTTCAGCAAAAATACAATCTTTTTTTTGTCATTTCTGTTCTTTTTGAGTCTGAAAACCATTCATCCATTACTGACATAGTTGTTAACTATTCCATTAATCCATTAGTTGGTGATGAATCATGAATCATCCTTAGTCAAGAGAGAGAGGCCCTGATTTTCTGACAGTTTTATGAAGCAACCTCATGTATAGGTGAGGCTGGATGATATGATTAAGTCCTGAACATTTAGTGCAGGCTCCAGTCGAGCTGGTGCAGGAGACAGTTTCTGAAACTGATGGAGAGTGCAGTTACCGTTGTTACAGTGTTTAAAGGGGCTAGATGCAAGTTCGCCATTTTATACTCACCACTGCCACCTCAGACCATATGTGTAACTGCACCTTCTATATTAAGCTCGTGCATGTCGGCGTTTCGGACCGAAGTGACACCTTTTTGAGTGACAGTGCAGGATTTTAGAGGCAGTTGTGGTGAACAGGTCTGGGCTCATTCTACACATTAGGACATGGCTGGAACATGTAGGGGGAGGAGAATACATCATTTTAACATTTTTCAACTCCGTATAGTCCCTTTAATGTAAGGCTGGACACCATAATGATCAATCACAGTCTTAGTATTTCATATTAAAGCTGCACTAAGCTATGTCTCTTTGATTTTTTTTCAGTAGTGAACACTGCTCTGCCAATGATGCTCGGATTTATTTGTTGAATTTCTTGTAGCAGCGTTTCATTTCTAATTGGAACCTGCCGTGGATAGCTTAAGATTGAATTTCTGATGAGTTACCCCGTCCTAATGAAGGTGTCGGGGCTTAAAGTATTCTGGTCGAGGGGCGGATTTCTGGCTTGAGGGCGGGTCCGGCCTCCAGCGCAAGCAGAACGTATTTATCAGGCTGCAAATTATTTGTCCTTATTTTCTGCGCATTTGTGAAAAAAGTCACCTTTCCTGCACTTCTTGAGGTCCCTGAATGCATCTTTCCTTGCTCAGGCCTTGCTCTTGCGTGATTCCTCTGAAACCACAACAACCGCCATGCGCATGCAGTAGCCAGTGTTATGGCTTATTTACAACATTCCACATGTAAAATGAAGCTACAGCCATCTTTATTCACAAATACCCAAACTTAAGAGTTTCCAGTGGGGTCTATTTTTTCTGTGAACACAGTGGCGTGTGCACGTTCCTACGTGCACGTCAGTGCGAGCCAGCCGGTGTCGACCCACTGGACACAAGACATTTGGGATCAGTCCTACAGCGACGGCCAAACCTAACCAACAGTCTGATTAATCCTTTATTTACTAGATAATTTAGTAAAATATTGACTTTACACTTTGGTCTGTACTTGTATTTTACCTCCCATATATTGTATCATATATTATATTAAGTGTTTATTAAGTGCATTTTTTTTTCTTTTAAAGTACCTTTAAAGGGGCTGGAAGCAAGTTCGCCATTTTATACTCACTACTGCCACCTCAGGCCATATGTGTAACTGCACCTTCTATATTAAGCTCGTGCATGACGGCAATTCGGGCCGAAGTGACACATTTTTGAGTGACCGTACAGGATTTTAGAGGCAGTTGTGGTGAACAGTTCTGAGCTCATTCTACACATTAGGACATGGCTGGAACATGTATGGGGAGGAAAATACTTAATTTTAACATTTTCAAACTCCTTATAGTCCCTTTAAAGTACTGGATCGATACGGAGCATCGATGAAAGTCCTGGTTGAGCCACAGAAAGTTCAGGCTCAGGATTATTTTTCACTTTAAGCCCTGGGATACTAATAATCATGACTCCATGGAGACCAAGGGTTATCAGAACGGATATCATTTGGTCACAGAAATGAACAACTATTAGAATGAATACCAACTAATCCATTATTGATAGAATCATCAGTGATCGAATAATAATAGTTCCTACAGGTTGCCCCAGGGGCATGAGGGTGGGGTCAAATTTCCCCACAGGGATTTATCAAGTATAAGTTATAGTTGACTAGAATACGTTAAACATGTCATGTGTTGATAAAAGAAGTTTTGTCCATCAGACAAAACGGTATGAAAATGTCACAGGAAATGTGCAAATGTAGCATTCTTAAAGGGACTATACGGAGTTTAAAAATGTTAAGATGATGTGTTTCCTCCCCCTACATGTTCCAGCCATGTCCTAATGTGTAGAATGAGCTCAGACCTGTTCACCACAACTGCCTCTAAAATCCTGCACTGTCACTCAGAAAGTAGTTACTTCGGGTCCGAAGTGCCGTCATGCACGAGCTTAATATAGAAGCTGCCTGAGAGAGACCTGAGGTGGCAGTAGTGAGCATAAAATGACCAACTTGCATCTAGCCCCTTAACAAAACTAAAGCTCTTGTCTGCTATCCAGCATCCTTTTACCTTCACTCTGAGAGTCCTGTTTGCTGTCACAGGCTCCATCCGGTAAGTAGTCGGCTTTTGGCTGGTTTGAAAAGCAAATGGCCGGTAAAAATATTTTCCAACGGCCAAATTGAGCGACAGTAGAATATATGGAGAGAATATAGAAAATATATGAAATACAACATATTGGCTTTAGAGGCGTTTCCCTCAGCCAGTCTGCGCAGACGCCTCGGCTTAGTTACCGGTGAGATATCCCTTTAAGCCAGGGGTGTCAAACATACGGCCCGCGGGCCTGATCCTGCCCACGAGATGATTTAATCCGGCCCCTGCCCTGTAGAGCATAAATTCCAGAGTATGTCCAAAAAAAAGTAAGTCTCTAGCCCATTCCTGTGCGGAGTTATGATTTTTTTAGGGATGCACCGATACCACTTTTTCTAAAACCGATACGAGTACGAGTACTTGGATTTAAGTACTCGCCGATACCGATTACCGATACGAGTACAAGGCATTTTCTTCAACATTCTTACTTTTTTTTTTACAGCAGATTGGTTTGTAATTAGTAAATTTACTCATCTACATTTCCTTAAGTAAAGTAGGCAACACATTTAAGAGCAGTTATATTAGAATGGTGCTGATGCCATTTATTTATTTTTTATTTTCATTCAATATAATTTTTAATGTTTAATTTTTATTGCACTGTCCATCATAGACAGAAAAGCCCATGTCCAAAATCTCCCCAATGCCTGAGCTTTATTCATTTATGTATTTTTATTTAACAATAGTATTGAGATGGTTACTCTCTTTTCGTCTTTACTTCAGCTCCGTGTAGATTTTCTCGTGTGTTTTGTAGCAACTTAGCGAGCAGCTACAGCGTTTTCATTGTTCTGCTGCAGCTCATTTTCGCTCAATATAAACATGCTGTATCTCTTTTATTTGGATTTTCTGAGGACTTTTTAGTCGCTGGGTTAGTTTTTCAGATGAATAAACCCCTGGGCTTAAAACGGCGTCAGAATGGCCAAAACTGCGCTAGCCGCGAGTTAGCAACGTTAGCCTGTATGTTGTAAACACTGCAGACGCTGCAGCACTAACAACATTTAGCTCTGGTTAAATCCAGCTCAGACTCTGGTTTAGAGAGCGCAGTCTGTAATAAAGTCAGCTCTATGTGGATTGTTGTATTTCCACTAAAGAATTCTCCAGTTTGTTGCTATTTTCTCTCCTCAGCTGAGAGGTGCGCCTCGTAGGTGCGCTGGCCGCACGTCAAATGGTATCGGTTTCTGGTATCGGGACCTCATGAATGAGTACGAGTATGAGTACAAGCCTGTGGTATCGGCCCGATACCCGATACTGGTATCGGTATCGGTGCATCCCTAGATTTTTTAAAGAATAACCAGAATGCTCATTCTAGCCACTAGGGGGCATTAAATTAAAAAACAGGATAGAGTTCCACACGTGTCCAGCAGAGGGCACTGACATAATAAGAGCTCAGGATATGAACAACACATTATGTAGCCATGTGGTAAATGGACAGTCTGCCCCAGGGCGGCTGTGGCTTCAATAAAAGTTTACCACCACCAAGTGAATGAATAATGACTACTGCACTTTGAGGAACTTGTGACACTTGTAAAGTGCAATACAAGTGTAAGCCGTTGTCATTGAAGAAGCTACAGTCAAGTTGAGGCTTTGATCAAATCACAGCTTATTATTATTCATTTATTGGAAACATTTTCTCTATTATATGTGGCCCACGACCCGCCATGGGAGCTGAATTTCGGCCCGCGGCCCAAAATGAGTTTGACACCCCTGCTTTAAGCCACGTTCATTATGTTTGTATTTTTTAATGGCCGGTCATTTTTGTGAATGGCCGACATTTTACGACCAGACAACGAGCACATGGTTTGTGTTCGGAGCCTCACAAGGCCACGACTTCAGAGTTCACTGTTAGAAGTCCAGCTAATCCATGGCTGCAGCCTCAAAAATAATCCACATGGTCCAAATACAGTGATGGATAGTTTTCCCCTTCAAAGGTAAACTTTTCGGCGGCGTGCATGTGTCCTGATCCTCTGACATATTGGACCTGTCTTTAGTATGAATGCTTTTATTTGTTTCATTGTTGTGTTGTTTTTTGATACTCGGCGTTAGCTCTGAGATAAAAAGTTCTTAATAAAACAGTTAAAGTGGTGAGAAAAAGTAAGTACACCGTGTGGAATTTCTCACATTTCTGCCTAAATTGGTCACTAAATGTGGTCTGATCGTCATCAAAATCATAAGAATGAGTAAACTGTGTCTGCTTAAACTAATACCACCCAAACATTTACATTTGATCATGTTTTTATTGGCCACAACATGTAAACATTCACAGGAGAGCGTGGAATAAGTAAGTACACCCCCTGAATCTCGCTGAACTGCAGCAGTTTTGTAAAGAGGAATGATCCAAGATTCTAATCTGTAACTTCAGAAAAGCAGTTATTGCTGCAAAAGAAGAGTCAGCAGATATTTAATACAGGGGTTCACTTACTTATTCCACGCTGTTGTGAATGTCTCAGGTTTTTTCTGCAAAATACCTTCATAAATTGCAAATAAATTCTTCTATTGATGATATCACGTTGTGCAGGCCCCGAGGCAACAAACCAGCCCCACACCATGATTCTCCTGCTCCAGACTTCACAGTGAGGAGAGGGTACAGATGTTGATGTGCTGTTCCATTTTTCCTCCACACAGGACGTTATGTTTCCCTCCCAAACTTTGGGTCCATCAGGCCACTGAATATTTGTCCAGTAGTGCTGTGGAGAATCCAAGAGCTCTTTCACAAACCAAAGTTGAACAGTTTGGGAGGAACACACAAGGTCATGTGTGGAGGAAAAATGGAAGATGAGGGCGGTCCTCTCTCCTCTGGCCAATCAGAGCTCAGTGCGCTTTAGTGAGGGCGGTCCTCTCTCCTCTGGCCAATCAGAGCTCAGTGCGCTTTAGTGAGGGCGGTCCTCTCTCCTCTGGCCAATCAGAGCTCAGTGCGCTTTATTGAGGGCGGTCCTCTCTCCTCTGGCCAATCAGAGCTCAGTGCGCTTTAGTGAGGGCGGTCCTCTCTCCTCTGGCCAATCAGAGCTCAGTGCGCTTTAGTGAGGGCGGTCCTCTCTCCTCTGGCCAATCAGAGCTCAGTGCGCTTTATTGAGGGCGGTCCTCTCTCCTCTGGCCAATCAGAGCTCAGTCTGCTTTAGTGAGGGCGGTCCTCTCTCCTCTGACCAATCAGAGCTCAGTGTGCTTAAGTGAGGGCGGTCCTCTCTCCTCTGGCCAATCAGAGCTCAGTGTGCTTTAGTGAGGGCGGTCCTCTCTCCTCTGACCAATCAGAGCTCAGTGTGCTTAAGTGAGGGCGATCCTCTCTCCTCTGGCCAATCAGAGCTCAGTGTGCTTTAGTGAGGGCGGTCCTCTCTCCTCTGGCCAATCAGAGCTCAGTGTGCTTTAGTGAGGGCGGTCCTCTCTCCTCTGGCCAATCAGAGCTCAGTGTGCTTTAGTGAGGGCGGTCCTCTCTCCTCTGGCCAATCAGAGCTCAGTGTGCTTTAGTGAGGGCGGTCCTCTCTCCTCTGGCCACTCAGAGCTCAGTGTGCTTTAGTGAGGGCGGTCCTCTCTCATCTGGCCAATCAGAGCTCAGTGTGCTTTAGTGAGGGCGGTCCTCTCTCCTCTGGCCAATCAGAGCTCAGTGTGCTTTAGTGAGGGCGGTCCTCTCTCCTCTGGCCAATCAGAGCTCAGTGTGCTTTAGTGAGGGCGGTCCTCTCTCCTCTGGCCAATCAGAGCTCAGTGTGCTTTAGTGAGGGCGGTCCTCTCTCCTCTGGCCAATCAGAGCTCAGTGTGCTTTAGTGAGGGCGGTCCTCTCTCCTCTGGCCACTCAGAGCTCAGTGTGCTTTATTGAGGGCGGTCCTCTCTCCTCTGGCCAATCAGAGCCCAGTTTGTTCACGTCATTTTAGTCCCAAAGCTTGTACCTTGCCGACCCTGTTTCACCCTGGTCTGACCGGTGGAAACACTTGACGACGTGTGTCAGCTAAAACACTGTGATTGAAATCCCCGTCACTCACCCTGAGCTTAATGAGACCGAGCAGCTGCAGTGAGTGGGGAAGTGTGTATTTGTGCATAGAATCACCAAAATAGCAGATCGTCATGGAAACCAGATCACAATTGAGTTTTTATCGTCATATTACCAGTCCTACATCCCAGTGCTACTAATTTTAGGATATACGGTAAACCGCGGTCACGTCTCCTGAGCCGTAGCCCATGTATCTGTGGCCAAACGGTGAAATCACAGTTATAACCTGAAGAAACCGCATCCAGTGTTAAACCCACTCCAAACGCATGAAGTCAGCGGCAGGATTGAAGGAACAGGCCACCGTTTTCACATACTGAGATATGTTCTTCCCTTAGCTTAGACGAGTTGATGTGTAGCTGTCTGGCCTTTACGTGTGCGCTCTGTCACGTAAACAGAGCACAGACGGCGTTAGCATGTAGCCTCTCCTCTCCTTTTATGGCCCCAAATGGGAGTGAAGTTAGAAGTGACCAAGCTCTTCCACATCTTCCCTATTTAAATATGCTTACATGAGCCTTTACACGATCCGAGTCACTCAAAATGAAACCTGTCGAGCTTGGCGCTTCTAACGTCACTCCCATTTGGGGCCATAGAGGAAGAGAGGCTATTCACCTTATTCCGCCCCGCCCACTATTGCCACTTTTTGCGTTGTTTCTGTGCGCGGCCGAAAAACGGCTTTGTTTTCGTGTAGTAACTGATTTTATGTGGACTTGTCCAGTCCCACATTAACAGATCGGAGAAAAGGGGCGGGCACAATTAATGGCGGTGCCCACGCAAGCCTCCGGAATAAGGTGAATATGCTAACGGCGTCTGTGCTCTGTTTACGGGACTGAGGGCACACATTAAGACTAGACAGCTACACATCAACTCGTCTAAGCTAAGGTAAGAACATATCTCAGTATTTAAAAAACGGCGGCCTGTTCCTTTAATAATCCAAATCTGATCCAAAGGAAGCGTCTCAAAGAACCACGTGGAGCTGCGTTTGTGTTGCGGTAAAAACAAACCGAAACTGTGTGAGGCGGTGCATGGAAATCAACAATAGGTTAATTTGTTTAGGAACTCTTTTGTAATTATAGTGATTCATTAGACATAGATCTGAAACTTCCTTTAGAGAGGGAAAATATCAATTACTTTAAAGTTGTAATTTTATATACAGTATTTGTTTATGTAGCCAGGGTTTAAGCATAAGATAAAAGATAACTGGCTGAAAGTTCAATAGGTTTCCAATCAAAACAATCCCTAAATAGATATAAGAATGTACATATAATGTCTTGTTTATTTTTTTTGTGAAGATTCAGCCAGTACTGTAAAGATTTGGAGAAATTCTCAGTATTTTCTTCCTTAATTTTGATTGTAAAACTGCAATATTTTTCTTCACAATAATCGTGACTGAAAATTTTTGAATCGTGCCTGTTGAGTTTTCTGTGGCCTGGGAGACACCTGATCTGCCCACACACCTGCTGCCTCTGCTCAGCCAATCATAGCCAGTCTCTTTCTGTTGGCAGGTGGTTGCCGTAGCGATGGATGGGGAGTTGGATCTGAACGCTGCCAAAGAGGATACCACTTCCTCCTCCCCACAGCCGGCCTCCCCCGACACCAAAGAGGCGTTTCCTATAACAACAGTAAGTTCTGTTTAATGGAGGATACCCACATGTATGGTGAATGAAAACTGACAAAATACATCAATGGCCATATTGATATATAACTTCAATTGCAGAAAACAAAATGGATGACCGGACGGATGACCTTTTCCTGTCTGCATAAATGATTCTATTTATTTATTTATCCTTTTCACAGACCTCTTTCCCCAACAGAGGTTACAACCAAAGATTCTCCGTCATTTACGGAATATTTGTAGCTTTGACAGAAGATTTTAAAGGCCGTGCGTCATTTTGACAGTCGTTCTTAATGCAGCCCTGCTGTCTGAGCGAGGCCTCTGAGCTCTCGCTAAAGCGCAGCTACATGAACGCTACATGGTTTAGCTTTGTATTTTGCACGGCTACTAAACACGTTGATAAGATTTTACCAATATCGTGGATAAAATCATGCAGGCTCTATTTGTGTGCATACAGTTAATTATTTGAATGTGTACATGTGTGTTCTGGTTCTGACTAAATGTCCTTATTTCAATTGTAAATAATAATAAAAGCCGCTCACGGCAATAAAGGCCCCTCGCCCCTGGCGAAATTTCCCCCTTGCGACTGCCCCCACTCACTCTCGCCAAAACCTGCTCTTGCCTCGACCTTACACTTAGGGCTGGGTACCGTTCGTTTTTTTTCCCGATACCACTACTTTAACGATACCTGCTTTTTGGTATCGGTGCCTTAGCAGTACTTTTTTGATACCCATGTTATTTTAATTGCATTAAAATAATGTGTATAAAAAGTATCGTTCAGGAGAAAATCCTTAAGCAACACAATAGAAAGAACACAGGCCGCAGCAGCGTCACCTGTAACTTTACCTATAACTCAGAATTCCTACTTAAGCTGTTGATAGACCAGATCCACATCAGGACACTGTCTTCTTTCAGCTAAACTTTTCTAAATACACTGCACAGGACAGCACCCACACAGCCACAGCCTGTCACTGCTCCCGAGCCAGAGGGCCCCTTCAGAGGAAACATTGGGAGAGCCAAAAAATATTTAAAAAAACATTGAAAAAGTGTTTAAAATCCCGAAGTAAAAGCAATTAATGCAGCTAGAAATAAATATATATAATTATTATATGATATATAATTTGGGCTAAATTAATAGATATCAGTTTAAAAAGTTAAAAACATGAACGCTCTCTGCAGCCCTGAGCTCCTCCTCAGGTGCTTCCAGAGGCGAGGGCCGTAATATTGAGTCTTTCTGTTGACTTTAGGAATAACTAGGAGACCCCTGCCAGAGGAGCGAAGGGGCCGTGAAGGTTCATAAGGTAAAAGCAGTTCTGAAAGATAAGAAGGACCAAGACCATTAAGAAATTTAAAGACCATTAAAAGAACTTTAAAGTTGATCCTGAAACACACGGGAGCCAATGCAGCAACTCTAAAACCAGTGTAATGTGGTCCCGCCTCCTGGTCTTCGTCAGGACACGAGCTGCTGAATTTTGTAAAAGTTGTAAACCTGAGATCCTCTTTTTGGGAAGACCAGAAAGCAGCGCATTACAGTAGTCGATACGACTGGTGATTAAAGCATGCATGAGTGTTTCCGTGTTGGCCCGAGAGAGAATGGGGCGGACTCTGGCTATGTTCTTTAGATGGTAAAAACCTATCTTTGTGATATTCTTAATGTGTGGAATAAAAGTCAGAGTCAAAAATCACACCCAGGTTCTTCACCTGTGAGGACTGATTAATAGACATGAACGCTGTAGTTTGGGTAAAAGTCTCTCTCTTTGGGCCTCAGGGCCGATGATTAACATTTCAGTTTTGTCTTGGTTAAGCTGGAGAAAGTTTTCTGCCATCCAGGATTTGATATCTAAAATGCAGTTAAAAGTGCATCTGTTGGCCTGGTGTCAATCAGGAGACATGGAGATGTATAACTGTGTATCATCAACATAACTGTGAAAGTTGATTCCGTGTTTCCTGATGACATCACTAAGAGGGTTAAAAAGCACTGGGCCTAAAATCGAACCCTGGGGCACACCACATGTAATTCCATGGACCTTAGAGGAGCAGGTATCCACACTTACCATGAATGTCCTGTCTGTGAAGTAGGTTGTAAACCATTTGTGGACAGCACCAGAGAGGCCGATTTGTTCTAAACGAGTTAAAAGAATAGTGTCCGATCCAGGAGAACCAACACTGTCAACTTTTGTGAATCATATCTTCATATCATATCTATATCAAATCTTTAAAAGGGCCGTCTCCGTGCTGTGGTTTACCCTAGAGCCAGACTGGAATTTCTTAAGAACATTTATGAGCAGTAATAAAATCATTAGGATGGATAAAATTTTGCTTAAAAGTCAGATACTGGTCTGAAATTGTTAAAATCATTACAGTCCAAATTGCTCTTCTTTAGCAGGGGCCTCACCATCGCCCCTTTTAAAGGCAGCAGGGAAGACCCCAATCTGTAAAGTCACTGGAGGAATTTGTTGTAAAGGATCAAAAATTTTGCAGCCACTTCAGGGGTAAAATGACGTTTACTTGCAGTTTTTATTCATTATTATTCATTAATAAAAAGGGGACATCTTTTGGGCGGTCTATAGATAGTGACAAATAAAATCGGGGGGTTACTAAAAATAATTGCGTGGTGCTTGAAATTCGAGTATTGATCAAATAAAATAGGTTTGGTGGCAAGAGTGTTTATACTTATAGAGGCAGTCCCACCACCTCTTTTTCCATATCTGGTTGAGAAGGCACTGCTAAAATTAGGTGGGGAGGACTCGGCAAGAGCGGCATTCGCACCCGCACCCAGCCAGGTTTCAGTTAAAAACAAACGATCAAGATTATTATCTATAATCATCACCCGGACTGAGTGAGCCCTGGCTAATTGACGAGCGGGCAGAGGAGGGAAATTCTCGTTGTCCCAGATGTTGAATCTATTTCCCAGTGCTATGCCATCAGCGTGATGGGGGCAGGCTTACGGGGAAGTGGCTCATTATCTGCTCGTGCTGCTCATCACTGCGGGGCAATATATTTACGTCTGAAGACAAAAAGTACAGAAAATTGGCACCGTAAAAAAATAAAAATAATTTGATACCGCCCTCTACCGGAGGTTTCAGTCGGTACCCAGTAGGACCTTTAAAGAGGTACCTGACATCCTGGTTCTGTTCTTTAAGGCCTCTTCATACTCCACAAGACGCGAGAACTTTGTTCTTGAGGCAAAAAGAACGAGAGCAAAGTTCGTCTGGGCTCTAACATTTTTTACTCCACAAGAAGTGCCACGCCCCCTTTTTCCACAGCCAAAACAAAGAATGACCCAAATAAAACGAGCCATTTGACTTCAAACTATTATAAAATGTATCAGTCACGATATTGCAAACATTTTGAAGATTGACTTCATGTTTAGCCACATCTCCCGCTGGTTTATTATGTTAGAAAATGTTAACGTTAAAGTTTACCTCCATGTCACTCGGTAAAACCATGTTGTTTGACGTCTGTGTAGCTCAGTACGGGTTTTGTCCATCCAAGAACCTTCACTGAACATGTTGGTGACGTTTCCCGGTGTTTGATGAAGGGTCTAAGATGTACAAGCTTGGTATTCCTCTGTCCACGAGCCTGAACCACTCTTTTTTTATCACTCGCTTCTTTCACGCAGGTAGCGCGGGGCTCTTCTGTTTCCTCTTCGTTCTGGCCCTAATGATTTTGCCAAGTATTTTACTGCCGCGAGCGGTGCCGCAAAACTATCCATGTTGTCTCCCGTTTTCCGCACCGGTGTTTGGAAGTAAACATTGGATTCTCGCTTACCGTTTTCGCCAAAATAACCCCGCCCACTAAAAATCCAACCAATCACAGCCAGAGTTCTCGCAGCCCTGCCGAGCAAAGTTCTGCTGAGCTGCTGCGTCAGCAAGACCTGCCGAACAGGAGCTGCGAGAACAAAATGACGTCATTTTGTTCTCGCAGCTATATATAAATAGATATAGATATAGATATTTTTATATTTATTTATATTTAGATATAGATATTCCGGATGTGTTGGATTAGTTGTTGTAAAGACCTGTGGTGTGTTTAGGAGGAGAACGATGACGATGATGATGATGATGATGTGGTTCTGGTGGAGGAGTCGTCCCAGGACAGGCCCAGCTCAGAGGCTCCTGTGGACCCTCCAGCTGAGGCCCCCAGCCCACCTGTGTCTGTCTCTGGGCCTCCCGCACTTGCAGAGCCCATAGTCATCGATGACGAAGACGACTCGCAGCCCAAAGCTCTTCCCTCCAGTACAAGTCAGTGTATAACCCAGGCCGTGCTTTTCTATTATGACGTATAGTGGCCGTCTCTGATTCCTCTTGTCTGATGTTGTGTCACAGCGCCCTCTGGTGACCCCTCACCCGCACACTCCCCAGCTGCCCTCACTGAGCCGGCCTCAGAGATCCGTATATCCAGTGTGACCACTCTGGGCTCCAAGGACGTGAAAGGGGGGAGCAGCCCGGGGCAGGGAGAGGGTCAGGGAGAGGACATGGCACTGAGGATCACCTCTGTGACGTCACTGCAGGACGGGGGGGCTGTCCAAACGCTGGTAAGAGCTCTGAAAGTCTCATTTTGCTCATGCGTTAGAACCTATGCTAGGGATGGTGGTTTGAATCTTGGCTCCTGCTGGTTCAGACAATCATGCTAGTGGGTACCGCCTTTGTCTGTGTGAATGTAGAGTGCAAGCGAGTAGTTGTTGATGACCGGAGGAGCCGACTGGTGCCCTTGCTTTTATCAGTATACTCCAGGGCAGCTGTGGCTAGAATAGTAGTTTATCATCACCAAGTTTGGAGTAAATTAGAAGGGATGAGCTCCCAATCTGATATTTTTGCACATCATGCCGGCCGATATCAAGCCAGTTTTATAATTAACCTATATATTTAACCTCTTAACCCCCACCTGAACCAAGCATGTTTTCATCCAGTTTGGCTTAACCCAAATCTAAAATGTATCAAAATGTGACACAAAATAAATAAAGCCGATAAAGCCGAACTGGAGAAAATGTGCTTGGTTAAGGCCCCCCTGCCTTAAAGGAATAGGCCACCGTTTTTACATACTGAGATATGTTCTTACCTTAGCTTTGACGAGTTCTTTAGGACCTGTCTGATCTTCCCCCGTGCCTTCAGTCACGTAAACACAGCGCAGACGGCGTTAGCATTTAGCCTCTCCCTCTCTCCTCTATAGCTCCAAAACAGGTGCAGATAGAAGCTACCAAGCTCTTCCACGTTTTCCCTATTTAAATATGGTTACGTGAAGTTTTCCACTACAAAGTATCATTACACAAAATTAAACAATGTGGATTTTCTAAGCGGATAAAAGGGGGAACTATATTGTAAGTCGTAATAATACCAGGAGTAGTTTGGAATCCGCACAGTAAAGTGAAGATTACTGCACAGTAACGTGAAGATTACTGCGCGGATTTCGAACTAATCCTGGTATTACTACGCCTTACAATATAGGCTCTTCCAGCAGAATGTCCTTTTCTTGAGCAGTGATGTAGTGTTTGTGGACCTCTCCTTTATGTAGTCTATATTTAAATGTCATTCTGTACAGAATGAGCTGGACCACAGTGAGGAGAATGGGTTGCAGATCAGTAATGCCTTCAGTCTGAACTCGGACGGTCTCGCAGGGTCGGGCCCCCTGGGAGCAGCGGTGCACAACGGAGACGCAGGCGCTGATGACAGAGCAGGTCAGTCCCAGACACAAATCTGAGTTTCTGTCGTGAGTTTGTCCTACAAACACTTGTACAGCCCACTTTAAAATAACTTCACTTATGAAGGAGTCAAATGTTGACATCCAGATAAAACTGTGAACAGTAAAAGTAAAAAAAAATGTGTGTGGTGAAAATAGTGAGCATCAAAACTCAACAACCCATGAAAACTCCGGCTAAAAGAATTCTGTGCATCATTTTGACTTTCCCAAAACCCCGTAAGGGTTAGTTTTGTCGCTTTCTGCCACAATAGTCAGTAACTGTGTTTCCATCAAATAAAATGTGCATCATAAATGTAAATAACAAAAGCAATATAAATCAAAGAGTTAAAAAAAACTGATGGCCGTTGGTTACTTGTACTTAGTCCTAACGGGGGAGAATAGGGAAATGTCAGTGACTCTTTGGTGCAATATCAGTGTGATATCCTCCAGATAGAGGCTCAGTCGGTTGCAATGTGCCATGGACGATTATACAGATGCTCGTCATATAATTAGAATATTCAACTTAAACTGTGAATCTAATATATGACAGACTCATTACATTCAAAGTGAGATATGTAGCACTTTTTCATGATATTCTAATCATGACGAGCACCTGCATTTGAAAAACCCTGGAGCTCCTTAAATTCAACCAGCACAGGTGTGTGGACGACTCGTGCTCTGGCACGACAGGGGAAGGTCTCTTCTTATGTTAGTGTAATATTAAACAGTCTTATTGTAAAGTTAACTGCTGGTTAAACCTACAGGAGCCCAGTGCATCAGCTGCTCGTGCTCTTCTTGTCCAACAGTTCCTCTTTCATGTGAGGATGTTTAGAATACTCTTTCCCAAATCAAAGGAATATATTGCAGAACTCAGTCACTACATTTCAGCTTCAAATCATAAAACATTGATAATAAAGAAAAGATCAGAGAAATGTTAAGCTTTGTAATGCTTCACTTTTAATAATAGATGAGTTGTGTAGCCTCCAAAACATAAATAAACATAAATAAACACATGTGATCTGCTCCTCCTTGTGCATTGGAAAAGCTTTACAATAAGAAATTCACAACAGGTGTTTTAACACACATAGTCTGTTTTTAATCATACGCCGTATTTCTACATAAGTGTAATGCAAACAACCATCGGACCATGACTTTTGGCTTGGCAGCATATTGTAAATAAGTCTAACTGTAACTGTTGTGCACAGATCTGTGGCAGTCCCAGACCGGCTCAGTGCAGCGGAGTCAGAAGCAGCCTGGAGAGGAGCCTTCGGCCAAGCCGTCTTCCGGCGCCCCGGCCCGCACGGTCAAGGTCCTACTGCCTCACACACGCTCGTTGATTCTGTTTTTAACATGAGGATTCACTTCACTGTGCACATATTCAACACAACTAGGACTGTTAACAAGTGAGAGAAGACTTAACCAATACAAGAACCACCTGATTATTCAGAGGCGGTTTGTAGAGGTCTCAAAACTACAAGGTTTGATGCAGAATGTAAGACCAGGAGATTGTACTGCATAATTGTCATTTGCTAATTGCGCAGCTTCCTGACACACACCTGCGCTCCTCCGTGACCTTTGTGAATGTGTATGGTCCCATGCAGATCTAAAACATGGTGTGTGCTGTTCAGGTGACTTGTGCCAACTGTAAGAAGCCTCTGAAGAAGGGGCAGACGGCCTACCAGCGCAAAGGCTCCACTCATCTGTTCTGCTCCACCACCTGCCTCTCCGCCTTCTCCCACAAACCTGCGCCCAAGAAGAGCTGCACCATGTGTAAAAAGTGAGCTAAGTGTGCATGGCTTTGGGAAGCACTACTGATTTTTTTTAGCTATTTTTCAAGCAATATGAAAGATATCTGAAGCAGTATTGTTTCAGTCATAGTGGTTGTGTGAAGTGGTTTGTGGTGAAACGGCTGAGTTTGCTCTTTCTAAATCAGAATGAAAACAGAAAGTACCAAAATGACCCTGATCAAAAGTTTACAAACCCCAGTTCTTATACTGTTACTGTCCCTTTCACATCAATGACAGCTTGGAGTCTTTTGTGGCAGTTGTGGATGAGGTTCTTTGATGGTAAAGCCATTCTTCTTGGCAAGCTGTGGTGCACTATTTGGTTGTCAACAAGGCCTATGATAAAAAAGTGCACCTACTGTGAAATATGGAGGAGTTTCGCTGATGCCACTGGCTCCAGCAGAATAAAGTGAAGGTCCTGTTAGTGTCCATCTCAGTCTCCTGACCTCAATCTCACTGAGCCACTGTGGGGAAATCTCAAACGTGCACTTCATACAAAACAGCCCAGGAACTTGCCAAGAAGAATGGACCGCTTTACCATCATGTTAAAGGGGACAATATACAGTATTATTATTTTGTTTTGATCAGGGTCATTTTGGTACTTTCTGTTTTCATTATGATTTAAAACACAAATGAATGTTCCTTTCAATGGGGATACCTGTTTACATGAAGGTGTCACATGGCTGTGCGCAACCGGGTTATTGCTAATATTCTGGTGATGAACGGGGTTTTGCCTGCATGTAAACGGAGTCTGTGTGAACATGCCATTCATTGTTTGAAAGAAAGAAATCAGTGGGCCTTAATGACTGGGGGCTGGATCAAAAACTTTTACAGCGTGTAAAATGCTTTTGTAATTGTGAATAAATCAAACTGGTTTACTTCTGAATTGGTAAAGTTAAGTGATATGTGTTGTTTATGAGTCATTAGTCAAACTTGTAAATGTATTTGATTGTGATTCCTCTTGCCATCCCAGCATGGGTCAGAAATCTCCACCGAGTCATGTTTCCGTCTGCGCTGGCTGTTGAGTGTGACGCGGTTCTGTTTCTCTCTCAGGGACATCACCAACATGAAGGGCACCATCGTGGCTCAGGTGGATTCCAGCGAGTCCTTCCAGGAGTTCTGCAGCACAGGATGTCTCAGCGCCTACGAGAGCAAGCAGAACCTGCCCAAATCTGGAGCCAAGACCAAGTGCACCGTCTGCGGCAAACTCACTGAGGTCATTTCAATCTCCCATGTCACACAGAACAGAAGGTTTTTTTTCTGTATGTATTTCCATTTGAGACTATCTATGTGAATAACATGCTACAGTAAGACAAATGTTAACTCTGGCAAAATCCTAGTTTCAGTTGAACAAAATCAAAAATTGTACCATTGACATCTTGCACAAGGACGGCATGACACCAAAGGTCACTGCTAAAGAAGCTGCTCACAGAGTTCTGTGTCCAAGCACATTAATAGGGAAGGAAAAGATGTGGTAGAAAAAAGTTTTAGAGCGCTTCATGCTTCCTGCTGCTGACCAACTTTATGGAGATGCAGATTTCATTTTCCAACAGGACTTGGCACCTGCACACAGTGCCAAAGCGACCAGTACTTGGTTTAAAGACCATCCCTGTTCTTGATTGGCCAGCAAACTTGCATGATCTTAATTGCATCTTCCTTGTGAAGAGGAAGATGCAATACACCAGACCCAACAAAGACCACTATCTGAGCAACCTGGGCTCTCATTACACCTGAGCAGACTGATCCACTGATCCACTCCATGCCATGCCACCTAATGCACCTGTACAGATGTGCAGGTGCATTAGGTGCAGATCTGAGTTTGGACAAACCACATGGTGACGTAGAGCAGATCATTCCGTTCATGAGTCTGATACAGAGTTATTGGGTCTTTTTTTGTTGATGGTGGAGGGCTGGAGATATGGGTCTGTATGGAGCATAGCCTCCTGCCTGAGGGGACAGAGGTGAATATTCCGTGTCCAGGGTGAGAAGGGTCAGCTGTGATCCGACCTAAACCCCTCCGGGTCCTGGAGATGAACAGGTCCTCGAGAGGTGGGAGGTTACAGCTGCAGTATCCAGTATCTAATCAGTAACCAGTGTAGACAGTAGACTGGACAAGCAAGAGATATTTTCCATTTTTGCTCAATGTATTGGGGCAGCAGAGAGCTCCAACTGAATTATCTCTCTATAGGAAAGGAGCCATTCCTTTCCTGTCATGATTCATGACAGTCTGATTGTCTTTTGTCTTCATTTGATGTGGTCTTGTGGGATATAAGTAGGCTCGATTGATCATTTTAAATAGCTTGGCTTTTTAATGTATAATTTCATCTTCCCCTGAATGTTGGATCACTGCACAGTAGTAATGGACCACTTACTTGGACCTTTGCTTTTTCTGCCACAGATCCGTCATGAGGTCAGTTTTAAGACAGTCACCCACAGGATCTGCAGTGACACGTGCTTCAATGTGTACCGCCGCGCCAACGGGCTGATCATGAACTGCTGTGAGCAATGTGGGGACTACCTGCCCAGCCGAGCCTCCGCAAACCACTTCCTCCTGGTGGACGGTCAGCAGAAGCGCTTCTGCTGCCACAACTGTATCCGCGACTTCAAACAGGTGCGCTGTTCACACTCCAGAGAGGAGGTGTCACACTTACACGCATGAGTCCCATGTGTGTTCCTTAACATGCGCTGTCTGACCAACTAAATCCAAGGAAATGAGATCAGATTATGGTTCTACTGGGATTTTAAAAATATAGTAAAGGGTACTGAGTACCCAGGGCCCAGAGCAGGGTAAGGGTCATCAAAAGTGCTGCAAAAAGCGTTCGGTATTGTACTTTCTAAATGTCCTCATAATTGATACTATAAGAATTGAACACAACCAGGCTGAAATACAATGGTTGCTAGACAGAAATTTGAACAAACAATAATGATGGATGAATCTCAGGGCCCTGACACCCTTTTAAAAATGTGCCAAATGGTTCAGCCCACTGGTGTTCAGCACCGTGCGCTTCAAACTCAACTTTGATGAGGTGGGCTCTGCAATGCAATGACACAGCTAGGAAAGAGAGATATTAGTTATTGCCTCGCTCTTATGTGCTTTCATTTAACACTAGCCTGTTCTAGCGGAGATGCAACTTTCTTGTCATAAATGACAGTTTAACATGAGGTGAGGCGAGGCCTGCGACTCCTGCCTGCACTAAGAGGATGGTGCAGAGACAGAGACAGAGTCGGAGCCTGACCTCAGTTTCTCCTCCTCTTAACCTCTAAAGCTTCTCTTTCCTTATATTTATTGTAATTGACTGCCACCAGGCCAATACAGTGACAAAAGCCACAGGTTGCTCACGCTTTTTTTTTTTACCAAATTAATTATGCTAATTTGCTGCGCGCCTTTGCAGCTTTGGAGACGAGTCAATGTGGTTCTAGTGAACAGGTGCCTTTTAGCCTATTCCACTTTAACTTTTTAGAACAAGAATTTACTGACAATACACTTAAAGGTATAGGCTTAAATATGTGAGAGACTAAATCAGGCTGAAGTCCTTGAGTTTTTGTTCATGCCTGTGGGCCACAGAGACATCATATAGTATATTTTCAAGTCACAAATGTATTATTCTCAGCACAAATATCCTATGTCCCTGGTGCAGTCATTGTGTTCTACCTGAACATATTTAAATATCTATATCACTACAGGATTAAAGGTTATTCAATATCTGTGACTAGAGCCAATTCAGATTCAATTTAAAGTCACACAATAAGTAAATAAGTAAATAAGCAGACAAACCATGAACTAAGTAACCAGGACAAATCTGAATTGGATATGTGTTTGTATGAGGGGATCGCCGTGTCGTCACGTCCGAGGCACTGGTGGGCAACGCAAATGTATTAACTTGATATTAATAGTTTGATGGTGGGTCAAACGGTTCACAAACGGAGCATTCTGTGAAAAGATCAGTGCTGTAAAAGATCTGTGATTTAAATACACAGCTCTTCAAGTTCGGAAAAATCAGCTGTTTGCCCAGCGGTCACTAAAACATCCGGTGAAAATCGCAGGAATACGATCCTCTTATATGAAGCATTTTTTGGCCAACTTATTTTTTCACCTGGTTAGGCCAGTGTTTTTCAACTTTTTTAGAGCCAAGGCACATATTTTTCATTGAAATAATCACGAGGCACACCACCAGCAGAAAATGTAAAAAAAAATGTAACTCTAGCCTATATTCAGTCGTTCTCATCAAAGTGTCTTGAATTGGAACACCGTATAGTCTCGCTAGCCACAATGCCATTGATCATCACAAATGAACTACCTGCGGCCACTTACTGACATGGAAGAGTATTACATGGTCACTCTGCCGATCACTAGAGGGCACAAACATTCGAAAGCTACATTATTTGCGGATAATAATACATTGATTTAAAAAAAAAAAAAAAGAACTAGGTGAAATTGCATAATTTCCCAAGGCACACCAGACAATATCTCACAGCACACTAGTGTGCCACAGCACAGTGGTTGAAAAACACTGGGTTAGACTATACAGTGGGGGGAAAAAGTATGGTCAAAATCCAATAGAAAGTCTATGGGAAGCTTTTTCCCCGCTGTATATAATAAAGTTATAATAAAAATTAACTGAACTGCACTGTCAAACTGAACCACTGTTATGTGGTTTAAAAAACATGAAATATGAAATGTGAATTAACTGGAGGAGGGGTTGGGGGGGGGTTCCACCGAGATAGTTTGTACCCAGGGCCCAGAACTTGGTGCTACAGCCCTGGGTGAAAATGTTGATGTGACTTCAATGTAAAAGTCAAAACACTCAAACTCCTTCGCAGAGAGCGCCTGTACAGCGTTGTTTCGTTGGAATAGTCCTGGTATTTTACAGCTAAAACAGTGCAGAAGTCGGAATCTGCAGGTCCACCACAGCCAACACTATTGCTAAGCTAGGCTACTACCGCTAACAGCTTCAAACCCCTGAACCTGAACACTCACTGAGGACAATCAGCAGCCACAACAAACACAACGGCTGAGAAGAGTTCCTCGTCATTTAGCTTTGACAGAGCTGAGAGCGCTCGCGGAGGTGCACACTTTAGTTTGGTTATGTGACACAGAGAGAAGTCCCAGAGGAGTTTGAGACATGGTGACCACAGACACAGAGGAACTTAAATGTACTCCTGTAACGGCTGTAAGTTGAGAAAACATGGGCATGAATTTCAGACCATTTCTAAACACATATTTTGAGAGCACTGCAAGAAAAACATTTGTGAAACATTTAAGAACCACATATTTCAGGTGTTTGCTTCTCTCATCTCACCACAGCACACAATCCCATTTGAAATGTCAGATTGTTTTGGCTCATTCTAAACACTTCCGTTTGTGTTTGGTGTGAGTGTGAATGATGAAGTTGACGACTTTTTGACCGGGATAACTACTGGAATAGTGGCTGTTTTTAAAGTTCATGGGGACCGACTCTGAGACCCCACAGCCCCCCTTCAGCCACAGGGCACAGAGAGTCTGTCTGTGCAACAGGAAATACTGATGCATAAAGCAAATAGGAGCTCCACACATTGAAGAGAGACAGGCATCACAGCACTTTGTATAGTTGCCTCAGAAGGTTCAAAGATGAATTAAGTTTGCTTGATTACTCAAAGCACCAATGAAGCTCTGTTTTTGTGATGGAACAACATGGTTTGATGATGCATGATTACCTTAAACCCAGCATCAAATGCCTTTGTAGCTGCATCATGCTCTAAACTGTGCCTTGTTTGTTGTCCAGGCGCACAGTAAACTGGCGAGCTGCGTGACCTGTAAAACCCTGATAAAGACCGGGGAGGTCCTGCACAGCATCGTGGCCAATGGAACCATGGGCTCATACTGCTCCGTCACCTGCATGAACAAGGGCAAAGTCTCCACAGCCTCCCTACAGAGTGAGTATAGAGATCACACATGGAGGGGTCAGGCTTGACCTTTGACTGTCTCTGTCTGTTCATCTGTGCAGATTCCGAGCCCCAGTGTCACTTCTGTAAAAGAAACGCCCTGCCGCAGTACCAGGCCACACTACCAGAGGGCGCCGTACTCAGCTTCTGCAGCTCCCAGTGTGTCACCAAGTTCCAGGTCACCATACCTACAGTCATTACTAGGGGTGTAACTGTTCAGCTCTCTCACAGTTCGGTTCACGGTGCAGGACCCGCGCTTCAGTGCAAGTACAATATAACAAAAAAATGGTTTTGAAATAAAATAATCAAATGTTCATCCTTTGGCAGTATTTATGGTTGTGGAATAAAATAGGCAATGCTTTCTAATTTTTCAAAGCTGCTTTATTATAAAAGCTCACAATACAAAACAAAATAGAAAACAACTGTAGTGCGCTAAAGTAAAAATGGCAGCTCAGAGCAGGCCATGCACTCATTAAGTGATAAGTTTCAGTGTGGCTCTCCATACACGGCAGCTTAAACACTCACAGCAGCACATTTGATGTGAGGCTTGTGTTTGGAAACACTTTATTGGAAACAAAGCTTTTGAGGCGGAGTATGACCAGGATTGGACCTTGCGCATTTGTCTGGCGCACTGGAGCTTCACTCGTGCAGCCTGGTCGTCTGCAGGACCCGTGTTTTTGGAGGATGTAACAATACAGGTGTGGAGCGTCTACAGCCTTCAGTTTAGCGGATGTGATGATGACTCACGTGCACTCTGTTTAGGTGTGCGCTAGTGATGTGCGGGTCAGGGTTTTTTTCAACCCGTGGGTCCCGCATTTGGAACAAGTTCTAGCCCGCCCCGCAACGTTGTTCTATTTTTACAGCCGGCCCCGCCCCGCCCCGCAACCATTAAAAATGATGCGTTATAAATATGATCCGTATGAACAGTACTGGTGTGTCAGCCCCTCGCGCTCAGTCTCTCTCTCACTTTCACTCTCTCACTCTCACTCTCTCTCACTCTCACTCACTCACTCTCACTCACTCACTCTCTCTCACTCTCACTCTGAAGAGCGCTGGACAAGAGGGAGAGAGGAAGAGAGCACAGGTCGGCTAATGCAAAGTCACACGCAGTCGCACATTCGGTGGAAAACAGGAGACATGAGCTCCACAAAAGCGTTCTCTGGATAAACAAGCTGCTTGTTTTTTGAAAATCCGACGTATATTTATGCCAAAAACCTGCTCCCGCCCCACGATCAAAGGAGAATTTCACGACCTGACCCGAACCGCGGGCAGACCACGGGGTCCGCGCTGCAACCCGCGCATCACTAGTGTGCGCATACACACATGACTGGCTTAAATAGTAAGAAATATAGACTAAAACTTGCACCGTCACTTTCGTACAGTGCATTGTTACTCCTTACACACAACTAAGGAAAAGTTTGTTCCTAATACAATACAAAAACAACCAGTGTTTGTAGCTAACAGCAGTAACATAATATACAGTAAAAAGGTGTAAAGCTTCTTTATTAAATACATGTACACAACATGTGGCTGCATTGCTGTGAGTGGGCATGTGTAACATTTGCAGACGAAATCAAGCAGCTTTATTGATACTAACAACAGTTAACAACGGGATAACACCAGGTTTCGCTCCATTTAATGAAGAGTAGTTTATTTTTTTGAGACTTGGCTAAAACGAAAAAGTATCTTTATGCTGGACTCACTGTGACTACTGGACGGCTTCAGCACCTATTCCATACGGTTTTCTTGTAAACTCTGACTCATGTTGAGTACAGTTTTGTGTACGGTGCGGAGCCTTCACAAGATCACCACTTCAGGAGGTTTCACACGATAACTACTTTTTACATTAAAGGGACTATAATAATTAAAAATGTTAAAATTAAATATTTTCCTCCCCTACATGTTCCAGCCATGTCACAATGTGTAGAATGAGCTCAGACCTGTTCACCACAACTGCCTCTAAAATCCTGCACTGTCACTCAGAAACTTCGAGTCCGAAGTGCCGTCATGCCCGAGCTTTATATAGAAGGTGCAGTAACGCGTATGACCTCAGGTGGCAGTAGTGAGTATAAAATGGCTAACTTGGCTCACTGGACACAAGTCAGTTTTGTGGCGATTATTAGCTCTTTTAACATTATGGTAAATGGTCTCAACTTTATTATGCATCGTCTCACAGAAAGACCGTCCCGGGTTCAATCATTCATCATTGAAAATGCAAAAAAAACACGTTTTTTGAATGGATAAATAAAAAAGTGAACATAGTGCAAAAATGTTGCTCCTTTAGCACATGCCTGAACAAACTGAGAGCTTCTATTAAAAGGCACTGAGCCTCATCTGACTGCTATGGTTTTCCTTTTGCCTTTGCAGGACACCACTCTCCAAAGCAACACTAATGGACAGACAGCGCCCTCTGCAGACAGCGCTGTGCAGCTCAAGTGTAACTACTGTCGTGGAGCGTTCAGCCTGAGGCCGGAGGTGCTGGAGTGGGAGGTGGGAGGAAGATGTGTTTGGCTTGTTTAGCCATATTTTGAAAATCAACTCGGATAAACTGCTGAGTGAAGCGATCTAACAAGTGGGCGTTTGTTGCTTGTCTTGATACGGTCAGGAGAAAGTGTACCAGTTCTGCAGTAAAACCTGCTGCGAGGACTACAAGAAGCTGCACTGCATTGTAACCTTCTGCGAGTTCTGTCAGGAGGAGAAAACTCTACACGAGACGGTCAAGTTCTCTGGCGTCAAGAGGCCTTTCTGCAGTGAAGGTACCACCATACTTTGAAAAGAACTGTCCTTGTGGATTTGGCTCCCATTAAAGAACCAAACTCCATCTCTACTTGACTACTAACTGTTCCTTAGCATGTTATAATCAGGGCGGAACTGGCCAATTGTTTGGAATAAGTAGAAAGTTCCTACTTAGAAATTACAAGTGATACAATATGGATTTGAAAGTTTGAAAACTCGATAAAAACCAACAAAACATTTTCTGGACTGTAAGTCGCACTTTTTTTCATAGTTTGGCTGACTTACAGGTATATATGAAATATTTTACGTGTTGGTTATTTTCACACTGACAGGGCACTCTAGGCTTGTGTATCAGTATCTGCTCCTCTGAACACAAATGCCCCCAAAAAGAAAATGTTATGTGTGCAGTATGCAGTGTGACGGGGCTCGTATGGCAGATAGCATTAATAACGGCGTGTAAAACATGTACAATAGGCCAGACTGAATGAGGCAGCCTCGCTTATTTATTTATTTGGTCATGACAGTGCATGTTTATGAACACACAGGTCTCATGCATGTAAACACACCACACTGGCTTGTAGCCATGGGCTAATTTCCATCTGGTTTCCCCCACTCATACTCATACTGGCCTATTGTACATGTTTTTAGTAGTAGTGGAAATCAGAGGAAACCTACGCAGACACAGGGAGAGCATGTTAACTCCACACAGAAAGGCCTCGTCCAGGTGAGAAAAAACCCAGGACCTTCTTGCTGGGAGGCAGGAGCACTAACTGCTGTGCCATCGTGCCGCCCGCTTCTGTCAGTCTACCCCAAGGGCAGTTGTGGCTACAGTAGTTGCTTACCACCACTGAGTATGGGGTGAATGAATAATGACTACAGTGTGGCGCTTTGAGAAACTACTTGCCTGGCTCTGCCACACTATTCCCTGTCCATTCCACACGGGAAGTTAGTCTGGTAGCGGCGCAGTTGGAGCACTATGAGTAGGCGGGCCTAAAAGCCTTTTTTACGTAAGAAAGGTTCCATCACAATGTGGCTACTTTATAAAATCCATTTTCTCTCTCCACTGGAGATCTGCAAAACCAGGGTAACCCTGAATTTAGCGCTGACCCTCTAGTGCGGCTTGGTGGTGTACCCGCCTGTCCCTCTAATGACCTTGGTGGTGTACCCCTCTGTCCCTCTAATGACCTTGGTGGTGTACCCCTCTGTCCCTCTAATGACCTTGGTGGTGTACCCGCCTGTCCCTCTAATGCAGATTGGTGGTGTACCCCTCTGTCCCTTAATGACCTTGGTGGTGTACCCCTCTGTCCCTCTAATGACCACCTTGGTGGTGTACCCCTCTGTCCCTCTAATGACCTTGGTGGTGTACCCCTCTGTCCCTCTAATGCAGATTGGTGGTGTACCCCTCTGTCCCTTAATGACCTTGGTGGTGTACCCCTCTGTCCCTCTAATGACCACCTTGGTGGTGTACCCCTCTGTCCCTCTCATGACCTTGGTGGTGTACCCCTCTGTCCCTCTCATGACCTTGGTGGTGTACCCCTCTGTCCCTCTCATGACCTTGGTGGTGTACCCCTCTGTCCCTCTCATGACCTTGGTGGTGTACCCCTCTGTCCCTCTAATGACCTTGGTGGTGTACCCCTCTGTCCCTCTAATGACCTTGGTGGTGTACCCCTCTGTCACTTGTGTTTCCTGTGTGCAGGCTGTAAACTGCTGTATAAGCAGGACTTCATCCGGCGTCTGGGGCTCAAGTGTGTGAGCTGTAACCACTGCAGCCAGCTGTGTAAGAAAGGAGTCAGTCAGACACTGGGAGGAATCATGCGCGACTTCTGCAGTGAGCCGTGCTCCCAGAAGTTCCACGACTGGTACTACAAGGTGCTCTCACTTCTGTTGGCGCCCCCTGATGGCCCTGTGCCATACTGCAGCGTTTCTCACCTGTAGTTCTGTGTGTGTCCTCCAGGCGGCGCGTTGTGACTGTTGTAAGGTGCAGGGAGCTCTGACAGAAGCGGTTATGTGGCGCTCCGAGATGAAGCACTTCTGTGACCAGCAGTGTCTGCTCCGGTTCTACAGTCAGCAGAACGAGCCCATCATGGAGACGCAGAAAGGGCCCGAGAACTCCTCTGTCGGTATGACTTTAATCTCACTTTAACGCAGACTTATTAGGTTTATGTCCCAAAACCTTAGAGATTGTGCCCTTCTGTTTTCTATGAATAGATAGACAACTGTATGTCAACACTGCACAGTCTGGGTTTGAGACATTGACAATGCAATTATTCTCTAATATTAACAAAGGTCTCCTTCCTTATTGTGTTATACTGTCTGTTCAACAGGGACTGAAGTGCAAGCTGCTAAACTCGGGGTATGTTCATTTTGGCACATTTGGTTTGATGATGTAGAAAGTGGAAAGCACTGTTGCTCATGGTTCTGTGCTGTAGGTGGTGAGTGCGAACAGTGTGGGCTTCGGAGGACTGCTCCGAGACGTGAAGAATAAGGCAGTGCTGTGCAAACCTTTGACGCTAACCAAGGCCACATACTGCAAGCCCCACATGCAGAGCAAGCCCCTGCAGACAGGTGAGAGGCGGACACAGGTGACACCTTTTCATTCAGTGCACACTCGGTGATGGTAATCTACACTCACTCACTCACACACCACTTATAATTCCACACGGGAAGTGGGCCAGGTACCAACCAGGACCAACCTGCTCTGCCTCAGAGATTAGACCGGGCCGGCAGAAGAAAGTATAAAATGAGTAACAGACTTATCCAGTTGGGTTGTCATAGGCTTATAGGCTTTGTCTGAAAAGTCAGACAAAAACCTGCGTATTACGCTGTATGTCTGTTGCTCTGTCATAGGGAGGTACCATTTGTAGAGTCCAATCCAACAAGTGGACTGAAGTCAGACATTAGCGCCCCATGTGTGTTTCATTTGCTTAACTACTGAGATGCATCAGGTGGGGATTATGAGGGCGAAAAGTCTGGATTCTAAAGTTACCTGTCTCTGATGCTGCTGACCCTTAATGTGTGTCCTCAGATGCAGACGACGGCCTGAAGAGGGAGTTTATCCCTGTCCCCATCCCGGTGCCGGTGTTTGTGCCGATGCCCATGAACTTGTACTCCCAGATCACGCCAGTGCCGCTGTCTCTGCCTGTGCCGGTAACTCACCCACACTGCAGCGTCTTTTAAAGGTTTTCTACTGTAATGTGTTCTCACCAACAATCTTTACATTTGCCAGCTTCCTGTGCCTGTGTTTTTGCCCACCAGCCTCCAGGGGGCAGAGCAGATCCTTCAGAGCATTCATGAGCTCACAGATGAGCTTCGCACTGCACAGGCAGGATCAGAGCAGAGCACTGTTGGTACGTCGTCTCACCTGTCATCTTGTGTAGTTATTGTTATTTAATTTATTTTTGTGAGACTGTGATGTAGATATTACGAGTTTATAGTCTCAGTATACAATGATTTCCTTTCACTGGTTTATTTCTTCCTAATTTACAAAATACATTAAAAAATCGTAGTTGCTCAAAAGGCGTAGGCTGAAGCAAGAAGCTTTTGAGCGCCTGCCCCTGCTTCAGTTTAGTGTTGAACTGTGACGGGAAGCTTCATACACAGGATTATAGACAGCTCTAAATACCCGATAATTGTTTAGTAGTTTAGTTTAGTTTATTGAAAGGACAGTGTGCAGTCACATTAATAAGATGGCTGCACCAGATTTAGCACTATGCTAAATCCATCTGCAATCCCCACATCAGTCGACCGATATTTCTATATATTTCTATGATAGAAACCTTTACTATAATAATACATTCAACTTAAGCAGCTTAACTTTAGGCTATTATAGAGATAAAAAAACAACATCAAATTAAATTACTTAAAATATCGGCTATCGGACCCTGAAAATCCATAGCAGCCGGGCCCTAATCACTAATATTAATATTATACTGACATATTTAATATTCATGGAATGAAATGGAATCTTATTTGCTAAACACAAAAAAATATCATTTGAACCTACAATAATGGATAATCAGAACATCGCAAAGAATGGAGGGGCAGTAAGTGTATGTTCTTTGACTCCGGTCCAGTTCTGTATCTGTGTATGCTGATCCTTGTTGGATTGTGTAAATATGTGAATGCAGAGGTGAAGAAGGAGCATGCGGAGGTGAAGGTGAAGGGGGAGCGAGCGGAGGTGAAGGTGAAGGGGGAGCGAGCGGAGGAGAAGGTGAAGGGGGAGCGAGCGGAGGAGAAGGTGAAGGGGGAGCGAGCGGAGGTGAAGATGGAGCGAGCAGAAGCCGTGAAGGAGCCGTGTCACAGCAGCTCAGACACAGAAGACCAGTATGAGCCTGAGCTGGACCTGGAGGAGGACTTCAGCCCTGGTACTGTGGACCCCGGCCAAAATGCACAACCACGCACATATAATAGGCTGAGTTTACATCATTCTAGAAAATTAAGTCATGATTTTCTATGGAGGACAGGGCTAACCAAACTCTATGTTGAAAATCCACATTAGTAGAACAGGATATCATTTCTTCTTAGAGAATGGATCCATTTTTTCTGTGTACTTTGCAGGAGTGCAGGAGAGCGCCTCGCCTGACCTCCGGGAGTGCGCTGATCCGCCAGCTGCAGCAGAAGAACACCAACCTCCAGAGCCACAGCCCAAGAAGCTGGTATGCTGTTTTTAATATGATTTTAATTATTTATGATGTTGGGTGATGTAATGTGGGTCTAGTGCAGTACAAAGCTGGATAACTTTCAATCAGCATAGATCTCCATGGAAACATGCCCTTAGCTTATAACCTGCTCTGGACCAGGTTTAGTTCCCAAGATAATTCGACCAATCAGAGGAGAGAATACTCCGCCTTGTCATATAAGCTCTGTGATGTAAGGAGTGAATGGGGAGGAGGAGGAGGAAGCACCTCGAGCAGCAGGAATAATAATAAAGGCTTACACTTGTATTGCACTAAACAAGCCTGTGTTACCAACTCTTAGTCTGTATTAGGCCTTTGGTCTGGTTGAGATGTGATTTAGTCCTGCCTTAGCCCTGGAATTGGATGTTTTTGCCCTGGCTTAATCCTGGTTTAGTTCTGAGTTGTGCTAGTTTATTATTAGGCTCTTTATTATTCAGTACTGATCTGTTATTGCAATGTTTTTTAAAGCCTTAAAATGCTGTAAATAATAAAATGTTTGTGTTTAGGCAAAATTCTATTCTATTCAAGCATAATGAAATTGTCATTTATTTATCCCAAAAATATGAATACGTTTGCTGGCGTTGGTAGGCTCAGTAACTGACCGGCCCAGTGGCTAATGACCTCCGAGAAATCTGTCCCAGTGAAAAGCGCTAAACTGTTGTCATTATTCCCCTTATTATTTTAGCCACAGCTGCCCCTTGGGGTAGACTGACAGAAGCGAGTCTACCGGTCTGTGCCATCGGCTCCTCCGACCACCACCAACCACTCACTCACTACATTCATTCCAAGTCCTTTGTAAAATCCATGCGTGCTTTGATATTAATGATGATTACACATGTGGCTGATGCAGATAATGCATTCCAGTTGTAATAAAGATTGTTAACAAATGTGAACATTCTGCTCATATGGCGCAGCAGAACATATTTGTCT
The DNA here is from genome assembly GCF_951799975.1 of Gobius niger. NCBI lineage: Eukaryota > Metazoa > Chordata > Actinopteri > Gobiiformes > Gobiidae > Gobius > Gobius niger. The sequence continues at coordinate 5,237,715 of NC_136860.1, read as the reverse complement.
TGAGTGATACATTTTGACATGAATCTGACGATCTATGCGCGTTAGGCCCGCCCCTTTAAACTGCTCCAATTGCTCCATGACCAGACTAACTTCTGCGTGGAATGGACAGGGAAGAGTATGACAGAGCCAGGCAACCTTTGGGCAGCACTTTGGGGCTGTGATGACTGTTTTGTAAATGTGCTTTATAAATAAACCTGATGACCCTTGACCTTGTGTGCAGGGAGCCAAGAGACGGGCCTTGGAGGGAGGCTCTGCACGCTCACGCCTGCCCCTGAAGAGCTGCTATGGTCTCAACGCTTGGAGACGCTGGGCTCTGTCCTCCGCCAATCAATCACCTGACACCAAAGACAGCTCCACACCAGGTACTTCGTCAGGACTTGTGAGGAGAGCATGCTGGGATTTACTCAGGACTCTTGTTCTTGTGCCCAGTGTGCGGCAGCAGAGGCAGCCTGCTGGAGCTCTCCTCAGAGCAGCTGAACCAGGCTCTGTGCTCGTTTGTGAGGGAGGTGTGTCGACCAAATGGAGAGCGCTACAGTCCCGACAGCATCCTCTACCTCTGCCTGGGCATTCAGAAGGTACGCACATGCATTTGACTAAAGAGTGAATTTGCAGTTATCGATTCAATCCTTTTCCAAAAAAACAGTTGGTCTAAAATGGGTCACCTTTGCTTGTCTTGAATTATTTCTGGGATTGACATCAACTTGCTGCTCACCGACCTCTTTGCAAGTCTTTTTTTTAAATGTAATTTGCCCTTAATTGTTCTCTACTTTTAATCTAATAAAATCCCATTGATTGTTATAGATTACTCTATAAATTAAATAATACCATTGTTTCTTAGAATGAACCACCTGGACAACAGAAACCTACCTTTGGTTTAAAAACAATGCAAATGAAAGTTACTGGTGATGCACTTGCTTCGTATACTGAAAGTCCGCACAGCAGATGGCAAACATGCCGCAGTAAAACTCATTCCCTTGATTACATAAGAGTTCAGCCATCGAAGGATTGAAACAAGTTTTATCGGTTGTTCTTCTAGCATGACCTGGGGACGTGTACACCCAGGCCTCTGGTTGACTGGAGGGTCCGCTTATGTTTGTTTTACATGGAAGCAGATATCTCACAATCTCAAAACAGATGACACTTGTACGACTAAAGTGGTCAATTTCATTAAAGGAATAGGCCACCGTTTTTACATACTGAAATATGTTCTTACCTTAGCTTTGACGAGTTCTTTAGGACCTGTCTGATCTTCCCCCGTGCCTTCAGTCACGTAAACACAGCACAGACGGCATTAGCATTTAGCCTCTCCCTCTCTCCACTATAGCTCCAAAACAGGTCAAGATAGAAGCTACCAAGCTCTTCCACGTTTTCCCTATTTAAATATGGTTACGTGAAGTGTTCCACTACAAAGTATCATTACACAAAATTAAACAATGTGGATTTTCTAAGCGGATAAAAGGGGGAACTATAATGTAAGGCGTAGTAATACCAGGGCTGCTTCCGAAACGGGCAGATTGCTAAGAGCTCTTACGCCAAACCGGATGTGCGTCAGCATCCGCCATGGCAAGTTGCCTCCGAATTGGTAAGTCAGTTAGGAAGTAGTTAGGAAAAGGAGCCTTGATGCTAACTATCATGGCCACTTTAGCATAGGGACCTCTGATGCTAACTAACCAGTGATTAGGAGCTATGTGCCATCCCACAAGCCACTGCGCCAAATCCCCCCACCCCCCTCGCCCCCACCCTCGAGTGATTCATGCGCAACCACTCTTGATCGACAGGTGCACATTTAATAATACAAATAATAATAATTAAAAATCAAGATTCTGCACAAGCCAAACTTTATAAAAGTGATAAATCCATGTTGTCGTCCCCACAGCTCAGTCACATGTCAGTGTTAAAGAGGAAACTCAGGAAACGGATTAAATGCTTTTGTTTTCATTTAGTAGAAACTTAAGCCACATGGATCATTTGCATAATGTAGCTTTATGAAACAGCTGTTGAAATAAAATAACACTAAAGGGAAATGTTTGGATCATTTGGATTTATTTTTCTCCTTAAATGTCTTTGTTTGGACACTATGTTGTTGTTGGACACTGTACACTAGGGGGCGACATGCACTTTTGTTTGGCTTGCACTCCACCAATAACTTTAAAGAGGAAGAAAAGCAGCTGTTGGTGATGTCACTTCCCTTTCCCCTGTTTAAGGACGGACGGATTGTTCAAATTCTGCTGACGGTCTAGTTCCCTAACTGCACAGAGATCTAACAGTCGACCCCATGAAAGGTTAAGGAGTTAGTTGCTAGTGTTAGTGCTTAGAGGCTACAATCTGATGGTTTCAGATTGAGCCCAGGAGTAGCTTGGCATCCGCACAGTAAAGTGAAGATTACTGCGCAGTAAAGTGAAGATTACTCCACGGATTTCGAACTACTCCTGGTATTATTACGCCTTACAATATAGTTCCCCCTTTTATCCGCTTAGAAAATCCACATTGTTTAATTTTGTGTAATTATACTTTGTAGTGTAACACTTCACATAACCATATTTAAATAGGGAAAACGTGGAAGAGCTTGGTAGCTTCTATCTTGACCTGTTTTGGAGCTATAGTGGAGAGAGGGAGAGGCTAAATGCTAACGTCACGTTTACGTGACTGAAGACACGGGGGAAGACCAGACAGGTCCTAAAGAACTTGTCAAAGCTAAGGTAAGAACATATCTCAGTATGTAAAAACGGTGGCCTATTCCTTTAAGAACTAGTGACTTTATATTTTCATGGCACTGCAACAGACCTGTTCATGAAAAACACTGCAATGTAAAGCCAAATTTGTGACAAATTTTGACTGATCATACTTTTAAATAAATAAAAGGTTCTCTTATGAGTTTACAAAGTAATTCAGATTCAAATATGTCGTATTTACATGATATAATTTAGCTTCTTCAAACTCACAAGTGAGAACTTTTCCTCTCCCAATAAAATCATATTAAGTTTCACTGTCACTTTCTTTTTCATTAATAAACGTCTTTATGACGATAAAGTTGTTAAAATGAACACTTAAGTGCTCCTAAGTAAACGCGGAACTGAAGTTGTTTGGTGTGTTGCTCGTGGGACTGCTCTCCGGTGTAACACACACCTGCTAAGTGTGGTGCATGGATCTATTATACACCGAGTGGTGTCGATGCAGACTCGCTGAGAAGGAGCCTTTCTTCCCCCCCACGCGCACATTGAGTGTTGGGGGGTAGGGTGAGGGAGCCCATTCGGAAAGGCCCATGATGCAGACTCGCTTCCCCTCACTGAGTGCTCCGTTTCGGGCTCGGGTGAGGGAAAGGCCCCGTGTGTGCCTTTGCCTCGGTCCTTCTGTAGTGTGTGTGGCACGGGGGTGCGCGTGTATGTTGTTTTCAGTAGGGGGCAGTATAGTCACACATGTGCGCAGCTCTTAGGAGGATGTGGGGGGAGGACAGATTTAAGAGTGGCACTTCCTCTTGAGCAGAAGCACATGGCAGTGACTGAGGCCGGGACAAGCCGCACTCTTCAGCGTAAGCGCTTCTTTTCTCTTTGTAAGGCTGTTTCAGCTCTTCAGGCCTGCTGCTCTTTTAGCGAAGTGGTTGTTTTTGTTTGATCCGTGACCGTCTGCAAGATCAGCCACGATCTATTCAACGTTACAATTTCTGCTGAATATGGCACATTCCAAAGTGTGCCATGTTTAGGTAAAAGTCCTTTGGTAAGTGTAATAATGGTCTCAGGTGGACAGAATCTCTGAACTTTGTGGATTCTTTCCTTTGTTTAGTTAAAGTTAGTTATATTTAAATATTCCAGTCTTCTGTCACGTGTTAATGTTCCTGAACGTGAATCAGGATTTTAACAGACTTTTACACATTCTGCAGTAGACGCAGGACTGTTTTTAAAGTTTTGAAATTGTGTCCAATGATTATAACCTTTTGCTGTTCACATCCTGACTTCTGTGCTGAGTACTGAAATATGAGGACACTTAATGTAGCTGAAGGAAGTGTCCTAAAGCCTGCCTGTGCCTGTGCTGTGGCTGATTTCTGCTCTGTCCCATGAAGCATCTCCAGTCCAAAGGCCGTGCAGACGACCTGTTTGGTGATTCCTGTTACCAGCCGTTTGTGGAGGAGCTGAGCCTGGTCCTGCGGGGATGGACCCCCCCTGTGCTTCCCGATGGTCAGTACCAGCATCACTGTTTCCCATCCCCCACACAGAGTTTAAAGACAAAACAAAATCCATCATCAATGTTTTTGTCGCGTTCTTGACATCATTTAATTGGAGTGCGTTAGGGTTATTTTAAAATGTTTTCTAAAGGTACGACTCAATTGCAGGGTTTCTGGGGGGCTTTAACAAACATTGTGCCAAATTTTAAATAAAGAATCTGATTGGAATTAAACTGCCTTTAAATCATTTTTGGAAAATGACATTGCTCATTTGGTCACTGCAGTTTTTGCTGAAATTGCAATTTTTTTTTCACTCAAAGGTTTTGATGGAATGTTAATCTTAACATTGATATTAATATTAACTTGCTACCCCCTGATTGATTTTCAATAAGTACAAAAACATTTAAAAACAGTGAAACAGTTGCATTAGTGTGACTTTTGAATTTCTAAACGTTCAGATAATTTTTGATTTAATTGTGTTCAGGAGTTTGCTCGTAGCACATTAGTTTCTATTAAAAAAAACTCTTAAAGTAAACTCTTACATGAATACGATTTGACTTTACCCTCTGTCCAGTGATTATATGTCTATGCTGTTCACATACTGAACTCTTGTGATTGCAATGACCCATCTGAGGACAGTTCTTCCCATGTGTGCTTTGAAGTGACTGTCTGCGACTGTCTGCGACTGACCTGTGCTCTGTGTTCCAGGCTCGGTGTGGGGCCGTGTGGAGGAGCAGGCCCTGTGGAGCAGTGGGCAGCTGGGCTCGCACTCTCCGGCCTGTCTGCTGCGCTCTCTAGTCTACCTCAACACAAAGTACCTAGGAGCGCGCAGTGTGGAGCAGCATCTACAGCTGTCCTTCACTGGCATCTACACACCTGAGCCAGCCCAGTCCCCGACCAGCCCGAGTCCCCACGTGCCTTCAGTCTCTCAGGACCCACATGGTACGTACACATCAGGGGTTCAAGCTCTATCGCTACCACACATTTCCCTCAGTTTATTCAACAAAAGTATGACAGTGGTTAAAATATTTGTTTGCCGTTGCTCAATTTGAAGTAAATCGTTGGATTGTCACATTTGTGAACGGTCGTGCCTGCATCACGAGCTCAGAGCCTCCTTTAAACGTTGTCCATGACATGGTGTGTATATTTTGTGTCACACTGACTGCAATGTGGACTTCTCAGAGCACGGCCAGTCCAGAAAAAGGAAGCTGGAGGTTGAACCCCTCACGGAGTTGCTGCTGAGCCGAGTGAATGAGAAAGAGCGCCCCCTATATCAGCTCTACAGGGACAAATGGTGAGTCCTGGCATTAAAGATAAGTTTCGAATGTTCCAAGAGGTCCTGCCTGCAGGCTCCACTCAAACCTCCTGTGCTGTCAGGGCAGGAAATGCAAAGTTTTTTTTAAAGACAAAGATTTAGTGTACTGGACACATTTAAAATGCATTTGGAAACATTAATGTTTGAGCAATATGACCTGCTTGACGAATAGAAATTTCTGATGCCTTTTGTAAGCGGTCCAAACTACAGGGTTAGCGAGTAATGTGACAGATTTTTGTTTCCAGATTATATAACCTAATGTATTGCCAAATGATTTTAATAATCATAAGGCAAGAAGCCACAGTATACTGCAGAATCCCTGGTTTTCCATCTGACGGACATTTTAAATGAATTGTTTACAACTTGGTAAATTTGTTACATAAAATATTGCAATAATGAATGGTGTGCTCTTGTGTCCAGTCCTGCAGGTCTGAGGAACAGCTCAGACATCCTGTACCTGCTGCCCGACACACAGGCCTCTCCGGACAGCATGTGGTTTAGCTCCAGCCCCCTGCCGCCCCCTGACCTGGAGCACCTCCTCACCAGAGCCCTGCTGGTGCGAGACCTGCACGAAGAAGCCTCGCCGCCGGAGGACAGGGTGCTGCCGGAGCACGGGTCACAGCCAGCCAATGGAGAAGAGTAGAAAAGTGTTCTTCCAAGTCCTTTACTCTGGACAGCTGCTCCACATAAGTCAGTCATTTAAGGACATGGAGAAGGCAGGAGCCAGCTGCATCATCAACCTTCTCTTCTCAACCACCTGCAGAAGCTCCAGCCTTTGCTACGCCCAGACTACGCTCAGAGCACTCACTGCGCCCAGATTAGGCCTAGAGAGCGGCAGCATTAGTTTACTTCAAAGTGTGTAGCATTACCTGGAGCTTATCAAGCACTAAAGTTTTCTTTGCGAAGCAGGTTTTCCAACTGTTCAGTTTATTCTAGTGAAACAGTTTCTGTGATTAAACCTTCAGGTCTTAAATACTCTTTAAAATCCGAGTTTTTGGGTTAGAGCAGAGCGTGTGTGTGTGTGTGTAGTCTGGGCGTAGGTCTATGGACAGTGAAGAGGTCACCACACTGCTCCTGACGCTCACCAAACCATGTGCTTTGCCACACCCCCTCCTCGCCTCCTTCTCCCGCTGTCAGGCACCGGGTTATCTGCGTAGGACTCATGCCATTGTGTTGAAGATGTCCTGGATTTGCCACATGTTAGTTGTAAGTAAAAATGGTTTTCCTGCTCCTGTATAGGCGACAGGCAGGTTTTCTACCCACAGATGAGCTTCTCCTCGGTGTATAGTTTTCTCTCAATATGGAAGTGGCGTTTTGGGCAGAAACACGGCTCCATTTTTGAGGAGTTTGAGAATGTCTGTCTGAACTCTTGAGGGCGAATGTTGATTCTGTCATGTAGCACATCGGCTTTGAACTGGGAAACACATCTTCACCTCTCATAGACGGCTCATTTTCCCAGCAGGACCGCCCTGAGTCTCCAGGCGGCCCATGTCTTTTCTTTGGCCTTTGATAAAGAATTTGTTCTGTATTTTTTGTTTTAATAAATCTCTAAATGAAAATGGTGGTCATTTTTATTTGCCGTGACCTGCTGCGCCCTCAATGAAGCTTAGACCTTAATTTGTTGGCCTTCTGCATGGTCAGAAACATCAGGACTCTTCAGTCTGACCCGGATATGCACACTACTCCTTCAGTATGAACAGACTGTGGTCAAATGCCATTCACTCACAACAAAGGAAGGGGGGTTTGTTACCGTACAGAGGCCGTATTCAGCTCACTGTTCATAAAACGTGAACTGCAACGTGAGCCTCAATGCTAACTATCTATTTATTTTTTCATTTTTCAAGATCTTTTCACAGGTTAGATAAGTGTAGTTAAACAGCAGATGGCAGTGTCTCATCTCTAATTTCTACTTAAAAAAAAAAAAAAATTTAACGTGATTGCAAAATAAAAAATGCTGTCAAAGTACATGTATACATATAAGGATATTCACATGTTTAAGGCCAGGAGGGAGACGTTGAAACACAACGAATCATAGCCACTTTAGCATAGGGACCTCTGGTGATAAGGAGCTATGACATCCCATAAGGCACTGCGCCAATCCCCCCACCCCCCTCGGCCCCACCCTCGAGTGATTGGACAGGAGCACATTTAATAATTAAAATAGTTTAAAAAATAAGATTCTGCACAAGCCAAACTTCATAAAAGTGATAAAATCCATGTTGTCTTCACAGCTCAGTCACATGTCAGTGTTAAAGCACCGCCTCAGGAAACGGATTAAATGCTTTGGTTTTTATTTAGTAGAAACTGAAGCCACATGGATCATTTGCTACTGTAGCTTTGTGAAACAGCTGTTGAAATAAAATAACACTAAAGGGAAATGTATGGCTCATCTGGATTTTTTTTTTCTCCTTAAATGTCTTTGTTTGGACTCTATGTTGTTGTTGTTGGACAGTATACAGAAGGGGGCGACATGAGCTTTTGTTTGGCCTGCACTCCACCAATAATGATTAAAAAAAAACTAACTAACGCCGGGCTCGCTCCAAGCGGGAAAAAAAACGCTTTCCGTCACTCAGCTTGCTCTACTTCCTTCGCCAGCCCCCCTCGTGCAGGAGCACAGGGGCTGCGTCTGAAACCATCAGATTGTAGCCTCTAAGCACTAACACTAGCAACTAACTCCTTAACCTTTCATGGGGTCGACTGTTAGATCTCTATGCAGTTAGGGAACTAGAGCTTCAGCAGAATTTGCACAATCCGTCCATCCTTAAACAGGGGAAAGGGAAGTGACAAACAGCTGCTTTTCTTCTTCTTTAAAGTTATTGGTGGAGTGCAGGCCAAACAAACAGTGTCCAACAACAACATAGTGTCCAAACAAAGACATTTAAGGAGAAAAATTACGCACAGGTGTCTGTCAGATTTAGCTCTGTGGTTGGTGGCCGTCGCCGCCCATATCCCGCCGCTCTCCTGTGGATTTCCGGAGGCTTCTTTCCGGTCGCCAGGCAGCATAGGGAATGAATGGAAGCTCGCCGCTCTCCTCTCTTCTGCCGCTCTAGGTCTGAGCCTGGCGTAATGCTGCGCTCAGACTAATATTGTGGCTACTCCACCCACCTCTGACTACAACAACTACTACTATTACTGCTACAACTAGGCCAACTTCTAATAATCCTGCTATTCTGCTGCTGCTGTTAAAGACATTAGTACAATGATACTGTCATGTTTAATGGCGTCCCTTATGTGACAATATTCTCCAAAAAAGTGTCCCCCAGACCTGTTTCACTCACGGTCGATCTCGTGCACATCCCTCCCTCAAACAAAGCAAAAATCCAAATCCTTGAACCACTGAAGGCTGAGCCTGCATCTGCATCTACTCCTGCATCTGCATCTGCTCCCACATCTGCTCCAGCATCGGCATCTGCTCCCACATCTGCTCCAGCATCGGCATCTGCTCCTGCATCTGCTCCTGCATCTGCTCCTGCATCTGCTCCTGCATCTGCATCTGCTCCTGCATCTGCTCCTGCATCTGCATCTGCTCCTGCATCGGCATCTGCTCCTGTATCTGCATCTGCTCCCACATCTGCTCCAGCATCGGCATCTGCTCCTGCATCTGCTCCTGCATCTGCTCCTGCATCTGCATCTGCATCGGCATCGGCATCGGCATCGGCATCGGCATCGGCATCTGCTCCTGCATCGGCATCTGCTCCTGCATCGGCATCTGCTCCTGCATCTGCATCTGCTCCTGCATCTGCATCGGCATCTGCTCCCACATCTGCTCCTGCATCTGCTCCCACATCTGCTCCTGCATCTGCATCGGCATCTGCTCCTGCATCTGCTCCTGCATCGGCATCTGCTCCTGCATCTGCTCCTGCATCTGCTCCCACATCTGCTCCCGCATCTGCTCCTGCATCTGCTCCTGCATCTGCATCTGCTCCTGCCTCTGCTCCCACATCTGCTCCCACATCTGCTCCTGCATCTGCTCCTGCATCTGCTCCCACATCTGCTCCCGCATCTGCTCCCACATCTGCTCCTGCATCTGCTTCTGCATCTGCTCCTGCATCTGCTCCTGCATCTGCTCCTGCATCTGCTCCTGCATCTGCTCCCACATCTGCTCCTGCATCTGCTCTTGCATCTGCTCCCACATCTGCTCCCACATCTGCTCCTGCATCTGCTCCCCCAGCATCCCACAGACCTGTTTCACTCACGGTCCTTGTACTGAGGACTGTACTGAGTTGTCCGTAGTTGAGACTGGATTCCAGCTCACACTCCATTCCGGGAGGTGGCGGTAATGCTCCAAAAAGTAGTTTGCCAATCGCCATTAAACAACATAAGAAGTCCGTAGATGACAGTGGTCCCTTCCGGTGGCTAACCGGTTAGCATAGTTAGACAGCAACACTGGCGCAGTCCAAAAGCAGCTGTTCTTGCTCTATTCCCGGTTGCTCTTCTTGGGCTAAGAAGCAACCGTACTGAACCTACCAAGGGAGTCTGCCATCGACAGGGCTCAGAATCAGCAGCGCTTCCTCTCACAGCAGAGTCAGGCTGAACCACTGAAGGCTGAGCCTGCATCTGCTCCTGCATCAGCTCCTGCATCTACTCCTGCATCTGCTCCTGCATCAGCTCCTGCATCTACTCCTGCATCTGCTCCTGCATCTGCTCCTGCATCTGCTCCTGCATCTACTCCTGCATCTGCTCCTGCATCTGCTCCTGCATCTGCTCCTGCATCAGCTCCTGCATCTACTCCTGCATCTGCTCCTGCATCAGCTCCTGCATCTACTCCTGCATCTGCTCCTGCATCAGCTCCTGCATCTACTCCTGCATCTGCTCCTGCATCAGCTCCCGCATCTGCTCCCGCATCTGCTCCCGCATCTGCTCCTGCATCTACTCCTGCATCTGCATCTGCTCTTGCATCTGCTCCCGCATCTGCTCCTGCATCTGCTCCCACATCTGCTCCTGCATCTGCTCCCACATCTGCTCCTGTATCTGCTCCCACATCTGCTCCTGCATATGCTCCCCCAGCATCCCACAGACCTGTTTCACTCACGGTCCTTGTACTGAGGACTGTACTGAGTTGTCCGTAGTTGAGACTGGATTCCAGCTCACACTCCATTCCGGGAGGTGGCGGTAATGCTCCAAAAAGTAGTTTGCCAATCGCCATTAAACAACATAAGAAGTCCGTAGATGACAGTGGTCCCTTCCGGTGGCTAACCGGTTAGCATAGTTAGACAGCAACACTGGCGCAGTCCAAAAGCAGCTGTTCTTGCTCTATTCCCGGTTGCTGTTCTTGGACTAAGAAGCAACCGTACTGAACCTACCAAGGGAGTCTGCCATCGACAGGGCTCAGAATCAGCAGCGCTTCCTCACACAGCAGAGTCAGGCTGAACCACTGATGGCTGAGCCTGCATCAGCTCCTGCATCAGCTCCTGCATCTACTCCTGCATCTGCTCCTGCATCTGCTCCTGCATCTGCTCCTGCATCTGCTCCTGCATCCGCATCTGCTCCTGCATCTGCTCCTGCATCTGCTCCTGCATCTGCTCCTGCATCAGCTCCTGCATCTGCTCCTGCATCTGCTCCTGCATCTGCTCCTGCATCTGCTCCTGCATCTGCTCCTGCATCTACTCCTGCATCTGCTCCCACATCTGCTCCAGCATCTGCATCTGCTCCTGCATCTGCTCCTGCATCTGCTCCTGCATCTGCTCCTGCATCTGCTCCTGCATCTGCATCTGCTCCTGCATCTGCTCCTGCATCTGCATCTGCTCCTGCATCGGCATCTGCTCCTGTATCTGCATCTGCTCCCACATCTGCTCCAGCATCGGCATCTGCTCCTGCATCTGCTCCTGCATCTGCATCTGCATCGGCATCGGCATCGGCATCGGCATCGGCATCTGCTCCTGCATCGGCATCTGCTCCTGCATCTGCATCGGCATCTGCTCCCACATCTGCTCCTGCATCTGCTCCCACATCTGCTCCTGCATCTGCATCGGCATCTGCTCCTGCATCTGCTCCTGCATCGGCATCTGCTCCTGCATCTGCTCCTGCATCTGCTCCCACATCTGCTCCCGCATCTGCTCCTGCATCTGCTCCTGCATCTGCATCTGCATCTGCTCCTGCCTCTGCTCCCACATCTGCTCCCACATCTGCTCCTGCATCTGCTCCTGCATCTGCTCCCACATCTGCTCCCGCATCTGCTCCCACATCTGCTCCTGCATCTGCTTCTGCATCTGCTCCTGCATCTGCTCCTGCATCTGCTCCTGCATCTGCTCCTGCATCTGCTCCCACATCTGCTCCTGCATCTGCTCTTGCATCTGCTCCCACATCTGCTCCCACATCTGCTCCTGCATCTGCTCCCCCAGCATCCCACAGACCTGTTTCACTCACGGTCCTTGTACTGAGGACTGTACTGAGTTGTCCGTAGTTGAGACTGGATTCCAGCTCACACTCCATTCCGGGAGGTGGCGGTAATGCTCCAAAAAGTAGTTTGCCAATCGCCATTAAACAACATAAGAAGTCCGTAGATGACAGTGGTCCCTTCCGGTGGCTAACCGGTTAGCATAGTTAGACAGCAACACTGGCGCAGTCCAAAAGCAGCTGTTCTTGCTCTATTCCCGGTTGCTCTTCTTGGGCTAAGAAGCAACCGTACTGAACCTACCAAGGGAGTCTGCCATCGACAGGGCTCAGAATCAGCAGCGCTTCCTCTCACAGCAGAGTCAGGCTGAACCACTGAAGGCTGAGCCTGCATCTACTCCTGCATCTGCTCCTGCATCAGCTCCTGCATCTACTCCTGCATCTGCTCCTGCATCTGCTCCTGCATCTGCTCCTGCATCTACTCCTGCATCTGCTCCTGCATCTACTCCTGCATCTGCTCCTGCATCTGCTCCTGCATCAGCTCCTGCATCTACTCCTGCATCTGCTCCTGCATCAGCTCCTGCATCTACTCCTGCATCTGCTCCTGCATCAGCTCCTGCATCTACTCCTGCATCTGCTCCTGCATCAGCTCCCGCATCTGCTCCCGCATCTGCTCCCGCATCTGCTCCCGCATCTGCTCCTGCATCTACTCCTGCATCTGCATCTGCTCTTGCATCTGCTCCCGCATCTGCTCCCGCATCTGCTCCTGCATCTGCTCCCACATCTGCTCCTGCATCTGCTCCCACATCTGCTCCTGTATCTGCTCCCACATCTGCTCCTGCATATGCTCCCCCAGCATCCCACAGACCTGTTTCACTCACGGTCCTTGTACTGAGGACTGTACTGAGTTGTCCGTAGTTGAGACTGGATTCCAGCTCACACTCCATTCCGGGAGGTGGCGGTAATGCTCCAAAAAGTAGTTTGCCAATCGCCATTAAACAACATAAGAAGTCCGTAGATGACAGTGGTCCCTTCCGGTGGCTAACCGGTTAGCATAGTTAGACAGCAACACTGGCGCAGTCCAAAAGCAGCTGTTCTTGCTCTATTCCCGGTTGCTGTTCTTGGGCTAAGAAGCAACCGTACTGAACCTACCAAGGGAGTCTGCCATCGACAGGGCTCAGAATCAGCAGCGCTTCCTCACACAGCAGAGTCAGGCTGAACCACTGATGGCTGAGCCTGCATCAGCTCCTGCATCAGCTCCTGCATCTACTCCTGCATCTGCTCCTGCATCTGCTCCTGCATCTACTCCTGCATCTGCTCCTGCATCTACTCCTGCATCTGCTCCTGCATCTGCTCCTGCATCTGCTCCTGCATCTGCTCCTGCATCCGCATCTGCTCCTGCATCTGCTCCTGCATCTGCTCCTGCATCTGCTCCTGCATCTGCTCCTGCATCTGCTCCTGCATCAGCTCCTGCATCTGCTCCTGCATCTGCTCCTGCATCTGCTCCTGCATCTGCTCCTGCATCTGCTCCTGCATCTGCTCCTGCATCTACTCCTGCATCTGCTCCTGCATCTGCTCCTGCATCTGCTCCTGCATCTGCTCTTGCATCTGCTTCTGCATCTGCTCCTGCATCTACTCCTGCATCTGCATCTGCATCTGCTTCTGCATCTGCTCCTGCATCTGCATCTGCTCTTGCATCTGCTTCTGCATCTGCTCCCACATCTACTCCTGCATCTGCTCCTGCATCTGCTCCCACATCTGCTCCTGCATCTGCTCCCCCAGCATCCCACAGACCTGTTTCACTCACGGTCCTTGTACTGAGGACTGTACTGAGTTGTCCGTAGTTGAGACTGGATTCCAGCTCACACTCCATTCCGGGAGGTGGCGGTAATGCTCCAAAAAGTAGTTTGCCAATCGCCATTAAACAACATAAGAAGTCCGTAGATGACAGTGGTCCCTTCCGGTGGCTAACCGGTTAGCATAGTTAGACAGCAACACTGGCGCAGTCCAAAAGCAGCTGTTCTTGCTCTATTCCCGGTTGCTTTTCTTGGGCTAAGAAGCAACCGGACTGAACCTACCAAGGGAGTCTGCCATCGACAGGGCTCAGAATCAGCAGCGCTTCCTCACACAGCAGAGTCAGGCTGAACCACTGATGGCTGAGCCTGCATCTGCTCCTGCATCAGCTCCTGCATCTACTCCTGCATCTGCTCCTGCATCAGCTCCTGCATCTACTCCTGCATCTGCTCCTGCATCTGCTCCTGCATCTGCTCCTGCATCTGCTCCTGCATTTGCTCCTGCATCAGCTCCTGCATCTACTCCTGCATCTGCTCCTGCATCAGCTCCTGCATCTACTCCTGCATCTACTCCTGCATCTGCTCCTGCATCAGCTCCTGCATCTACTCCTGCATCTGCTCCTGCATCTGCTCCTGCATCTGCTCCTGCATCTGCTCCTGCATCTGCATCTGCATCTGCTCCTGCATCTGCTTCTGCATCTGCTCCTGCATCTGCTCCTGCATCAGCTCCTGCATCTACTCCTGCATCTGCTCCTGCATCAGCTCCTGCATCTACTCCTGCATCTGCTCCTGCATCAGCTCCTGCATCTACTCCTGCATCTACTCCTGCATCTGCTCCTGCATCAGCTCCTGCATCTACTCCTGCATCTGCTCCTGCATCAGCTCCTGCATCTACTCCTGCATCTGCTCCTGCATCTGCTCCTGCATCTGCATCTGCATCTGCTCCTGCATCTGCATCTACTTCTGCTTCTGCTTCTGCATCTGCATCTGCTCCTGCATCTGCATCTGCATCTGCTTCTGCTTCTGCATCTGCACCTCACATGCAGAGCATGAAGGCTGGTGGAGTGGAAGTAATTATATTTCTACTAACTACAAATAAATAAATAAAAACAAGTCCGAGATGATGAAACCAATCTGAAAATTAAACAAAAGTTGAAAGGGGGACTAAAACAAAGTGCCTGATATTTATTATTTTCAATACCCACGAAACAAATGAAGTGACATTTCCTTCTATGTTTTTAAATACTATACATTTAAAATATACAAAACAAATCATAGATTTAGTTTTTCTATTATTGACTCAAAAAAGACAAAAACCTGGAATTCATTATTTGACCAAATCTTGACAAAAATCTTTTAGCTTTTGTGCGACTGAAATGAACACTGGCTGCAGCGCCTTTAGCCTCCAGCCTTTCTGTCCACACTCGTCATTTATCTGGATGTATGTGACCAGAAGACAAATATCTATGATATAAAAATATCAAAGTACGTGTGGACAGGGCCTAAAATTGAGGCAGTGCAGCTGAAAATTCCATGGTGGTAACTATGGTAATGCATGTATGGTTATGCAGACTTCTAGTCTTAGTTTCTTGCTAATTTCTCTATAATTCCTGGGCCAGTTCACATGAAACAAAAACTGTGACAAAGTTCAAAGTCGTCTCTTCCAGCTCATATGAACTATGGTTTAATTATCTCCTCATAAATGTGGAGACAATAATCATGTTATCATCATGTATGTGCGTGATGTTGGTCAGTAGAAAGGACAGAAGAATAATGTGTCAGGTTTGTGAATCCACTGTCAAATAAAGAAACTGTTTCTCTCCCATAGAGTTGCAGGAGTGATTTTTGTTAATTGATTTCTTACATTATTATTATTATTATTATTATTACTATTTGATGTTATTTCTGTTAATTCAATCACCTTTGTTCTTGTATTTTATCTGTGAAAAGCGCTATACAGCTTCACTTTACTGAATACAGTGGCTTATTTTGTACAGTCCAATATCACTGCACTGCACAAAACAATAAACAAGACAATGTAAATTTCAATCTCATTGTTTGTAATAATAATTTAAAAAAACACATACACACACCTGCTCTCACACACTGTAAAGGTGGTTTCAGTCCCCAGCCTGGATAAATGGAGAGGGTTGCGTTGGCGTAAAACCCTGTTTGTGTGTTTTTAATATTTAGCTACAGCTCCTTCCTCTGGTTCCTTCTAACAGAGGGTTTCTATGTTCGTGTTTACATTTAGAACAGATCACGTTTTTAAGGGTTTTCAGTTTGACTTCAACTGTTTTTATTCCAACTCCCAAAAAATACGTTGGACTCGATCTGATACACACACTTCCTGTGACTTTATTCCAATTGTGTTGCTGTGTGTGTGCGTGTGTGTGTGTGCGTGCGTGCGTGCGTGCGTGCGTGCAGCGAATGGCTGCTGTATGTCACGTGATTTCTTCGCAGCTGATTCAGGCTCAGGCCGCTTCCTGGAAACGGAGTGGCCGTTCTGCTCCCCTCTCTGACCCCGGCCCTTCTTCGTCTCCGGGCCCGGGCTCTTCTCTTTAGGGACACACGGGTGATTTGCATCGGCGACTCTTTTTAATATTCCATAGGCTACATAAATAGACCTGACTGCTTTTCCACTAGTCTGAACGGCCGAATTCCGCTTCGTCCCTGAACGCAGCGTTTATCCTGGGCCTGGGAGCGAGGAGGGGGAACCTGCAGACCGGAGCAGCTGCAGATCTACGACCGCAGACCTTTCTTCTGTCACTTCAACAGGCCTGGCATCAGTGCTGCAGCAGAAAATATTTACTCAAGTAATAGTAAGAGTAAAAAAGCACTTGGAGAAAAATACTTTTACTTGAGTACTGTGAGTAACTAAGTGTGAAAGTCTGACATAAATGATGAGCAACAAAATCCCATAAAAATGTGTCACTTAAAGATTTATAGAAGGTAAGTGCTCATAGTGAGTTACTCAAGTAAGAAACCTCATTTTAATATTACTCAACTATAGAAGTAAAAAGTACAGTATGAAAAAGTACTGTGACCATGACCTGTCTCTTGTTTAACCCATTTGACTAATAAAAGTCCCAGCCTTTAATAATAATAATAATGCATCGGTTTTATATAGCGCTTTTCTGGACACTCAAAGACGCTTTACTTTGCACTATTCGTTCACTCCATACCCGGTGGTGGTAAGCTACTATTGTAGCCACAGCTGCCCTGGGGTAGACTGACGGAAGCGAGGCAACCAGTCTGCGCCATCGGCCCCTCCGACCACCACCACTCACTCACTCACGCACTACATTCGCTAGGCTTCCTGGTGTTCCCAAACGGTCTCCCATCCAAGTACCGACCAGGCCCTTCCCTGCTTAGCTTCCAAGGGCTGACAGGCGGTGTGACCACAGTTTATCAGGGGCAGGAGAAATAAACAAGTAAACCTGTAAAGTCATAATAAGCCACATCTGAGCCAGAGCCAAGGCTGTGTTTACATGTGATCCTCCAGATCGAACAACCACACTAAGACGTTTTTCACATTCATCTATTACAAATCATCAAAGTCAGAAAAATGTCCCTAAGAGTGACTGTTCGGGTTGGTAAAGTGGAGAGTTAGTGCTGAAACTGTCAAACTGTTCAGGGTCGAGTGACTAAAATAAACTAGTGCATTTCTCTTTCTTCATATTTGTTTTGAACATCACGTCCATATGCTGATTAGAACATACGTACAGTACAGATGAGAGGGTTTGAATCCCACAGGAGCACACAGTCTTCATGGCCTGAAAAATCTAATTACTGGAGTAAGCAGATCACCCAATAATATGATGTGTTTATATTCACTGGAGCAGCAGAAGGATCTCCTCTCCCTGCAGAACCAGGTGGATGATTGAAAATATCTGGCCGCCATATTTGTGACATAACACTCATGAGCCAGTGCAGACAGCACAGGTGTAAACTCAAAGGTCCAGGTTCAAACCAAGTCAACACTGCATTATTGAGGCCACAACTCTGAGGATGGAGCACTGTTCTGCATAAGTGCAGCAGCTCTAACCACTCGACCGCACCGGCACACTGTGTTCTCCCTGTAAACCAATTTGGGATTATTTCATGGATAACTTTTGTGAAAGCAAAGAACATCAGGACTCTCTGCAGAGCCGAGGATCATGTAAAGCGCTTTGTGACTATATGTCTGTGAAAGGCGCTATATAAATAAAGATCTTCTTCAGTGTCAGTCTTCATCCTGAAGACTGTGAAAGGGTGCTGGAGGTGCTGGAGGAGCTGGAGGTGCTGGAGGTGCTGGAGGTGCTGGTGGAGCTGGAGGTGCTGGTGGAGCTGGAGGTGCTGGAGGTACTGGAGGTGCTGGAGGTGCTGGTGGAGCTGGAGGTGCTGGAGGTACTGGTGGAGCTGGTGGAGCTGGAGGTACTGGTGGAGCTGGTGGTGCTGGAGGTACTTTTGGAGAGGGTTTCAGTTATTTTTTTTCAGCCTAGTTCACTTTAATTGTGGTTTTCAAAATAATGTTTAGGCCACTTTTATTTGGTCTCATTCCCATTTCTTCTTGTTGCATATTGAAGCTCACACCTTGTGTTATAATAAGAATAATGACTTAAAACTTGTATTGCGATCCAACCATGTACAAGATCTAACCATGTAAAAGATCTAACCATGTATGAGATCAAACCATGTAAAAGATCTGACCATTTATAAGATCTGACCATGTATAACATCTGACCATGTATAAGATCTAACCATGTATGAGATCTGACCATGTATAAGATCTAACCATGTATAAGATCTAACCATGTATAAGATCTAACCATGTATAAGATCTAACCATGTATGAGATCTAACCATGTATGAGATCTGACCATGTATAAGATCTAACCATGTATAAGATCTAACCATGTATAAGATCTAACCATGTATAAGATCTAACCATGTATAAGATCTGACCATGTATAACATCTGACCATGTATAAGATCTAACCATGTATAAGATCTAACCATGTATAAGATCTGACCATGTATAACATCTGACCATGTATAAGATCTAACCATTTATAAGATCTAACCATGTATAAGATCTGACCATGTATAAGATCTAACCATGTATAAGATCTAACCATGTATAAGATCTAACCATGTATAAGATCTAACCATGTACAAGATCTAACCATGTATAAGATCTAACCATGTATGAGATCAAACCATGTAAAAGATCTGACCATTTATAAGATCTGACCATGTATAACATCTGACCATGTATAAGATCTAACCATGTATGAGATCTGACCATGTATAAGATCTGACCATGTATGAGATCTAACCATGTATAAGATCTGACCATGTATAAGATCTGACCATGTATGAGATCTAACCATGTATAAGATCTGACCATGTATGAGATCTGACCATGTATAAGATCTGACCATGTATGAGATCTGACCATGTATAAGATCTAACCATGTATAAGATTTGACCATGTATAAGATCTAACCATGTATAAGATCTAACCATGTAAAAGATCTAACCATGTATAAGATCTAACCATGTAAAAGATCTAACCATGTATGAGATCTAACCATGTAAAAGATCTGACCATGTATAAGATCTAACCATGTAAAAGATCTAACCATGTATAAGATCTGACCATGTATGAGATCTAACCATGTATAAGATCTAACCATGTATAAGATCTAACCATGTATAAGATCTAACCATGTATAAGATCTGACCATGTATAAGATCTAACCATGTATAAGATCTAACCATGTATAAGATCTAACCATGTATAAGATCTAACCATGTATAAGATCTAACCATGTATAAGATCTAACCATGTATAAGATCTAACCATGTATGAGATCCAACCATGTTTAAGATCTAACCATGTATAAGATCTGACCATGTTTAAGATCTAACCATGTATAAGATCTAACCATGTATGAGATCTAACCATGTATAAGATCTAACCATGTATGAGATCTAACCATGTATAAGATCTAACCATGTATAAGATCTAACCATGTATGAGATCTGACCATTTATAAGATCTGACCATGTATAAGATCTGACCATGTATAAGACCTAACCCGAATTGACTTTTCTGTCCGTCTGCACTCGGACTCCGCTGTACCATGATCAGACAGTAGATGGCGCTGTTCCTGAAGCTGCGGCGGCCCTGTCTGTGCTGCGCTCCGGTCTGCAGGAGGATGAAGCAGCATCGAGCGCGGACGGTAAAATAACGTCTGCGCTCCTGAACACACGGCGCTACGAGCTCCCGACGCCAGAACCGGAGCAGGAGCCGGATCCGGACCCAGAGACGGAGGAGCAGGTAAAGAGCGTCCTGACAAGCCTCGTGGTTACGGCACTGTCGGCCTGAGCGGGGCATGCTTCCTGTGAGTGGGTGGTGCGAGACGGCGTGTGGTTGACTGTTTTACTCAATGTTTTTCTCAAGTATAGGCTTATGTGCAAGAATGATATCACTCCAGCGCGTGGACGATGTAAACGCTCGATCGAGGGAAAGGGAAAGTAGCGTAGTCACAAAACAAAACAAAAACGTCAAAGCGCTCCGTTTGACTCTCTCAACTGTTACTGTGAGGGACTCTTGTACTTCACATCGCTTCCTCACAGATGGTTCTGCTGAGATCAGAGTATTAAACTCTAAACAGGAACCGTGAAACTAAACAGACTATGATAACAATCTGTAGGCCGCTCTAAACGCTCTCCGAACTTTGTCAGAGCCGCACTGGGGAACGTCCCTGAGATCATTTGGAAAACGAAAGGGTCACATTTGAGACGGCACGAGTCGCCGCCCTTGCCTCATGTCAGGGGTGTCCAAACTTTTTTTTTTTTTTTACCGAGGGCCGTATAGTGACATGTTTAAGGCATGGAGGGCCACAGATCAGTGGTCAATGTAGGGCTGTGCAATTAATCGAAATTCGATTACAATTTCGATTATTCCACTAAACGATTACAAAATTAGTATAATAAAAAAAAAAGTTTTGTTTTTCTTTCCACTTTTTAAAATTATTTTGTTTTACTTTTTTTAAATATTTTATTTATTTATTTATTTATTTATTTATTTATTTATTTATTTATTTATTTATTTATTTATTTATTTATTTTTTGCA
Source organism: Gobius niger (assembly GCF_951799975.1). Lineage (NCBI taxonomy): Eukaryota > Metazoa > Chordata > Actinopteri > Gobiiformes > Gobiidae > Gobius > Gobius niger. The sequence goes on along the minus strand of NC_136860.1, from coordinate 5,216,988 downwards.
AAGCAGACTTGCATATTTCATGGCGCTGGGATTATTTCCCCGTCGCATTTCACGTGCCACGGCTCGTGCTTTTGCCTGACTTAAAAACAAACAGTGCTGCTCAGTTTGCTTGTGCAGGTGTGAGGGCTGACCAGCAGGGGGCAGGTGTGAAACAGAGACCTCTCCTTAATCGAGGCAAACTTGAATTCATTTGTACTTTTATGACTGTTCAGAAAACAGAAAATATTTAGCATAGTTTTTTTTTATTAATAAATATATGAATAAAATAAAGACCTTTTTTATGGGGAACAAATAATCGTGATTTCAATTATGACAAAAATAATCGTGATTATTATTTTTTCAATAATCGAGCAGCCCTAGGTCAATGCATTCAAACATTCAACTACTTGTATTTAAGTGAGGTTTAAACCATTCTCCAAACTCGTATATACAGGCTTGGAACCATATAAGTCTTACAATAAATGTTAATTTTTGAGGTTTTAATTGTGTGGAATTATTAAAAATGCAGGAAAATTACTGTCTCTGGCCGAAGTGTGGCAATAAAACAAGAAGCCTGAGGGCCACCAAAAATGTGTCTGACGGCCGCATTTGGCCCTCGGGCCGCACTTTGGACACCCCTGCCTTATGTGAAAAAAGAGTTGATATTATTTGAAAAAAGAGTTGATTTTAGTGCGTATTTGGCCTTTCAGTGACCCAGCGGCAGTATGGGTGGTCAGCAGCTCGCCGCCTTTTCTTTTGCCTAGGATCAATTTATTTCAGGTTTTTAAAGTTTTGTGGATGGAATGTACTCGTAACCATGGAGACAGATCCATCAGCAGTGAAAACCTGCCACAGACGTTAAAGGGGGGTATTATGCAAAATCGACTTTTTCAAGCTTTACATCCTGTTATTATGTCATTCCCTCATTAAAAACATGCCTGAAGTGTTGCCTTGGCACATTCACGTATTTTTGAGTAATCTGTAAAAACTCTGATGGCGGCCATTTTAGGGATAGGTTTGCCTGAGTCCTCCTAGGAACGCCCCCACCTCCTGGGGACGCCTCCGACCTTTCGTCACCAGCCGAGTAACCAACCACTGCTCCTCAGCAGAACCTCCTCCCCACTGATGCCACAGACAGAGTGTGGAGGGGGCGAGTCTGAAAGGGTCAGAGGTTCTTAAAGAGACAGAGGCCTATTTCAAGACATTCGCTACAGCCAACACAGCCAGGCTTGTGTTTGGTGAAATAAAGAGGACCTTGCAACAATAATCGCATATTTAATCACAATCGCAATACTGAAGAAAAAAAAATAGTTTATTTTCCAAAATCGTTCAGCCCTACTAAGTTACAATCAATGTGTTTGGAAGTGGATTATGTGGCGCCGCTTCCTCATGAAGAGCCTTGAGAGCAAAGCAGCGACAAGCGGGACAGAGACGCTCCCCAGACAGGACCACACTTTGGTCAGCTTCAGCGTTAACAAAAGCTTCAAAAGCACCAAACGGTAAATTTAGTATCTTTTTATTTCGGCGGATTTTGCGTTTGAGTTGATCTCTGATGTCTCGCTCTGTTTCCACGTTAGAATACGCTCGTCTCCTGTTTCCTTCTGTTGTTTGGGGAGGAGGCACCGCTGCTTTGGTTTGTGCTGTCGACACATCCTTAAGCAACAAATGCCACGTAAAAAAGTCAGTTTTATACAAACATCTATTGTGGATCAGTTTATGTGCGTTTGAGTGAGTCCCGATAACCCTGTATATGAAACTGTTCCTCAGTCGACTGAAACTGACCCGTAGATTCCTCAGTCTCCTCCCTGAAGGCATTACCTTGAAGAGACTGTGTGATGGGTGCTTAGGGTCCTCTATGCGAGTGAGATGAAGTACATCTCCTTAATAGAGGGGAGAGGGGCTCCGCAGATCTTCTCCGCTGCTCTCACGATGCGCTGGAGGCTCCTTCGGCAGGAGGCGCCGTGCAACACAGTGATGGAGCTGGTCAGGATGCTCTCTATAGTCCCTCTGTAGAAGAACCACACAGTGATGGAGCTGGTCAGGATGCTCTCTATAGTCCTTCTGTAGAAGAACCACACAGTGATGGAGCTGGTCAGGATGCTCTCTATAGTCCTTCTGTAGAAGAACCACACAGTGATGGAGCTGGTCAGGATGCTCTCTATAGTCCCTCTGTAGAAGAACCACACAGTGATGGAGCTGGTCAGGATGCTCTCTATAGTCCTTCTGTAGAAGAACCACACAGTGATGGAGCTGGTCAGGATGCTCCCTCTATAGAAGAACCACACAGTGATGGAGCTGGTCAGGATGCTCTATAGTCCCTCTGTAGAAGAACCACACAGTGATGGAGCTGGTCAGGATGCTCTCTATAGTCCCTCTGTAGAAGAACCACACAGTGATGGAGCTGGTCAGGATGCTCTCCATAGTCCCTCTGTAGAATTTGCACATAACTGAGGCTGGGTCTCTGGCTCTTCTCAACTTGCGGAGAAAGTAGTGATGTAGTGTGCGTGGTCCAGGAGAGCTTCTCTGGGATGTGCAGAGAACTTAGTGCTGGTCACCCTCTCCGCTGCAGCACTGTTGATTGTTAGAGGAGCATGCTGGACCCGTGCTCTTCGAAAGTCCACAACAATCTCTTTTGTCTTCTCCAGTGTTCAACAAAGGAATCATAGCCTGTCTACATGAGACCCACAGTTCAACTCAGTGCCACCCCTGCCTTCAATGGAGAGAAGTAACCCCACAAGTGACTGCACAGCCAAAGCAAACCCCTCAAAAGCAGACACATCACCAGCTCTTACCTGTGTGGAGTTGAGGATGTGGGCAATTTCGCTCTGTATTAATTGACGTGGCTGTCCATAGCGTGAATTTAGAGCATTGCAGTAGTGCAGTTGGTAGGTTGTGGATGATGGATGTAAGCCTTGGCTAGCTTGTATGCTGGTGGATGCTTAAGTCTTTCAAGTAGGATTTGGTATTTGTATTGCTCGGACAGGTGCGGATGGCTACTGAGCTATCAAAGGCCATTTTTAGCAGCAAAAAGTCACTCTCCCTACCAATCTCGAATTGGGGAAGCTGCAGCTTGGGAATCCAATACGAAGAAGAAATCAATAGCTCCGCCATAGTTGGAGCACCGCCAGCTTGTTGACCTTGCACTTGTGGTGCAGGAGGAACTGGCACTAGCGCGCCGTTCTAGGCTAGCACCTGGGCCTTTAAAGTAAAGGGACAACATCTTCGCCTCCTCCAAATCCTGCTCCGCTTGCTGTATTCTCCTATCCCTTGTCATCCGATTGGAGAGGTGCTCGCGCGCCAAGGAAGCTTCATCACGCGCTTGCTCATCCAGTCTCCTCAGATGCTCCTCAGTCTCTTCCTCCTCCTGCTGCTGCTGATGAAGTTCATGCAGATCCATATGCCTTAATCTCTCCGCCAATTGCGCAAGTTGTGGCGCATCGACAGACTCCTTCAAGGTTTCAACAGGCCTTTGACTGTGAGAAGAAGTGCATGTATCAGAACGTGACTCTGCATGGTCGATGTGCTCTGGTGATCATCATAGTGTGCATGGAACAGACTGACCATGTAGGCATCGCGTGAGGCTGGTCAGTAGAACAAGAATAATGTGGCAGGTTTGTGAATCTGATCACTGTCAAATAATGATCTCTCCCATAGAGTTGTATTGGCACCTGCTCCATTTGAAATTATGTCAGCATCACATTCTAGAACGTGAATGCGTCCTTTCATAAGTGTTCACAAAATATATTTTTTTTCCACAATAAAGTCAACTTATATCGCTCTGGTGGATTGAAGCTGCTACTTGTTCCACTGCAATAAATGATCTTGCTCTGAATGATACGCCTTTCAAATATCAATCTCAGGCCTGTTTGAAACTTGATATACTCATGTAGACTGAACTAGTACTGAACTGTACTTTTGGAAAGCATTGAAGCGTCACACAGTGCCACTCGCCCGTCGCTTGATGTAGATACAGAGGTTATTGTTAAATATGAACTTACCGATGGTGTTTTCTCTCAGCAGTGTGTGGGCTCCGTGGCGGTTCTCTGAGGATGATGGTGCCACAATGTACTCCCTCCTCCTGATGCTCTCCTGGCTTCCACAGGCTGCCTCTGGTACGTCACTGTGTTCCTGACCTTGCTCTGGTTTGGGCCTGAGACGGCACCCACAAGTCGCTGCCCTCGCCTTATGTGAAAAAGAGTTGATATTAGTGCGTATTTGACCTTTCAGTGACCCAGTTCGCTTGGGCGGTGTATATCAATGATGAGGTGCCAAAAAGCACGTTTACAGGGTACAATTTTGTTTTACATGTCCACTTTAAAGGTGCATTTATCCTTAAGATATAAGTGCCATACCAGCGGCTGTATGGGTGGTCAGCAGCTCTATTACGCTCCAGGATCAATTTATTTCAGGTTTTATTCTCCTTATTCTGGAGGTTTGCGTGGGCGCCGTCATTAATTGTGCCCGCCCCTTTTATCCTCTCTGTTAACATGGGGCTGGAGAAGTCCAGATAAAGTCAGTCACTACACGACAACAAAGCCGTTTTTCGGCTGTGCAGAGAAACGATGCAGTGTTGACATGTCGGTGCAAATGAACATTGGACATTTTACACAAATTAATCTGTTAAACATCAGATTTCAGCGGAGAACTTTTTCCCTCGTTCCCCATTGAAATGAACGGGCTTCACGCTCAACTGGAAGTGTCTGTAGAGCGGAAGTGCCGAGACAAAGCAAAAAGAGGCAAAAGTGGGCGGGGACGAATAAGGTGAATAAGGTTTATGGTAAATTTTGACGATGGAATGTACTCGTAACCATGGAGACAGATCCATGAGCAGCGAAAACCAGAAACAAAAACAAAAAAAAAGAAATAAATTGATCCTGGAGTGTGCTTCTCTCTTAGCATCATGTTTCATGCTTAAAGGTGCATTATCAAACCTTTTCTTTGAGCAAAAAAACAAAATTTCATTCTAGGGGTTTTGCGCTAACGACTTCCGCATTCTACTAAGTGAACAATTAACTTCCGGTCACTGTGTTAATTAATTCACCTTATTCCGGAGGCTCGCGTGGGCGCCCCTTTTCTCCTATCTGTTAACATGGGGCTGGAGAAGTCCAGATAAAATCAGTCACTACACGAAAACAAAGCCGTTTTTCGGCTGCGCAGAGAAACGGTGCAGTGTTGACATGTCGGTGCAAATGAACATTGGACATTTTACACAAATTAATCTGTTAAACATCAGATTTGAGCGGAGAACTTTTTCCCTCGTTCCCCATTGAAATGAACGGGCTTCACGCTCGACCGGAAGTGTCTGGACAGCGGAAGTGCCGAGACAAAGCAAAAAGAGGCAAAAGTGGGCGGGGACGAATAAGGTGAATAGGAGCAAGAAATGGTTAGCGGCTGAAAACACTGTCACATGTTTTTCACATTGTAAAGTGGATCAAATTAGCGTCACTACATAGAGCTCCAATTTCTGCGCAGCTCAAACGACGGATTGCAGGAGGAAAAGTCTCTTGTGCGTTGCTTGGTAAATAGTGAGTGGTCTCCACTTACATAGCGCTTTCCCACCTACATTAGGCACTCAAAGCGCTTTACAGCAGGGATCCACTCACACATTCATACACCAGTGTATGCAGACACTGGAGGCAAGGTGGGTGAAGTGTCTTGCCCAAGGACACAACAAGTGTTCACCTTCAGGAGGCGGGATTCAAACCCATGACCTTCTAATCATGAGACGACCCGCTCTACAACTGTGCCACAAGTGCGTCGGGTGAGGCGGCTGAAGCTAGCTTAATGATAGCTACAGCTTCACAAGCGACTAACTATAATAAACACGCCACTTTTCCTGACGCTAATTTGATCCGTTTTACAATGTGTAAAACATATAACAGTGTTTTAGCAGCTAAAAATGTCTTGTTCCTGTGAATTAACACGGTCACCGGAAGTTAATTGTACACTTAGTAGAATGCGGAAGTCGTCAGCGCATTAACCCCCATTGACCTTCTGCTGACCCCAATGGCTGTACAGTATTGTTGCCTTTACTTTCGATCTTGGTGGTCTCTCATACGTTCCAGAATCAATTGTTTTGTAGGTTTTCTGGTGAGATGGTCAGCGGTGAAAACCTACCAGAAACTCTAAAATCACAAAGCCAGACAAACAAACTGCTGACGGTGATGTGCTATTGTGCATGATTTTATAGCCTTCTCCACGGATCTGTTAAAAGCCTTTTCCCGCCTTTGTTTGGGGGGCCATGCTGTTTGGTCGGGACGTTCAGCCGGGACCTTTCTTTTAGATCGTTGTTGCTTCCTCGATAACTCCACATCTCAGAGTGTTGCTTGTATTGGCTCGTCATGTGTTGCGGATCTGAATATCTAGAGGCCGATACTTCTTCTACTATATCGTGCTTAGTTCAATTTTTAGCCAATCTGAAAGGCGCTATTGATCTTGGAGCGTCATACCTTCCACTGTGATGGAAAGTAAAGGCGCCATGATGACCTGTCATACAGCCATTGGGTCACGGAAAGGTCAAATGAGTATGATTAAAAAGTTCCATAATGCACCTTTAAGAAAGCCTCCAGTGATGTTTAAAGGGTTTCAAAATGACAAAATCTGCAGGATTACTCAAACCTGCGTGAATGAAGCAAATGAGTTGCTGGTATGTTTTTACCGAGGGGACAGTGTAGGGTTGACACTCACTAAAGTGGACGTAGCTCGTAAAGCGGACCTTCAGTCAGTTCCAGACTGTGTTTTTTGTCATCAAATGTGTGATTTAGGGCTGCAGCTAACGATTATTTTGATAATCGATTTATCTACCGATTATTTTCACGATTAATCGATTAATCGCTTGGCTGTGAAAGGTGCATGGAAATTGTATTTTTTCAATTTTTTGACCACATAAAGCTAAAGTGGCGCCGCTTGAGGACATAACTTAAAGTAAACATTTGTAGGAGGCTCTTTGTGCTAATTCTGCTTTCTGATTGGACGAGGCAAAGACAGATATTTATGAAATTTACAATGTACAAAACACTGCAGACTTTAGAAATAAAGTAGGTTTTCATCCCAAATACATAATTGTCATGCCATTTTTGCTCTATTTTAGTCTGTGTTCACTAGAAAACCATTAATCGATTACTGAAATAGTTGACAACTATTTTAGTAATCGATTAGTTGTCGATTAATCGATTAGTTGTTTCAGCCCTAGTGTGATTGATTGTTTTTGACTGGGCTGTTGTTCTGCAGTCCCTGGTGCCCCTCCTGCCCCGGAGAGGCTCCTTCTGAAGTCGGTCAACTTTAAGCATGTCCTGCAGTGGGAGCGAGGAGCCGGCACGTCTCCAGAGGTCACCTACAGCGTGTCCTTCCACACAGACAGGTCCACAAACACTGGACTACTTTCACTTTGTACTGGCAATTTATTACATTAGAGTAATACAAATGAAAAATGTCAAAGGCTAAAGTATTCTTTGGAACGTATGCATTTGATTCATCCTTCAGTGCCCCTGCAGCAGCTACTATAGAGCAGTGACAGTGTTTACGGTAAAAGTGGTTAGTTAGGAGCTCGTCAGAATATTCAGATAGCAGTAGTTTTGTGTGCTCAAATGATCTAGTGCTAGTTACTTTTTCTTCATTTTCCTTGTGTGTCGGTGTCCTGTTTTTACAGTAGTCAGAGGGAGAGGGTGAGGGGATGAGACAGGCCAGTCCCGTTCATTGAAGAATAATTCACACTAAAGATTTTAAAATAACAACTTTCAAGCTCCTTCTCATACGTAATGAAATCATAGGTCCTTTCAGACCCGTCATATTTATAAAGGGTCCTTGCTAATGTTTAGAGAGAGCACCCTGACCCATGCGTCACTTAGACAGGACAGCTCAGGGTTAAATGGGGTGATGAGCAGGGAGAGACATTCAGCCAATTGTCTGAGCTGAGACTCGAACCCACGACGCTGAGGCTGGAACACCGGCTACATACTGGTGTCCTGCTGCCTGAGGAACTAGACCGGACTGAAGGATCCTCAGTGGAAGTCCAGGACGATGAGGAGAGAGTAGTGAGCTGTGTATGTAGTGCGCCGCTGTAAGTAAATGAGTGTGACTTTGGGGTTAACCATGTGATCAGGCAAAACAAAGTGTGGGGCTTTTCTCATGTCAAAGAGTTTTGTACTTGTGGATGAGTCAGTTTGATTTGAACATGTCCTTCTGTGTGCTTGGTGAATCCCTCCTCAGGGGCCCATGCTGCACTGTGGTCCCCGAATGTGAGCGGCTCCAGAAGCTCCTGGAGTGTGACCTGACTGACGCCTGCTCCGACGAAGACGAAACCTATCACCTGCGGGTTACAGCACTGCACCACTCGGAGCAGTCATCCTCCTCCCGGGGCGACTTCTACCCCACCAGAGACAGTGAGAAGATACTCACACACGCATCTTAACTAACGGGGCTCAACAGGGCGGCATCGAACAACGTCAAGGGCAAAACAGTCACAGGACACTAAATACTGGCTTTCATTAAGAAAACAGAATAAACACAACAATATATTCAACAGTTGCTGCTTTGTAAATGAAGGCTCGGTGCTCTGACTGGGGCGTGCAGAGGCCACAGTTCAGATAGATAAGGTGGATGGATTTAAAAACTATTTTGAAGTCATTTCTAAAAGCAACAGTTTCCAGTGAAGGGAGGACAGAACAAGAGTGATGCTCCTGTAAGCAGCGTGCAGCCGGATTTCGGACCATTTGGAATCTGTAAACCTGTTTAACATCTGTACAACAAATAAACACAGACATAGCAACTAATATTCACATAAATAACACATAGACAATACTGTAACTTGAAATATATGTTCAGTTCTTAATTAAGTACCACTTAGTGCCAGACGAGGGCGCTACCACCCAATTTATCAGGATTGAACTCTGCCACACATTAAGGGCTACTTCTGTGAACTTTGCCCCTCATTATGCTCAAAATTAAATAAAAATATGTCAATGGTTTGTGCTGTTTTGTGCTGTAAAAATCTTCGTTTGTGCTGTTATCGTTTTTGAGATATTGATGATTGTTTTATTGGTCAGATCTGAGGTCACCCTGCTCGTTATAAAGTTCCAAAACGGGTAAAAATGGTGTCACCGCTTCCTCTACACCTGTGCTGTTTTGTGCTGTGAAGATTTCCGTTTGTGCTGGTTCAGTTTTTAAACTATTACAGACTTAAGAGCCTTGTGGCGTTCACCCTCGTCCTCCTCAGAGGCGCATGCACGTGTCAGAGGCGCACGGCAACACACACTGCATGCAAAGAACAATCATCAATATCTCAAAAACGGTAACAGCACAAATTAAGATTTTTACAGCACAAAACAGCACAAACGATTGACATATTTTTCATTTAAATTTGAGTATGATGGGGGCCAGGTTCACTCTAATATTAGGGCTGGGTATATATTCAATTTGATTTTGGATTCACTTTATTTGACTTCAAATAGTAGAAACTAACTCTAACTTAGTGCATTAGTGAAAAATATCAATATTGAATAATGAACCCAGTGCAGTTACTTGAATCATATACTTTTTATTTAACCAGCCCTGACACATGGTATTATAATCGATTTAAGGTTTTTTTCAATTGATTTTGGGCTATTCAAAGGAAAATCGATTCATCGATGAATTAATCCCAGCCCTGCTATACATGCACAACCTGTTATTACCTGGTATTCAATGTTGTTACTTAAAGGGACATTTAAAAATGTTAAAACTAAGTATTTTCCTCCCCCTACATGTTCCTCCAAGTCCTAATGTGTAGAATGAGCTCAGACCTGTTCACCACAACTGCCTCTAAAATCCTGTACGGTCACTCAGAAAGGTGTTACTTCAGTCTCAAGTGCCGTCATGCACGAGCTTAATATAGAGACTGCAGTTACGAGTAAGACCTGAGGTGGCAGTAGTGAGTATAAAATTACCAACTTGCATCTAGTCTCTTTAAGTAAAAGTGCAGATACAGAACAAAAATGTACTAAAGTAAAAGTATCTGATAAAATATTTGCTTTTGTAAAAGTATGCATTGCAAAATGTACTTTATAAGTAAAACGTAAAAGTATTTAAGAGTTTAATATGCAGGGTCTTTTTTATCATTTGAGTCAAACCAGGTGTAAACAACAAACCACGAACTCAGGTCTAAACTGGGACTAAACCAGTTCATCATAGAGAGGTCACTTCGAAAATAACATACTTCTACTTTTAACCCAATTTAAAACATGTTGTGGAGTAGAAAGTTCACATACACTACAGGTTGTAAAATCAGTAAAAGTAAAAAGTATTCATCATAAACATTTGCTTGAGTAAAGTAAAAGTACCTAGAATTTGTACTTTTTACTTGTGCTTGTACTTTTTACTTTGTTACTTTCCACCACTGGAGCTGGAAGAAACTGTGTGTATCTGCTTCTCAAAGTCAATCAATAAAAAGCCCAGGCCTTTGGCAGATAAACAGTCTATACCAGAGCTCTTTGGCCAAAAACAAAAATAATCATATCATCATATCATCATGATATTACATGTTACAAACATTCCTAATATTCTGTTTACTTTATTAAAGCTGCTAAGCTGCAGTAAATGTTGTATTTATATTAAGTTTATTTTGTTTTATTTATTTGACAGGGACATTTATCAGCATATGAAAAGATACTTTGTACCAGACTTTCGCTCTTGGAGCTCATTTTTCCATCTGCAGTCCCCGAGACAGACAATTACAAAACACTGGACTCAAAACATAAAACAATACAATATTAACACAATATTAAAGTGGGTCAGTTAATTTTACACAAATATACAATAGGCCTCCATAGTTCACTCCTTAATTTAGGCTATTTCAAAGTAGGCCTACACATGCAGACTTACTTCTGTTTGTTGTATTCCGTGGTTGTAACATATAAAATTTGCTTTTTCTGATAGTGAAGGTTGCAGACCCCTGGTCTATACACACTCTTTAGTTGTATGTGACTGTAGTTCCCCATAAAGTAGTTGTGTCTTTGGAGTCCTCCTCCATGTTCGGGACATAGTCCCTGAGCAGCTCAGAGCTGGACATGTTGGTCATGAGATTCATTCTTCCATATTGACTGCTTTACCTGTGTGTCTCAGCTGAACTGCAGCCTCCCGTCCTGCGGGTGTCGCCCTGTGATTCTTCTCTCTGCGTGGACTTGGATTCACCTGTTCCCCACCTGCGCTCCATCTACGAGTCCTTCTGGTATGAGCTGAAGGTGGAGAGTGCCACTCAGCCGGACAAGGTGCACAGCCTCCTGTTTGCTGCAGACGGAGGAAACGCTCATGTGTAACTCATGTATGTGTATGTGTGTGTGTGTATGTGTGTGTCCATGTGTGTGTGTGTCCAGTCGTGGCGCTTTAGGGGCCTGGAGAGGCAGCAGGTCCCCGATGTCGCAGAAGGCTCTCAGGCCTGTGTATCCATCCGCTTCGCAGATGACATCGTGCCTCGTCTGTCCAGCTTTACTCCGGCCGTGTGCGTCCCTGTCTCCAGCCCCACCCACACAGCTGCAGGTGAGAGAACAGACTCCGCCCACACAGCTGCAGGTGAGAGAACAGACTCCGCCCACACAGCTGCAGGTGAGAGAACAGACTCCGCCCACACAGGTGAGGGAACATTCACAGCAGTGTTCAGTCCCTCCACTCAAAAATGTTATCATGGTTTTAGTCAAAGTCATTTTTTGACTGACAAAAATGAGACTAAAACTAAACTGACTAAAATGTCCAGATATTTTTGTTGACTAAAATCAAAGAAAAAGAAGAGATCAAACATCCAGACAGTTTGAAAGAGCGTCATATTTAGATTCTCTGCCAAAGGAACAGCTCTGAGCTTTTGTCCATGAAACATATGATTATAATAAATATTGTTAAGTTGACTGAATTAATCTTCAATTTAGTTGACTAAAACTAGACTAAAATTGAAGGGACTTATTTGACAAAATCTTGACTAAAGCTAATTGACATTTTAGTCAAAAGACTAAAACTAAGTTGAAGCATGTTGGATCACAGACTCAGAAGGTGGTGCTATGATACGCTCGCCTGGTGCTGTTCTGGTGTACTGCTGAATGCAGAAGTCCACAGGGCAGTAGTGGTTCCCAAAGTGGGGCCACGGAAGGGAAGGGCTAAGGCAGTGGTGTCCCACCTGGTAAAATATGTTGTTGTGTGTTGTTGTGCTTGTGTTAAGCGGATTTTTCCTCCCCCTCAGTGCTCCCCCCGGTGCTGCTGTCTGGGCTCCTCCTGCTGCTCCTGGCTGTCTTCTACACGGCCTCCACCCGCTTCCTGACGCCCGCTCTGCCGTCAATGTTGGTGAGAATGACCACCCCTCTCTCTCCTGTGGTGTGAACCCAAAGCCCAAACTGCATGGGGTGGAGAGGTGTTTCACTACTATTTAGACGTACTGTTAGTTTTGTTATTTTGGAGATGATTGGTAAGCTCTAGCAAGATCCTGAAACTTCTAACACGATGATATTCCACAGTGTTCTGAATCCGCTGACTAGTCCATTTAGTCAATTCTGAAAATAAACCTCTCATTTGATCAGGCCCACATGCCGAGTGTGGGAAAGTGTTGTAATGCAGGTGACTGTGTCTTGGATGTGGTTGGCTGTTATGAGAAATCTGTGGGTGTTTTTTGTTTCCTCTGTATGAGACGCTGGCTGTGGTTTTTCTTTGTATTACACAAGGTTTTCAGACAGACCGGAAGAACACTCAAAACAACTCAGATTTGAAGTATATTAATTTGACTTTCAAATGTTGTTGGAATAAAAGAAAAATGGGCAACTGTTAGGCTTCATCTCTTTTGGTTAAATATCATGATCAAACTGGAGAATTGGCGTCTGAGAGAAGACTGATATATAAGACCTATCATAATAACTCCAATAATGTCCTTATTGTCTGGTTCTTACGTTATTAACCTGACGAGATGGAAATTGTTCACAAATTCAGCCAGTGTAATAATATATCAATAATGTAATAATTTGTCAATCTCACTTTATTTTCCAAACAGAAAATTAAACAGTTTGTGCTGTTTTCTCTAAATTGTTAGAGACCTGTTATTTTGTGGCTTTTTTCAGCTGTTTGTACTGTTTTATTTTTTCACTTCCTGTATAACTTGTCATATCTCACATGCCTTTTCCCATGATGGCAGCCCAGAGAGTAAAGCGGGTTCTTGTGATGGAAAGGTTGCCGGTTCGAGTCCTTGCCTCCTCAAGTGCTTGAGTGTCATGCACTTCTGGAAGCATGGATTGGAACCGGCAACTTTTTGGTCTTAAAATGACCCGCTTTACCTTCTGGGCCACCGTCATCCGATGCAGATGAGCTGCAAGTAAAAAAAGAAAAAAACAGTACAAAAACGATGTGTTTCAGATTGATGTATTATTACATTGTTGGCTAAATTTATTACATTTGTGTTTTCATAATATAATAATTACTATATTGTTATCGGTTCCTACGGACTTGCCAAACCAATACAAGAATCCTGTGCATTTCGGATTGTGTTGAAACTAACGGGTCAGCAGGATTGAAACATCCTGTCAGTTTAGATGAAGCTGTGGTCATTGTTTTAACTCTTCTTGTTGGTGTGTTTGGCGCAGACCTCAGTGCTTCACTCTGAGGAGGAGCTGGAAGTGTCCTGTCATCCCGCAGTCTCCTCCCTGCTTGTCATCGTAGCAGCGCCCCCTGAAGGACAGACAGAGCCCTGCAGCACGGAGACGGACAGCAGTGAAGACGAGCAGGACTTGGCCGAGGGCGGAGGGCCCTGTGACGCAGCACTGTACACGAGCAAAGACTCCCTGGGCTCCGCGTGGGGCTCCACGGCCTCGCGGGGAGCCTCGAAAGCTGTGGAGGTCCAGCTGGAGGGACCAGAGGAGGTGGACTTGCTCACTCTGACCTTCAGCAGAGACAATGAAATGGATCCGAGTGCTGTGGCTGAAATGGAAGTCCCACTTTGGGACGTGACGGAGGAGCAGGCTGAAACTGAGGACGGGTTTGGGGAAGACTCTTTTCAAACAGCGTACATGAGCCGCTGATCACATGTAGGATCCTCAGACTATATCATGTGTATTCTATTAGTCACGTACACTTACCAATCCCAAATCATCATTTACATTTCATCCATTATTTCATTGCATCTGCGTTTAGATTTGTGTTTCATATTTTAAAACTAGAAGTCAACTGATTTTTGTAAGGCCGATGCCGATATGCATCGCTGATATTTTTTAAAAGTCTGCAACATGAAATATATACAATAGGAACCAAGGTGAACGAACTTTTGACCTTTTTTCACTGTGATGTTTCTCAGCTCATCTGAGGCCCAGGGAGTTGTGCGTGGGTTCATTATACAGCTCTGAGCTCTTTCCAAAGCAAAAAAAGGAAGTCTCTTTTAGTTCCGGAGATCTGCCTTTTATCGACGTCATATCGGCCGATAGCCGATATACTGTCAAATACCATCGGTTACCTCCACTTAAAAAACGTATTCCCTTCACTGTACATTAAACACAAAGGAGCATTCACTTTTGAGAGAGACTGACCGGTATATGCATTTCAGAACATTTGTTACAGAATAGAGTTAGCAACATGACATTCACAATTAGCTAAGAAAATCACTGTCTCAGTTAAAACAGTAAATTCTCTTCACAGGACCAAAGTCTATACTACTTAAGAAGAGTCCTTTGATGAAGCTAAGAAGTTGCTCTCAATCTTGAAGAAAGTAACATAAATGTTATAAAATATACCTCTATTTCTCCCAAATGTTAGAGGCTGGTGGGACTGTCACACCAATGGGCCAGACCCAGATCAGCTTGTGAAGAGTTGATTCTAATCATAGATATGATTTTTGGTAAATACTATAGACCAGGGGTCACCAACGTGGTGCCCGCGGGCAACCAGGGGCCCTTTGGGGCATGTCCAGTAGCCCTTGGGACTTTTTCTACAATGTAAAACACTTCATTTTCTTTAATCTAATTCTTAAAATTACAGTTAATTCGGTTCTTGTGACTCGGTATGAGTTTAAGATAAAGCTATTTTAATATAATGTGGGGTCAATATCCTATAAGTGAACAGTGTACGTTTAAGTCTATAGGATTTGTTTTTAACTGGTAGCCCTCGAACAACTTAATGCTCTTAAAGTAGCCCTCAGCTGGAATAAGGTTGGTGACTCCTGCTATAGACGTATGTGAACTTCTGACCTTGAGAATCTTCAGGGTATGAGACAGACATAAATAAGATGGGCTGATTCTTTACCCAACCACACACAAGTCTGATGGAAAGTGTGAGAACAGGAATGTTTGTAAAGGTGTGATTATTGTATGTTTGAATTGCTTTGAGCTGAAATAACTATTCAAAACACTGCGTAGCTAACACAGTGTTACAGTAATGTGGCTCCAGTGCCTCAGTCATACATGTTGTTGTTTGTTTGTTGTTTGTACTGTGGTTTCTGTTGTTTACTCTGACTGCAATATACATTATGTGTCTTTATGCATTAAATCATGAATCTATTGAATGATGATTGTTACTGTTAGGATAAGTTTTAGTTTAGTCAATCATCCTTAAAGTTCCGCAGGTAAGGATTGAACATTTAACAACAGACAGATCTCCATTTGAGTAGTTTAATATTAGAAATGCTCTGAGGAGCACAATACAGACACAAGCAAAGTTTGGACTACATGTGCTGTTGTCAATGATTTCATCAGCTCTTATAGGCTCAAGAGGTCACACAATGAGGTTCTCTGACTGGACACAGTGGCTCAATGACAAATACAGCACTTATTAACTAAATCTGATCATTTTACCACAAACTAAAGGTACAGCCATAAAATGTGCATACAGTTCATACAGTCCAAATCCAGGCCGTAAACCTGAAGCAAATGTTCCCATCAGTTACTATTATTCATCGGTGCATATTTATTGACTATCTTCCATCTGAGAAACCCCACACGACGGTAAAGGAAACTGAAGACTGAAGGATGTGCTACAGACGCACTGAAGGAGGGACTTCAGATGAAACAGAAACTGTGTCGGTGCGAGTATGTTTCAAACAGTTACTCAGCCTGCTCCAGGAGGAGGACACAGGTCCAGGACGACACAGCTCCAGCAGGACACAGTTTCAGGAGGAGAACACAGTTTCAGGAGGAGGACACAGCTCCAGGAGGAGAACACAGCTCCAGGAGGAGGACACAGCTCCAGGAGGAGGACACAGCTCCAGGAGGAGGACACAGCTCCAGAAGGACACAGTTTCAGGAGGAGGACACAGTTTCAGGAGGAGGACACAGCTCCAGGAGGAGAACACAGCTCCAGGAGGAGGACACAGCTCCAGGAGGAGGACACAGCTCCAGGAGGAGGACACAGCTCTAGGAGGAGAGCATGCTGGTGTGGACTGTGCTCATGCTGCTCTTGGACCTGGGTAATTCGATCTCTTCTGTCAGTACTGTGCCTCTCCATGTAAATATTTGTATTTCACAAGCAGCATTGGAGCATTGTCCACACACACCTTACAGAGGGCGCTTTATATGATGAGAGATTTTTGTATTAGAATAACATGGGGTGTTTCAGTTGTCACCATGGCGATACCGTAAAAAATATGGCATGGGTCATATGGCATTGACTTTTTTGATTGGGATCAAATCACAACAATTTTTTTAGACTTCCAAGTATCTAATTTTTTGACTCATTCTGTAGGGGGCGCTGTCACAGCCAATGTCTAAACCGTAAAACCTATTGGCTGAGACATTGGCCATAACTTTTGATGCCCAACTTCTCCACATGAGGTACAGCGATCCGTGGCTCATTTGGTGAAACGCCAGACAAAACACTGACTCAGCATTTTGTACCTTTACTCTCAAAATGGCGTCACATGACAAATCTCCGTCCTGAATTTTGTGGCTCTGCAACAAAGTTGAGGTTGGCCCCGCCTCATTGGGGCCCCAATGTAGGCCTATTTTCAGTAGTTATTTTACTTCCTGTGTTTGAGTTTTCGACTATGTTCATGTGGTCAGATTCAGGATCAAGAAGGTTTAGGAAAATATTGTTGCCAAAAACAGAAACAAAAGTGTTTTTTTTTGTTCATGAGCCTCGTGCTCGTCAGCCACCAGTGTAAGACAGTTTGACCCCAATTGATTTTCCTGTTGTAACAAATATACAGGGCTTCACTTGGCGCTGTTTTCGTGCGGCCTGCACACTGTGCTGCAAAACCACGGCCCAAACGCCGGCCTCTCGGGCCTAATACACAACATTAACAATGAAACGCAAGATTCACCTGTCTCATTTATAAATCCAATAGACCTTTTTCACATTTCTGCATTTTTGAACCGGAAGTGTGCCAGTCCTTCTCAGTAATAAGCGGATTCGGCATTTCACCGAGCACAAAGCATTCTAAAGGTCAGGACTACCCAGATCGTATCCCAAACTGTTGACATGACCGAGTGTGACACAGATAATGAATATTACAAGTGTTTTAGAAGACGGGGACACAGTGTTACTGGGAAGAGAAAAAGAACTCTCCTTATCACTAAACCAAAACATAAATAGAAACAGTTGTTGTATAAAGTAAATAGATATATTGGTTACAAATAACAGTTAACTATATGTCAAACTTACTAGTTTAATCCTTTCGCGTCATGACGTTCTGGATCTTTTCTTTCAGTAGTAATAGTGATGAGAACATATGAACACTGTGAGGTTCCTTTATTGCACTGGTGAACAGAGCAAACTCTTCATGATGATTTAGCCCACGTGGACAGTCGCATGGAGAATGAATGAATGTGAACCTGCACATCGCTGCTAAACCACTTTAAGTGGCCGGTTGTTCTATGATAGTGTGGTTTTAATGGGCTTGTTGACACCGTGGGCAGGTGTGAACTTTGACCGGAACATTACCAAGCATGCGTACTGACAAAGCTGATTTGACTTTTTCATTTCATTTATTCATTTATTTTAGGCAGCAACACAAAAATATAAGGCAATATAAGGTTACATGTAACATAATGAACAATTCTGCCAAAAGGCAGAACAACAAAGGTTCATGTGTTAGAACTGAGTCACAGAAAAGCCAGAGTTGAGTGTTTGTTTTGCTTATTGTTTCACAGGGGCTTGTGTTCCTGACCCTCTCAGTGTCTCCATCAGGTCTTTCAACATGGAGCACATCGTCCACTTTGTCCCAGGCCCAGGGACCCCAGACAGCGCTCACTTCACTGTCCAGGCACTGAAGTTCAGGTGAACACTCGCCCTCGACAGCCATGTGCGCAATCTTTTTGGAGCTTTGTTACAGCATATATGAGTCTGGAGTTTATAAGTTTATAAGTTTATTCTATCTATCTATCTATCCATCTATCCATCTATCCATCTATCCATCTATCCATCTATCCATCTATCCATCTATCCATCTATCTATCTATCTATCTATCTATCTATCTATCTATCTATCTATCTATCTATATATATATATATATATGAAATAAGAATTAGAAGCTGAAGGAGCTGATGGACGTTCCTCCTCCCTCCTCCCTAAAAGAGTGTCTGTGGCAGTCTGTTAGTGGTTACTGCAGGTTTTGCTTTTGGGTTTGACACATGTTGTTTCTCAGCAGTAAGAGCATATGGAGCTCAGTTCCCCGCTGTGCCAGGATGAAGCCAGGACAGGGCTGTGATATGACCCTGGTTTTTAAAGACCCTCTGGACATGTACCAGGCCCGAGTGCAGGCCTTCAACTCGGAGCAGAGATCCAACTGGACAGAGAGTGCCCGCTTCCATCCGCTCACTGACAGTAAGCTCTCAGTCGACCCACGTGCAATTTAGACCTAAATGAGGAGGAGGATGAGGCTTCTGCTTTTCCACTCTTCCTCACTGACTTTTTCGGTCTTTCTCTTGGCCAATAAGAGTGCCCAGCCGCTACTCTGTCGTATTCTGAGCATGCTACGTTGGTTTGTGATCGATCAATCAATCAATCAATCAATCAATCAATCAATCAATCAATCAATCAATCAATCAATCAATCAAACAATCAATCAATCAATCAATCAATCAATCAATCAATCAATCAATCAATCAATCAATCAATCAATCAATCAATCAATCAATCAATCAATCAATCAATCAATCAATCAATCAATCAATCAATCAATCAATCAATCAATCAATCAATCAATCAATCAATCAATCAATCAATCGTTTTGATTGATTGAGCTGCACAAAACATAAATAAATAAATAATAATAAAAATCAAAATAATGAAACAAAACAAATAATGCTACTCCTTTTTAGTAAACAGGTTAGTAAACAGGGACCTCCCATCCTCTTAGCTGACGTCAGGATGGCAGTCTTGTAGGACAGACAGTCCATCCTTGCCTGGAGAATGGGTTCAAACCCGGGCTCCAAAGGGCCATTAGTCCATTAGAGTCTTGTGGAAAGTACATATAATGCATTTACCTTTTGTGTTACGATGTGTTTGTCAGCTGTGCTGGGCCCTCCAGTCCTCCTGGTGTCTGGCTGTGGGAACTGTCTGCTGCTCAGGGTCACTCCTCCACAGCTGAAGACGGAGTGGCCCCTGGAGCTGTTCAGAGAGATCCGAGTGACTGTGAGGAGGAGCTGGGACGGGGCACAGGTAAGTCTAACTCATGTAACCCGGTGAATCATGTCTCCTGGTTGTATAAGCACAAGCAAATCAGCAGATGGAGAGAGCTTCTTTAACACAGACACCTGCTGCTTAAGGCACATTGGATTGCCTTATATACGAAATGCGCAGCATAAATAAAGTTGCCTTGCCTTGCCTTTGCCAAATCACTCATTCCTGTTATATTGAACAAGGTTATGGTTGGGTGTCCTTGATAACTGTTCAGGGGCATGCTGGGACATCATTTCGGCCTGGAGGTTTTATCACTTAAGCCAGCCTATGTACCTCTAGACCAAGGGTCACCAACCTTATTTCAGCTGAGGGCTACTTTAAGAGCATTAAGTTGTTCGAGGGCTACCAGTTAAAAACAAATCCTAAAGACTTAAACGTACACTGTTCACACTGACCCCATATTATATTAAAAAAAACTTTATTTTAAACTCATACTGAGTCACAAGAACCAAAATAACTGTAATTTTCAGAATTAGATTCAAGAAAATGAAGTGTTTTACACTTTAGAAAAAGTCCCAAGGGCTACTGGACGTGCCCCAAAGGGCCCATGGGTGCCCGCGGGCACCATGTTGGTGACCCCTGCTCTAGACTTTACACCTCTAAAATGTAGGATTGTTGAATTGGATCCTTCTCTTTTCACATCGGCTGCTACATAATGTGGGCCTGACACATCTCCACAGTGAGCTTTGAGTTATGCAAATGAAACTTTTTTCTGTCATGCAGACACTGCTGCGTTCTCTCTGCTGGACTGACCCAACTTAAACTAACTCTCAGGGAGTTCATCTTAAAGCTGGGGTACCTGATTTTTCCTGTTCAAACAGTGACATTTTTTGTTTGGGCCCAAACCTGTTTCTAGCTCTCACAGTCCCTCCTGTGTATTCAAATTGTTCAAATAATGTAGTTATATGGACATTTCACGTCCATATACAGCATTGAGTGGTGAAGCCACCCCCAAGATAAATTCCACTTATTTAGATTGGACTTCTATCATCCATAGCTCAATAAAACTTTAAGTGAAGACGATGCTATAGGTCTGTGTTTTGCTGCGTTTACATCATGCTCTGAGGTGGCAAAAATAAATGTGTTCAACAACACCAAAATATCAGGTACCGCAGCTTTAACTCTGCTCTGAGTCAGTTCAGTCCAATGGCATCTCCTGCTTCAGCACTAAATGCAAAGCGCGATGTGAAAGTTCTTTCAGTTTCTAACACCGGAGTCATTATTTGATCGATTTACACGGTAAAATACGTATGTGTAATTTTATTTCTGTCTAAAACAGCAGCTCAGTTAAAGCCTTTGGGCCTCTAGTAGCACAACTGTGAGAGTCCATTAATATAGGCTAGAGCCCAAAAGCACCGCGGCCCAAGTGTGTGGCCGTTCACTTTGCCACCTTGTGGGGACACAGTGACCAAGAGGTGATTTGGTGGGTCATGCATGTCGCTGTCTGTATCAGGCTATTCATACTCACAAAGCAACATGTAGCAAGGAAAAACAGACTGTTTGATGCAGTTTTGTTCGGTGTTCTCTATCTCCATATGAATCTCTATAATGGGTTGTTTTCTGCTGATCGGACATGGGGATGTGTGTGAAGAGATGTTAAACAGCTAATGTGTGTTTTAGTTCAACCTGAGTCTGTTCATGAGTGAGGAGAACCGCATCGAGCACCTGCAGCGTGGCGTAGAGTACTGTGTCACTGTGTACCTGCCCACACTGGTCAATGACAACCACACGCCCAGCACGCAGAAGTGTGCCCTGAGCAGCCCCTCCAGCCCTGCCCCCTCCTCAGGTCAGTGCCTCTGTGTCTCTGCCCAGTCAGTCAGTCAGTCAATCACTTAATCACTTAATCAATCAATCAATCAATCAATCAATCAATCAATCAATCAATCAATCAATCAATCAATCAATCAATCAATCAATCAATCAATCAATCAATCAATCAATCACTCACTCGATCACTCGATGAATCAATCAATCAATCAATCACGTGGGAGAGGACGATGGTCATCAACACTTTTTGTTTCGTGTTGATCGGTCAAATATTTGCAGATATTCTTATATTTTTCTTCTGTGGTACAGTGGTGACCAGACTCACCCGCTGGTACAGTGGTGACCAGACTCACCCGCTGGTACAGAAGTGACCAGACTCACCCGCTGGTACAGTGGTGACCAGACTCACCCGCTGGTACAGTGGTGACCAGACTCACCCGCTGGTACAGTGGTGACCAGACTCACCCGCTGGTACAGTGGTGACCAGACTCACCCGCTGGTACAGTAGTGACCAGACTCACCCACTGGTACAGAAGTGACCAGACTCACCCGCTGGTACAGAGGTGACCAGACTCACCCGCTGGTACAGTGGTGACCAGACTCACCCGCTGGTACAGAGGTGACCAGACTCACCCGCTGGTACAGATGTGACCAGACTCACCCGCTGGTACAGAGGTGACCAGACTCACCCGCTGGTATAGAGGTGACCAGACTCACCCGCTGGTACAGTGGTGCCCAGACTCACCCGCTGGTACAGAGGTGACCAGACTCACCCGTTGGTATAGAGGTGACCAGACTCACCCGCTGGTACAGTGGTGCCCAGACTCAACCACTGGTAAAGTGGTGACCAGACTCACCCGCTGGTACAGTGGTGACCAGACTCACCCGCTGGTACAGAGGTGACCAGACTCACCCGCTGGTACGGAGGTGACCAGACTCACCCGCTGGTACAGAGGTGACCAGACTCACCCGCTGGTACAGAGGTGACCAGACTCACCCGCTGGTACAGAGGTGACCAGACTCACCCGCTGGTACAGAAGTGACCAAACTCACCCGCTGGTACAGAGGTGACCAGACTCACCCGCTGGTACAGAGGTGACCAGACTCACCCGCTGGTACAGAAGTGACCAGACTCACCCGCTGGTACAGTGGTGACCAGACTCACCCGCTGGTACAGTGGTGACCAGACTCACCCACTGGTACAGAGGTGACCAGACTCACCCACTGGTACAGAGGTGACCAGACTCACCCGCTGGTACAGTGGTGACCAGACTCACCCGCTGGTACAGAGGTGACCAGACTCACCCGCTGGTACAGAAGTGACCAGACTCACTCGCTGGTACAGAAGTGACCAGACTCACCCGCTGGTACAGAAGTGACCAGACTCACCCGCTGGTACAGAAGTGACCAGACTCACCCGCTGGTACAGAGGTGACCAGACTCACTCGCTGGTACAGAAGTGACCAGACTCACCCGCTGGTACAGAAGTGACCAGACTCACCCGCTGGTACAAAGGTGACCAGACGCACCCAGTGAGTCTCATTTGCAAGTGTAATTTACCAAACTTACTTACAACAGATGCTATCATGCACTTTAAAGATGATTTGAGGTTTAAGTCCACACGGGATTTCATAGTCACGTCCTTCTTCATTTTCCCTCAAGTGTTAATAATTCTGACTTGATTTCAAATGTTTTGTTTTTTCCTCAACATTGGTCAAAGCCTGTGAGTAGAATTGGAAAGTGCCTCTCAGTGATCTGGGTGTGGCTGATGTTCCCTCTCTTGTTCCACAGTTGTGTGGGGTCTTGCAGGTCTGGTAGCTGCCCTGTGCGCTCTGCTGGTCCTCCTCCTGGGCTGCCTGTTCTGTCGGCCCCCGGGCCCCGGCTGCTCACCTGCGCTCTGAACACCTGTCCAACGGCTCCAGTTTGTTTGTTCATATGGGATTGTTTATGCTCTCCAACTGTGACATAATCATTAAGGTTCTTTCTTCTCTCTCCTTTTATTCCTCACCACACACACCCTTGTCGATTTATGTGTAAATATCTCCATTTATTACCCTTGTCTTGGCAAAATAAATACATAAAAACAATATCAATGTCTTTTCACAGTAATTATTACAAACATTTGTAACCGGCGCGGTAAGGCCCCTTTAAGTGCTAGAGGTAAGTCTGGCTACAACACTGAATAAGACAACAGAGGTAGAAATAAACAATGTGTTTTTATTTGCTTATTTATTTCCTTAAACGGACTATATATGGAGTTTAAACATTTTTAAACTAAGTATTTTCCTCTGCCTCTAACTGCCTCTAAAATCCTGCACTGTCACTCAGAAAGGTGTTAATTCAAGTCCGAAGTGCCGCCATGCACGAGCTTAGTATTGAACCTGCAGTAAGACCTGAGGTGGCAGTAGTGAGCATAAAATGACCAACTAGCATCTAGTCTCCTTAAATATTGTAGATGCAGCAATTTTGAAGGGTAAAAAGGTAGAACAATAACCCTTAAAGGTGCTGCAGCAGGAGTGAAGTGCCAGTTGATCCGGGTACCAAAACAGTACAGGTTTGCACTGTGGCACAACACACAAACCCGTGAATGAGCACAGTTTCCCTTTCTAGGCTAGCGAGCTACAAACAAAACCCAGCTCATGTCTGCAGCCATTCGAGAGCAGCTAGGGCGAGCATAAAAGGGCAGCAGTGGCCTACTGTTGGCACAGCCCATACAGGCATACAGGTACTATGGTCTTAAGAGAAGTGTCCTGTATAACCCAGAAATGAGGTGAACTTATTCAAATAGACGTTGAAATGGTTTTGACTGAGTTCAGACGTGTCCATTTCTCTCTGCAGTGCATGGTTGTACTCTCTCCTCAAGATGAAAGGAAACAGTCCCTCCTGCAGCAGAATGCACTGTTGTTGTGTCTTTGAGCATAACACTTCACCCTCCTCGGCTCCAGTGCTTGTATGAAATGATGAAACTCTATGGGGGTCATGCTCAAAACAAATGTGAAGTGGTTCAGCAGCAGTGTCACTCATCATCCCCCATTTACAGAACTGATTTAGAGCCACAATTCTGTAAAACTCTCATTTAAAAAGGTAAATCAGGGGCAACACACCTACAAAAGCTATGTTCTACTTCCCAGCGTATATGTGCACATTAAATCACTATTCTGTTTATTATTAAGTTCAAATTAATTCAGGTTTCAATGTGTCTGTTTATAAAGTGTATGGAAACATCTGGTTCCCACGTATGTAGCTTCAGTTTCCCCCGGGGGCGACAGACAGAAGAGCTGTCAGACCGAGCCAACATCATTCATTCACGCTCACACATCATTCATACCGGCCTATTGTACATGTTTTTAGTGGTAGGGGAAACCAGAGTACCCAGAGGAAACCTACACACACACACGGGGAGAACATGCAAACTCCACACAGAAAGGCCCCGTCCAGGTGGGAACCGAACCCAGGACCTTCTAGCTGTGAAGCACGAGCACTAACCACTGTGCGACCGTGCCAACTGGGCCTACACTGGGCCTGGGCCTGGACCTGGGCCAACACTGGGCCTACGCTGGGCCTACACTGGGCCGAGTCTACACTGGGCCTACACTGGGCCTGGGCCTACACTGGGCCTGGGCCTACATTGGGCCTAGGCCTACACTAGGCCTGGGCCTACACTGGGCCTACACTGGGCCTACGCTGGGCCTACACTGGGCCTGGGCCTACACTGGGCCTACACTGGGCCTGGACCTGGGCCAACACTGGGCCTACGCTGGGCCTACACTGGGCCGGGTCTACACTGGGCCTACACTGGGCCTGGGCCTACACTGGGCCGGGTCTACACTGGGCCTACACTGGGCCTGGGCCTACACTTGGCCTGGGCCTACACTGGGCCTACGCTGGGCCTACACTGGGCCTGGGCCTACACTGGGCCTACATTGGGCCTGGGCCTACACTGGGCCTACACCCTACGTTTTCATGGCCAGAAAAATCCGATAACTGGAGTCATCAAATAACCCAATAATCAGATCTAATGTGTTGTCATCTGCACGGCATGCTTCCAAATGTGGGATTTATTTCATGGAGAACATTTTTCTTTTTTCATGATTCATTTAAATGTTTTTCGTCTTTTAGCCATATATTTTAATCTTTGTTTGGCCTTTTTGCTTTATTTTCCTGGTTAGTTTATGCACAAGTGTGAAGGATCAGACAGATTGATCAGATAATATATATCAGATTATGCTGTTTAAATGTCTCTTCAATAATCTGAGAACTCCAGAAATCATCATGATCATATTTTTGGTCTCCATGGAAACGTAGCCACAGCTCCCTGCTCTTTCTGTGTCTGTTTCTGTAATCTACATGTTTATTTCCTCAACAGCCCCCAGTGTGTGTGCGAAGCCAACCGTCATAGCAAACCGAAACCAAAAGACCAGAGCCACGTGCACAGACTGCACTTTTCTCTTAAAGTGACAGTGTAGGCATAGGCTACACAGGCAGCACTTCCTCCAGTAATAACGTCCTTCTAAACATGAACTGCTTATTGAACTATTCATAGAGTGAACGATCTGATGAAACTCTCTTTCTCCTCGGTTTCACTAACACTGAGCAGAATTCTACTTTTGTCCACGAGGACCAGAAACTGTATCAGAACCCCACTGAAGATCACATGAAGCTGGCTCCGCATTTGAGGGGCCCCTTAAAAGTCATGTGTTCTGAGTGTGTCCCGGGACTCTCGTATCAGGGAACCCCTTGTGTTTGAACTGAAGGACTGGAGCAGGTTTTTCACTATATTAGGTCTAATCCCCAAACAGCTCTCTGGTGCCTGCCCCTCAGGTTTGGCCCCTCAGGTTTGGCCCCTGGTTCACCTGTGTCTCAGGCCCTCTAGATGAGTTGGGAGTGGGGTCAGCTCTAGGTCAAGTGCAAACCTGTTCCCAGAGTGTGACCATGTCTCCCCCTGGCGCCGAGTGACTGGTGTAAAAGTCATCTGTAATAGAGAATACCCCCCCACATCATGGCCTGTCCTCCTTTTCAAGCCTCGTCTATATCATTGGGTTCATCTGTCTTCTTAGGTTACACCTGTTATTGTTTTGTTCTTTTAGTTAGGTTTAGTTTACCTCCTCCACTAGTTTCGACACGTCACCTCCACCACTCTCTTCATAAATGAGAGCCGTTTCATAGATGAGAGCCGTTCACTGAGGAGTATGACTGTGACCTTTTGTTTTCCATTCAGTGGCTCGCGCCGTAAGTTTCTGTTCTGTGCCAAAGTGCGCGCTGCGCACAGCGCCCCCTCTCCGCCTCTTCCTTCCTCCCGCTGCTGAGCGAAGTGCAGGCGTAACACCCCTCTCTGTTACCAGGAAGAAAGCGCCTATTACCGGCTCTCGGACCCAAAGAGCCCGGGACTCGGAGGAACATGTCCCCGCTGTGTCGCTGCTTCGTGGCGACCGTGACAATGTGCCTGACAGGTGAGTCCAGTCCCGTGGAAAGGTTCTTTACTCTCCTTTGTGGCTGGTTTTGTGGAGGAACGAGCCTGTTTTGACTTGACCCTTTGGTGTTGATCGTGTTTAGAGTTGGACCCTTTCCTTTCTGCGTAAATACAGCGCGTGTGACTGTTTTGTTACTGATGAATAAGGAGCGTAATCGACTCTTTTCACGGGGATGTTTCCTGTGAGTTTAACTTTTGAGCCAAAATAATACACTCCAAACATTATAGCTTTGTGCCAACGTGTGACGGTTTAATCGCTCTTATTGTTGGACAAGGTAAGTGTGGTGTATCTGCCTGTCAATGAGGAAGCGTTCATATGGCGTCACGGGGAGTTTCGGGCATCTGCTGTTAACGGTTTAATTTAAAAGATATAGAAGCCACAATAAATATGTGATTTGAACATTAGGCTATCCTATCGCAGAATACTGACTGAAGACAGGATTACGGTAACAAGTGTGACTGTGGTGAATTCATGCAGTGGGACACAAAGTGACACAAGTCATCTCTTTGATCTCAGTGTGTAGACCCGGGGTTTGTGGTCTGACTGCCTGGTGAAGGGCAAAGCAGCAAAGGAAGACATTTTAACCACAGCAGCATCATTGTGTTTTTATGGTAAAGGTTCTGAGTCAAACAGGGTTTTTCTTCCATCATCTCCACATAAAAATGCCCTTTTGTGTTTGATGAAAATGAGTTGCTTGAAGTGCTTGAAATATTGGGATCTGATTTTGAGCTGAAAGCAAAAAGCAAAATTTTTTCTTCTTCCCTTTGACTTTTGTTTTTGGTCTTATTTCAAGTGAATTTATCTAATTTTAAGCAAATGAATGGTTGTTCCACTGGATTCAATGACCTTTTATACTGGGACAAAGTAGGCGCTTAAAGAGGAAGTTTCTGAATCCAGTTTGTATTAACTAAACATTATTGTGTGTTTAGTAATAGTTGACCCTCTTTAGCAAACATAGCAAAGCTCGGCTCTATATTTACAATGTCTCCACATGAGGACGATGGGCATATACTGTGTTTCTCCAGTTTGTCGCTTCACTCATGGCTGTTGCTGTCACTTTTTCCAGTGAGCAGGAAAGGGCCACTGTTTTTACAGTTGATGCGTAGGTATGTGCCTGCAGGCACGTGAACACAGCACAGACGGCGTTAACTTATCATTTAAGTGAAGTTAGATTATACTGTACTAATCTCTGTAGAGAAATCTCTGTAGAGAAATGAGTTCTCTGCATTTGACCCATCCTCAATGTCGCTGGGCGGCCTGTAGGAGCAGTGGGCTGGCACACGGGGACCCCTGTCCATGCCAGGCTGGTGGTCAGAAACGCCTGGCTGGAGGATTCACCTATTGTACATGATTTTACCACTAACCTACGCAGACACGGGGAGAACATGCAAACTCCACACAGAAAGGCCCCGTCCAGGTGGGAATCAAAGTATTGAATGAAATTATTTTATTTTAACTTATTTTACTCGAATTCACCAGCAATGTGGGGTGCAATGCTGAGTCCTGGTTCAGTCCAGGTTCACTCCTCACATTCACTTTAGATACTATTCAATAATCTTTAATGGATAAGTGTTTTTGGTAAGAATTGGCTCTCTGGATCCAAAAGGTTGCAAATGACTGTAAAGTTTCCAAGTGCATGAGTCTCTCCTGTGGTTCTAGTGATGGCCTCGCAGCTCCTCGCTCCCCGGAATGTTCAGCTGACCTCATACAACATGGACTTGCGTTTGAAGTGGAGTCCTCCAGTGAATGAGACCTGTGAAGTGCTGTACTCAACACAGCTCTGGTGAGTGTCGAGTTCCGCCTCTCTGTTCAGATTCCTGTGCTCTTTATCAGGAACTAGGGCTGAACGATATGGACAAAATTTCAAATCTCAATGTTCATGCCAGATATCTCGATACAATGCGATATAACTATTGGTTTATTTGAAAACGAAAGCATTTTCGTTTTCGAAGCTTTATTATTATGTTTTATTACTAAATAAAAACATAGTAATAAAGAGTTTGTAACTTGCTTTTTTTTATTTTAATGTTTTGAATGTTTTCTCGATATCAATACGATAACGATATATCGTTGCTTGTTGGATACACAGTCCAACAACAAAAAATAAAATCTCGATTTTTTTAACTCAGTTTGGATGATTACGATTTGAATCAAGTTCATTTGAAAACAATCAAGGTCTCCTGATCTTTCATAAGAAGAAAACTGCTCAGAGTTCTGCTCATTAATATTTATAATACAGCCTGCAATAAGGCCCATTAAACATGTTATTTCTGTTCTAAATATTCTTTGTCTGCTCTCAAAAGTAAAACTTCTTTATAAGCCTGTAGTTTTAGCATCCTTGAGCTCAGCTGTGATTGACAACCGTCTCCATGGAGACTCAAGGGGAAAGGGGCGGAGTTAAAGGCTGCAGCAGGGCATGGCTCAGCGTGAGAGAAGGGAGAGAAGCAGACCGTTGGCGGAGAAAACTCCATCGATCACAACGAAAACACAACACGCGGCCTCTGTGAAGCAGCAGAGATTGTTTGAAAGTCTCTGGGTTCGAAAACAGTCCCTCCTGTTCTCCCCCTGAACACTAATTTGTTGTACACTTGTACAATGACACTTACTAAGCTCTTACTTACCTGCTTATTCATATCTTGAATGTTCATATCTCGATATCGATACGATAATGATATATATTTCAGCCCTCTCAGGAACACACTTCAATATAATGTTGTTTTAGACACCCAAGCATTCTTGACCCTGATATTTTTTCAGTGGTTGGTCAGATAACAGGCTCTATTGGACTGCGTTGCCACAAACTGTCAAAAGGTTAAAAAAAAGAGGTATGACCACACTCCCAGGACTGTATTATCAGTAAAACCTACTCGTTTTAGCTGTGATTGACTTAAGTGAGATGTACAGGTAAATCTTACTGTGACAAACAGTTTATTGTCTTTGTAAGAACAATCATACAGTGAGCACTAATTGGAGTTTCTGATATGTGTTCCAGGCCGTCGTTTCAGAAGAACCCAAGGGCGGCCTGTGTCAACACCACGGCACTACTCTGTGAGCTGTCTGACCCCTCCCTGAATCTCCACATCTCGGAGTTTGGCCGGTACAAGGCGTCTGTGCGTGGCCAGTGTGGAGCGGAGCGGTCCGAGTGGGTTGAGAGCCAGGTCATCGTCATGGACCGTGACAGTTAGTACTTCATTATAAGGCCTGACCGATATGGATTATTGGGATCTGATGTTGATACCCATACCCATGGGGGTTGGCCGATAGCCGATATACGGGCCGATATTTTAAGCAATTTCATTTGATCTAATTTTACTTTTTAATATCTCAAATAGCCTATACACCACATTCCAAATGATCATGCAAATTGTATTTATGTCTCATAAAAGTTACATTTTTAGTTTTTTGATTAAACTCATGGATGGTATAGTGTCTCAGGGCTCTTTGAATCACTGACATCAATCTCAGAGACCTGGGATAATTACTGTAGTTGTCAGGTGAGCCCAGTTCAGGGGAAAACGACTGAAAAAGGTTGTTCCACATTATTAAGCAGACCATCATTTTCAAGCAATATGGGAAAGAAAAGGGATCTCTCTGCTGATGAAAAGCGTGAAATAGTTGAACAGATTTGTGGTTGATTCAGAGCACACACAGGTTTGAGTAAACCTGTGTGTGCTTCAGGTTCCTGCCAGACAAACACATCAGATTAAGAGAACAGCTGCTCCAACGCAGCAAACACGTATTTGAAGCTGCTGGACATCCTCCTGAACTCCTGAACATCAAGGTGGCTTGCAGTTGTGCATAAACCTTCTATTCAGCCTCCCCGGAACTCTTAATTGAATCAAGACCAAACCCAAACCGGAGTTAATGTGAGCCCTGGGTCTGGTTTACATGCAGTCTATGATGGTCACGTGAATAAGAGCGTTGAGAGAGAGAGTGGCAGGAGCGTCCAAGGCGGCGCAATGGAGCTTTTGGAAAAATTGGGATTCCCATGAAAGGTTCCCTTCCCCCTTGGCGAGGCCACGCCCCCTTGTATGATGTATTACTGTTTGTATAGTTTCAAATGGGCAGCTGAGAACTCCATGCTGGTAACTATGGAAACCAGGGCTGCTGCTAGCCATTTTAGTGCCCTAGGCAACAATATTTAGCGATAGGTCATGCTCAGATGGAGGCAGGGGCCTATTCAACTATATGGGAGAGAAACCGTTTTTGTAAGAAAGAACTAAAACAAATGATTGGATTCACAAATCTGACATGACTAATAATCGTAAGGTGGGCGCAATGTTTGCCCCGGCAATATCTACAGTTTTGTTACAGATCTGTGTTTGTTGTGGCCCCCAGCTGTGATTGGCCCCCCGAATGTGTCCCTTGCGTCAAGCGGCGCAGATTTGGAGGTGATCGTGAGAAACCCAGAGTTCAACATTTCCAAGCT
Source organism: Gobius niger (assembly GCF_951799975.1). Classification (NCBI taxonomy): domain Eukaryota; kingdom Metazoa; phylum Chordata; class Actinopteri; order Gobiiformes; family Gobiidae; genus Gobius; species Gobius niger. Next base: position 5,185,736 of record NC_136860.1, on the reverse strand, counting down.
GGCATTCGTCTATACTCCGGTTCAGTATAACATTAGCTACTGGCCACAAGGACGCCAAGATAGGGTAAGTCTCCACCACTCTCTGGACTGCTCCCAACCAGAACCAAGCAGAACCAACCATGGGCCGCTCTAAAGGCTCTATATCTGCTTTGTTCCTCATTGTGGAAGAAATGAACATTGGCTGGCATGCATGTTTTTTTATATTAAAGTGATTTACACTGAATATTCCTTTACTTTTCATGGCAATGTAATTTCCAAGGAAAGCCACAATCCATCCAACACAACAATAGCAATAATACATTCCATGAAGAGGAACAGAGTAGGAAGAAAAAATCGTATAAAATCTTCACCACACACCCAACGTACAACCTTTAAGTGGAACGTGCGTCACACAGAGGCTGCTCGAACTTTGCACAAATGGCCGCAGGCGCCTATGAAGATTTATTTATCGGAGTTTTCATGCGATTGATGCACTCGCCGAACGGGCAACTCACGATGGACTTACGATTGACTTACGCAACATTTATGGAGGACATGCCAGATATCTGACAAAGAACTTGCGGCAGGTCTACGGCTCGTGCGTTTTCTTGCGTTTTTTGCACATAGACGGACCGTAGGAGCCCGTACGACAGGCCGTGGCCTAGGCTTAATGAAGTATTTTCTGTTTGTACTAACTGAGGGCAAAAGGAAAGCGCAGGCCTTCGTACTTCATAATAAATTAGAGTTTCTTTTTCCCTGAAAGGGTCCCATGAGCCAAATTCGCCCCTCCCCCACCTGCTTCTCAGAGGAGAGAAGATTTTAGAGATTTTATGCCTCAGGCAGCAAAAACGAAATAAAATAATGAGAAAGAAGAGGAAGGAGAGCAAGACAGCAGTGAGGTTAACAAGTTACTGTAGTTGTATGTCTCTGAAGTGCTTTCTTTTAGCAGCCTTCAGTGTGTGACATGCAAATATCATCGTCAGTGCTGATTATGAAAATAAATTAACCTAAATGTAATTGTTAAACTGGTTTAGGCAAAAATGTATACTTCAGTATTAAGAATAACTTCAACACTTGCAAAAAATCTAAATCCCCCAAACATCGACATTGGCCTCGGAAAACCCTACATCGGTCGAACTCAATTAGATACGTTTTTATGATTTAAACCTTTGATATAATAATCAATGTTTAACTATAGGCTATTTGAAAGAGAAAAAACGAAACAACAAACATCAAATTCAATTACATAAATTATCGGCCAATATATCGGCTATCGGCCATGCCAACCCCCTTCATATGATATCGATATTGGACCCCAAAAATCCATATCGGTCAGGCCCTACTGTCCAGCGACTGTGTTGCCAGTGGATGTCTTAAAATGATTGAGATATTAAGGAGGTTTTGAGTGGGCTGTGTTGTTTGTGGAGGCGAGCCTTTTGCCCCTCAGTGAACTGCGCATGTGCAGGATCACCCACAGTGAACAATAACATTCAACGTGCGTATAGTGCACTGGCTGCATTAACCAGAGATTACAGCAACTGCAATCTCTCAATTTTCAAACAATTTCTCTGTTCACACGGGCCACTGCACACACAGTCTGAGCCTGACACAACTCCTCAGTCAGCACCAAGTTATGGAGATAAAATGTATATTATTACTAGAGGTGGGCATAGATTATTTTTTTTAATCTAGATTAATTTAGATTAATTCTGAAATTAATCTAGATTAATCTAGATTAAAATGTCTCACTTGAATTCTGCCGAAGCCATTCAGAATATGTGTGCTGCCCAAATAATGACTAAAAGTAAGTCTTTGAGAACGAGTTTCTCAGATCAGGTGGTGCGTTAGACCAGGGGCTCGTCTCCTGTTTCCAAAATGCATCACAAACTGCTTGAGAACGTTCTACTATGATAATTGGTGATGAAAATAATTCATGTTCAAGAAGATGCACTTGTGTTTACTAACTGTTTAGTCAGTTAAACACTAATGTTGAACTGTAGGCCGACATTAGAGGTCCTGATGAACTGTTAACAGTCAGTAGCTTTGTGTCAATCAATTTTCTGGTGACAAATTAAATCTCCTCTTCTGCAACTATGACCTGCTACAGAAAAAAGATCCGGGACTTTAATGGTGCTCTTATTGGTGCTTTAAAAGAAACAAGAAAAACGTTAGATAGAGGCTACTGTATATAGGCAATGTAGCCTAGGCCAATATTTTTTATTAAACTTTTTTATTACACATTTACTCTGCACTTGGACCTAATGTATTTCCAATTTGTGCAAACACTTAATATATGGGAGGTAAAATACAAGTATAGACAAAAATATAAAGTGTAATATTTTTCAAAATAATCTAGTAAGTAAGATTAAGTGTCATAGTTTGTTAATCAGGCTGTTGGTTAGATTTGGCTGGAGCTGACACGTGTGCGCGGTCACGCCACTGTGTGCACGTTTGCGGAACATAGACTCCACTGGAATCGGGAATTTGTGACAGTGCGAGGCTCTGTTCAGTATGAAGGCGTTACGTTTCGCTTTTTACAGCGGGTCAGCGGCAGCAGCTCGGGGGGGTTTACGAAGCCGTGCGCAACCCAGCTTTGAGAATAGATTAACGGCGATATTTTTTTTTTTTAACGCAGCACGTTAACGCCGTTAACGACCCACCACTAATTATTACTTTTTCTACCTTTCACCTAGCCTGGGAGTACCCATGCTGCTGTGTGCGCTGGAATCATTTCTAACTGCACAGCAGTCAGGGGACCATGGCTGAAATGTTCACATGGATTTAATAATAATAAGCAGCAGCCTCGATATATGAAGCAATATTTTAGAGACCGACATAGTACGAGGAACACACAGAGGGACGGACAGGAAACAGCCTAACTGAACTTCCTGTGATTGTACAGTCCAGATAAAGCTGAATATGGGGGCAAAAACGTCCAAATTAAAACATCTTTCGGTGACAGAGAGGTAGTATAAATACGTGTACGAGTCAAAAACGGTGGCTTTTGTGAATATAAGGGGAAATAAGGGAAATTGACGAAATTCAGCAGAAACTGTGTAGAAGTCTGTGAAAGATATGAGGCTTTGAAATTTGCTGAAAATGGCCTCTGAGTTGTGGGCTTGTCATGACCACGCCCAAAAATAGGCTATGTCAAAAATGTAAATTATGATTTTGAAAGCCACATGGGTTTGAGACATGCTGGCCAAAATTGGAGGCTTTCCATTAAATACTCGGGGCTCAGGGTCAGAAATTCAAGAGGTACGATTATGAAGGTTTGAGGTTCAGGTCAAGATGGCCGACTTCCTGTAGGGTCTAGGGTGCGGCCATAAATAGTTTTTGACATGTCCTGACGCGGTCTATGTCCCTGGCCGGTGTCACCTTTGTACGATGACATTTTTTGCGACCGGGCTCTCATTGACTCAATGTAAACTGCCTGTTTGAGGGGGCGCCACTGAGCCGTATTTGAATATTTTTAGTATATTAGAGGCCAAATGTTAGCAACATCTTTGGTCTTTTTGCGTGACTGAGGGCACACAGTTCTTCCATGCTGTGATATGTTCTTACCTGAGCTTAGACGAGTTGATACGTACCTGTGAGGTCTTTGTGTCCGTGAAAGAGCGTGGTCGCGTGGTCACTTCTAACGTCACCCCCGTTTGGAGATATAGGAATACATTGGGAGAGGCCAAATGCTAACAGCATCTTGACTGAGCGTACGCACAAGAACCAGACAGGTATGCATCAACTTGTCTAAGCACAACAATTTTGAGCAGTCAGCACTTTATATTCATGGGCTATTTCTAAAATTTTGGCCAAACAATGACATTGTACTGTACGGATCAGACAGGGCCAGTAAAAAACAAACTGTGATGTTAATCAAGTTGCTTCATCAGCAATAGCCTGCTCAATGTATTTTTCCTATTCACCACAGAAATTACATAAATGCCATGAAATGGACAAAACACACTTCCCCATATGTTAGTATTGTACCTGTCTTCTCTATTGATTTGTATGGTGATGGAACATTCAATTTAAAACGGGTCTGGGATGAACAAAATGTGTTCCTTTGTAGGAACAGGCTCAGAACTAAAGGCATTTCTGTGATTTTATATGGTTTTCACTGCTGAAAGAACCATGGTTACATACATTTCATGCAGAAAACCTACAAACCCTAAAATACAGTTGGTCCTGGAGAGTTCTAGAGGCCACTGTGATTGAAAGTATAAGTGCCAAGCTAAAAACTCATACGGCCGCTGGGTCAAAAAGGTTCAAATGCGCACAAATATCAACTTTTTTTTTTGCACAAAAAATTCCATAATGCACCATAAAGCGCCAGCGCAACCTGACCGAGTGCCTATCTGGAAGCCAATCAAGGCATTTATATTTTTCACACCTCTTTATATGCTGTACCAATGGGGCTAATCAAAAGATGAACAGAATAGAACCAAAAGCCAATGCTCGGACCCCAGCAGAGCGCTGATCTTTTCTGGCTCGTCCTCTCTGTGTGCAGGCAGTGCATTTGTTGGTGCATCAGGATCGGGTTACCCTGGATGATCTGGAGCCACGGACCGAGTACTGTGTCCAAGTACGTGTTTTTGTGAACCCTGTGAGGAACAGCCATCCCACTGTGGCCAGTGAGCCGGTTTGTGCGACCACCGAGGACAGTAAAGGTACGTACCTAACCAAACAAACTGTGCTAGAGCTTCTATTTGGTCATGCGAAACGGTCGCAATCAATCGCACACATTCACTTCAGGAGGAGCCACTGATGCTGGGCAATTCTAAAAAAACTCTGCACTGTTGCTGAGCTCTCAGATGTGAATGAAATTGTTTCCTGATTCTTTGCTTGTGCTTTGGTGACAGTGAAATAGTTTTACTACCTTTCTCTGACACTCAACACTCGCCTCTTTCACATCCCGTCTCCCTCTCCTGTAAATTATTTCAATATGTGTGGTTTGGAGTGTGCAGCCTCATGCCATGATAAAATCCCCTTTAAAACAAGTTTGTAACCCAGTGCCTTCTTCATAAGTTTATTGAAGCGTAGTTGTCTGATCCGAATGCCTGGGCTGATCGGTGTGCCACGTGCAGTCACCGCCCGCATGTGCACGCCCGCATGTGCACGCCTGCATGTGCACGCCCGCATGTGCATGCCCGCATGTGCACGCCTTTCACTTTGATAATACACAGTAATCACTTGCACCTGAAAGGGACTAGACAGAATTTAAGAGGTAGGTATCGTTTCTCTGCTATAAACAGAGCAGACGTCAAGCACAGCTGAAACTCCATCACAGACACACAAGAAACAACCTTCGAGCGCAACTACACGCTATGAACTGAAGTCAGACCGACGCAGGTCAAAGACTAGAAAAAATATTGGAGCAGCTTTTCAGCAATGGTGATCACTAAGAGATGCTCTCGATATGAAGATAAGACCCACCGTTGGCTTTCTTTTCTTCATTATTTTATGACGTTTTGTCTAGAGCGAGGCGGAGTTATCGCGGAAGTAACTACTACATCGCTTCACAAAGCCCGCTTCCCCTCATGCAGTCATTCACGAATATTGACGTGTCCTGCAAGACACGGAGATTTTTACTAACTGAAGGGAGCCCGGACCTGAAGAGCAGAGAAATGTTCCATGCACACAATGGACCAAAACTGCAGGGTCGCTTTTCTCAAAATGAGGCTTTTGGTCCACTCATGCATCGACCTCTCCACTGTAGTACTACAGACTCCAAACCAAACGGGCTTGGACTTAACACTATTTTGAATGTTTTTTTTTTTTTAGAGGCATTTTTAAAAATCTAATTCCCAGCCTGATTTATTCAGCTTTGAACCCAAAAAACAAAGCAAAATTAGACTTTTTAAAGATTGTTTTCACTTATATTGTTTTTACAGATTTTTTCACTTTCATATATAGCATATCACTGATACAGTTTATTCAAAAACTAAGCAAGATCCACACACACGCACGCGCGCACGCACAAATGCACGCACACACACACACACACACACACTTAAAGGAGCTACAGTGGCAGAGTGGAGTTTGGCTTCATATTCCACAAACAAACAAACAAACAAACAAACAAACAAACAAACAAACAAACAAACAACTGTTCAGCCGTTCTACTCACTTTCTTTGCAATAGCAGCTCCAATAAGTCACTGTCAGGTGCACAGACACCTGTCATTGGAGGCCGCAGAATTAAATGGAGCCACAAACATTATTCAAAATGTACAGTACCTGTCAAAAACACTTTTTAAGTTTCAGCTTTTTAAAATTGTCAACACTATTTCCATTTTGATTATGTGATTATGGCCCGTAAGTTCCATGTGTAGGTACGGGTAACAAGGAAGTAATTATGCATTAAAGTGGAAGGTTTAATAAAGGTGTCTAAAGTGTAACAACTGTGTACAATGTGTAATAAAGGTGTGTACAACGCTTTTTAAAGTGATTTTTAATGCCCAAATAGTACATTTGAATGCCACAAATGCAGAAAAAAAAATCTGCCAATGTTTAATTTCTTAAAGGAACAGGCATTGAGATATTTCTTACCTTAGCTTAGACGAGTTGATGTGGACCTGTCTGGTCTTTGTGCGTGAGCTCAGTTAGCATTTAGCCTCTCCTAGCATAGGTATAGCTCCAAACTGGGGTGAAGTTAGAAGCTACAAAACTGTTCCACGCTTTCCCTATTTAAATACAGTGAAAAGTTACACGGTCCAAGTGTAGTTACACAAAATTAAACCCAAACTTTCGATGGGTACTGTAAGTATAGTGAACCTTACCTTTTCCCACTTTCACACACATTATAATCATCACAAACGAGTTTCAAAAGGCCCAGATTTGTCGTCTGAAGTTCCCTTTTGTTGTTTCAGAGCCATCGGCCCCGTGGATCGCAGCTGTGCTCACCTTCTTTGCTTTGGCCATAGTTGTGGCTCTTGTTGTCATTTCTGTCGTTTACCACAAACGGATTTGCCACTTTCTCTGTCCCCAAGACCCACTTCCTCAGGTCAGTATGCGCTTGAAATAATAATAATAATAATAATAATAATAATAATAATAATAATAATAATAATAATAATAATAATAATAATAATCTATTATAGAAAACGCTATCTCAATGGCCGCCGCCTGGGCGCCGCCATGTTTATTTCCCATACCGACTTTGAAGCTAAGCAGGGAAGTGCCTGGTTAGAACTGGGATGGGAGACCGTTTGGGAACACCAGGAAGCCTGGAGACAGTACTGAGTGTGTGCGTGGTTGGTGGTGCTGCTGTCCGAGGACAACCCGCTGTCACAAAAACGCGAGTGCACGAGATCTGACTGCCGTGCGTGTGCGCGCATCCAAACAGGGCGATGTGTGTGTGCGCGCGTGCGTGTGTGTTCGTGCGTGTGTGTATGTATGTGTGCGCGCGCATCCAAACAGGGCGATGTGTGCATGTGTGTGAGTGTGTGTGCGTGTGTGTATGTGTGTGTATGTGTGTGCGTGCGTGCCCAAAACCTGCTCAAACACGAGCCTCTAATCAAACGCGCTGCTCCGACTGGTTTATCCTCCGTGTGAGTAAAAGCGAAAATGAAACTACAACTTAACGAGCGCGTGGCCTGCACTGCGTAGTTTTTTTTCTTTTTTTTTTACTTTGCTGCTGTACCATTTGTTTTCTATTTTGCTTTCACGTATTGTGAGCCCAGAGGTACATTTTATTCTAAAGCAGCTTTGAACGCATTGCCAATTTTATTGTAAGGTTATAAATACTGTCTAATAACGATCATTAGGCTATTTCAGTTCAAAACCTACTCATTATTTTTTTGATTGTACACTACCATGATGGACCAAACCACGGGTCCTGCACCGTGAACTAAACCGTTAGAGCTGAACCCCTAATATTTATCCATAATTATTCCACTGTCTCTTGAATCCTGTTCCCCGAGTTTAGCGAAAATATTGTCGTAGTTTGTAAGAAAGGAGTACGGGTGCATCAAACACTCCAATTGCAGTTTGTTTGAAATTGTTTTTTGCCTTCATTCTTTTACTCATTTGTAGTGGCCATAGTTTTTGGACTGGGTTGGGAACCACTGGTCTACAGCTGAACTGTGTGACGGGTTGGACATTTCTTTGTAATCACTCACAATCTCAGAATATCAAATGTGGAGACTAGCGAGGCCCGGCCGAAGGCCGGGTCTCAGCTAGTAATAATAATAATATAATAATAATAAATAATCAAAATCATCATCATAATGGGTTATACTTGCTTATACTATTGTTCTTTACAAGCCTGTGTTAGTAACTTAGTAACACTCTTTTGATCAAAATGGTTCCCTACGATTTCATGACACCTGACCATCTGTAGGTGGTGAATGAATCTGGATTATTTACACCATGTTTTGATGAAAGAGTGTGAAAATCCACAAGTAAGGGAAAGCTGCAGACCCAGAGCTGATGCCGTTGTGGATCTGCTTGTACCAGCAGAGGGCGCACTATCGTGGCGAATCCACCTCACCATCGTGGATCTGCCTCGGCCTGCAGGTTTCTATCACTGAAATCCACAAGCTCCATCTCATGGTTAGATGTAAAATAGTGCGTGTGCAGGTGCCATGTTGTTAAACAGCTCGCACTTTGGAACACTGAAAGGTTCATCATTGTATATGACCAGTTCAGATAGTCTTCATAAATGAATATTAGGAGTGAGTGCAGTTCAACATATTTGCCCTGTTTGTGCTCTCTAAGATCTAGTCTCCATGTCTTGTCCCTACAGCACCTGCCGGAGTGTCTACACCTACCGTCCCACTTGATGCCTGCAGCAGAGGTTTACCACCCACTCCATGTGGTGCCCTGCCAGTATACAGAGGAACCCACCCTTCCAGACAGGTCCTGACATCAGAGGAGCTACATTTAACAGCAAAGCAGTCCTTAAACCGCCCATCAGCTCACAGGACAACACCGATACATCTGACTGAATACAGTAGATAAAGACTGAAGTCACACGGGACCATTTCAAGTAATCTTATAGAAGTGAGTTGTGTGGTTCTGCGCTGGATTCTGCTCTTCTCTGAGGGGCGGGGCTACAGTCCTCTGAGGGGCAGGGCTACAGTCCTCTGAGGGGCGGGGCTACAGTCCTCTGAGGGGTGGGGCTACAGTCCTCTGTTGGAGGGGCTCTGCTGCATTCTGAATGAGTGGATGTTCCTTCATTGCCTAGACATTAAACACACTGTGTGTGTCAGTTTATAAATGCCTCCTTCTAATAGAAGGATTGTTAGAGCAGGGGTCCCCAACTGCCAGACCTGGGTCCAGATCAGGACCTCCAGGGGCTTTAGTCCAGACCATTGACAGTATATTTAGAATGGACAGCGTGTTAGCCTAGAACCCATGAATCCTTATAGGAAGTGGGTGGTGGCTCCTACGGTCTGACGTCCTATGGACGTTCCATTGAAACGTTTTTGACCCTCTCTAAGTCATTATTGAACAATGGCTTGTCATTCTCGCTCCACGTGTTTGTTTCAAAACGCGCTACAACGTCCAAATTTTTTTGTTGCGCTATTTTCGCCCTAAATCAAGATTTTAACCAAAAGTAACTGGCCAATCAGGTGCCTTCTTTCATCGAAGTCGGCCGCGGCCACGTTTGGGGACACACGCGTTGCCATAGTGACCCCACCCCTCCCCTCTGTGTTGTTAATAACTCCACGCTGTTGATGGCGGAGACGGGAGCGGAGTGAAGAGGCCGCAGGCAAAAGCAACTTTTAAGAAGAACCTGGACACTTAACATGCTCACGTTTGCAAAGTTAGGGATGTTGTGTTTCGTGACAGTTATAAAGTTTGTAATTATGTCACGTCAGTCGCATTTGACCGCTGAAAAAGTACTTTTTGCTCGTAGCTAGTTTTGCTAAATGGGATTTTCAGCCTTTCCCTGGATCTAACCCCACGACCAAAACGTGACTCTACGTTCTTCCTGCTTGTCAGAAACGTCGACTTAGGTGAGTAAAATAACAATTTGAGGTATTACTTTAGTGGGATAGATTCCGTAAACATCTGACATATTAAAACGTAACCAATCCACTGTCAATGGTCCAGACCCAAAGCCTTTTCATCCTCTGAATACACATTTCTATGGCTGAAATAAAAGTTATCTAAACAATTTGAATAACATTGAAATAAAATGTCAAAATGATTGATTCATTATTCAGCTCTGCCATGTAAAGACAGCCTGTGCTCATGTTTTAACATTTTCAAGAGCAATGATTGCATTTGTCCGGGCCCTGGACATATGTGGAATGTTATGAAAGTAACTGATTTAGTTGGAGACGCCTGTGTTAGAGCAACAGGAAAACTGGACAGAAGTGATCATTTGGATCAACCCTGATAAACTTTTTGAGTCTACAATAAAAGTTCCTTCTGGTCTTTTATGAAATAAAATATTGTTAGTGCATTAAAACTTATTTTCGTTTGCACTGGTCTAGTTTTTCTGTATGGAACCATCCCATGTTCTGATTAAACTCATTATTTTACATTACTTACATCTCTCTGATTGATTGATTGGACAAGGACACTGTACATTAATGAGAGCAGAGGAGCAACACACACCAAGAGTGCTAACACGTGTTCAGATGTTGAGGAAAATCTTTAAAAAATCATGTAGCCGATGTCCAAAAGTGAATTTATTCAAGATTATGTTTCAGCATAGCCCTCTTTAGATCATTCATTTTTTTTATTTTTTTCCTTTTTTGAACCACAGTGCATAGACGGCACTGTACCTTATAAACATACCATACCATACCATACCATACCATACCATACCATACCATACCATACCATACCATACCATACCATACCATACCATACCATACCACACCACACCACACCACACCACACCACACCACACCACACCACACCACACACCACACCACACCCGTACCGCACCACACCACACCCATACCATACCATACCACACCACACCACACCACACCACACCACACCACACCACACCCGTACCGTACCGCACCACACCACACCCATACCATACCATACCACACCACACCACACCACACCACACCACACCACACCACACCACACCACACCACACCACACACCACACCACACCCGTACCGCACCACACCACACCCATACCATACCATACCACAACACAACACAACACAGCACACCCATACCACACCACACCACACCACACCACACCACACCACACCACACCACACCACACCACACCACAACACAACACAACACAACACAACACAACACAACACAACACAACACACCCATACCATACCATACAATACCACACCATACCATACCATACCATACCATACCATACCATACCATACCACACCACACCACACCACACCACACCACACCACACCACACCACACCACACCACACCACACCACACCACACCACAACACAACACAACACAACCATACCATACCATACAATACCACACCATACCATACCCATACCACAACACAACACCCACACCACACCACACCCATACCATACCGCACCGCACCGCACCGCACCGCACCGCACCGCACCCATACCACACCACACCACACCACACCACACCACACCACAACACAACACAACACAACACAACACAACACAACACAACACAACACAACACACCCATACCATACCATACCATACCATACCATACCATACCATACCATACCATACCATACCACACCATACCATACCACACCCATACCATACCACACCCATACCATACCATACCATACCATACCCATACCATACCATACCATACCATACCATACCATACCATACCATACCATACCATACCATACCATACCATACCATACCACACCATACCATACCACACCCATACCATACCACACCCATACCATACCATACCATACCATACCATACCATACCATACCATACCATACCATACCACAACACAACTCACCACAACATACCATACCATAACACAACATGCACAGAAGGTACAGCGGGTCAGCATATGACTGAAAAGTTGCTGGTTCGAATCCCTGCTACCACAGGTGCATGCTGTCACTGTGTCCTTGAGCAAGGCACTCAGCCCATCTTACTTCCAGTGACACAGCTGTGTGAATCAGTGTAAAAGGGTGAGTGGTTCTTTGATGCCTAATGTGATTAAAAAACAAAAACAAAACACCTCTTGCATTTTATACATGACATCTTCTTTTTGCGTGTTTGTGTGTGTATGTATATATATATATATATATATATATATATATATATATATATATATATATATATATATATATATATATATATATATATATACTTTTTTTTTCTTTTTCTGAGAAAAACTAAAACGAGCACTGTCGGCTACTTCCGATGAGGGGCGCTAGTGCACTAGTTCAATTTGCAGCGCATCAAACCAAAGAAGAAGAAGCGGATGAGGCGATTCGAAAGAATGGGGAAGCCGCAGGAACAGCGGAGCAGCCGTGGCTGTAAACTACCGTAAACTTGTCCGGGACCCACCGGGCAGAGCACCGGGCAGAGCACCGGGCAGAGCACCGGGCATGGCTGCGCTCCTCCGGGTCTTACCCCGGGCCCTCCTGCTGTTCCCGGTCATCCTCTGTGAGTGCGACCGTTCTTTACTTTCACTTTAGAGTAGCACAAACTAATGCGTCAAAACAAAACAGATTGACCAAATTCATTTCCATTTGTGATTATGTTTGGAGCTTCACTGGTATTTTATCGCTGGATTGTCCTAAAGGGACACTTCTCTGCTCCAGAGCCACTACTGTCAGATACTCACGGACACTCAGGAAACCAAAGGTTATGGGTTATGACATGTATGTAATCACAGATTGGGCTGACACTGCCTTTACAGTAAGTTTTTTTAAGATCACCCACAGGTCAATAACATAGGCCTGACAGAGAACAACAGAATATTACATTGTCCTTATTAAAAAACAAACTGAGCAAATTTTACCATTTTAATGTAATCTTAATTTGAAATAATTGTTTCTGGAAAAGGAGATCTGTCTGGAGTAAAATATTTCTGCCACTTTGATTATTCAGATTAGTCAAAATGCTATTTGGATCAAAAATATCCTCTAGCCCCCTCTCCAGTGTTGGGAAAGTTACTTTAAGATGGGAGTATATTCAATAGTCAACTATTTTAATAATAAGAGAAACACATAACAGAGGCTTGGTATGATATGGTGAGTGAGGATTTAGCTCAGTAAGACATGAGAGGTGAGGAAAGCTTTTCTTTTTCTGTGTGTTTTTTCATGTTTCCCTCCCCTAGTCTGGATTGGTTCACCAATCAACCCAAAACATGCATAATAGGTTAATCCTTGTTAACCTTCAACTTGTGTGATATTTGTGCGTAATGTTTTTGTGACCAAATGGGTGCCTTTACTTTTGATGACGGTGGCCGTTCCAACGCTGCAGGATCATTTGTTTGGAAGGTTTTCTCTGCTGACGGAGCCTCTCACCAGAAAACCTCCAAAACAACTGATGCTGGAGCGCTGGAGAGACCACCGTGATGGAAAGGAAAGGCGCCATGTTGTCCATTCATACAGCGGGTGGTTCACTGCAAATATCAACTTTTATTCACATAAAAAATTGCATAATGCACCTTTAACCTTAACCCCTTATGCGCTGCTTGGTTCACATTTTGTTATTGTTTTTGTTAAACGTGGAACGTCATCAAAAAGACTGAAAGGATGGATCAAATCTCCAGAAAACCCCCCGATTTATATAATTGACTTAAAAATGAACAGAGATGACAATGAAATGGTTTCATTTAATTTCTTCTTTTCAAACATTGGTCATTCCTGCTCCTCTGCACGTTTGCTAAAGCCACAGAAGCGATTCAGGCACAGGTTGCTGTGGTCCAGGTGAATGTAAACCGAGAGGAGATCCGTCAGCGTGAAGCACAAGATTGATGTGTGGGTCTGTTGATGTCCCTACAGGTGAACATGTGCCTCCTCCAGTGAACCTCTCCGTTCAGGCTCTCAACACAAACTACATGTTGCACTGGGACTGGGTTGGGACGGACAACCAGACTGTCACCTTCACTGTCCACTCCATCGGGTCAGTATGTGCTGCTCACTGTTGTATGTGGCTTTTGAGTTCCATGATGGATATCCTCCCCTAAAGAGGAGCTGTTTCTGGACCTACTACTGACCACTTTGAATGGTCTCCATTACCAAATTAGGCAAAAATATCCGTCAACTAGAAACGGTCAGAAAAAAATAGAAAGTGCAGATGTGTGTCCCATTACAGTCGGGACAGCACTCTCCGGGCGACACTGCTGAAGCAGCAGAAGTCCGAAGTTATTAGTGGGTTATGAGTTTTTGAGCTAGGGTTGTTCCGATGGACGATATCATTGTCCATCATGATGGATGAGCAACATCACGATGGAGAACCACCATTGGGATGACACGCCCCCTCCTGTCAGAAACACGCACTGATCTTCTGTAGTCCCAGTAAACCTACAAACTTTGCAGGGATTGCGATGTAAATTAAATCACGAATATTATTAAAATGCACGCTAGTGTAAATATGGCCATAGTCTGTGAAAATAATATGTGGCTACACAAATAATTATTATCAATCTCCACTTCATTGTTTTTTTTTATTTTTTTTTACATGTCTTACACTCAGAGGTTACATTATCTGAAAATACGGAATATTTTTAGCTTTGACGGAAAAGCCGTCAAAGCTAAGTCGGAGTCACGGAAAACTTTGAAGGCCGTCCGTCATTTTGATGGATTAAATATCAAGCCATAGTTAACATAAAGATGAAGCGCTGCAGTGCTCTCTCTCTCTAAAAGCAACTACATCACTGTTTAACACCGCACGGCAGCTGAACAGCTTTTAGTGCTGCAATGGATCTCACAGCTCGCTGAGAGCACATGGATTTGGATAAACACACAAAGGACCGAGGGAGGAGAGAGAGAAAAGAGGCGTGGTGCGTGGGGAGCGTGTGGACCGGGCGGGCGTGTAGTGGAGCAGCTTCACAAACGTAGGCACAGATGCAAACTGCTGAATATTGTCCCGTTCACCCACTGTTTCTTAAACATTATGCTTTTTGCGAAAATGCTATTAATAAGCTTTGTGCTCTTTATCTTAGAACAGTTATAACTCGCAGGGTGTAAAAGTTTGGAAAATGCAGCGCGACAATGAGGAGAGATAAGATGCTTGTACAGCGTGTCCCGGACCCGCTCACCTCTTGGCCCTGGTGTGTGCGCTCTCATGTTAGAACATGGACAGACACCTGGGCCTGTATAGATACTTTTTCCTTTAGTTGGTGCGGGTTGTATTAGGGTGTGCTCAATAATCTGGAGTTTACGGGAATGTTGGCCCTCTGTAAGACTTTATTACTTTATTAGCATATTGGCTCAAGGGAAACATGATAGGAAAATCTATTTCAGAGTCGCTGTAACAACAAGACTGATACAGACTAATGCATTGCAATAAATACATGCATTCATTAGTTTATTACCAGCTCCCTAGGCTTTATTAGCTTATTCAAATAAAGTGCTTTAGAATTTTCTTCCGAACAGAGAGAGCTGTATTTGTATTAGATCTGATATTTGTAGCTTGGCCCGTGTCAGCGCTAGGATGCAGGTGACACACAGTACACATGCACTACTACAATCTACACATAGAGCCTCGAATAGCATTTAACTCATGTGTCGTCACGTTACCAAACCACACCAGCAAACTTCCTGTCACAACACTTTCCATTGTTCAAACCACCTTCAAAAATCACATCTCTGCTGAGCTTTTTCAATTGCACAGCAGATGTGAAAAGACGGAGAGAGAGTTTCACAAATATGAATGCTAAGAAACTTTCAACAGGAGCGCTGTTAATTTGGACTGTCTTTAGTATTGAACAGTTTTAGATTTTATTACTTAAGCAGCCAGAACATAAAGTGCAGCTTTAGAAAGTAGCAGACCACCATAAAAGTGTGGGTCGTTTTCAGCCATTTGCAGTAAGAACGACTCTACTTAATCTCTTAACTCCCACCTGAACCAAGCACATTTTCTCCAGTTTGGCTTTACTCAAATCAAAAAGCTTCTGTAAAAAAGCGTCACAATAGTGACAAAAATGTGGATGAAAACACAATAAAAAAGCAACAAAAACACAACAAAAAGTGATGAAAACGCAACAAAAACACACGACAATGAAACAAAAATGTTATAATTAGTTTTGCAGGTCTTAGCTTTCAAATGAGATGTTACTCTGGCCTATAGGCTGTAAACTCCAGTCGAGAAGCTTTTAGTTAAACTGGAGAAAATGCGCTCAGTTAACATACATGACTAAGGCATGATAAACGGACACTCTATTCAACTGGGCCAAACCGGGCCAAACCGCAGACAGAACGGGACGGGCAGGGCTGTGGGTTGTTGCTGAGGTCGTCCAATGTTCTTCTCTCTGAACAGGAAATTCCGGTTAAGACGGAACCATTCGATTTCGAAACATTGGAGGACGGCGTGTGAAGGGACGTCAGACATGTTCTGTGACCTCAACCCTCTGAATCTCCATTACCGTGGCGTCTATACTCTGCGGGCCCGTGCCACTGTGAATGGACACCAGTCCGAATGGGCACACGTGGACTTTGCCCCAGCAAATGGTAAGCCTTTTCTCAGTTCAGTATCAGTTCTTGTTTTCTACTTAGCCCAGTGTCTTACAGTTTATTTATAAAGTACGGAAAGCTCTGTACAAAGGATAAAGACAAATAACTTAGGCCCAATCTCAATTCTCCCCCTTAGCCCTCCGCTTAGCCCTCTCCCTTCGTTTTGCGCGTTCACGAGAGATGAAGGGGTGTCCCAATTCTATTTAGCGGCGGGGGGTAGGGGTGAGGGAGAGGGCCACATAGCCCTTCAAGCGAGGGTTTTGCTAATGCACACTTCAGATGAAGGGGTAGGAGGAGTTTGACAAAACACGGAAATAAGCTGCGAAATGAATTCACGAACATCATCACTAAGCACTCTTACAACATTTATAAAGTTGCAGAACTCTTCGTTTGTGACTTTATTCGCTTTGTGTAACAATTAAAACAGTCCATTGCGTTAAACGTGTCAGTTCTACGTTTTCGCTTTGCTGCTGCAAATACTATTTGCGCTGCATTGGCGACTTTTGCAATTTCTTTCCAAACTTTCGATACGTCGCTATTGCCATGACACACGGGGTTCATCGCTGCTGCGCCCGCTGTCTCCCCGCTGTCTCCCCGCGGTCTCCCCGCTGTCTGTCTACGCTGTCTGTCCACCCGCGCCGCTGTGCTCTGAGCCCGGGTCCGTGGCTGTCTGTCCCCGGTCTGAGCGCACCTCGGCAGCCTCCGCTCAGGCCCGGGCTCAGAGCGGAGGCAGCAGGTGCCTGTCCCCGCCCTGAGCGCACTGCGAGCGCGTCGACCTCTGCTCATCCCCGCTGAGTGTGCTACATGAGCGGATCGGCTGATCTCTCTCAGCTCTGGCTGCAGCCACAGCGGCCCGTGGTAGAAGCAGCAACACACGGACGGGGGAATGAAGCAGAAACAGAGGAAAATCTGTTGTATTTAGGATGAGACGAGTCCTGTTGTTTAGGTGTTACAAAACAGTGTCAGTCAAGTGATGAACTGGTTCAGTAGAAACGTGCTATAGAGAGTAGGCTTGTTTTTTTTTTTTTTTTTTTTTACATAACCTTAACCTAGTAAATGCAGTCAAATGGAGGGCTGTCCCATTTCTTAGGGTTGTCTTTTCAACCCTCGCCCTTAGCCCTTGGTTTCAGGGTGTAGGGAAAGGGGAAGGGCAAGGGCTAGGGGAAGGGGTAGGGGTAGAAAAGAGAATTGAGATTGGGCCTAAACCAACTAAACATTTGGACAATCCTACTCACTGTCAGACACACAAAAAATCATAGAAACAGCAGAGGTGAGACCTTCAGGGTCCTGGAAATACAGGTCAAACTGGGAAAATTAGAATACCGTTAAAAAGTGCATTCATTTCTGTTATTCAACAAACTGTGAAACTAATATGATAGACTCATTACATGCATGGCTCAGCTTGTAAAAAAGGCTTAAAATATGTCACTTTACATGTAATGAGCCTATATCATATATTAGTTTCACATTTTAAGTTGAATTCCAGAAATAAATGAACTTCTGAACGATATTCTAATTTTCTGAGTTTCCACTGTATGTGCCAAACAGGCACATGCTGTCGTAGGATGAGGCCGATAATATTCAAAAAGGAATGCCGACTTGCCTGGTCTACCCTGTCAGGCGAGCGTCTCCACTGCCAAACTGGTCTGGCCAGGTACACGTTTTGGGACCAACCTCTGGCTGTGTCCAAAGTGATTGGCCAGTCAGAGAGAGGACAGCCCTCACTCTTCACATGCAGGTCATATGGATTTCATTTGTCACAGCATCATACCGCTGTTCGAAAAGGGAATTCTGCTGATGGTAACATTTAGCCGCTGTTAGTATAACAGTGGTGTTCGGCTCTGTGTTGTGATTACCAAAAAAATTAACCTTTGCAAATGTTTGTATCTGACTCATTTACAAAGATAAAATAATAATTGGGTTGTGTAACGCCCCCTATGGTTCGATCACCAGGGTACAAGGAGACCAAGACAGAGAAAGTTTTTAGATGTTTATTTTGTAAAAATATAAAGTCTAAAATCGATCGGGGAGGAGCAGTAAGTCGGATGGGGTTCAGCTGGTGGCTTGGGGAGTAGGAGGAGCTTGAGGATGACATGGGTGGAAGGAACTTAGATGGGCTCAATGAAGGGCTCCTTTCCAGGGCTGAATGGTCGGCATACTCCGCAACATGGCTCCTGGTCTCGGGACGTCTCATGGAAGTTTCTGGGACCAGCGCGTGGTAACTGCTGGATGAGCGCATGGAGGGCTTGGTGTTTTTTTTTTGCACATACACGATTAAATAACTGACGGCAACAGACACAAATCACAGGCAATCTCTTGGCTATTTATTTAAAGCCAAAGAGTGTATATTTGCTATAGCCTATTAATAATATATTTTTTTTTTTTATCAAAAGTGATCATTATTGACAGTGGACATCTGACATGTATTTGTCATAACTTATAAATGTTCCCTCAGGCTCTGTCAGGTGTAAGAGCTGCAGCAGTTTTGCACAGACTCGCCAGTTAAGTCATGTCACATTTGGCACTAATAATACCACAGTTTCTTGTAGTAAATCAGGAGCAACACGCCCACCAGGCTTTTAAATGACCCCCCATGTGCATTGGCGACGAGGTCACAGCGACTCCTGGTGGTGCAACAAGAGCAGCGCGCAGGCAATTTGCAGGAATTTAAGTAATTTCCCATCTAACCCTGTTACATTAGCACAACTTAAGCTGGTGTTAGCATAACATTAGCGTGTAGCTTACCTTCATAGTTGTCTTGTCTCTAGTATTTGTCTTGGCACCTCTGATCATTATTTATGTTGGGTTTGTTTCGGGCTCAGCCCGACAATTCAAGTTAATTGCTCGGGCTCCGGTTGGGTCGGGCTTTATGCCCGCGGGCTTAAGTTGGGTCGGGCTTGATTTTTGACCCGATCTCAGCTCTAGTCCACAGTCAGACCCAGGCTAGTTGTAGCTGTGTGGTGCGCACAGAGACAGTTCAGCTCCTCCCTCTGCACATCTCTTCAGGGCACACTCCTCTCTGCCCTGCATGGACCTATTTCATCAAGCTATTAACAAGAGGCTGAACTTGCGGAGTGGATTCATTGGTCTTTGGCCTTGGTGAACGCCTTCTGTGCTGCCCCTGTTCACTTTTGGTTTCAAAGTGACTGTATAGGAATGTGACAATCTGAGAGAAGCATTTGGGCGACAGTGGCGCAGATGGTAGAGCAGGTCGTCTCATGATTGGAAGGTCAGGGGTTCGATTCCCACCTCCTGAAAGTCGTTGTGTCCAAGACACTTCACCCACATTGCCCCCAGTGTCTGCGTACATTGGTGAATGGGTGAGTGGATCCTTGCTGTAAAGCTCTTTGAGTGCCTAATGTAACCTAACCACCTCACTTGTTATTGTAGCTGCAGTGGGACCCCCGACCAGGGTGCTGGTGTCTCAAGCTGGGAATGACCTGGAAGTGTCCATCTCCGAACCTCAAACAAGCACCAACACCTCTATGGGGGATAATATATCCTCGTTGTACTATAGGTTCCTGTACTGGGAACGGCACACAAATCACACGGTAAGTGTGTACACTACACTTTTACTTTTTAAAGAACCTAGTCGCTGTGACAACATTTACCTGAAGACAGAAAAAAGGATGGGAATGAGTGAGGAAGACACCCAAGCTGTTCTGGCAGGTTAACATGTGGTCATGAATGTTACTCGTGGATGTTTAAAGTGCTCAATACATTAGACACAATTTTACCTAAAACATAGTTAACAAAATGATATTTTGTAAAAATGCTGCCCAGCTTTCTTTAGTTTGGTCATTTGTGTGATGTTTCCTTATTGGTCACTGACAGGTAGTGACATAGATGGAGGCAAACAATATTAAACTGTTGCCGACCATGTTATGCCAGTGAGAAATGAGTCAAACTGCTCTGGAACTTTACCTCTATTTACAGTGCCTCTCGTTAGTATTTATACACCTTGAACTTTTGCACATTTTGTCATGTTTAGAAAAAAGATTTTTGATTTTTTTACTGAACGTTCACACACAAGTAACAGACAACTGTGAAGTGAAAGCAAAATGATACATGATTCTGTTATTTTTTTTTTAAATAGAAAAGTGAAAAGTGGGACTTGCATAAGTATTCATACAGCATGAATGAATACTTTGTGGAACCCCCTTTTGCTGCAATAACAGCAGCAAGTCTCTTGGGGTATGACTGTACAAGATTTGCACATCTAGAAACTGACATTTTAGCCCATTCCTCTTTACAAAACAACTCCAGCTCTGTCAGATTTGAAGGAGAGCAGTTTTCAATTCTTTCCACAGATTTTCAATAGGATTTAGGTCAGGACTTTGACTGGGCCATTCTAACACATTAATATGTTTGTCTTTAAACCATTCCATTGTAGATTTATCTTTGTGTTTAGGGTCATTGTCCTGCTGAAGGTGAATCTCCGCCCAAGCCTCAGTTCTCTTGCTGACTCCAGCAGGTTTTCCTCCAAAATGTCTCTATATTTGGCTCCATCCATGTTCCCAACTAGTCTCACAATCTCCCCAGTCCCCGCTGAGGAAAAGCAGCCCCACAGCATGATGCTCCCCCCACCATATTTGACACTGGGGATGGTGCACTCAGGACGATGAGCAGTGTCAGGTTTGCACCATACATAACGTTTTGCATTTGGGCCAAAAAGTTCAATTTTTGTCTCATCTGACCAAAGCACCTTCTTCCACATGGAGCTGTGTCCTCCATATGACTTCTAGCAAACTTCAAACGGGATTTTTTATGGCCTCCTTTCAATAATGGCTTTCTTCTTCCACTCGTCCATGAAGGCCAGATTTGTGTAGAGTACGACTTATAGTTGTCCCATGTACAGTTTCCCCCAGCTCAGTAGCAGCACTTCGCAGTTCCTCCAGAGTTATCATGGGGCACTTGGTTGCCTTTCTGACCAGTGTTCTCCTTGTTCGCTCTGATATTTTAGGTGGAGGACCACGTCTTGGTAAGTCTGCAGTGGTGCTTTACTCTTTCCATTTCCGAATGATGGATTGAACAGTTGCTCAGGGAGATGTTCAAATCTTGGGAAATCTTTGTATAACTTAAGGCTGCTTTAAACTTCTCCAAAGCTTTATCCCTGACCTCTCTGGTGCTCCTTGACCTTCATTATGCTGTTCAGTGACCAACACACTCCGACCACAGCTCTGAGGGCCTGAAAGAACAGCTGTAATTATACTGAGAGTAGATTACACACAGGTGGCCTCTATTTAACCGTTAGGCCAAGGAGTGAACATTCTGGAGTCATTAGGAATGTTTTAAAGGCAATTTAATGCACTCTGAAAATGCTGTGTGAATACTTATGCAAGCCCCACTTTTTGCTTTTCTTTTTTTTGAAAATTAACAGAATCATGTATCATTTTGCTTTCACTTCACAGTTGTCTGTTACTTGTGTGTGAACGTTCAGTAAAAAAATACAAATAAAATCTTTATGTTTAGGGTTGTAAACATGACAAAATGTGCAAAAGTTCAAGGTGTATGAATACTAACGAGAGGCACTGTATGTCATCTGTCATTTTGTCTGCCCAACATTTTGCTGCTTCACTGAAATAAAGTGATAATTATTAATTACACAGATGTTGTCCATCTAAATAAGTCTAAATAAATGTATTTCAGTGCATGTTAATGAAACACATGAGACTCATGTGCACTGTTCATTCTGACCTGGAGCACCAAGAGCCTAAGCCTAACCCATGTGGAGAACATGCAAACTCCACACAGAAAACCCGGGACCTTCTTACTGTGAGACACAGACGCTCACCGCTGTGCTCGCGTGCCGTCAAGGCCCAGTCAACAGAACACGACTGACAGATTACGTGCATTGTATTTGGCATTTGAATTCTACTTAATAGCCTTTGTGTAGCATTTCAATTTGTACTATGCTCAAAGGCTTCCATGTTTAGCACTGCTATTACCCAGATAAACCCAGAAAAAGCTAGCATTAGGTTAGGTGCCAGATGGACACCAGGTCAGGTTCCCTCCAACTCCACCCCCCTCCATTCATCAGTGAACTTTGCCGAATGAGGCACCAATAAAACCTCCATCTGTCAACAATAACATTTGATTTCAAGTGGGATTGCGTTTTATGTATTAACTAGATTATAGTAGTATAACATATGTGCCACTGACCGCCTCTTTTTCCTGGTTATGTGTGGCTCTCCCAGGCCCATGTGGACAGCCCCAATGCAGTGGTGGTTTTGCAAGACCTGAAGTCCTGGACGTGGTACTGTGTCAGTGTTCAGTCCAGGACCATTGAGCCGAACAGAAACAGTACCTTTACAGACCCAGTCTGCATCAGTACCCAAGGTATGACCATGTCCTCCATCTGGGACCGTCCTGGTGTTGCTTCAGGAATAATTCTTCATTTATATGGGATTCATTTGTTGTTGCTTGAAACGTTTTTATGTGGTCGTCCCTGTTAGTAAACAGTATTCAGCATTTGGGTCTATATAATTGTGACCGCACAGTTTTGTTTATTTTGTCTTCATCTTTAGGTGTATCTCCTGTCGTCCGTCTCGCTGTTATGTTCTTATTTATTGTATATATGTTTGGACTAAAGGACGGTTGTGTTGAATTACTATTAAATCTAGAGTCAGCTGACACACACTTGTTTCTGTTTTGACTCACTGTTATTGTGTTTTCCTCAGGTGGATTCCAGTGGGGAAAGTTCAGTTGGATCTTCGTGATCGCCCTCTTGCTTGTTCTCATCATTGTGCTGACAATTCTGCTGGGATGTTTTTACAGCAAAAAACGCTTTAAAACCCACGTCGCTCGACCTGCTTTCTTAGAGCAGGTATGGAAACAGCTTTTATCTTTTTCCTCTAAACAAACAAACAAAACTCCCCAAAACTCGACTTTGTTAAATATTCATGATTCATTCATGAGATGGAAAATGATCATTGTGCCACTATTTCCAAAAAGTCCGGCAAAAAACAATCACCTTCATTTTCATGCTCATTTTTGTACCTACCAATGTCAGTACCAAATGTATAACCACCAGGTGTTTACATACACTTCATAAAAAGACACATTTGCTTTTTTTTCCTCACTGTCTGACATTTCATATGGCAGTGGTTCATGTTTGAAACTTTCAGAGTCAGTGATAATAATGCAGTTTATAAAGAGTGGTTTCATTCTGACATTGGGGCCGTTGCTCATATTATGTTTGTTTGGTTGGTCATTGTGAATATATCCCTTGCAGTACAGGATGTAGTATATATTGTAGTCCATTGTGTGGGTTTTGTCGTTTTTCTGAATAAGCTTTTGGTGACATCACTTCCTGGTTGTTCCTCCGCTGGGTCAGGAAGGTTCAGATTGTCCTGATGCAGAAGGAGCATCTTAAGCTCCTGATCTTCACTGAAAAAGGTTCCACCTCATGACGTCGGCCTCAATGGTTGAGGAACAGGAGGAAGGAGAAGGGGAAGGCTTTTGATTCGTCAGGGGGCGTGGGACATACTTCAGCTCTGTATATGTTGTTCTAAATGCCCAAAAAAAGAGACAGACGTACATAATTATAGTTTTTTCATATTTATTTTAAAAATCAACTGCTCAAGTCAAGAGTAGGAAGCAAGTAGGAAGTCAAATTAGCACATGCCATTTTATAGTGTGTGGCACGTGATTCATTGTATTATTTCTGGTACAAATATAATGAGTTTGCACTGTGGATGTTTTACAGGTCCCACGGAGCATAAAAGATGATTCAAATAGAGCGGATCTGTTCTAAATAGCAATGATTTGGGGTATTTTGAGAGTATAGGATCGGATTTAACGAGTGAATCGGGTCCGATTCAAAGGACGCCCGTGAACATGCGCTCCTGGATCTGTCTTTACTGCAGTGCTTCAAGGTTTATCGCAGCACAGTTGTAAACCTGCAGGCTGGGGCTGCTGCAGATTCACTGATGCAACCAAAGCCAGGTTTTCCACATGGAGTTAATCCAAAGCGCTTTAGTGGCAGCACATCCCCAGGTTTGTTGAAGTATTGGACATTGACTGCAGCTGTTTTCTTTGTTTTTGTAACAGGACTGGCATTTCCCTCCAGTGCTTTTACGTTCAGAGGGTCAGTCAGAGCAGTATGATCGTCTCACAATCGTAGCACCTTCCTCTCAGGAGCGTGACCACTCCAGGTGAGTCTTTACCTTTCTGTTCCAATACCAACGCTAATATCAGTTTTCATGCCACACCACATTTAAAGGGACATGAACTGGCAGCTAATAATGGCATGGTCTGACATAGAGAGTTGCTGAAGCTGAAATCTATAAATGATTGGTTTGCCATGTGCTCTGGTAGTTTGCCTCCCTTTACTGAACTGGTCATCAGTATTTGGAATAAAGGGGAACATACTGATTTCTCACTGGTTTATTCTCTCTGCCTGCATTACAGAGCGAGACCCGAGTGGCAGAGCAGCAGTGACAGCCAAGACTCTGGGATTCACTTCGCCAGTGACAAGAGCGCCTCAGGTCAGAGCGCCCAGCGAAACGAGGAGAGGCTCGGTGCACAAGATGCCCGCAGGACTCCGAAAGATGTCCAACTCTTTCCAGATGAGGGCTTTGGGGAGCACACAGACAGCGCGAGGAACCGGGAGTTGTGAAAAACATGTTTCTTTGGGAACTGCCAGTTGCTGGATTTGCTACAAACCCCCTTGAAAGGAGCCGCATTTGAAAGACTTTGTTTTGTTTGTTTTTGTTGTAGCCATGTGACTCCCTTTCCACCAGGTCCAGTGGAGCATTACTCGGTTTCATGTGCCAATATTTTGTACTTTTTCGGCAAATGACATAGGGGAGAGTGGGGTAAGATGAGCCACTTTTTGCTTTGGTGGTTATTGTGTAAAAATATGTATAATATACCTTTTACTATTTACACACATTTTGGGATGTTTCCTGTTTGTTTGCATCTTCAAAACTTGTCTGTGGCTCATTTTAACCCCAGGAGGGAGTGGGGGAAGTTGAACCACCAGATTTAAAGCTGAAATGAACTAATAATCATAAAACCTAATTTTTTTTTACATTTTAGTGTGTCCCATAGGCAATTTTATGCACATTTTATGCAAAAAATATATAAATTCTGTTTTCATTTGCTCCATCTGCCGATTATGACATTTTGTCTTTTAAAAACACCATAATTTAATGCAATATTAAACAAATATAATCATTTGCTCATCTTGACCAAACCCAGAACATGGCCTTTGACCTGCCTGATCCCGTCAGATCTCGGCCTGGCTGGTACTTGCATGGTAGACGATTTGGTAACACCAGGAAGCCTGAGGTGAATGTAGAAAGTGATTGTTGGAGGGGCCAATGACGCAGATTGACAGCCTTGTTTCCTATATAGAAGATCAGTATGCAGATCAGTTTTGTAGGTAATTATTGGGCCAGATGGTGATAGTTTCCAGCCTGAGGGGTGTGCCTGGGTTTGTAGGCGCTCCCTGGGGCCAGGTCATATTATTTAAGCAAATGTTTACACATTGTTGAAAAAGGGGCTTCAGGTGCAGAAAACAGCGTCTGTTTCTGTTGTTTATCTGTTTATATTTAAATGCGTATTGGACATTATTATATATTATATGTTTTGAAGCTGTTGTGGGAGACTTATGTTTGGACTGGGGGGTCCCGCACCAGACTCTAACATTCACAAGGAATAAAGGTAGGGTATAATGATAATGTATAAAATGTAAAATAAACTGTTTCACACCTTTGAATCTGCTGTTCCTCTTCAGTGCAGCTTACACCAACCGTCTTTTTTGTGCCTCTTGTTTCTATTATATATTAATTCGACCTAATGTTTCTGTCCAACTCCAAAATATTGTTTGCAAATGACACAAGTGTGTTTTGTTTTCATGAAGATACTAACATTTTTATAAATATTATAAATAACTGGGAAAATGATATTCATGGTTTAAAGCCAACAAATGATCAAGCTTTATATATTTTGGGAAACAACCGAAAAGTCGAACCCCTTGTTTGAAAATTCACCTTGACGGCATCACCATGAGGAATGTCAGCTCAGCTCGTTTCCTCGTGGTCGTACCGGATGAATCACTGCTTAGTTTCATAAGTTTCATACAAAAGGAGCCAGAGCGCTGGGTATACTGGGACAATCTCAGCATCTGATGAAAACACATGCTTCAGTGATGTTGGATTGTACAATGATATATCCATATATCCATCATTGTACTCAAGTACATTGTACTTGAGATTTGTGTCATATTGATTCATTGATGCA
Organism: Gobius niger; assembly: GCF_951799975.1. Classification (NCBI taxonomy): domain Eukaryota; kingdom Metazoa; phylum Chordata; class Actinopteri; order Gobiiformes; family Gobiidae; genus Gobius; species Gobius niger. The sequence continues at coordinate 5,158,909 of NC_136860.1, read as the reverse complement.
AAAATATGAATTAATTAAAAATCCCACATTTATTCACAGTGTCTAATTATTATTATAATTGTGTATGTTTTGGGTTGTGAATCTCTGTTTCTGTGAATGAGACATATTTTTGTGTTTGTCAATCTGTGCTTTTGCATGTGCCGATTTGAATCTGCATTTGTGAATCACCTAAAGGGTGAATTCTTCTCAGTGCATGTGGATATTTTTCAGACAAATTTCACACGTTTTCATGATCTATGCAGTTTTGAAAAAATCCGGATTTATTCAAAAAGCTAGTTTTGCATGCATTTTTTTTTTAACATTCTTTTTTATCTAAACATTGTTTAATTTACTCTAAATAATTCACACTTTATTTGTAAATCTGTAGTTTTGCATGTGAGAGTTTGAATCTGCACTTGTGAATCACTCACCACGTGCATTCAGCCTTTGATCCGCCGAGGATCTTTTTGACACAATCTTTCCTCCGCGTGTTTTCTCACATTTATTCTCCGCAAACAGCACAGTTCCCGTCGTGACCGCTTGGGTCAGTGTGATGACAGACTTCAGAACACTGTAAAAAACGACCTTAAAACCGGATGTTTCTGATTTTTGGAAACATAGCTACTTATACAGATTTCAAAAATCAATGTTTCCAAGCCCAATTCTTGTGTTAAAATTGTCAAATCGGTCATCAAAGATGACCTCATCATCCATGGTAAAATATTTAGTTTTGTGTTTTAAAATTAAAACAAATCTATTCTAATATGAGGGTACTGATTTCAGAAATCAATGTTGCCATGTCCAATTTTTGTGTTCATGGTCAAATTGGTCATCAAAGATTGCATTTCGTTCATCTCAATGAATATGTTGATAGCATTACTGTGTCTGAGAGAGATACGGACATCTTGATACTCCTGCTGGCACATAGTGCAAGAGTCACCACCAGTATGTGGTTTTGGGCTGGTACTGCAAAAAAGCCAAAGTTCATTGCCCTGGGAGACGTGTTTAGAGGCACTGCTCCCCTTCCACACAGTCACAGGGTGTAATGAAGCCGCTCTCCGTGGCCTTTTTGTCTCAAAGAGGAGTTGAATCCACACGTTTCTCAAGGGCACAGTTACTTACAGTAACTCAGGTTCTCTGAATATGTACAGCCTGTAATGAATTGGGCTACTCACAGGCTAATTCTCAGTGGTAAGACAGAAATAACTGTCAGCTGCAGGTTTCAGTTAGTTTTAAAACAGTGGTTCCCTAAGTGTGGGTCAGGGACCAGAAGTGAGAATGTAGCTAACCATTAGCCATTTACCATTTTAAAAAGTGGGGGAAATAGACTACAGACTACACCGGCTCTGGTGTGATAGTACCTCGTTCATCTCTAGTTATTCCAAGAAGACAGAGTGTAAAGTGTTTGCTAAACTATGAACTGCTTGAGTCTGTTTAAGGAGTGCTTGAGGTCTCCAAAATCGCATCTGCTGAGAAGTCTGTCTGCCGATTATAAGATACAACAGAGGAATCCCTCGACCTTGCTCGTGTGACGCTCTTTGGTAAAGTTATAGCAGCCCTGAACGAGTGATGCATTTAAACACCATCTGTTGAGGTCACATTACCAGGCCATGGTGCACAGCCGCATGTCGCCAAGCCACCTTCTCCAAAACCAGAGGAGACGGGATGGAAATTGCAAGAGAGCCAGTTGGTACTGGTTCTGTCAACCCTTGATCCTGGAGACATGGAGTCTGAGCAGACCCTGTCCTCCTCCATTGTTGATGCGGCCGTTCGTAGCTATGGCCGTAGGGTTGCTGGTGCCTGTCGCAGCGGCAATGCCCGAACCCGTTGGTGGCCTACTTGTTCTGGTTGGCTGTAGGACTCCGGAGGCAGCTGAGAGGTACTGGCAGGCCAAGCGTGCCGCAGCTCGTGGAAATATGAGTAATAGTAATAATGATAATAAAAACAGTGGAAGCAGAATTGCATGAACATTTTTATCAAAATCAGCAGATTGAACCTTAGTTATATTGCTTTTTTACAGTTGAACGATTTGTATAATAATTTTCTCTTGCATTTTTCTTGATTTATTGTTTTTATAGTCTGTCCCTGAGGGACTGTGGGAGATCTGTGGCTCAGTGTGGAAGGAAAGAATCCTCTAAGACCAAACCGATCATAGGCTAGCCGAATCATGTTTTGTGGTCAGAGTTTCCATTGATGCCCTCCAGGGGGCAATAAGTGACTGCAGCAGTGACATGCTGCTGCTGTGTCCAGCTGAGGTCCAGCTGACTTTCAGTTGAGTTTTGGCTGAGGTCCGGCTGAGTTCAGCCTGAGGTCCGGCTGAGGTCCAGCTGAGGTCCGGCCCCTTTTCCGTCCAGTTAGACCAGGAGTACCCAAACTTTTGTCTCCGAGGGCCAAATTAAAAAAGTGACAGTGGCCAAATATAGCGATGTCAATTGTGAAACTGCAAATAATAATAGTTACTTTATTATATTTTTTGGTATCTTAATGTAGCAGAGCGGTATACTGAGGGTCTGATAAATTATATCAAAATAAAATCAAAGCCAAACAACGCCACCGAAGTTTAACTTCGGACCAAAAGCACACAGGTTCGTTGATTGAGGCAGAGGCAGAAATTTTATTTAAGTTAACAGTTTTTATTTTGTTGTTCATGAGTTAGCTTAGTTTCTGTTTATTTCATCATTGTTTCATGATTTTCAGGACCATATCTCCATAGTCCATGATACATCTTGTTCTTGAAAGCAACAAGGAGCAGAACAGCAAGACGGGCAAGGCAAGACAGCAGGATGCAGACTGAAGAGATCCATTTTCTGTACATTGGATATTTTAGTTAGCTTAAATTACAGTAAGTTTATCTACACACCGTTTTAGTGAACAAAACATACCGCCTTAAAATACGCAGCCGTGCGCCATCAGCGACTTCATTACGGCCCGGGTGGCAATGACGGCCTCAACACCGGCCACCACACCACTGAGACGGACGCACGCCATGGCCCGCAGTAGAGCGCCATACGCTGCTCGGCGGGAGTTCACACCGTACTACAGAGGAAACTACATTAGGATCTTTGCTGACAATAAGTTTAGGACAGAAATAATCTTGCATCTACTACCTGGCATCGCAGAGGACGGGGCACCACGGCACAAACGCCACAACACGCTAGACGGAAGTCAGAGAGCGCGCAAGGGGAAGTTACGGAGATTTTATGTGCTTGCGCGCTGGCGCCGCCTTGTGGTGCAAAGTGCACCCTGTTACATTAACATTTGCATTTGATTCTATCTATGCAAATAACATGCTACATTAATACAAATGTTAACTATGGCAAAAGCCATGTTTTAGTAGAATAAAATCAACACTTGTAGCGATATAGTGCAAAATGTAAACAACAACATCACCACCTGTATCTACAGTACATACAGTGACTTTACCTCATTCATTTGTGAACTCAAAGAAAATGCCACATTTGATCATCGAGTGTCATTTCAGCATCAATTCTTATATAAGTCAATCTTTAACACATACCTTTGTTGATGCCAACAACCTTTGCAATAAAAGTTGAAAAAATGGGAGTTGATCGGAGATTGATAAACACCAAGACACCACAAAAGTGTTTCCTTAACTTTGCGAAAGGAGTGAAACAGTGCCCCCAATCTGACTCTGGTGGCCAAAAAGTGTACTGCATCCATTTTTACAATTAAGATTGAATGGGAGAGAGTTGGTATTGACCGAGGGCCTTTCCGAAACCCTTCCCCTACACCCTTCCACTCAGGCCTCAGTGAGGGCACCTTCTGAGGTTCACGATGTGGCAAAAATCACAAATTCGACTGATCATACAAAAAAAGTTCCCTTATGAGTTAAAAAAGTAATTCAGATTACAATATGTCGTATTTACGTAATGCATTTTAGCTTCTTCAAACTCACAAGTGAGAACATTTCCTCTCCCAATAAAATCATATTGAGTTTCACTGTCGCTTTCTTTGTTATTAATAAATGTGTATATGACGACAAAGTTGTTAAAATGAACATTTAGGCACTCCTAAGTAAACGCGGAACCAAGGTTGTTTGGTGTGTGTTGCTCGTGGGACTGCTCTCTGGTAGGGCTGTAGAGTTATGATAGAGCTATGAGAGAGTTATGATAGATTTATGATAGAGCTATGATAGAGTTATGATAGAGTTATGATAGAGCTATGATAGAGTTATGATAGAGTTATGATAGAGTTATGATAGAGTTATGATAGAGTTATGATAGAGTTATGATAGAGCTATGATAGAGTTATGATAGAGTTATGATAGAGCTATGATAGAGTTATGATAGAGTTATGATAGAGCTATGATAGAGCTATGATACACTTATGATAGAGTTATGATAGAGTTATGATAGAGTTATGATAGAGTTATGATAGAGGTATGATAGAGTTATGATAGAGTTATGATAGAGTTATGATAGAGTTATGATAGAGCTATGATAGAGTTATGATAGAGTTATGATAGAGCTATGATAGAGTTATGATAGAGTTATGATAGAGTCATGATAGAGTTATGATAGTGTTATGATAGAGTTATGATAGAGTTATGATAGAGCTATGATAGAGTTATGATAGTGTTATGATAGAGCTATGATAGAGCTATGATAGAGCTATGATAGAGTTATGATAGAGCTATGATAGAGCTATGATAGAGTTATGATAGAGTTATGATAGAGCTATGATAGAGTCATGATAGAGTTATGATAGAGTCATGATAGAGTTATGATAGTGTTATGATAGAGTTATGATAGAGTTATGATAGAGCTATGATAGAGTTATGATAGTGTTATGATAGAGCTATGATAGAGCTATGATAGAGCTATGATAGAGCTATGAGAGAGTTATGATAGAGCTATGAGAGAGTTATGAGAGAGTTGTGATAGAGTTATGATAGAGCTATGATAGAGTTATGATAGAGTTATGATAGAGCTATGATAGAGTTATGATACACTTATGATAGAGTTATGATAGAGTTATGATAGAGTTATGATAGAGCTATGATAGAGTTATGATAGAGTTATGATAGAGCTATGATAGAGTTATGATAGAGTCATGATAGAGTTATGATAGCGTTATGATAGAGTTATGATAGAGTTATGATAGAGTCATGATAGAGTTATGATAGTGTTATGATAGAGCTATGATAGAGCTATGATAGAGCTATGATAGAGTTATGATAGAGTTATGATAGAGTTATGATAGAGTTATGATAGAGTTATGATAGAGTTATGATAGAGCTATGATAGAGTTATGATAGAGTTATGATAGAGCTATGATAGAGTTATGATAGAGTTATGATAGAGCTATGATAGAGCTATGATACACTTATGATAGAGGTATGATAGAGTTATGATAGAGTTATGATAGAGTTATGATAGAGGTATGATAGAGTTATGATAGAGTTATGATAGAGTTATGATAGAGTTATGATAGAGTTATGATAGAGCTATGATAGAGTTATGATAGAGTTATGATAGAGCTATGATAGAGTTATGATAGAGTCATGATAGAGTCATGATAGAGCTATGATAGAGTTATGATAGAGTTATGATAGAGTCATGATAGAGTTATGATAGTGTTATGATAGAGCTATGATAGAGCTATGATAGAGCTATGATAGAGCTATGATAGAGCTATGAGAGAGTTATGATAGAGCTATGATAGAGCTATGAGAGAGTTATGAGAGAGTTATGATAGAGTTATGATAGAGTTATGATAGAGTTATGATAGAGTTATGATAGAGCTATGATAGAGTTATGATAGAGTTATGATAGAGCTATGATAGAGTTATGATAGAGTTATGATAGAGTTATGATACACTTATGATAGAGGTATGATAGAGTTATGATAGAGTTATGATAGAGTTATGATAGAGTTATGATAGAGCTATGATAGAGTTATGATAGAGTTATGATAGAGTTATGATACACTTATGATGGAGGTATGATAGAGTTATGATAGAGTTATGATAAAGTTATGATAGAGTTATGATAGAGCTATGATAGAGTTATGATAGAGTTATGATAGAGTTATGATAGAGTTATGATAGAGCTATGATAGAGTTATGATAGAGTTATGATAGAGCTATGATACACGTATGATAGAGGTATGATAGAGTTATGATAGAGTTATGATAGAGTTATGATAGAGTTATGATAGAGCTATGATAGAGTTATGATAGAGTTATGATAGAGCTATGATAGAGCTATGATACACTTATGATAGAGGTATGATAGAGTTATGATAGAGTTATGATAGAGCTATGATAGAGCTATGATACACTTATGATAGAGGTATGATGGAGTTATGAGAGAGTTATGATAGAGTTATGATAGAGCTATGATAGAGTTATGATAGAGTTATGATAGAGCTATGATAGAGTTATGATACACTTATGATAGAGGTATGATAGTGTTATGATAGAGTTATGATAGAGTTATGATAGAGCTATGATAGAGCTATGATAGAGCTATGATAGAGTTATGATAGAGTTATGATAGAGTTATGATAGAGTTATGATAGAGTCATGATAGAGTTATGATAGAGCTATGATAGAGTTATGATAGAGTCATGATAGAGTTATGATAGTGTTATGATAGAGCTATGATAGAGTTATGATAGAGTTATGATAGTTATGATAGTGTTATAATAGTTATGATAGTGTTATGATAGAGCTATGATAGAGTTATGATATAGTTATGATAGAGCTATGATAGAGTTATGATAGTGTTATGATAGAGCTATGATAGAGTTATGATAGAGTCATGATAGAGTTATGATAGAGCTATGATAGAGCTATGATAGAGTTATGATAGAGTTATGATAGAGTTACGATAGAGTCATGATAGAGTTATGATAGTGTTATGATAGAGCTATGATAGAGTTATGATAGAGTTATGATAGTTATGATAGTGTTATGATAGTTATGATAGTGTTATGATATAGTTATGATAGAGCTATGATAGAGTTATGATAGAGCTATGATAGAGTTATGATAGTGTTATGATAGAGCTATGATAGTGTTATGATAGAGCTATGATAGAGTTATGATAGAGTCATGATAGAGTTATGATAAACTTATGATAGAGCTATGATAGAGTTATCACTATCATAACTCTATCATAACGCTATTATAGCTCTATCATATCAGAGCGTATGTGCGGTGTACGAAAAATTGTTTGGCATTTATCAATCTGAGTGCACACGGCGTACGGTTTGTGGCAACACAAAAATGTGAATAAGGCATAGCCTACATTTGTTACATCTTAGAGACTAACATTTCTTCAGAGGGGGTTTCGGATATCTTGTTAGATAAGAAATCCTGTCTGAAAAGAAGCTTCAGAATAATGTAAGGTCATTTCCCATCCTGAGAGCTCACAGTAAACATGAGCTCATGTATTTGTTTCTTTAAGGTTTCTCTAAAGTGTAGACCTGTGTTTGCTCTGGTTAAATCAATCTGGGTCCAAACTTCGAGAACCTCTGCACAGCCTTTTGCACCTGTGTGCTTTCTCCAGCAGAGGGCTCCAGATGACTGTCCCTTGCCTCCTCATCCCTTATCTCCTTGCTCCTTACCTCCTTGCTCCCTTTGCAGATGCTGTTGCCATGGAGATCTTACTGTGGCGTTACCATAGCGCAGGGGCACATTTTCTTTTCACATCATGGAGCTGCTCCACATAATCCTCAGGGTCAAGTATCTGCACATCTTCCTCTTCTCCCATTTTTCCCTTGTCCGACCGTACACTTACTTGGATGCTGTTTATTTATATTTACTTAGTATCACCGTGTTCATGTTGCGACAGGATTGGCCGATTAACCTGTCAATTATAGCGCCCAGCACGATTATTGAGATCGACCTGTATTAAAATCGCCATCGTCCTGCACTGCACTGCTGCTGGCTTTAGATTCTTCCTCACAGTCACACTCATATACAAACCACATACAAACGACACTTGTCATATAATTTATTTATATATCCATACAAAATAGGTTTGTATTTAGAGATCATTTGAAAGTTTTCAGAAGTGGTTTTACAGACATCATAGTAGCCTCCTAGCGCTCACAGAGATTTTTTTTTTTTTTTACAGATGGGTCCTAAAGTGGCCTCCTACAGCGCTGCTGGATTGTGTCCTTGATATTGGCATTATCTGGGGAACAGTAAACACCTTGTTATTTCCTGAGAGGCACAAATGTAGGATGAAACATTTGGCTTGATAATCAGGGCAACAGCGCCCCCTGGAGTGGACATTTGTAGGCCAGCCATGTTTCCTGTTTTCTTACCAACAATGAGAGGGCTAAGGGGTTATTCACAGTCCAAACTATATCCTTCCTTTAATGCTAACTTTAACTGAAGGTTCAGGGACACTCTATGACCCCCAAAGGCTAATGTGTCCTCGGCAGCATCATTTCAACATGTCTACATTTTCTTTTTTCACCTGGATAAAGAATAAATTGAGTGTCAACGGGTTCTAATCTTTTCCCTGCACAGACCCCTATAGGTGTCCCGGACCCCAGTTTGAGAAGAGTGGCATTTGAATGTCAGCATAGTGGTGCCTGTCAGTTTTCATTGGACAATGTGAGAGCGATAAGTTAGTGATATTATTAATATTATTAAGATGGCACAGTGGTACAAAGGCGCGTGGCTTCAGATGGCACTGGGTCAGTGACAATAGGAGGGGCTCCTGTCCCTGGGTCACATGGTGAGGCCGACCATAACATCCCGATACTGTCAGGAACAGGAGCTTCAGCTGGGTTTGGATGGTCTGACCATCCCAACATCACCCACTCAGCAGATAACAGGAAAGATTTCATTCTTAATGAACTTATGAAAAACACATTTTTACTGATGCAATACATTTCTCTTTCATCGGCTCTGGCACATTGATCTGTGGAGTGGCATCTGCGTAATAGAGAGCAGAGTCTCAGATGGCACAGTCGCCCTGGGGGCGGGGCCTCAGATAGGGGCGGAGCCTCAGATGGCATAGTCATTCCGGGGGGGGGGGCTCAGATGGCACAGTTGTCCTGGGGACGGAGCCTCAGATAGGGGCGGAGCCTCAGATGGGATAGTCATCCCGGGGGGGGGGGTCTCAGATGGCACAGTTGTCCTGGGGGCGGAGCCTCAGATGGCGCAGTCGTCCTGGGGGCGGAGCCTCAGATGGCGCAGTCGTCCTGGGTGTAGTGTCTCAGATGGCGCAGTCGTCCTGGGGGCGGGGCCTCAGATGGCGCAGTCGTCCTGGGGGCGGGGCCTCAGATGGCGCAGTCGTCCTGGGGCGCGGCACTGAAGGCGTGGCTGCGCAGTTGCTCCAGGCAGTAGACTAGGATGAGGGTGCCTGTCAGGTGTCTCCAGCGTTTGGTGATGGGGCTCTTCATCCGGTCCAGCCCCAAGTGTAGCTCCTGCAGGACGTCCCGGTAACTGTCACCAATCTGAGCCGCCCATGTCACCAGGAAATCGTACGCCGGCTTCCACATGGCCTGCACACAATAAAGCATCCATGTTAGGCCAGTCTAATGGGGGGGTGGCTCAAATCTGATGAAAAGGCTGTGTGCCAGTTCTAGCATTGAATGATGGAGGGCAGGACATAATGTAAGTACATGGCAGAGAAACTGTTTTTAGAAGAAAAATCCAAATGTTGATCAATGTGAGGGATTAGGTCCAAACATGTCCCATTCAGCTTTTGGTTGCAATCCCTTCAACGGGCCAACAAGCAGAGGTTTTTGAATATCGTCACTACATTATGTCTCTGTCCTACCTCACTGTCCACCAGTCCACTCCTGTCTCTGTCTCACCTCACTGTCCACCACTCCGCTCCTGTCTCTGTCCCACCTCACTGTCCACCACTCCGCTCCTGTCTCTGTCCCACCTCACTGTCCACACTCCGCTCCTGTCTCTGTCTCACCTCACTGTCCACACTCCGCTCCTGTCTCTGTCTCACCTCACTGTCCACCACTCCACTCCTGTCTCTGTCCCACCTCACTGTCCACCACTCCGCTCCTGTCTCACCTCACTGTCCTCCACTCCACTCCTGTCTCTGTCTCACCTCACTGTCCTCCACTCCACTCCTGTCTCTGTCTCACCTCACTGTCCACCACTCCGCTCCTGTCTCACCTCACTGTCCACCACTCCACTCCTGTCTCTGTCCCACCTCACTGTCCACCACTCCGCTCCTGTCTCACCTCACTGTCCTCCACTCCACTCCTGTCTCTGTCTCACCTCACTGTCCACCACTCCGCTCCTGTCTCTGTCCCACCTCACTGTCCACCACTCCGCTCCTGTCTCACCTCACTGTCCTCCACTCCACTCCTGTCTCTGTCTCACCTCACTGTCCACCACTCCGCTCCCGTCTCTGTCTCACCTCACTGTCCACCACTCCGCTGCTGTCTCTGTCTCACCTCACTGTCCACCACTCCGCTCCTGTCTCGGTCTTACCTCACTGTCCACCACTCCGCTCCTGTCTCGGTCTTACCTCACTGTCCACCACTCCGCTCCTGTCTTACCTCACTGTCCACCACTCCGCTCCTGTCTCTGTCTCACCTCACTGTCCACCACTCCGCTCCTGTCTCACCTCACTGTCCACCACTCCGCTCCTGTCTCTGTCTTACCTCACTGTCCACCACTCCGCTCCTGTCTCGGTGTGGGGCCTCGTATGCATCCATTTGCTGCCTGGAGACTTTGGCCAGTTTGTCGGCCAGCTCTCTCCAGCGGCCTGCCACCTCCACTGCAGTGGTCAGGAGCACAAAGTCCATGATGAGGCGCGCCACCAGCCCCTGGCAGTCCAGCTTCAGCAGGGCCTGTGGGCAAGAGTGCGGCCGGGAATAAACAAGCAAAATTGACAAGGAAATGCAAGTTGATTGTCGCGAGCACAGTGGAAATCAATGGAGACGGACAGAGTTTGTCTGAATATAATGAGATATGCAAGCATGCGCAGTCAGTTGTGCTATTTTTTAGCATAATCGGGAAACCAGACCCTATGAGGCTCCAGAAGTGGAATTACCATATAAAATAACTAATCTTAACCAAAACATAACTAATTTCAAGAGTTTAATAGCACTGTAGAGTATATCAATGGTTTCTCCCTTTTATTTACAAGTCATGGCTAGGTTTTAGTGTCAATTTCGTATTAACTCTGTTAGCTCAATTTATAGAGGGTGTGCACATGTATTTTCATTTTTAAATAGAACCCACAACTTTCTGTAATGAATGTTGTAATCGGCAACGCTATTCTGTGTTAACTTCCTGTGCGAGGTAATGTACTATCTCGAGAGTCTGCGAGACTCTGGTTACTATTTTGCCCGGCAATGAACATGGCACTGATATAAAACTTTCTGAGGAACTACATTGTGTCTTTGGCTATTTACATGTTAGCAGAGGATAGTTTCCAACTACAAAGTACTGCCGAAGCTTGACGAAGCCAGACCATATGAGAAAAATGAAGTTGGTATTTGGAGACTTGTTACGGACTTGGACAAGAAGAAGCAGGCACTCACTGGGGCTCGAGGGGCGAGCCAGAGAGACCGCTTTGGAAATACCCGCGGACGGTCTGAACAAAGATGATGGTATGGAAACCTTTCTAGGTAAGCTGGACGCGGTATTCTTAAGAGAAGAAAAAGACCGCGCTTATGAAGCATATTCTCATTTCAACTCGATTTCCAAAGACAGTGTGGTGTCCATGGCGGACTACATCATAGACTTCTACATCAGAGATTCAACCGCATGAAGAAGTACAACATGACCCTGCCTGACGCTGTGTTAGCGTTTAAACTCCTGGACACGGCTTGTCTCGAGGACAAGAGTAGGCAGCTAGCACTTATAGCGTGCGCGGATTTGACATTCACATCCATGAAGTCAGCGTTGAAGATTTTTGGAGGAAAAACCAGTGGAGCAAGTGGCGGGAGCGAGATTCAAGATACAACGTTTTTCACGAAGCAGAGGCCACCAGGCAAATTCAGACGGAACAACGGCCAGACAGAGCATACAGCGGCAGCCACAGCAGGACACAAACCTACTTGACGAATATGATAAGCGAACAAAATGCTCCATTTGTCAGAGCGCGTACCATTGGGCTAAAGACTGTCCTCATCGGAGAAATGAAGCACAGCTAACAGAAGATAAGAATGTGGAAGAATGTAACATTATACTGTTTACAAAAGTGAAAGACTGTCCAGTCATTCTGCAAGAGATCATCCGTGACTGTGAGGTATGTCAAAGATAAAGCAAGACCAAGCCCAGGCCTGCTGTTGGTTTACCCTTAGCCTCAGAGAGAGACGGTGCCAATGGATCTACATGAGCTGGAACCTGGCGTATGGTGTCTCCACATCATCCACCACTTCACACGTTTCAGCGCTGGAAACATTGTGAGAAGGAAGAAAGCCTCGGCAACCTTCAACTCCTTCATCCACTCGTGGATAAGTGTCCATGGTGCCCCCAAACGGATATACACAGACAACGGTGGAGAGTTCATTAATGAGGAGATGAAAGAAATGGCAGAACAATTTAACATTGAGACGAAGACTACAGCGGGATACAGTCTGTGGAGCAACGGGCTGCTGGAGAGACACAACATGACACTGACTGAGATCCTCCTGAAGGTGAAAAGGGAAAACGGGTGTGGTTGGCAGACTGCTCTAGACTGGGCTCTTATGGCCAAAAACAGCATTATCAATGTGCATGGTTATAGTCCACACCAGCTCGTGTTTGGTCACAGTCCTAGTCTTCCCTCCGTTTTGGTTAATAAACTGCCTGCTCTCGGGGGCACTTCTATGAGTACTAGAGTAGGACAGCACCTAGCAGCATTTCATGCTTCCAGAAGAGCTTTCACAGAGGTGGAATGCTCAGAAAGAATAAGAAGAGCTTTACGAAAGCAGCTCAGGCCTACAAATATGAGACAGGAGACAGAGTGGACAGGCCCTGCTGTAGTTATCGGTCAGGATGGCTCTGTGGTGTTTATCAGACATGGTGGGATTCTTGTCAGAGTGCACCAGTCCAGGCTGAATAAAGTTAATGCACAGGATGAGGATAAACCTGTACTACCTGATATTCCTGAAAATAGTAAAGCAAATGAAAACATAATACACACTGATGTGTCAGAGAATTCAGATGATGAAATGGATGTTAATGGAGAAGCACAAATAACTGAAAACACTGTGAAACAGATGATAGAGAAGACGTGAGACAAACTACTGAGACAGAGAGTGATGCTACTAATACAGTGGGTTCCACTGGTGTCAAACTGACAACAGGTCAGACAGTGACATTCACAAACAGACATGATGGTACTCAACACACTGCCGGAGTTTTAGGCAGAGCAGGAAAAGAAAGAGGGCAATATAAAAACTGGTACAATGTGCAGTATCTTGAACCAAATGGCAGCGAGGGTCAAAAAGATGCTTTAGACATGTCACATGTTGATGATCTTCTCACTGAATGTGAAAGCGCTGATGCTGATGCACTCATTACCAAAGACATCTCTTTTGATGCTGTTAAACTGCAACAGATTGAAAACTGACAAAATAATAATATTTACGAAGAGGTCACAGACAAAGGTCAAAAATGTATTTCTATGTGATGGGTCTGTACGTTGAAAGAAACTTCTAATGGCATTGTTCCCAAAGGCGTTGTGGCGAGAGGTTTTGAAGAAGTCAATATTCATGAAATACAAAAAGATTCTCCCACATGTGCACCAGAGTCACTCAGGCTGCTGTTAGCTGTCATCTGTCAAAACAAATGGAAAGTTCACTCTATGGATAGTCTTCTTTTTTGCAGGGTATGGAGCTCTCAAGAGACATTTACATTTGTCCCCCACCTGAAGCGGGCGTGGACAATTGTGGAAACTAAAGAAATGTGTGTATGGACTTGCAGACGCATCCCTCTACTGGTACTACAAGGTCAAAGAACTCATGCTGCACACTGGTGGTAAAATGTCATGGGTTGATCCCGCAGTGTTTCACTGGCAGAATGAGCAGTCTGAGGTGATAGGACTACTGGCATGCCATGTGGGTGATTTTCTTTGGGCAGGTTCAGAGCGCTTTGTAACTAATGTCATCCCTGTGCTAAAATCTGCATTTCACGTGGGTCGTGAAGGGCATGAGAGTTTTTCATACATAGGAATGGACATTGCTACTGTGGGTGGTGTAGTACAGGTGCATCAGCACAGTTACATTGAAAACCTAGAGCTCAGGTCCAAAATAGGACAGATTCTGTGGGTTGCTAAACAAACAAGACCAGATACTATGCTTGACACATGTAGCCTAGCATTTGCTGAAGCCTCACTCATTGTTATAACTTGTGTGTCATGATTTCATATGTATGTCTTTACCACATGAACTACTTTTACATAACAAAACTGCCAGAGAGCTACACTTGGGTTTCTATGGGCTTTATGTGGAGTTCATCCACAGAGTCAGAGTTAGAAGCCATGTTGATATTTCAACACAATTAAAATAATGTTTTCTCTTCAAAATGTACCATATTCACACAAATGCAGATTGCGTTCAACCTAGTCCACGAAAGAAAAACACGTATAAGAAGTGACTGATCAACTTTCTGTAGAAATGTAGAAAGTCACTGAGGAGTGACTTGGAAAGGGCAACTGACACTGTAAATGGTAAATGGACTCAACTTATATAGCCTTTATCGGGCCCAAAGTGCTTTACAGTAAGTCACCCATGCACACTCTCTTCATACACCAGTGGAAGCAGACACCCGGAGGCAAGGTGGGTGGAGTGTTTTGCCCAAGGACACGACAGTGTTAATTTACAGGAGCTGGGATTCGAACCCACGACCTTCCGATCACGAGACGACCCACTCTACCAACTGCACCACCATCGCCCCTAAAGTCAATGTTTAATTTTGTAAACATCAAATGAAAACAACTGGACCTTAACATTAAGAATGTTTATAATCCTTGCCAGATTGAATGAAACCACACTGTTGGAGTGAGTCAAAGGGTGCTTTTAGAGAGTGTAGAGAGCTGTCACATGTGGTCTTTGTTCCAGGACTAATGACCTCAAAGAAAAGCCCTAAAGGATGGTTTCTGTAGTGCTTCTGCTGAAACCTCGCTCACTGCCGTCATCCCCTGGTCAGGTGTTTTGGACAGAGTCATGCTCTGTGTGTTTGGAGACAGAGGCCTCCCTCAGATCAGGAGACTTTGCACTTTTTTGTCTCGTCTCTGGAGGATGTGCACACACTATTAGTCCCAAACAGGAAGTGACCTTTTCCCTCCTGGTTATTACAGGGACATTCCACACCTTCATGATTTTGCCCCATGGCCTAAAGCTGAGGTGCCCACACTTTTTTCAGCTCACGAGTTTCTTTCAAAGTCAGCAGGGAGCGGAGATCCACCTGTAGGTTTCTATGAAGGTGAGTTTTTATCAAGGTTGTTGCTTTACTTGAACATTGAACACATCTGGAGACGGGTCCCCGGGCGCTGCACTGCGGTCGTCCCCTGCTCTTAACAGGTCGCCCCAGTGGCAATGAAGGATGGGTCAAATTTCCCTATGTGGACAATTAAGTATACTATAACTTTACTACCTGGCCTACTACTACCATGACTAATTTATCAAACTAGAATGTGTAGACAAATACTGCTAATAATACAATGAAGATATACGTACATGCCCTAGTATCATGTAGTATTTGTAATAAAGAGACACTCTGTCATCAATGCTGCTAAAGAGCTGCAGGCAGTTCACGATCATTGTAATGGTGCACCCCTGATCTAAAGGCTCTCTTCAGCCTTTCCTCTGGACTGTTTCCACGTAGTTTCCTGATGTTTCAAGAATCATCCAATTCTCTTCTTCAAAGGCCAAAGTTGTTGGGTCCCATCAGACAGTGACATCCCAGCGCAAACATGCCAAATTCTACAAAGCAAAGCTAGCTCAGCCATTTGTTACTACGCTACTTACTGTTTTACTCGTGTGTTCAATACAAAGTACGATAGCCTGGCACCGCTCCTACTGAATCTATTTTCAAGACCGGATTGACAGTAGCAGAGGAATATGCTCATCTGTTCATTACCAGTAAAAGTAGACGGAGCTGTAAATTATAGTGTGGGTCGGTAACGCAGCGGTTACCAGGTGGTCCTCGTTTCAATTCCCAGGGCAGCGGGGGCCTTCTTATGTGGAGTGTGTCGCTGTCAGTGTTTCATTTATTTGTAGAATAAAAGTTACAAAAAGTATTTGATTTTGAAAATCTTTTAGAAATACCAGTGAGAGCAACTGGCTCTCAACACCGAGAGCACAGTGCCATGGATTCTACTCAAGGCTCCCACAATTTCTCACTTGCTCTTCAGACTCTTCACCCTGAACTGTCCAGGCCAAAAAACAAAAGAAAAAAACAACACAAAACTAGATCATAGCTGCAAAAAAGGATTTTCTAATAATGTAGATGTTGGATTTGCTGTGACGATCACTCATCGTGCAGAAAATCTTCAGTCGTAGCTCAAATCACAGGTCGTAGGTCGAACAGTGAGACAGGGACAGAACCCTCGTACGACCAAAGACGAGCTGTGACCGACATCAGTCAGGTCTGATCTTCTGGACTGCTATGACAAAACTGTGGTCGTAGCTACGATGGTCTCTATGAACCATCGCACAGTGGAGACGAGTGCAGCACACAGTTTTACAATCCCGACGTCATGCAACCTGACATCTATAATAATAATAATAATTAAAGCCGCGCGCGGCGATAAAGGCCCTCGCCCCTGGCGCACTCCCCCCTTGCGACCACCCCCGCTCGCTCTCGACTCTTGCAAGCCCTGCGCGTGCTGCCCCTTGCGACCGTCCCTGCTCTTTCTCGCCCAAACCTGCTCTCACCTCTGCCTCACACCCAACCTGGCCTCACTCTTGCACCGGTAAGAAAAGTGAAAGCATTATGAAAGTGTCAAAGCCATATTTGAACTGGCAACCCCCTCCACCAAAGACCCGCGCACCATCCCTGAGCTGTAACCACATATTAAAGTGAGCCTGATGTGGGCTACTCTTCTTTAAATAACCGGTTAGAAATTCGTTCCTAGTATATCACTGGAGGAGAGTGGTCAATTCAGGTCATGTGTCCACTGTCCACCCATACATTTTTTTTCAATTGTTTTCGACATTGTCCCCAGTGTTGCCTCAGTTGTTTCCCTACTATCCCACAATTTCTTTGTCTTTAGTTGGCATATTCTGGAAGTGTTCTTTCCACATTTTTCAAGAGGGTGGGAACATAGACGTTGATTCATGTTATATCCATTTGGTGGTGAATCAAAAAAAAAAAAAACACAAAAAAAGAGTCAAGGTCAGAATTGATCCAGCAATCTCACCAACACTCTTGCTATGATGCTACACAGAGACAGCAAATGCCAGCCGACCTGTGAAATGGCCCGCACGCATGTGTTTTAAACTTGGACAAGTGTGCAGCGGCCCATGTAAAAGGAGAAAGCATTAAAAAAGTGTCGAGGCTAAGACGACCACACTATTACTCAGCTACAAGTTCATACAAACAAATGAGGGCGAGGATTCTCGAAATTCACAGGCCGTAATTAGGTCCCAGCACCCCAGTGAAGGAGAGGGGTTGTTTCCCCGTTTTTAATGAGGGTGGAACCTTAGGCAGTGATTCATGTTCTTCCCAGTAAGTGCAGGGCAATAATGTATTGAATCATTTTGTAAGTACAGTGATTTCCCCCGGCCATCCAAAGATTTGTTGAGAGGGTGCTCCCTCGATATGTGAAGCAATATTGTCGTGCGACCCATATAGCACGAGGAACACACAGAGAGGCGGACAGGAAACAGCCGGACTGAACTTCCTGTGATTGTACAGTCCAGAAAAAGTTGAATTTGCAGCCCAAAACGTCCAAATTAAAACTTTTTTCGCTGACAGAGGGTTAGTCTAAGTCCATACGAGTCTAAAACTGTGGCTTTTGTGAATAAAGGGGAAAATTTGGTAAATTGACGAATTTCAGGAGAAACTCTGACTGAGTCCAACATGCTGCCAGGCAAAGAACTCTGGCTATTTTCACGGAGGATGGGCGGGCCACTTACAAGTCATTTTTGGCGATAGCGGCTGCGTGTGCACACCATTAGGTCCAGCTGGGGAATGTGCATGCGCGCCGGATTGGGTCCGTTCCAATCCGGCAAAGTCTGTGAAAGTTATGAGGCTTTGAAATTTGCGGAAAATGGCCTCCCAGTTGCGGGCTTGTCAAGACCACGCCCAATAAAATGTCAAAAATGTAATTGATGATTTTGAAAGCCACATGAGTTTGGGACATGTTGGCCAAAATTGGAGGCCTTCCAATAAAAACTCGGGGATCAGAGGTCAGAAGTTCACGAGGTATGATTTTCAAGGTTTGAGGTTCAGGCCAAGATGGCTGACTTCCTATAGCATTTAGGGCAGGGTCATAATATAATTTTTGAAATGTCCTGACGTGGTCTATGTCCCTGGCCAATGTCAATTTTGTACGATGATTGTTTTTGCGAACGGGCCGTCATTGACTCAATGCAAACTGCCTGTTTGAGGGGGCGCCACTGAGCCATAATTTAAGATTTTCTCTCGCGGACCCCACCCAAAATTAGAGCTTGCGGAGCACTATTTCCTGATCCCTGTTACTTGTGAATCGGTTCACGTTTGCTACGTGAATTCTTGCGTTTTCGTCCCCCGTTAACGATGTTAATTAGTCCCTTGCGGGACACTGCAACAGTGCAGAGTATGTAGAAAACGCAATTCTTGATTTAGCGTTTTCCTTTTCAAATCGAAAATATAATGTCATTTTTTTAAATTTTTCTATTAAATTGGCTATAAAATAGAAAATATTAAAAAAAAACACACTAACATGAGATTAGGGTAGGGTTTCTTAACAGGACACAAGGGTTAAGTCATAGATGATCACAGAGAAGCACCACCTCATGATGTCATCAGGTGGCAGGCCAGTGTTTAGAGTAAATGGAAAGGAAATGTGAGAAAAACATGAGCGAATGAATGAAAACACACCACCAGGCATTTCATCAGAAAAGTCAGCTCAGCTTTGCCCTCAGAAACCAACAATTAGGCCAAAAATGAGTACTTGACTGACTACATTTCAGATGTGGCTCCATGTCTGACCTCTGCTGACCCCATTCATTAAGTCAGACAGCTCTGATATGACTCTTATTCCCCCTGCGATAATGGCCTACAGTCACGGCTGACACTGCATGTCCGTTGCTCGGGCCTTATGATAATAATAATAATAACAATAATAATAGTAATAATTCCATACATGTTGTCCAGCAGAGGGCACTGACATAAGAGATCAGGATACAAACAACACATTATAGTCACGTGGTAAATGAAGCTTAGCATCAGAGTGTGGAGTGAATGAATAATGACTACAGTACTTTGAGAAACTTGAGACACAGGCTTGTAAAGCACAATACAAGTGCATCCATCCATCCATCCATCCATCCATCCATCCATCCATCCATCCATCCATCCATCCATCCATCCATCCATCCATCCATCCATCCATTTTCTTCCACTTTTCTTCCACTTTTCTGTTTCCGGGTCGTGGGGGCGGCTGTTGGAGCTGCCCAAATCAAATTGGACCAGCCCCTTATGGCTCCTAATGCAGGTGGTGGGTCCACGGGAGGACGGCCTCACAATTAACCGGGCCTGTTGGTCTCTCTGAACCGCTCTTGGTCTGACCCGTCAACTAGGACCTGTTTGCCATGGAAGACCCTACCAGGGGCACGAAGCCCACGACAACAGGGGACCATCCCAGGACCATTCGGGTGATCAAACCCCTCCACCACGTTAAGATGGCGGCTCCAGGAGGGGACAATACAAGTGTAAGCAGTTATTACTTTGGACACATTAGGCAATGATGTTTTATTTGAAAATAAAAATAAATGGAATACCTGTGGTATTTCAATTTAAAGGCACACTGCGTAACATTTTGGACTATACTGTTGCGACAAAACAAAACATGCTCCTAATGACAAAGAAAATGCTGTTACTGCAGTGTGTAATATTTATATTATTTATTTATTTAAAAAATGACATTATATTTTCGATTTGAAAAGGAAAACGCTAAATCAAGAATTGCGTTTTCTACATACTCTGCACTGTTGCCATATAGAACATTAGGGTAGTGTTTCTTAACAGGACACAAGGGTTAAGTCATAGATGATCACAGAGAAACACCACCTCATGATGTCATCAGGTGGCAGGCCAGTGTTTTCAGTTCTGGAAAAGGAAATGCGATAAAAACATGAGTGAATGAATGAAAACACACCACCAGGCATTTCATCAGAAAAGTCAGCTCAGCTTTGCCCTCAGAAACCAACAATTAGGCCAAAAATGAGTACTTAAGTCCCAGCCCGGGACAACTGACTACATTTCAGATGTGGCTCCATGTCTGACCTCTGCTGACCCCATTCATTAAGTCAGACAGCTCTGATATGACTCTTATTCCCCCTGCGGTAATGGCCTACAGTCACGGCTGACCACCATTCACAAACATCTGACCAAAGACTGGACCAAAGCCTGGACCAAAGACTGGAACAAAGACTGGACCAAAGCCTGGACCAAAGACTGGACCAAAGACTGAACCAAAAACTGGAACAAAGACTGGACCAAAGCCTGGACCAAAGACTGGACCAAAGACTGGACCAAAGACTGCACCAAAGACTGGACCAAAGACTGGACCAAAGACTGGACCAAAGCCTGGACCGAGAGCTATTTTCACTCTTTATGAGGAGCAATGAGAGGGCCAAAGAGGACACTTTCAAAACAAACCGCATGTTTGGATCTTTTCATGAACTTTAGGCACAATGGCAGTCGTGAAGCTTAAATCACCGACTTTCCAAACATATTTGTAGCATCCCAGCTCTTCACTGAGAGATTTACATTTCACTACTTGACTCGTCACTGACACACAAACTCAATGACATGGATACAAATTCATATAATTAGGTGCACAGTGTTTCCCCACAAATGTCCGAGTTTACAATATACTTAATGAGGACAAAACAAATTTCATACCAGTTCTAGAAAAAAATAAAAATAAATGGGGTATATCGCCGTTAGCTGTTAAAATGTATTTAAAATGTGAAGAAAAGAAAAAATATTATATTATATTATCATGTTAGCATGAGAACGTCTGAGCATGTGCAGATTGAATTTTTATGTAGATCAGGTGAAATATTACATTGGGCTGTGCCACGCGAGCTGTGAAGGAGGGTTTATATTGATCAGTATTAGGGCATGAACAGACTAATCAACTATCGACTTCTGCGGAAGAGTTGACCTCATTTTTACAGAGTCGACTAGTCGTGCATGTTTAGCTCTTTCTCCCTCTCTCTCTCTCTCTCTGCCTAATTTCAACATTAATGTCAAGGCGGAACCCCTTTTCCGTGTTTCGGTGGGACAATAAACAGCGTTACACCACAGCAGACCAGTGGCTAGGCTGCTTCCGAAACGGTCAGATTGCTAAGAGCTCTTACGCCAAACCGGATGTGCGTCAGCGTCCGCCATGACAAGTTGCCTCCGAATTGGTCTGTCAGTAGTTAGGAGTTAGGAAAAGGAGCCTTGATGCTAACTATCATGGCCACTTTAGCATAGGGACCTCTGGTGCTAACTAACCGGTGATTAGGAGCTATGTGCCATCCCACAAGCCACTGCGCCAAATCCCCCCACCCCCCTCGCCCCCACCCTCGAGTATTTCATGCGCAACCACTGTTGATTGACAGGAGCACATTTAATAATAAAAATAAAAATAATTAAAAATTAAGATTCTGCACAAGCCAAACTTTATAAAAGTGACAAAATCCATGTTGTCGTCCCCACAGCTCAGTCACATGTCAGTGTTAAAGAGTAAACTCAGGAAACGGATTAAATGCTTTTGTTTTCATTTAGTTGAAACTTAAGCCACATGGATCATTTGCTGCTGTAGCTTTAAGAACAGCTGTTGAAATAAAATAACAGCGACATGCACTTTTGTTTGGCCTGCACTCCACCAATAACTTTAAAGAAGAAGAAAAGCAGCTGTTGGTGATGTCACTTCCCTTTCCCCTGTTTAAAGACGGACGGATTGTTCAAATTCTGCTGAAGCTCTAGTTCACTAACTGCATAGCTGCTTACACTCTGGGACCGAAAACTCCTTTACTTCATGATCCTGCAGTACAAAGGAGTACAGTAAGGGCAAGCACCATTTGCGACTCACGGCAACTTCCGGTGGCTCGCGTGACTCACGAGTCATGAGTCGTGGCTCGCGGTTAAAAATACCATCACTCTTTACTTTTTAGGGGTATTTAAGAATTATTAATGACAAAATGGATGAACAGTTTACATGTTATCAGTGCTTTACACACGCTTTATCAGCTGTTATGCGTTTGTGTTGCTCTCCGTGCATTAAGTGACTCGCGTGACTCACGAGCCATGAGTTGTGGCTCGCGGTTAATTAATAATCTATTTACTTTGTTATTTTGCTTTTATTTCGTAAAGAGGTGGGAGACTAAAATACCACAGTTCGTTAATTTTTTTTGGTGAATTATTAATGACACAATTTGGATCTGGAGGCACAGTTTACATGTTATCAGTGCGTTTGTATAGGCTATATGCACAGTTTCCCCAGGTGACGTCTTCCTGGACAGTCAGCCAGACGCTGGACTTCCTGTCAGCGATCGTTTACATTCACAACTAGCAGGTTCCCACACTAATATAGAGATAGCTCAGGATCTGGTTAAGGACAACGAGTTACTGATGGACAGTCACAGCAACGTGTTACAAACATCATGTTCGCTGTGAATCCAGCCCCAAAGGAAACGCCAGCTGTCGTAAGGGCGGAGCTTTTATCTTAGAGCTAAAGGCTAGTGTTGAAAAATGATAATAAGAAAATGTTATTTAAACTACTAACAGGAAGATTATTTTTTGCGCAGGCTCGTTCAAAACTTTGCGCTAGTTTTATTTTTTCTTTTGTTAGCCGCGTTAGCCTCAAGACAAAAACATCCACCGTTATGAACACGGAGGTTTCCTCCAGTGAAGTCCTCACGTCTCATGTAATATTTTTAAACCTGCTCCAGTCACATCTGAACTTTTACTCACTGTCCTTTACCAAATCTTAAGCTATTGCTTCATTTCTGTGGGACCTGCTCATTTTTAATGGGAAGAGATGACGGACAGGAAGGACAGCGTCTGGCTGACTGTCCAGGCGGGATTCACGTGGGGTCACTGTGCATAGAGCCCATTGCACTCTATGTTTTGTTAACCGGTGACTCGCGTGACTCACGACACATGAGTTGCGACTAGTCTAATGGCCGCTGTCTAATTTCATTTTGAATCCTACACTGGTTTTATCAAGTCATTTCAATTCCACCAAAATATTGAGGTATTGTTTCCTTTGTGTGTCTGTGTTTTAATCATTTTGTGAAGATTTGAAAGGTGGTAGTAGTAGTAGTAGTAGTAGTAGTAGCAGTCATCGTAGTAGTAGTAGTCGTAGCAGTAGTAGTAGTCATAGTAGTAGTACTTGTAGTTGTAGTATTAGTAGTAGTTAGTTGTAGTAGTAGTACTTATAGTTGTATTATTAGTAGTACTTGTAGTAGTAGTAGTAGTTATTGTTGTAGTAGTTAGTACAAGTAGTAGTGGCAGTCGTAGTAGAAGTGATAGTAAGTGGTTTCTACACAAAAAACTGTTACTATAAATTAATATATGATTAGTTGAATCAGTTAGGATTATGCTGATGAATACAGCCTACACTACAGTTTTTTGTGTGTAAACCAATTACTATCACTAATTCTACTACCACTGCCACTACTACTAACTACTACTACTACTACTACTACTACTAACAATAATGATAATAATAATTATCATAATAATCATAATAATATTTTAAACTAGTGTTTTTGTTTTGTTTTGTTGTTTCTGTTTCAAAGTCAAAGTACCATGGCATCACAAAATGATCTGTTTGTTTCTGGAGGTGCAGGTAAACACTGTACATGGCCTAAAAATAAAGTTAAAACCTAGGAAATGGAAATAAGCCACTATATTGTATATTAACTCAGAAAATACGCTGGTACTTACATGTGAGCCGACATTATTAAATGACGGATTTGGACGTGAACATGTTGTACTTGTAGTTAATTAGGTGTTATTCCTCCGTTGTTAATATGATGACGTCATCACACGACTAGTCGACTCTGCGTCAACTTTCTTGACTATAAAGTCGACTTCTAAAAATCCGTAATCGGTCATGCCCTAATCAGTATCAGTACATTCATGCTTACGGGACTGGATTGGGTTTTTAACATGGTGAAATCTTACAAATCTCTTCAGGTCAATCACAAAAATGGATTCAAATACTGCTAAAAGTGTTAGAAAAAATGTAAAGGGTATCACATTCATATATCCAGCCGGAAGTACTCACATATTTCTTTATTTGGTTACAACATAGAGTAAACGCTAACGCCTTCCTCAGAGCGTTTATTATTAAATGTATTATTTTTTGGGCTTTAGCACTCGGAACATTTGACGACGCGCAACTTCCCTCCCTGGATACTGCTAAAAGTGTCTTTCCATTGTACATTTCCTTTTACATTAGACGGATTTGACACTTTTCCACCTCTGCCCCTGGTGTGTCCCTCCTGTGTCCAGTCAAATGCCTGACATTCCAGATCATTCTCAGGAGGGAGATAAGCCCCACGCCCAGACGCTGACGGAAGGAAACCGGCCCACGACCCACCGGCCCAAACTCCGGAAAACACACGCACAAACACACGCACAAACACATGCACAAACACACGCACAAACACATGCAAACACACACACACAGGAACACGCACAAACACACGCACAAACACATGCACAAACACACACACACAGGAACACGCACAAACACATGCACAAACACATGCACAAACACACACACAAACACACACAAACACATGCAAACACACGCAAACACACACACACACACACACGCACAAACACATGCACAAACACACGCACAAACACATGCAAACACACACACACACAAACGCAAACACACACAAACGCAAACACACACACACACACACCCACACACACACACACACACACACACACACACACACACACACGCACACACAGGCACACGCACACAGCTCCATCCGCTGCAGCTCTCAGGGTCCAAATATCACGCTGAGGCTGGAATTCCATCTTATCCCAGTATTTAAACACTCCAGTATTTAAACACTCCAGTATTTAAACACTGCAGTATTTAAACGCTCCTCTGGGACTACGCATGACAAGAATTGCAATTGCGATTGTGATTTACGTTGTGTTATGCTGATCTCAAGCATTTCAGTATTTGGTCTCACTGCAGCCTTTACCCAAAATAATGTTTACAAAGGTACGGGATCAACTATTTCAGTCAGTTTTGTAACACTTCTTTGTAGTTAATTTGGTTTTCTTAGATGCTTTAAAAAGCATCTCATTTTTTTAAAGGTGCATTTTTAAATACATTATGGAGTTGTTTCCTCCTTGTCTAGTATTCCAAATTCCTCCTCACAAGAGACTTACAAGAAAACTTACAAGAAACTCTAAAAAGCATTATTGTTGACCACTCATACTCGTACAGCCACTGGGTCGTGAAAAGTTTTATTTTCACATAAACGAGCTCTGTAAAGTTACGAGCAGTACTTCCACCTGTATTTCCTATGTGGATTGGGAAAACGCACATCTCTCTCCTCCTCCATTGTTGTTTAGGTTTGTGTCATGGGTGGTCCTCATGCTGAAAACGTTGCATCACTGCCCGAGACGCAAGAAGAAAGCAAATATATCTTTTTACTAAAGAAAATGACAAAATAGTAACACACAGTGACTAAATAAGTAACTTTCATCTGATTACTGGTTAGGAAATAGTAACACGTTAGATTACTGACGAAGAGTCGTCAGATTAGAGTAGCTCTACTAGCATGACTGCCGGCAGGAGGACTTACTAAAGCAAAGCAGTTGTTACCAGAGGCCATGTCTCGCCTTCACATGCGGTTTGGAACTCTTGCTGAGGGTTTTGTGCTTGTCCACGTAAACATATTGACAGTGTGTGTGGGAGCCTGGCTCAGACTGCAGACACAGCATTAGTCAGCAGGAGATACTGAAGCACACTCACACACATACAGTCCTGGTCCACAGGGTAACCAAGTGTTACAGAGAGAACGTCCTGCTCTCTCCACCGCTCCTGACATGGGACAAACTAAGGACACCAACAATCGGACTTTCATTATTTAGGAAAATAGGTCGTAGTTAACAAAATGTAAATACAACAGCAGCAGCTAGTTTTTAGCTGACATGTCCTCTGCAAAGGACACACATATTATGTACACAAGGTGTCAATTCTGTACTTTAGATTGTTAGCAGGTTCTTAAATGTATTTGTTTACTTAATTTTCCAGTCTTCTGGGATATGAATATTTCAACCATTATTAAGCTGCTGTCTTTGGATAAGAAGAGGGTCAGAGGCAGAGCACGGTGCTTATGATCACAGAACTTTGTAAAAATAAGTATATTTTAAACTTTATTTTACATCAGGGGTTCCCAAATATTTCAAGCCATGACCCCTAAAATCGACCACTCGGGACCCGCTTCTGGAAAATGTAATTAGCATTTCTAATAGTTTTATTTAATTATGTTTTAATTATGTTAGTTTGGAGACTGTATTTTGATTCTCTACAATATGCAGTTTTAAATAAAATAATTATAACATTCAATGTCAGAAATGTAAGAAATACTGCTTCAAAATCATTTTGCGACCCCACTTCAGTGTCCCGCGACCCTGCAGGGGTTCTGACCCCCACTTTGGAAACCACTGTTTTATGTCATAACTAATTGACTAAAGTCATTAATGTGAATAATCATTGTAAAAACTTGGATACTTCCTCAAGAAAGTAACTTTGTTTCTTTACCTCATTACTTCATGGGCTATAACATAGTACATTTGTAAAGTTTGTATTAAGATAAATATCTCTTAAATGATCTGGGAGGTTGATTCTCACAGCCCTAGTGTGTTTGTGTGGGGTGAGTCTGTATGGTGTACATTGTGTGCATACTCACTGTGAGCAGCTCCTTCTGGAAGGACTTCCTCTCTTTGCTGTCAGCGTTGTTGCAGTCCTCCTTGAGTTTCTCCAGGACAGAGGCCACTCTCTCAGGCTCACTGTCCAGCTCTGCACGGCAGAAGTGTGTGAGTGGAAGGTTCTTGTAGCCCAGAGCATCAGCGAAGGCTCTCCAGTCCCCGATGTTCTCCATCAGGATGGTCCTCACCGAGGCATAGATGTAGGTGAGGAACTTGGAGGGCTTTAACAGCTGCTCCAAAAGCACTGATGTGGTCAGCTCAGGCCCACTGAAGTAAATGGGCTTCACTTTTCCAACAATCAGGACATTTTTAGCATGAACCAGCCCCACTTTGCCCTGATAATATCCAATGTACCACTCCTTAGTCCACAGCTGTCCTTTCAATCTGATCTTCTCTTCACTCAGGAGCACCACAAAGTCCCCCTTTTTGTACTCCAGCAGATATTGGTTCTTATTCTGCCTGATGACTGTTTTAATCAACTTCCCAAACTTCAGGTTGTTGATTTTCCTGTCTTGGAACACTGGATACTTTGTAGCTACAGCGAGTGGAGACAGTAGGATTTTCCCCACCTCTTTCTTCTTGAGGAACCTCCTCTGTACGGAGCTCTTTGGCCCGGCTTTAGGCGGTGCGGTGGGCGTCTGCACACAGAACTGTGCCAGTATACAGTCCTTGTCACTCTTCACCTGGACGCGTAAGGTGAAGTCCGTCAGCTCTTCCGCACTCTGCGAGGAAATGACATACACCAGGCGGCTCACCTTGCCCAGTTTAACCTGAAAACCCCGGACGATCTTGGCCTGATCGCTTGGCTTGACTTTGTAGTTGGCCATGTTGGAGTAGACTCCCACATGCAGGTCCTGGGGCTTTGGCAGAACAAACTGGTGTTTCCCCCACAGCTGCAGCGCCACAGAGGGAGTCGCCTGGGCCTGCTTTCCAACCTCATTCACCAGTAAGGACTTCGGAGCGCAGTCATGACCGAAAATGGCCACCACCGTTTTAAAAAGTGGGTGGATGTGCTTGGGCCCATACACTCCTATAGTAATTTTCTTGACTAGATTCTCCCAAACAGTAACTTCAGCAGACAGAGCTTTGGACTGGGCGACCACGCAGACATACATGCAGGGCTCTAGGTTGTCCAGAGAAACTTGGACAGTGTCTCCGTACATGTAGGCTTTGGGGATGGGGATGTAGGGGCCCTCTTTGCAGTCGCTCCTCACACAGAGAACCTCGGTGCCCTGTCGGCTCTCCATTTTGACTTCTACAGAAACCTTCATCTCTAGCGTCAATGTGCTTTTGGTCTCCATATTGCTCAACTTGATCTCCACCACTGGGCTCACCGTAGTACAGCGGTCATTGTTCAACTCCAGAGGTGGATCTAGTAGGGCTTTCATTGAGATCTGCTGGGTGTCCCCGGGCAGAACATGACCTTCTGGGATATAGATGCTAATGTTCGTGTCTGGAAGCTGCACAGCGCCGCCAGAATGGTCAAGTCGACAGGCGATGTTGGTCTCGACTGGTTGCGTCTGACCCCAGCCTGGGTTTTGACCAAGAGAGTCCAAATCATGACAAGATCTTGCCAGTTTGCGGTGGGTGAGCCACGCCTCTCGGAAGTCCTCCCGGCTCTGGAACTGTTCAGGCATGGGAGCCTTCAGGGCGCCGAAGAACCCGCCGGACAGCGGGCAATGGTCGGACTGTTGAAGGATGGACAACTCCGACAAGCTGTATGAACGTTTACTTCGGAAAAATGGGTTGTCCCGGCGCAAAGACGGACCGAGGCCTGCAGGACTTAGAGCGCTGGACAGATTAAAAAAGCTACTTCCGGACTCCGACGGGGCAGGGGTGTCAAAGAAAAGAAGGTCCAAGGATTTCTGGTTGCTGTTTTGGTCTAGCGAGCTCTCTGTGTTGAGGAAAGGGTTGGTTGAGCTGCTTGTGAAAGGGTTCTGGAACGAGGTGGGTTTGAGAATGACTCCAGGCCATTCTCCGAGAAGGTCGAGCTCTTTGGCATGTTCCTCGCTAGTGTCGCCTACAGTGTCGATCATGCCGCTGTCGCTGAAAGACGAGTCGCGGTAGTTGAGGGGCTGGACGTAGGCAGCAGGGATGTAGCCCATTTCGGTGTTGTTGTGAGCGTACCACCACTCGCCTCCGGAGGAGTCCAGCACATACAGGCGGTCCCCTTTGGAGAACTTGAGCGTGGTGAAGCTGGACGGACAGTAGTCCTTGATGGCGACCACTTCACGGGCGGCACCGAAGGAAGCTGTGGAGTCCAACCGCAAGGCACTGGGAGAAGGCACTGTAGGGACAAGACACAAGATGACTATTACAATATCAAAATCTTGGGACGACGAGCTCCAAGTAGCAAATGAACAGGCAGTAATCCCTCGCCCTTGTAGGTTATGCGACAAGTTCTTTTTTATGTTTTTACTTAAATAGAATATATAAAGACAATAATTACATATTAATAGAGGTGTATCTTTGCAGGAAGAGCTTTTACAGCAGCACAAGGAGTGGCTGCTGCGCTGAAAGCTCATCGACTTAGCAGAGGATGCAACACTGGTGGGTTCTGACCTTTGACGTGTGTGAGTGAGGCCTCGGACACACCCTCACTGAGGTCAATAAGCGTGCCCTCTGAGCGGCAGCGTGGGAGAGAGGGGTTAGTGTTGGTGGATACGCGGATCCGATGAGCCGCCATCTTGGATAGTTTCTCTGAGCAAAACAGCAGCGATCAGCAGCCTCCCATGGTCACTGTAAAACACACACACACACACACACACACACACACACACTGTTATCATTGTGTTCACACTAATGGAGCCTTTTATAGTCACACTTCAAACCATCAGGAGCTGTTGATGGTATTTAATAACGGCCATTTCTTCATGATGGCAGAGACTAAACCAATACTTAACAAGAGCTACTACAGGGACAAATATAAACCCAGATTAAAAAACAAACACAGACTTAAACACCGTAACAGCAACAAATCCCCTAAAACTGTGTGAAGCTTCAGGCGACTTGTGTCATGTGAAAAGAGCTGAACTAAGCCAGGACAGAACCAGACTAAACCAGGACAGAACCAATCCATCCATCCATCCATCCACCCACACCTCCACCAGCTGTTCTAGGGGGACCCCGAGGCCACACCAGGCCAGCTCGGAGACATAGTCCCTCCAGCGTGTCCTGGGCCTTCCACAAGGCCTTGTCCCACTAGGACATGCCTGGAAAACCTCCCGCGGGAGGCGACCAGGAGGCATCCGGAACAGATGCCCGAGCCACTTCAGCTGGCTCCTTTTGACGTGAAGGAGCAGCGACTGTACTCCGAGCTTCTCCCGGGTAACTAAGCTCCTCACCCGAGCTCGAAGGGTGCGCCCAGCCACCCTGCGAAGGAAACTCATTTTGGTCGCTTGTATTCACGATCTTGTCCTTTCTTGTACCAGAACCAGACTAGACCAGGACTGAACCAGACTAAACCAGACTAAACCAGGACAGAACCAGACTAAACCAGACTAAACCAGGACAGAACCAGAGTAAACCAGACATAACAAGGACAGAACCAAATTAAACCAGTATAGAACCAGACTAAACTAGGATAGAACCAGACTAAGCGAGACAAAACCAGGACAGAACCAGACAAACCAGGACAGATCCAGACTAAGCCAGGACAGAACCAGACTAAGCCAGACTAAACTAGACAAAGCCAGGCTAAACCAGGACAGAACCAGACTAAACCTGACTAAACCAGGACAGAACCACACTCAACCAGGGTAAGCCAGGATAGAACCAGACTAAACCAGACTAAACCAGGACAGAACCAGACTAAACCAGGACAGAAGCAGGACAGACGCAAGCTAAACCAGACCAAACCAGACTAAACCAGGACAGAACCACACTAAACCAAGACTGTTGTTAACTGTGGGTCAGGTCCAGCCTTGTGGAGTGGTCAGACGGTCCTTCCGGACCTCCGCCTGCTTCAAAGACAGCCCGGGATAAAGACAAATACAGGCACATCAATGGCCCTAAATGCAGCGGCGCAGGTGTTTACAGAGTGCATTTGAAAGCACCAGCCTCTCTTCACAGAGAGACCACATGTACAGACGTGTCCAAATATGGCCCTCACATTTAAGCCTCATGCTTTTCCCCAGGGCTGCAACACCAATAATGATCAGGATTGGTCCCAAAGAGCTAATTGTAATTTTCATTTGTCACAGAGTAAAATCCATTTCCCTTGTAGTAAATTTGCCCCTGCGCTCCCGAGGCTGGGAACCAGGCTTTTAAACTCACAATTTAATATTGACTAGCTCAAGTGTCTTTTGTTTTGTCTGTGTTTAAAATGTTCCATGTGAACTGAATTGAGATTTGAAAACAAAAAACTGATACAAATGGTTCAGCTCACCGGTCCAAATATTGAGTGATGTGAAGGTACTTTTGGATAATAAGTTGGACTGTAAGAGAACCTGAGCAGCAGTCGGTGTGAGAAAGTAAACATGTGCCACAGGGGGGTGGGTCTGTCCCATGTGACCTTCATGTGTGTATTTACACATCGCAGTCACAACGAGGGGCTGAACCCGCTTTTAGAACTCATACAGAGTCAAACCCATTTTGCCCTGCTGCATTTGCAAACATTTGAAGTAAAAAGCTGTGTGGTGTTTTTGACATTTACGTACTATTCATAGTAATTGTAAACCTACAGGTAGTTGGTCTGGGATACAGAGGACACATTTTCATTAAGTGACATAAACTATACTTCATGTCACTGTCATAGACTGTATATGTATACTCTGCCATTGCTCACTCCGAGGTACCTTTCCTTTGAAGGCAGTGCCTCCAAACTCACTTCCTTCCAATCCAAGGTAAGTGTCCTGCCTTGGTCCAAAAAGAGCTGCAAACACACTTCAGAGGGAATGGAAGTGACATCACAGAAAAAAAGGAAGATGTTTCATCCAGGGGGATTTTTACTGACTGAAATACGACTCAAACTAAATAAAAAGAATCTTGAAGTTTGAAAGGCCTTAGTCGTGGTCCATCATTTCGAACTTTCCAAACCCTTTAACCCTAACGAGCCCCCTTTGTCTTGGTTTGAAAACGGGAAAAATCTGACCATTGCTATATTGAGTTTTATGAAGTAATTCAGCTTGGACTTCTGTATAAATCGAACAAAATATTATTGCAGCGGAAGCAGAAAGAAGTGAAGTGATTCTTGCCTAATATTAGTTACACATTACTTGGTTCTGAAACATTAGATGATAATGTACCATTAAACATCTTTGGGTTGAGGACAGCAGATATTTCCATCATATTTGTGCTGTTGTGGGGTCATAGGATTGTCATAAATATGATTGAAATTCTCTCTCTCTCTCTCTCCTTCTCCCCCCCTTGCCCTCTCTGTCTTTGTGTACTGCAGTAGTGTGTGTCTGACTCTCACATAACTGCTGATAACACAGAAAGCCTCAGATAGGAGACTTATTCTGCCCCTGGACCTCACGGTGTGTACACATCCATACGCATACAATCATACAATGTGCGGCTCTTTTCCTTCTGCTAGAGCGACATGATTTTTGAGTAGCCAATGCTTTGTCTGCTCTCCCACCTCTGCCCTCCGCCGTGAGCAGGTCTAAGCCCCGGTCACATGAGCTCTGGTGGATTCCTGTCATTCCTCTGGCCTTAGACTCTCTCCTCAACAGCAGCACATTTACTGTAAAGTCATCCAAACTCCTCCAAACCCACGTCACTCCCTCCTCTGTGTAAGAGGCTTTCACCAGACCCAACTGTCTCTATCTGAAATAGTTTTTAATGTATATATATAGATATAGATATGTATATATATATCATTTGTCTCAATTATTATTGATCTATGTACCGACCCTCACCTTTGGTCATGAGATTTGGGTAGCGACTGAAAAGACAAGACAAGCGGTCGAAATGAGTTTCCTTCGCAGGGTGGCTGGGTGCACCCTTGGGGTGTATTCAGACCTGCACTGTTTGGTCCACTTTAAACGGATCAGGGTTCGTTTTGAACGCTGTTCCGGATTTTTTATGCAGGTGTGAATACAACAAACGAATCCTGTTGCGGATCAAAGAACCGGACCGAGACCCACTTTTTCAGGTGGTCTCGGTCCGCTTCCAAACGGACTCTGGTCCAGTTTGCTCCAGGTGTGAATATAAACCACTGTTGATCCGAAACAACTGTGGGAAACATGCGCCTTTTTGGGCTTAACAAGCCATCGTGTCAAGGCACCGTGAGAAAAGTTATTCCTTCGCGGCTGCTA
Organism: Gobius niger; assembly: GCF_951799975.1. Lineage (NCBI taxonomy): Eukaryota > Metazoa > Chordata > Actinopteri > Gobiiformes > Gobiidae > Gobius > Gobius niger. The sequence goes on along the minus strand of NC_136860.1, from coordinate 5,125,603 downwards.
ACGCTAATACTGGATGGACACTACAAACAATGAGCCATGGACAGACCTGGAGCCTCCTGGATATTTGGGCAGATGCACTAACCCAACTGCGAGAAAAGACACAAAAATGCGTTCGTGTTTAGCGAGAAAATGAAGGAGACGGGCTTTGAGCGTCTCCTGAACAGCTGCGGTCGCCGCAGCGCGGTGTCAAAGTGGAAAAAACTTCGCCAAACTTAAATGAAAGTACGAGACACATTAAAGAAAAGTGGAGGATCAAGACCTGTGTGGACATAATGGAAACAAACAGCTCTGCAGACGACCCTTCATCCGCACAAAACTCCTCTTCCTCCAGCTGTTCCGGTGAAGCTGAGGTTAAAGGACAGTGGTTTAGCCTCTCACGTTTCTTTTATTATCATAGTAAGCGTCAAATATTCATTTTTATTTCATTTGTTGTGGTCCTTGCTGTCCAATGGGAGCCTCGATTCAAAATATAGTTCTCTTGCAAAAAGTACAGTCTGAATACGAACTGCACCAAACGAAAAAAAAAAAGGTTGGTTTTGATCCGGAACAAACAAGCAGAGCAAAGGACTTTTCTGGTCTGAATACACCCGAGATCGGGTGCGGAGCTAAGTTGCCCGGGAGGAGCTCGGAGTAGAGTCACTGCTCCTTCATACTGAAAGGAGCCAGCTGAGGCTCTGACATCTGTTTCGGATGCCTCCTGGTCACCTCCCTCAGGAGGTGTTCCGGGCATGTCCTATTGGGAGAAGGCCCAGACGCTGGAGGGACTATACGGGCTATTCTATACGAGCTGACCGGACCTTAACTAGAACTGTGCCTCTGGTCTTACAATTCCTCACAATGTTCCTCACAGTTGAAACTGAGAGCTTAAATCTCTGAGACACTTTCTGTATCTTTCCCCTAAACCATGATGTCGAACAATCATTGTTTTCAGGTCAGAGAGTTGTTTTGAGGCTCCCATGTTGCCGCTGTTCAGAGAAGATGCAAAGAGATATCCTCTTTGCATCTTCTCTAAAATACCCTTTCTCATGATTGGATTCACTGAGGTTACCAAACCAATTTTGAGTTCTAATAATTAGTGCTAAAGGTATAGAGGTCAATGTAATGACAAGGGTGCCTAAATTTATGCACATGCCTAATTTTGTTTCTTGCACACATAAATCATATAAACTTAAATATCACTGTGTTTGTCTCCTATATGATATATTTAATTCAAAATTCAAATTGTCTCTAGACAAGAGATGATTTATAAAGGAAAATCAGAGGTGCCCAAACTTTTATATCAGTGTATTTGGTCAGGACAGTGCATGTTAGTGAACATACATGGGACTCGGATTGTAGCCATTCTCACTCTCAAACACTCTCATTCATCCTGACCTATTGTACATGTTTTTAGTGGTTTGGGAAACCGGAGCACCTGGAGGAAACTGACGCAGACATAGGGAGAACATGCAAACTCCACACAGAAATTGAATCGAATTGGGGACTTTCTAGCTGTGACCACTGCACCACTGTGCAAATACAATGACATCTATTCAGCCCTGACACCTCAGCAGACCTGCACCTGCTAATCACCGGACAGTCCCCCAGCCCCAGGGGAGTCCTGGATCAGTCATAACTTCACACACATACAGTGGGAGGAAAATGTACGAGTGTGAACACTTTGGAATTTCTTACATTTCTGCCTAAATCGGTCACTAAATATGATCTGATCTTCAAAATCACAGGAATGAGTTAACAGTGTCTGCTTAAACTAATACCCCCCAAACATTTACATTTGATCATATTTTTATTGGCCATAACATGTAAACATTCACAGGAGAGAGCATGGAATAAGTAAGTACACCGCCTGAATCTCGCTGAACTGCAGCAGTTTTGTAAGAGGAATGATCCAAGATTCTAATCTGCAACTACAGGAAAGCAGTTACTCAGTTATGCAGCAGTTATGTCTCAGTCATCTTAATCCATTAATGTGTCTATGAAACATACTTAATCCAGATGTTTAACCTGGTTTGGTGGGAGTGGCTGGAGTTGATGAAATAGCCTGTGCTGAGAGGGTTTGGGTTTTGTTTTGTCCGTCCAGCCGTTTTACATAATATGCAAAATCCACCTTTTTCAGGAGAGACGCTGTGGGTGAACAGAGTGGAAAAAGGAGTGCATTCTACAGGGTGAACAATGGGACTGAACAAAAAAGGAACAGGAAATGTGTTCTTTCTTTTGATCCCGAGTTCTGATGTTGTAGATCCAGCAGTAAAGAAAGATACGTCACAGTTTCAGCTCAAATAAACAATACAAACTTGAAAGAAATAGTCTTTTATGGAACAGGTGGGCATTATTTTTCTGTTTTCTGTTTCTAGATGACAAATATTTTCGTGTTTATTAGCATTAGAAAAAGTATGGTTCAGGTAGGGCTGGGTGACATTGACAGGAATGAATATCTCTATTTAATATGTTTTGACCTGCCGGGTCTTAGTATTTGAACATGGTTCTCATGGGGAGACTTTGGCTTTATTCACACAGACTGAAGCTGCATCAAACACATAACCTGTTCTAGTTTAATCATATGGTTTATCAGCCATATGGTTTTTGCCGTAAGGCTTTGAATGTGAAGTAGTTAGTATGCTAGTTCCGTCATATTTACGGTGATGCTCGTTGCTCACCTAAAAGCATTAACAAACCCATGGCACTGTGATAAAGACACTTTGACCAGCTCAGAGGTCAGGAGACATGGACAGGGCAGTTCAGACTTCCATCTATCTCTTTCTACACGGGTCTGACAGAGCTTAAATATATTTCAGGATTTTTGACATAGGGCCTCATTTCCTAGTCATCCAGAGTGTTGCTGGTACCTGGAGATATTTTTTTTGTAATTCAGTTCTTATGTTTGAAGAGTTTCGTGGTGCTAGGCTAATGCAAGGCTAACACATTTCTACGATGTCAGCTAGCCTGCATTAAAAACAGTCTTACGCACTCCACAGTGCACCGAGGCAAATCATTTATAACACCAGACTAACCATATAAATGTCTGTCGATAGAATTTTTGTAATATAACTGACCTTACATCACATGAGGGATGTGAGGGACTATTTTCAAGCAGATCACTCCGCCTCTGCATAGCTTATACAACCACGAAGCTGATGCTGCTCAAATATAAGTTCTTTTAAATGGAAAATGGTTAAAATTACTCTATGGACACAGACATTTATATGGTTAGTCTGGCATTATAAATTATTTGCCTCAGGTGCTCTGTGGAGCGGGTCAGACTGTTTTTAATGCAGGCTAGCTGATATCGTAGAAATGCGCTAGCCTTGCACAAGCCTAGCGCCACGACTCTTCAAACAAGAACTGCATGAATTACAAAAAAATATCTCCAGGTACCAGCAACACTCTGGATAACTAGGAAATGAGGCCCCATGTCAAAAATCCTGAAATATCCCTTTAAAGTGCACGTGACACATTTGACACACTTTGTGCTAAAACATAGTTAACACAAGTCTATTTAAGAGTTTGCTAAAAATGTTGCCCAGTTTTCCTTAGTTTGACCGTTTTTGTGATGTTTATGGTTTCACTTCCTTTTTGGACCCTGACAGGAAGTGACATAGATAAAGGCAAAGCATTTTAAACGGTTGCCGTGCCGACCATGTTATGTCAATGAGAAATGAGTCAAAGTGCTCTGGAGCTTTACCTTTATCTCTGTCACCTCCTGTCAGCAGCTTAAACTTTCTGATAACTTTTCAGGCCAACATTTCTCCATTAAACTGTTGCCTCACTGAAATAAAATGATGATTATTTCTTACAGGTGTTATTTAGATGTTACCCATCTAAATAAGGATTAAACCCAATGTACTTTCAGGCCTGTTGACTTGACTTTGACAGAGCCATTTAAACAACTGATGGCCCGGGTCAGGGGAGGCGGAGCCTCCGGACTTAAAGGGGAAATTGACACAAAACATCATCAAATCTTATTTTTGTTGTTTGCTTATATGGGCTAAAGCTATGAACTTGTGAAGCCCCGCCTTCATCTAATACACCCAAATCTAAGAGGTCACAGCTTATAGGCCAGTGTAGTGCCTCATTTGAAAGCTAAGACCTACAAAAGTCATCTGCCATAACTTTACTCCAACGCCCTCGACATCCGTTTACTCCACTGTTGATTTTATTCAAGATGAAGAACATGAGCAACATCAGAGAAATAAATGACCTACATGTGTTTTTGTGATGATCGTTTCTGTATCAGGTCATGAAAAACACTCTTTTAATGAAAAGTGTTTTATTTGATGGACCATTTTTCCTATTTTTGTCTGGCAAGTTCAAATACAGATCAAATGATTCTTTTTTCTTAAAACAAAGACCTATTTTAAATATGAATCTATCCATTTCGACTGGAGAAACAGTTACTTTTATTCAATAAAGTGTAGAACCGTTTTAGGCCTTTTTTAGTTATTTCAGAAGCAGATTATTGTTATAGTTTGAGTGTTTGGAATAAAATCACACATTCACATATCTGTGCCCAATAAAATCTATGAAATACAGAGAGTGCTTCTCCAGAACAAGAGGAAATGGACATTATTGATAAAGTAAATGAGCGCTTTGTTTGAACCGGGTCATGACCTGGTGAAACGCCCACAAATGTATAATATTTATGGGCTTTGTAAATGTTTGTAAATCATAGCATCAGGGCAGCCTGGCTGTCGTCAGACTAAATATCACAAGTTATATTTAGTGTGGGGACCACCAGTTCATGTTCTGGTAGGAGAGGTGTGGTTTACGATCGTCCATATTCGTTTATTGGGCTGAATGTCTCTCATGCGTCTGCAGTAGCCACAGCCAATCGTATCATCGTATCATGACGTGTGACGTACCCGCTGTGAACTTTCAGCGAAACTATTTAGAACACCGTCTAAAGCTTGATCAAGAGCTGGAGTCGCTGCTGTCATGTTGGATCAGTAAATAAACTTTGTCTAAAAATGTTTTATCCGTAAATAGACCACAAGCTTCCGTATATCGAATAGCTCGTCATCGTCTCGCTGTCCCTCCTTGTTCTGTGATTGGTCCCAAATCCATGCGAAAATTTGGGCCGTGGTCCCCAGGCTGTTGTACAGTTTGAAATGATTGGAGCGCACACAGTAGCATGGCGTTAGCCAGGCTAGCATCGGGGCGGGAGGGGGCTTTACCCAGCCCGGCCCAAATGAGTGTAAACGTGCACATCCACAAAGACAGATTTTGACTTACATTTGTGAACTTTTATTCCGCAATTGCTGTGTCACCATTTACTGTAAAGTGATCGTCTTTGTTTTTGTAAAGTCCCTCTTTCCCAGATCTCTAGTATTCTCCCACTTGAGGAGATTGAGCCTTTACTTTTGAAAATTATCTTCCTTATGAGAAGATCTTTCTGGTTTAAGAGGGGAGGGAATTGATTGTTTACTTTCTCTCCTCACTTTGCAAACTTACGGACTATCACTTTAAAAACAGAGCTGTTAAATAAATAATAGACACATTTGTATTATTTCTGCTGCTACACTGTGCAACTGTTGAAGGCCCTGCACATGGCGTTATGTGTGAAAATGAAGAGTCCAATATGGCCATAGCCTTGTTCTGTTGGCCCTCAGTCACTTGTTTGGCCCTGCAGATTCAGACCCTCTTGTGATGCCTCTGAAGCCCTCCAGGGGCTGGACTGAGGATTCTTGATGAAACCAATGATTGGATAGTTTGAGCCTAAATTCTTCTCTTTATCATTTGATTGTTGAACATTTGCTTCTGCAGCGGCCATGCAGATCAAACTCAAACAACACTACCCATTAGAGCCACACTGTTCCACTAACTATCAGTCTGTTTCCCTTCCCACGGCCAGGCTTTAGAAAAATCTCATCTCATGTTGCCCTCCTGTAACCATGGAAACCGGGGATCGTCAATCTCGCCCTCGTTCCGTTTTAAATGCGCACGTTTCCACCAATTTTACGCACATGCTCTGCTCGCTTTGAAGTCTCCCCCAATGCGTAAACGTGTAAGTGCGCGCTACCGCGGAGAGATGAAGGCGAGAGTTGTAATTACATCAAGGCTGCTACGCTAACCGCTAGCTCCTGATGCTGCTGCCTGCGGGGGGAAACAACAGACACGAGCCGAGCCAAAAGAGCAGCTTCCCCGCGACACAACCGCCTCTAAAACGGCCAAAGAGAAGGAGACCCGCGGAGGCGCGCACAGTCAGCTCCAGCGCGAGCAGCAGTCTGGGGTTTCCCCTAGCAGAGAGAAAAAAAAACTTCTTGACTTCAAGCTCGCAACCGCTGGAAGATTCTACTCCACTGGGGAGCGTTGTCAACAAAAGTCGGAGGAAAGCCGCGGTGTCGGAGGGATCGGACTGCGCTTACCTTCGTGTGCGTCCTGCCTGGACAACGGAACAGCGCGACACTGGCAGCGGGCGTGACAGAGCAGGCTCCCCGGCTGAGGAGGGCTTCAGCTGGAGGACTGATCCACCAGGGCCCGGAGGAAAGAGCAGGAGCCAGGAGGGGGGGGATACCAGCGGGGGGAGAGGGAGGGAGGAGGGGAGAGGGAGGGCCCCGGCCGTCACGTCTCCAGCAGGACATGATGTCAGGAGCCCTGGGCCGGTCTAAACCTCTGGAGGGCCGACCTAAAACCGACACTTCTAACGGCAACCTTTGTTAGGATTCTGTTTCTAAGTAGCAAACATTAAGAACACAGCTTTCTTTTCCTCATGCCCTCATCTCCACCCCCTCCCCTAAAGTCTTCATCCTTTTAACCCTTCAATTGCAGCACAGGCCATAACACAGTCACATGCAACGTGACTTTTGAACCGGTTTAGATCACTGAATCATTCTGGAGCTTTTTTCTGGAAACTCTATCACATTTAGCCTGTTGAAGCAGGACTAGATTTTCTAAGCATCACTTTTCAACAGTGCGTTCCTTCATGACACATGCAGAACAACAGCAACATACTTTCCCTTTATCTGTAACGCCACAACGCAACGATACAAGTGATCGGATCGTAGTAAAAATGTTACTTCAAATACTGAATTCTTCGTAGAGATCAAAATAACACATTGGTTTTATTATATTTGGCACAATTAAAAATGCTACGACAGGTTCAGGAGCGGGTGTGCGTGACGTCGACTAAAATATTAATTTAATCTTAATTTTAGTCAAAGTGAAATTTTTGACGACTAAAATTGGACTAAAACTAAATTAAATGTCCAGATATTTTAGTCGACTAAAATAAGACGAAATAAAAACGAAAAGGAGAAACTAAAATCATCCAAACTTCTATTGACCGACTGAAAGAGCCTCAGATCATTTACAATCATTGCTAACGCAGTAACCGCCATTTGCAAAACGTCACCTATGATATTTTGGGACTTCCCCGTGTCAAGAGGAAGCAGGACTCACCACAGACGGCTTCAAACACATGTGCACACACACACAGCGGCCCTGGGTTCGATTCCCACTGGGCGGGGCCTTTCTGTGGAGTTTGCACATTCTCTTCATGTCTCTGGACACTAAAACATGTACAATGGGCAAGGATGAATGAGAGTGTGAGTGTGGGACAGCGGATTCAAATTAGCCCATGTGCTTTAACATACACTGTTCTGACCAAAGAAACAAATAAAGAAATAAACCAGGACTAAACCAGGACTAAACCAGGACTAAACCAGAACTAAATCAGGGCTAAACTAGGACCAAACCAGAACTAAACCAGGACTAAACCAGGACTTAACCAGGACTAAACTAGGACCAAACCAGAACTAAACCAGGGCTAAACCAGGACTAAGCCAGAACTAAACCAGGACTAAACCAGGACTAAGCCAGAACTAAACCAGGACTAAACCAGGACCAAACCAGAACTAAACCAGGGCTAAATCATGACTAAACCAGAACTAAACCAGGACTAAACCAGGACTAAGCCAGGGCTAAACCAGGACTAAGCCAGAACTAAACCAGGACCAAACCAGAACTAAACCAGGGCTAAACCAGGACTAAGCCAGAACTAAACCAGGACTAAACCAGGACTAAACCAGGACTAAACCAGAACTAAACCAGGACTAAACCAGGACTAAGCCAGGGCTAAACCAGGACTAAGCCAGAACTAAACCAGGACCAAACCAGAACTAAACCAGGGCTAAACCGGGACTAAGCCAGAACTAAACCAGGACTAAACCAGGACTAAACCAGGACTAAACCAGGACTAAACCAGAACTAAACCAGGACTAAACCAGGACTAAGCCAGGGCTAAACCAGGACTAAACCAGAACTAAACCAGGACCAAACCAGAACTAAACCAGGGCTAAACCAGGACTAAGCCAGAACTAAACCAGGACTAAACCAGGACTAAGCCAGGGCTAAACCTGGACTAAGCCAGAACTAAACCAGGACTAAACAGGGACTAAACCAGGGCTAAATCAGGACTGAACCAGGACTAAACCAGGAATAAAACAGGACTTACACAGGACTAAGTCAAGACTAAACCAGGAACAAAACAGGAATAAAACAGGACTAAACCAGGACTAAACTAGGACTAAACTAGCACTAAAGCAGGACTAAACCAGGATTAAACCAGAACTAAACCAGGATTAAACCAGGACTGAACCAGGCCTAACTCAAGACTAAACCAGGACTAAACCAGGACTAAACCATGGCTAAACCAGGACTAAACCAGGACTAAACTAGCACTAAAGCAGGACTAAACCAGGATTAAACCAGAACTAAACCAGGATTAAACCAGGGCTAAACCAGGAATAAAACAGGAATAAAACAGGACTAAACCAGGACTAAACCAGGACTAAACCAGGACTAAACTAGGACTAAACCACGACTAAACCAGGACTATTTCAAGACTAAACCAGGACTAAACCAGAACTAAACCAGGACTAAGTCAGGACTAAGTTAGGACTAAACCAGGAACAAAACAGGAATAAAACAGGACTAAACCAGGACTAAACTAGGACTAAACTAGCACTAAAGCAGGACTAAACCAGGATTAAACCAGAACTAAACCAGGATTAAACCAGGACTGAACCAGGCCTAACTCAAGACTAAACCAGGACTAAACCAGGACTAAACCATGGCTAAACCAGGACTAAACCAGGACTAAACCAGGACTAAGTCAGGACTAAACCAGGACTAAACCAGGACTAAACCAGGACTAAACTAGGACTAAACCACGACTAAACCAGGACTATTTCAAGACTAAACCAGGACTAAACCAGAACTAAACCAGGACTAAGTCAGGACTAAGTTAGGACTAAACCAGGAACAAAACAGGAATAAAACAGGACTAAACCAGGACTAAACCAGAACTAAACTAGGACTAAACCATGACTAAACCAGGACTAAACCAGAACTAAACCAGGACTAAGTCAGGACTAAGTTAGGACTAAACCAGGACTAAACCAGGACTAAACCATGACTAAACCAGGACTAAACCAGGGATAAAACAGGACTAAACCAGGACTAAACCAAGAACAAAACAGGAATAAAACAGGACTAAACTAGGACTAAAACAGAACTAAACTAGGACTAAACCAGGACTAAACAAGGACTAAACCAGGACTAAACCAAGAACAAAACAGGAATAAAACAGGACTAAACCAGGACTAAAACAGAACTAAACTAGGACTAAACCGGGACTAAACACGAACTAAATCAGGACTTAACCAGGACCAAACCTGAACTAAACCAGGGTTAAACCAGGACTAAACAGGGACTAAACCAGGGCTAAACCAGGACTAAACAGAGACTTTGACTGATTTAGGACTCAAAGACCGGTTTGAGCAGGCCTGGATGCAGGAATAAGCCGTGGCTAAGAAACTAGTCTAAAGCAGGTCCAGCCCTGGAGGTGGTGAGGTGGGACTTCCTCTCTTTGTTCTGGCACTTCCAACCTGACTCTGAGTGTGACTCCTCTAACCCACAACCAACAAACAGAGCTGAGTTTTCTCCATGAACCTGCCCCAGGATCTGGACCTCGGAGTCTCCCCTCTGGGATGTGTAGTGTCAGTGCCATAATTCTGTGCATAAACTTTGAATGACCAAATCAACCAAAATGAATGTTTAGGTCGTCTGAGCAGAGGCAGACGATGGGACATAGATGTTGGTCCTTCTAATCTCCACTGGAAGACGATGTGGGACAAGGTGAAATTGACTTCAAGAAACCCCAACCAACAACGTACTCACGTGCTCACAGATCTTACGTAAAAACATCAAATGAAACTGTGATATGACCGGTTCTGTTCATTACCTTTATGGACAGAATTTCTAGGCGCAGCCAGGGGCCGGAGGGTGTCTGGTTTGGGAGCCTCAGGATCTCATCTCTGCTGTTTGCAGACGATGTTGTTCTGATGGCTTCAACAAACCAGGACCTTCAGCTGCTCCGGGGCGGTTTGCAGCCGAGTGTGTAGTGGCCGGGATGAGGATCAGCACCTCCAAATCCGAGGCCATGGTTCTCCACCGGAAAAAGGTGGCTTCCCCTCTACAGGTCGGTGGGGAGTTCTTACCTCAAGTGGAGGAGTTCAAGTATCTCAGGGTCTGAGTGAGGGACTGATGCGAGCGTGAGATCGACAGACGGATCGGTGCGGCGTCAGCAGTGATGCTGTCGCTGTATCGGTCTGTCGTGGTGAAGAGGGAGCTGAGTCGGGGCAAAGTTCTTGATTTACCGATCGATATACGTTCCCACCCTCACCTATGGTCATGAGATTTGGGTAATGACCGAAAGGACAAGATCACGAATACAAGCGGCCGAAATGAGTTTCCTTCGCAGGGTGGCTGGGCGCACCCTTCGAGATCGGGTGAGGAGCTCAGGAGCTCGGAGTAGAGTCGCTGCTCCTTCACGTCGAAAGGAGCCAGCTGAGGTGGCTAGGCCATCTGTTCCGGATGCCTCCTGATCGCCTCCCGCAGGAGGTGTTCCAGGCATGTCCTAGTGGGACAAGGCCTCGTGGAAGGTCCAGGACACGCTGGTGGGACTATGTCTCCGAGCTGGCCTGGTGTCGCCTCGGGGTCCCCCCAGAACAGCTGGAGGAGGTGTGTGTGGATCAGGAAGTAAGAAGCGGAAGAAAATGGATGGATGGATGATACCTTAGACCAAACCAGGGATACGAGGAGCCCTTAGGGTACTGGAAGAATTAGCAGGGGGTTCTTGGAACTATTTCAGATTTAAAAAAGAAAGTGAAACTGACATTTTGAAAGGAAAAGCTATATTTTACAGGACAATGTATAGTTTTGGGAGTATAATGTTTCTCTTCAGGAATAAACTGCAACGAGCGGGAACACAGAGACCACTAAAGGGTCCAGGATCACGGGAAGCTGCAATTTCTGTAAAAAAGCATTAAAGTAGATTCAAACTGGCATTAAATTGTAATATCCGGGATATTACAACAATGTTCTTTTTTACAGCAGAATTGCTGTAGAATAATAACATTTCCAATACGGGCGCAGAAACACATTGAGAATCCGACTTCGAAAGTGACAGGCTCCTATAAAAATGTGCGGAGTTAAGTTGATTTTGCACATGTGTTCTGCTGTTTCAGGTGAAATAACATTTTCCCAAATGTGAGAACTGAGTCTCCGCTTTTTCATTAATGGTTTACAATTGAGTTTGAAAATATGGAAACACGTAGTTCCCTGTGAGTTCTTCCTCATTTACACAGACTTCGCTTTACAGAAGCTGGAACTGCTTCGGTCCTATAGGTCACAGTCAGTATTCTGTATACTGTAGACTGTGACCTTTGACCTATAGTACCAACACATACAACAAGTGAGAGCTGTTCAATTTTAAAATCTTCAAACGTATTTCATTTTCTATTCTAACATTATTATAGGTGTCGTGTGTTGTAGATGAGAATCACTCACAAAGTCACATGAGCAGGTCCTCCAACCAATCAGACGCCCAGGCCTTCTTCCCAGTGAGTTCATTTAGAAGCACCTCTCTAGAATATTCTCAAAGCTAATAATAAATATTTGTTTTAACCTCACACAACTCCGAAGGAAAGCAGAGTTCAACAACAGGTGCTCCAGTCTCCAAAATCACTATAGGAGGTAAAGCTCTGACTCACAGCTTAAAGGTAAAGCTCTAACTCACAGCTTAAAGGTAAAGGTCTAACTCACAGCTTAAAGGTAAAGCTCTAACTCACAGCTTAAAGGTAAAGTTCTAACTCACAGCTTAAAGGTAAAGCTCTAACTCACAGCTTAAAGGTAAAGCTCTAACTCACAGCTTAAAGGTAAAGCTCTAACTCACAGCTTAAAGGTAAAGCTCTAACTCACAGCTTAAAGGTAAAGCTCTAACTCACAGCTTAAAGGTAAAGTTCTAACTCACAGCTTAAAGGTAAAGTTCTAACTCACAGCTTAAAGGTAAAGCTCTAACCCACAGCTTAAAGGTAAAGTTCTAACTCACAGCTTAAAGGTAAAGTTCTAACTCACAGCTTAAAGGTAAAGTTCTAACTCACAGCTTAAAGGTAAAGTTCTAACTCACAGCTTAAAGGTAAAGTTCTAACTCACAGCTTAAAGGTAAAGCTCTAACCCACAGCTTAAAGGTAAAGTTCTAACTCACAGCTTAAAGGTAAAGTTCGAACTCACAGCTTAAAGGTAAAGCTCTAACTCACAGCTTAAAGGTAAAGTTCTAACTCACAGCTTACAGGTAAAGTTCTAACTCACAGTTTAAAGGTAAAGCTCTAACCCACAGTTTAAAGGTAAAGTTCTAACCCACAGTTTAAAGGTAAAGTTCTAACTCACAGCTTAAAGGTAAAGCTCTAACTCACAGTTTAAAGGTAAAGCTCTAACTCACAGCTTAAAGGTAAAGTTCTAACTCACAGCTTAAAGGTAAAGTTCTAACTCACAGCTTAAAGGTAAAGTTCTAACTCACAGCTTAAAGGTAAAGTTCTAACTCACAGCTTAAAGGTAAAGGTCTAACTCACAGCTTAAAGGTAAAGTTCTAACTCACAGCTTAAAGGTAAAGTTCTAACTCACAGCTTAAAGGTAAAGCTCTAACCCACAGCTTAAATGTAAAGTTCTAACTCACAGCTTAAAGGTAAAGTTCGAACTCACAGCTTAAAGGTAAAGCTCTAACTCACAGCTTAAAGGTAAAGGTTTAACTCACAGCTTAAAGGTAAAGGTCTAACTCACAGCTTAAAGGTAAAGGTCTAACTCACCGCTTAAAGGTAAAGCTCTAATTCACAGCTTAAAGGTAAAGTTCTAACTCACAGCTTAAAGGTAATGTTCTAACTCACAGCTTAAAGGTAAAGTTCTAACCCACAGCTTTAAGGTAAAGTTCTAACTCACAGCTTAAAGGTAAAGTTCTAACTCACAGCTTAAAGGTAAAGTTCTATCCCACAGTTTAAAGGTAAAGTTCTAACTCACAGCTTAAAGGTAAAGCTCTAACTCACAGCTTAAAGGTAAAGTTCTAACCCACAGTTTAAAGGTAAAGTTCTAACTCACAGCTTAAAGGTAAAGCTCTAACTCACAGCTTAAAGGTAAAGCTCTAACTCACAGCTTAAAGGTAAAGTTCTAACTCACAGCTTAAAGGTAAAGTTCTAACCCACAGCTTAAAGGTAAAGTTCTAACTCACAGCTTAAAGGTAAAGTTCTAACTCACAGCTTAAAGGTAAAGTTCTAACTCACAGCTTAAAGGTAATGTTCGAACTCACAGCTTAAAGGTAAAGTTCTAACTCACAGCTTAAAGGTAAAGTTCTAACTCACAGCTTAAAGGTAAAGTTCTAACTAACAGCTTAAAGGTAAAGTTCTAACCCACAGCTTAAAGGTAAAGTTCTAACCCACAGCTTAAAGGTAAAGTTCTAACCCACAGTTTAAAGGTAAAGTTCAAACTCACAGCTTAAAGGTAAAGTTCTAACCCACAGTTTAAAGGTAAAGTTCTAACTCACAGCTTAAAGGTAAAGTTCTAACCCACAGTTTAAAGGTAAAGTTCAAACTCACAGCTTAAAGGTAAAGTTCTAACCCACAGCTTAAAGGTAAAGTTCTAACTCACAGCTTAAAGGTAAAGTTCTAACCCACAGTTTAAAGGTAAAGTTCTAACTCACAGCTTAAAGGTAAAGGTCTAACTCACAGCTTAAAGGTAAAGTTCTAACTCACAGCTTAAAGGTACAGCTCTAACTCACAGCTTAAAGGTAAAGTTCTAACTCACAGCTTAAAGGTAAAGTTCTAACTCACAGCTTAAAGGTACAGCTCTAACTCACAGCTTAAAGGTAAAGTTCTAACTCACAGCTTAAAGGTAAAGTTCTAACTAACAGCTTAAAGGTAAAGTTCTAATTCACAGCTTAAAGGTAAAGCTCTAACCCACAGCTTAAAGGTAAAGTTCTAACTCACAGCTTAAAGGTACAGCTCTAACTCACAGCTTAAAGGTAAAGTTCTAACTCACAGCTTAAAGGTAAAGTTCTAACTCACAGCTTAAAGGTAAAGTTCTAACTCACAGCTTAAAGGTAAAGTTCTAACTAACAGCTTAAAGGTAAAGCTCTAACTCACAGCTTAAAGGTAAAGCTCTAACTCACAGCTTAAAGGTAAAGCTCTAACTCACAGCTTAAAGGTAAAGCTCTAACTCACAGCTTAAAGGTAAAGTTCTAACTCACAGCTTAAAGGTAAAGTTCTAACTAACAGCTTAAAGGTAAAGCTCTAACTCACAGCTTAAAGGTAAAGCTCTAACTCACAGCTTAAAGGTAAAGTTCTAACTCACAGCTTAAAGGTAAAGTTCTAACTCACAGCTTAAAGGTAAAGGTCTAACTCACAGCTTAAAGGTAAAGTTCTAACTCACAGCTTAAAGGTAAAGTTCTAACTCACAGCTTAAAGGGAAAGCTCTAACTCACAGCTTAAAGGTAAAGTTCTAACTCACAGCTTAAAGGTAAAGCTCTAACTCACAGCTTAAAGGTAAAGTTCTAACTCACAGCTTAAAGGTAAAGTTCTAACTCACAGCTTAAAGGGAAAGCTCTAACTCACAGCTTAAAGGTAAAGCTCTAACTCACAGCTTAAAGGTAAAGTTCTAACTCACAGCTTAAAGGGAAAGCTCTAACTCACAGCTTAAAGGTAAGGCTCTAACTCACAGCTTAAAGGTAAAGCTCTAACTCACAGCTTAAAGGTAAAGCTCTAACTCACAGCTTAAAGGTAAAGTTCTAACTCACAGCTTAAAGGTAAAGTTCTAACTCACAGCTTAAAGGTAAAGGTCTAACTCACAGCTTAAAGGTAAAGTTCTAACTAACAGCTTAAAGGTAAAGCTCTAACCCACAGCTTAAAGGTAAAGTTCTAACCCACAGTTTAAAGGTAAAGTTCTAACCCACAGCTTAAAGGTAAAGTTCTAACCCACAGCTTAAAGGTACAGTTCTAACCCACAGTTTAAAGGTAAAGTTCTAACCCACAGCTTAAAGGTAAAGTTCTAACTCACAGTTTAAAGGTAAAGTTCTAACCCACAGTTTAAAGGTAAAGTTCTAACCCACAGCTTAAAGGGAAAGTTCTAACCCACAGTTTAAAGGTAAAGTTCTAACTCACAGTTTAAAGGTAAAGCTCTAACTCACAGCTTAAAGGTAAAGTTCTAACTCACAGTTTAAAGGTAAAGATCTAACCCACAGTTTAAAGGTAAAGCTCTAACTCACAGCTTAAAGGTAAAGTTGTAACTCACAGCTTAAAGGTAAAGTTCTAACTCACAGCTTAAAGGTAAAGCTCTAACTCACAGCTTAAAGGGAAAGTTCTAACTCACAGCTTAAAGGTAAAGCTCTAACTAACAGCTTAAAGGTAAAGTTCTAACTCACAGCTTAAAGGTAAAGTTCTAACTCACAGCTTAAAGGTAAAGCTCTAACTCACAGCTTAAAGGTAAAGCTCTAACTCACAGCTTAAAGGGAAAGTTCTAACTCACAGCTTAAAGGTAAAGCTCTAACTAACAGCTTAAAGGTAAAGTTCTAACTCACAGCTTAAAGGTAAAGTTCTAACTAACAGCTTAAAGGTAAAGTTCTAACTAACAGCTTAAAGGTAAAGCTCTAACTCACAGCTTAAAGGTAAAGTTCTAACCCACAGTTTAAAGGTAAAGTTCTCACCCACAGCCTAAAGTATCGCTGCCTGAGGAGGAACACTGTTGAGGGAAGTACATACACTAAGTGCTTTCCTCTCGTTCTTCTTACTCTGGGTGTCTGTGTTGGAGTAAACCTGGGTCATGTTAGCATCTGGAGAGTGATAACCTTTAATAAAAGAGAGTGATGGACAAAACCATACAGAATAAAAAAAAAGCTTACCCAGCATCAAGAACAAGAGGTTCATTTAAATGAAATCTGAAGTCTTTATGTCTGAAAAGGTTATAACAAATAGCTAATATAAGGGCATCACTTTAGATATAGTAACTTTAATTCAGTGTAGCACTCTCAGTCCCACTGACAGAAGAGTGAAACCATGAAAACTTCGCTCATATCCTTAGACATACTTTACATCGGAATAAATCACTTTGCACCAAACAATATGCCTTATACAGTGATGAAAATCAGAACTGTCTACTTCATGATTACTCTTCGAAAAATAATAATAAAAAAAATAACAATCAATTTATTTATTTATTGTTTTTTTTATATACTGTCAAAATCCTGTGGAAGTGAGTCCCTCTGCTGCCTGTGTCAGCTCCGCCCCCTTCCTGCTCCGTCTGTAGCTCCACCTTGCTGAGCTGTGAGGAGGAGCTACAGACTCCAGACGAGTCTCACACCGCGCTCACACCGACAGCGGCGGAAGAGAGGAGAGCGGCGAGCTTCCATTCATTCCCTCTGCTTCCCGGCGACCGGAAAGAAGCCACCGGAAATCCACAGGAGAGCGGCCCGATACCAGTGGCCGGAGCCGCGACTGGCGTTGGAGTTATTGTAACGGAAGTGGAGCCAGCTGAGCCAAGGATAGGTCCCTTTAGCAGAGGAGGTCCAAGGCCAAACCAGATGTGTGTCAGCATCCGCCATGATAAGAAGCCTCCGAATAGGGCTGTCAGTAAGGAAGTAGTAGTAGTAGGAAAAGGAGCCTCAATGCTAACTATCATAGCCACTTTAGCATAGGGACCTCTGGTGCTAACTAACCACCCCCCTCGCCCCCACCCTAGAGTGACTCTTGCGCAGCCACTGTTGATTGACAGGTGCACATTTAATAAATAAAATATGGAATACGATTCTGCAAAAGCCAAACTTTATAAAAGTGACAAAATACTTATTAGAGCCACCACAGTCACATGTCAGTGTTAAAGAGCCGCCTCAGTAAACGGCTTAAATGAAGACAGTTTAGTAGAAACTTAAGCCACATGGATCATTTGCTACGGTAGCTTCATGAAACAGCTGTTGAGTGAAAATAACACTAAAGGGAAATGTGACGGCTCATCCGGATTTTTCTTTTTTCTCTCCTTAAATGTCTTTATTTGGACACTATGTTGTTGCATATACTATACAGTAGGGGGCGACATGCGCTTTTGTTTGCCTGCAGTCTGCCAATAACCTTAAAGAAGAAGAACAGCTGTTGGTGATGTCACTTCCCCTTCCCCTGGGTAAGGACGGTTGAATTGGATAAATGCTACTGAAGCTTTAGTTCTGCATAGAGATCTAACAGTCGACCCCATGAAAGGTTAAGGGTCAGGAGCTAGAGGCTATAATTTGATGGTTTTGGACGGGAGCGGGTGTTCTTGATTTAACTTCTTTTTCATATTACTTCAGATCACAGTGTGTACTATGTTCTTAAAAACCTTTCTAGAGTCTTTTTTATTTCTTTAGTGAATATTATGGAGATGTACTGTCTGACAGAACCTGTGGTATCAGCTCCCTCTACTGTGCATGTAGTGACACTGCGCTTCTTCTGGGCTCCAGTTTGGTGATGCCAAGATCTCAGATGGTTTCATAGTTTCTTTTACGTTTATGTCATTTATTTAAGGGTTGTATTTATTTTGAGAGGTATATTTTAAAAGCTTGTTTGTATTTTCTCACATTTGAACTTAATTGTCTTTGTGATCATTTCAGTCAGACAGATGCGGTTTGATTTATTTTGGAAAATTGCCTTTTTAAATACGTTTATGTGGCTTAACTGTGTGAAACCAGTTTGTCAGTAAATGTTTTTGTCTTTACACTGTGTTTTGAATCACACTGATGATTATGTAAAAGGACGCTCCAGGATCAATTGTTTGGAAGCTTTTCATTGCTGACGGACCTATGAAACAATGGTCATGGACAGTGTTTGGAACAGCGCTGTTTAAAAGAACGGCGTTAGGTGACGACGTTTCAGTAACGAGGTAATCGGATTCATTACTCTCCTCGTCGTTACAACGACGTTATCGTTACTGGGTAAACAGAGTGGCATGGGCTGAATGAAGCACCGCCGTGTCAGCACGGGGAGGGCAGTGGAGAGGGTGGAACCTAAACGCGCACATCTGACTGTCCGTCCTGAGTTCTGCATCGCGCTTTCTGCTCCATAAACTACTCATGTCCCCGCCCCACTTACATTAATAAAACAGCGGCGCAAATACAATACTATTCAGTCACAGGGGCCTCCTGTTGTGAAAACAGCAACAACAACAAAATCTAAATTCTTTGACATATAGCAAGTTTTTTTTTTTTAAACAGCAACGCAAATTACTTTTATTACAGAGTAATTCAGTTACTAACTCAGTTACTTTTTGGAAAAAGTAGTGAGTAACTATAACTAATTACTTTTTTAAAAGTAACGTTCCCAACACTGGTCATGGAGCGTTGCAGAGATCACTGTGATGGAAAGTAAACGCACCAGTCTGACCCTCATACTGCCGCCCGGTCACTAAAAACTTCCACTTTTTGTCCATCTTGAAGTAGTTTTTAACCATCGATGGCAGGAAAACCTGCTGTGTCAGTGAACCCCAGGAGTGGGGCTGGTCGTCCCTATTACTGTTCATACTGTTTTTGGCATTAGCATGAATTTGGAAAAACAAATGTAACTTTTTGTTTCTTTCTTCTTGTTTCTTGTGATAAAAGACACCCTAGTTTTTTAGATGCTCACCAACAAACGACTCCTCAAAAGTCCTCCACAATGTGACAACCTACCATCAACAGTTTGACCCAGCTCTCTCACGCGGCTTTAGCTCAAAGCTCAATTATTGTTCTGATCTATTGCTTTTTCCTCAATAGAAGATTTTTCAGATTCTAATCACCTTCTAAGACGAACACATTAGATACAAGAAAGACATTCTCATTCTCTTGTTGAGTGAATGAAACATATGTGTTCAATATGTTCAATAACAATATGGAGTCACAGCGCCCCCTAGTGCGGCTGTAAAAAGCAACGTGACAACAGCCTGTGTGACAAACAGCCCCAGTCTCCCCGACGGAGACAGAGGCGCACACAGGTAGAGCAGAGGGAGGGGGGCGTGGTCAGAGGTACACACACATACAGCAGAGGGAGGGGGGCGGGGTCAGAGGCACACACAGGTAGAGCAGAGGGAGGGGGGCGGGGTCAGAGGCGCACACACATACAGCAGAGGGAGGGGGGCGGGGTCAGAGGCGCACACACATACAGCAGAGGTGCAGGACAGAGGGAGTCAGTGTGAGTCCGAGACGCTGGACCACCTCACACAGGTAAGACTCAGACTCAGTACTTTGTGTTTCAGCTGGAGAGGGTTTTGTCTGGCTCACGGAGCCATTACAGTTTTTTTTTTTTTTTTGTTTAAAGCTGGGCAGGTCATATTTGACCAAGGATTTATCAGTTCTCAGTTAAAAACCTGCTATTTGAAATGTGTAGAAAAAACACCCACTTTCTTCCTGTTAAAACCATTTTCAGTCCCATTGTCTTCATTGAATCACTTATTCCTACGTGCCGCTGTCACAATACAGTACATGAAAAAAAATGTCAGGAGAATGTCAGGAGAATAAATTCTCCTGAAAAGACATTTTCCAGAAGCTCATGTACTGTATTTAGTGTATTAATTAAGTATTAATTTAGAGACATCCTTTTGAAACTTTATGAGAAAAACAATATATTGCATTGTTTTGTCATTTTATGTTTTCACATAAAAATAAGGCGTTTTATGCATAAAAATGCCCAAAATTTTCTTTTTTTTCCTCCACCAAATCTGAATATTGTATCGAGCCAGGTTTCAATGTATGTTTTTTGTTTTGTGACACATTTGTTACAAAGACTTTTCCAGAGGGGAGTTTGGATATCTTGTTCAGTGTTCAATTTGTTTTTTGAAATTCAAAACGCAATAAAACAGGCTAGGAATTAGATATTAAAAAATCCCTCAGGAAAACCCTTCAAAATATTGTTCAGTCTAAGACTGGGAAGTTCGAAGTCTGTTGGTGCTACTGACGTGGAGAGATATGTGAGAAAATGTCTCTTGAAATTACAATTTTCCATATAGATATACAGAGAAACATTGAGTTTTTGTGAAAATTATTATTATTATTTTTCAGGTGAAAGTTTAATGTTAAAAACCTGAAAAGAATTGAGTTTTGCCTGCAGTGTCAACTACTCAGAGGCTGAGAAGTACTCTTACACAACGTCCTGTGTGGAGGACAAATGGAACAGCACATGGACATCTGTAGATTCTGTATCCTCTCCTCACTGAAGTCTGGAGCAGGAGAATCATGGTGTGGGGCTGGTTGTTTCCTCAGGGCCTGCACAACGTGATATCATCAATAGAAGAATTTATTCAAATGTTTATCAAGATAAACCTGAGACATTCACAACAGTGTGGAACCCCCTGTATGAACCAGCGGTCTGACTCTTCTTCTGCAGCAGTAACTGCTTTCCTGTAGTGACAGATCAGACGTTCACAACAATCAGGATGAATCTCGGACCTTTCCTCTTTACTAAACTGCTCAGACCACATTTTAACAACACAACAACTACAACAGAACAAAATGTTGTGTATTAGTATCTCCAGCATTAGTATCCTCCACATGTACCCTCTGCTGCCCCCTGCTGGTGTCTTCAGCTGAGTCAACGTTGAAGCCCCACACCAGAGGAATCAGAAGGGCTTTGTCCTTTGACCCCCGACACAAAACCGCAGGTCCCCAAAATGCAAGCAGTGGATCTTTAAGGGGGGTCCGGGGGCCATGAGGGAGGCACCAAAGAGGTTGACCACATGTCATTGTCGTAAAAACATGAGTTTGAAATGAATTCTTATTAGTCACAGATAATTGAAAATGGATAAAAAGCTACAAGTAAATGATTTAAAGGCGAGACGCAGCTGGTGGAAATATCTCTATTTCTCTTTAACATCTTAGTCTTAACCTGTTACTTGCTGTCCCACATGCTCAGGAGGATATGGTTAGGTTAAGGGTCAGGGATTAGGGTTATGAATGGCACATGTGGTGTACATTGTGTTTCACTCACACAGATCTTAGGAATATTTTTAGAAACTAAAAGATCTTGGCTTTCAAATGAGGCATCACACTGACATACTGGCTGTAAGCGCACATGTCAATACGTTTAAGCTACTAGCCCTAACTCTGACCCTAAGCTGACAGATGTCAAATATAGAGCAAACTCTGCCGTAGCAAAGTTCATTCACTGATGTTTTATCGACTTGTCTGAAATTGCTCCAACATCCCCACATTTCCCACTCGTATCCTTCATAAATGCTCACATGTTTGATGTCCATGTGACGCATGGAATCCCCCCAACAAGACTTGAACATTTCAGAGACGTTTTCCAAAGGATGTTTTCATTCCACTCTTGCAACAACGTCTCCACTTTAGCATCTCCTACAGACTCCAAACATGTGTTTGAAAGTGGTTTTCAGTGGGACTTTCGTAACTCAAGCTTGTTTTATTGAGCTAAAAGCCCTTAAATATTGCGAGCTGAGGGAAGGTCATGAACGCTAAATGAGAATAATAAGGGGGCTAATGTGGATCCTTGGGGAAGACCAGTAGGAAGCTGGAGGGCGGCAAACGTCATGCCTTTGGTTGTATCGGAGAGAAATGAAAAGTCCTAATCTGGAGAGCAGAATATTGTGCTTTACTGTGTTTTTTTCCACCTCCCCCTGGTCCAGCAGCGCTTACATGGTCTGAGTGATCGGCTCTGAAGGGCATAAGGCTCAGTGTTTAGGTGATTTAGGTGATTTGTTTTGCTACGCACTTTTCCGGGGATTGTTTAGATGCTGGGAAGGATACTCATGCATTTTCTGTATTTGACCATGGAGAGAGGATCTCATCTTTCGAAAATGTCCATAGTCCAGGGAACATACAGTGCTTTATGTAAAATACATAACTCTGTTTCTTAAACAGAAGTGAAGTGTTAACCTATGTGGGTGGGTTTAGTTTTGTGTGTGAAAATGTCCCAGTTTATCTATGGAACAGTGTCTGAGAAAGTCCCTAATTATATAAAAAAATGTTTCACTGTCCTCAAGACCAGTTAGTTTGGTATCCCATTGAATTTGCGGGATTGCAGTTGCAAAATGTGGATATTTGTTTTTGGGAATTCCAGTGGTTTCACTGTTTGTAACCATGTTCCCCTGTGAGATTATTGTCTGATAGACCTGTCAGCATATTCAAAATCTTCGCTCTGTCTGTGAATATACAGACCATAGACAATCGGTCACGTTCACTTTCTAGAATGTGATGATGTCATAATCTCTGATGAAGGGCAGGGACTAAAACAATTTTATGGGAGCGAATTGTAAGAAATCTCCAAAAGGAACATTGACATATTGTACCTCATCATGATTCAGAGCCACAGATCCACCACATTATTCTTTATGACTGAAAGGTCTTTCATCGGGCCAACATCCCGCTCATTTTTGTAAACATTGTCACCACTTTTGGAGAAAATAATTGGAGCACGCTGAGAGTGAGAGAAGAGAAGAGTTTGAACTTTGACACAGTTTTTGTTTCATGGGGATTCTAAACGGGTAGTCTTCCCCAAGTGATACTACATCATCAACTCTAACAAACCTAGTCCAGTCGCCGATCGAGCCTCACTACGAGACTTTTCGTTTCATTCAAGCTTGAGGAGACCTGCATGTTCAGTCTGTCTCCTTCTCCATCCGTCCAATTTTTTCCGCTTTATCCGAGGCCGGGTTGACCAGACTTTCCGATCCATGCAGCCCTCCTCCAGGCTCCAGCTGTTCATTCGGCCTCCTGTATCCATGATCTTGTCCTTTCGGTCAATACCCAGATCTGATGACCAGACTGATACAGCGACCGCATCACCGATCCGTCTGTCCATCTCACGCTCCATCCGTCCCAGACAAGACCCCAAAATACTTGAGCTCCTCCACTTGAGGCGAGGACTCTCCACCGACCTGGAGAGGTGGCCTTGGATATAGAGGTGCCGATTTTCAATATTTTTTCCAAATTTTTCCAAAGCCTGAATAAAGTAAAATAACACGACATCGTAGACGACCTGAAGGGAGACGTGTGCGGGACAAAGTCTATTCTTTTCTCTTGTGACAAAAGTGACAAAAGCCTGTAGTTTAGTTTAATTCATATTAGTGCTGTTAATGGATATTTTTCTAAAATCGTGATTAATCATGCTTGTGAAATTCAACTTTTTGCGATTAATAGTCATTAATTATGCTCATTACTAATGCTTGGGTGACATAAAACAGTCACATTTAAAGCATTTGTTCACATTTCATTCAACAAATATTCACAGTTTCACAGGAACTCCAGTAGTTCTCTGTCAGTTTTGTTACATACAAGCACCTCATCATGTGAAAAGGTTTGAGACTCGTTGGCTTAATATGTAGTAAATATGAATGCTTTGTCTTTCAGGGAATGTGTGTATTCACAAACATGGTAGCCCCAATCAATACACAAGTTGAATTCAGATAAAATACTTTTAGTTATGCCCACAGCTAAAAAGAACTTATTTCTGCCTGGATTTGAACATGTGTCAGTGTTGAGCTCACATTTTCAGATTTTAGCTGCGTAAAACTGAAACACAGCCTCACCGTGTTTAGTCCTGACTCTGAGAACCACCAGGAGACCTGTCCATGAAGTTCTCAGAGCTCCAGGAAGTTCACATGTCTCTCACATGTTTGATTTCTTAGACCATGAAGAGACTTACACAAGCAGA
The DNA here is from genome assembly GCF_951799975.1 of Gobius niger. Lineage (NCBI taxonomy): Eukaryota > Metazoa > Chordata > Actinopteri > Gobiiformes > Gobiidae > Gobius > Gobius niger. The sequence goes on along the minus strand of NC_136860.1, from coordinate 5,101,619 downwards.
GCTGTTTACTGAGAAAGAGAACATGTGGGGCAGATGGTAGGGGGGTTGTCTTATGATAAGGTCGAGGGTTCTCATCCTGGCTCCTACAGGGGCTCACAGTTGTTGTTGCTTTGGGCAAGAGACTTCACCCACCTTGCCTCCATTGTCTGCATACATTGATGTAGTGTTCCTTGACGTACAGTGGGAACCATATGCACTTCATAAAAAGACACATCCTCACTGTCTGTTGGCCATGAAACCAGAATTCACTTTTTTAGGTCAATTAAAATGTAAAAAATATTTCTATTTCAATTTCCAGAAGAATGAGAGAGAGAATTTTCTACACAATTTTTACATATATTTCATTGGTAACATTGCCTTTAAACTGTAAAACTCGGGTCAAACATTTTGGATTCCCTTCCACAAGTTTCTCACAATAGTTGCAGGAGTTTTGGTCCATTCGTCCAAACAGAACTGGTGTATCTGAGACACATTTGTAGCCACCTTGTGTGCCCATGCCTGTTCAGCTCTGCCCATACATTTTCAACTGGACTGAGATCTGGACTTTGTGATGACCACTTAAAAACACTGACTTTGTTTTCCTTAAGACACTTGGTAACACTTTACATTACGGGCCGGTAAGTCTGTGGTGCCTACAGTGGTAATTACAGTGGTAATTGCTAGTAATGACAGTGGTACTTATTGTGGTACTTACAGTGGTACTTACAGTGGTACTTACAGTGGTAAGACACAGAGTTACCACTGTATCTCTCATTACTAAGACATACAGTGGTAATGCTCTTAGTAATGAAGGTTGTACTTCTATTTGCTTTGGTCCTTTAATTGATAGTTTCTAGTAGTTACAGTGATACATCTATGGTACTTATTGGTAATTCAAGGATACTACAGCAGAAATTCATAGGTAGTAAATGTGGTACTTCTACACACAGATGTCATTTCTAGGATTGTGTGACTATAAAACAACATAAATCAGCATTAGGGAAAACAAGAAGTACCTTCATTACTAAGAGTTACCACTGTATCTAGAAGTACATACCTTGTAATTCTCACTATAGTATCCTTTAAATACCACCATAAGTATCATTTAAAGTACCACCATAAGTACCATTGTGTGAACCACTGTAAGTACCACCATAAGTACCATTGCAAGAACCACTGCAAGTACCACCATAAGTACCATTGTAAGTATCACTGTAAGTACCACTGTAAGTACCTAGAATTACCACTGTAAGTACCACCATAAGTACCATTGTAAGTATCACTGTAAGTACCACTGTAAGTACCTAGAATTACCACTGTAAGTACCTAGAATTACCACTGTAAGTACCACCGTAAGCACCATGATAAGTATCTAGAACTACCTCTGTAAGTACAAAAGACTTACCGGCCCGTAATGTAAAGTGTTACCAGACACTTTGTAACCAGTTTGTCCATTTGGACCCATCTGCGCCCGAGCTTTAACTTCCTGGCTGATGTCTTGAGATGTTGCTCCAATATTTCCACATAGAGTTCTTTCTTCATGATGTCATCTATTTTGTGAAATGCACCAGTGTCTCCCAAAGCAAAACAACCCCACAGCATGATGCCCCCCTTCCCCCCCCCCCCCCCCCCCCACCCATTCATAATATTTTTGCCAGACCTCAGGACATGTCTCCAAAAATGAAAGTCTTCATCTTTTTTCTGTTTGAAAACTCCAAACTGTCTTTTTGATGTCTCTTTCGGAGTCAGAGCTTCTTCCTGCAGAGTTCCCTCTCAGCCCATGTCAGTACAGGACTTATTTCACTCTGGATAATGACAAACTCTGACCAGGTTCAGCATCTTCACCAGGTCTTTTGTTCTTGGGTTGATCTTCACATTTCAGACACAGCACGTTCATCTCTGGGACACCGAACCCGCCTTCTTTCTGATCTGTATGATGACTGGTCATTTCCATCATTGTTTGAACCAACGAACCTTAACCTTGTCTGTAAATTACACCCAAGGATGAACCAGACTTAAGCTTCCAAGGTCATGACATGACAATTTGGCTTTCCCAAATTGTTTAAAAGTATAGTAATCTTAGTGTATGTAAAGTTTTGGTTTTGTAAAACGTAACAAAAACATTTCTAAAATATTCCATCTCTCACTCCTCTGACATTTAGCAAATAGAAATATGTTTTTAAATTGTAATTGACTGTAAAAGCGCTGTATAAGTTGAGACTGTTGACCGTGTGATTGTCACCGTAATGCTGGATGTTTCCCATGCCATGGGGTGTGTTTACTTTTGTAAGTAAAGTGAGGGAGCTGTTTCAAATACAAATGAAGTCTTTTTGCTCAGATATGCAGTCGCTGGCTCGGGAGATCCAGAGCTTCTCACGCTCTCGGCTGAAGAAGCAGTGCACGCGTGTGACCTGCCTGAGCGGCCGCAGGATCATCGAAACGTGGAAGGGCTCCAGCATCACAGTGGAGGAGGAGTCCACCCCAGCAGACACCGCCCTGGGCTACGTCCCCGACACCACCTGGGACCTGCAAGTGGGGAGTGTCCGACCTTACCTGCTGCTGGGTGAGTCTGACAACCTGCCCCGCCAACCAGCCCCATCAACCTGCCCCGCCAACCTGCCCTGCCCCATCAACCTGCCCCACCAACCAACCCCATCAACCTGCCCCGCCAACCAGCCCCATCAACCTGCCCCGCCAACCTGCTCCACCAACCTGCCCTGCCCCATCAACCTGCCCCACCAACCAACCCCATCAACCTGCCCTGCCAATCTACCCCATCAACCTGCCCCGCCAACCAGCCCCATCAACCTGCCCCGCCAACCTGCCCCATCAACCTGCCCCACCAACTAACCCCATCAACCTGCCCCACCAACCAACCCCATCAACCTGCCCTGCCAATCTACCCCATCAACCTGCCCCGCCAACCAGCCCCATCAACCTGCCCCGCCAACCTGCCCCATCAACCTGCCCCACCAACTAACCCCATCAACCTGCCCCACCAACCAACCCCATCAACCTGCCCCGCCAACCAGCCCCATCAACCTGCCCCGCCAACCTGCCCCATCAACCTGCTCCACCAACCTGCCCTGCCCTATCAACTTGCCCCACCAACCAACCCCACCAACCTGCCCTATCAACCTGCCCCACCAATCTGCCCCACCAACCTGCCCCACCAACCTGCCCCGCCAACCTGCAGCAGTTAGTGCTTGTGCTTCACAGCTAAAAGGTTCTGGGTTCGATTCCCACCTGGACGGGGCCTTTCTCTTTGGAGTTTGCATGTTCTCCCCGTGTCTGCATAGGTTTCCGACAGGTACTCTGGTTTCCCCTACCACTTAAAACATGTACAATAGGCCACAATGAATGAGAATGTGTTTGAGAGTGTGCATGGGGGACGGTGGATGGAAATTAGCCCAAGGCTACAAACCAGTGTGGCGTGTTTACATGCATGAGACCCATGTATGTTCATTAACACGCACTGTCCCGACCAAATAACCAATGTGGTGGAAGCACAGGGAGAGCAGGGAAGGGACGGGAGAGAGTTCAGCTTCTTGATGGAAGAAGAGGAAGATCTTTATTTATATATAGCCTGATGGATATAACTGTTCTTCAGTCGACTAGACCTGGTCTTCTCCCTGAAGGCATTAGTAATGCACACAGTGATGGAGCTGGTCAGGATGCTCTCTATAGTCCCTCTGTAGAAGAGCCACACAGTGATGGAGCTGGTCAGGATGCTCTCTATAGTCCCTCTGTAGAAGAACCACACAGTGATGGAGCTGGTCAGGATGCTCTCTATAGTCCCTCTGTAGAAGAACCACACAGTGATGGAGCTGGTCAGGATGCTCTCTATAGTCCCTCTGTAGAAGAACCACACAGTGATGGAGCTGGTCAGGATGCTCTCTATAGTCCCTCTGTAGAAGAACCACACAGTGATGGAGCTGGTCAGGATGCTCTCTATAGTCCCTCTGTAGAAGAACCACACAGTGATGGAGCTGGTCAGGATGCTCTCTATAGTCCCTCTGTAGAAGAACCACACAGTGATGGAGCTGGTCAGGATGCTCTCTATAGTCCCTCTGTAGAAGAACCACACAGTGATGGAGCCCATGTGAGAGCACGAGTGAGTGAGGACAGAAATCCTCCGCCCTATCGCACCAACTCATACACAAACATACACGTGAACTCTAGTAAATGAGGTAATGCTCACTGAATATAGGTCACTGTATGTAATGGTCAAATGTCCATAAAGCATATGTGACATGATGAGAGGAATTAACAGTTAATGGTTCATTTCCTTAACAGACGCTGATTGCTTTTCTCGACCAGTGATGTAGTGTGCATGGTCCAGGAGAGCTTCTCTGTGATGTGCACACCCAGGAACTTGGTGCTGGTCACCGTCTCCACTGCAGCACCGTTGATTGTTAGAGGAGCATGCTGACCCGCACTCTTCACCACAATCCCCTTCTCTTCTCCACATTTAGAGAGAGAATCAAGTCCAATCAGATCTATTTCGACAGCAGAAGTATAGAACACTGCGCTCTTTAGAATGCCGTCACACACACGCACTTGAACTCACTTTGTTTCACGCGTGGCCCTGGTCATACTAAAGCCATCTAACCGGGGTCAATGTGATGTCTCAGGTAAAGCGGTGTTCCATTCCCCGCTGTAACATGAGCCTCGAGCAAAGCACCGGCTCTTTGCTCAAAGGCACACACTCAGCAAGTGAAGAGACATAATGACTCAATAACTATCCAGTTACAAATGTTTCCATGGCCTGGACACTCCACCAGCGATCGGCTCTTTTTAAAAAGTCCTTTCACAAGAAACAGCGTGTGAACAGAGCAGAAAGCACAAGCAAACACTTTGAACAAAAATGAAGCTTTATTTGCATGACTTTCATTTCAAAGTTCTAAATGGGTTCCCCTGTAAACATGAGTATATTTCATCAATGGATGTACGTTCTTCTGAGCAAATAGATTTTATTAATGGCTCTTTGAAGAAAGCGGGTGCTTCGCACATCAAATTCATACCAGGTGCGTAGGAGAAGTCGTGCGTAAAGCTCGTAACATGTGAACAAATGTAACTCCCGCACACTGGGAAACTTGCAAAAAGTGGTGTTTATTGCAACGTTTCGGCTCTAGGCCTTCTTCAGGCAAATGGCTCTAGAGTGGTAAAGAGCCACCTTTATAGGGGGGTGGCCGATGACGCAAAAAATGACCGCGTCCAAAATAAAAGGTATACAGGCCATGTAACATAGACACCCAAACCATATCAGTGCACATACAATATATACATGTTCCACTATATACACACACTATATACTTAATCTAAGTCAGATGTAGTACATGTATGGGAAACAAATATCACAGTCAGTCTAAAGAGGGAAAAACCGACTGCGTATATTCATATCACTATGTTCACCTCAGACAGAACAACTGTATCAGGGGCTAAAGCATCATCATGCATTATTTATCATAGATAGACATTCAGGTTGAACTCATCATTTAGACGCTTCAGAGCCAAAGTCTGAAGGGTAAAAATCCAGTAGGCCTCTCGTTGTTTTAAGAGTTTATCGTGATCGCCCCCTCTCGGATGCGGGGGGACACATTCGATCCCACAGAATCGGAGAGCGCTCACGTCATGTTTGGCGTCGCTGAAGTGAACTGCCACAGGGTCATCCCGGTCATTGCGGCGTATTGTACTTTTGTGTTCACTGATTCTCTGTTTCAATTGTCTTATCGTCTTGCCCACATACGCGAGGCCACAGGGACAACGAAGAAGATATATCACGTGTGTAGATGCGCACGTGGTTATACTTCTGATCAAAGTCTTCTTTCCTGTGTGCGGGTGTTGGAAATGGTTTGTTTTCATAGTGTTATTGCACTGTGCGCAGTTGCCACGCCTATAATTCCCGTTTGGAAGCGGGGATAGTAAAGATTGTCTCGAAGTTCTCATAGGTGTGGAGCTGGCATGCACAAGGTGGTCCCTGAGGTTCTTTCCTCTTCTGTTCACAAAAAGAGGTGGATGTTTAAAGGTAGCAGCAAGTTCAGGATCAGATGTAAGGATGTGCCAATGTTTTTTAAAAATGGTCCTGATGGCTGCAGAGTGGGGTGAGCATTGTGTGACACAGGTGAAATGTTCTTTCATTTCTTGCGCTTTCTCCATAAAATCGTTGTGCGTGTGGCAAATTCTCCACAGACGCAAAAATGGACTTATGGGCAAACTCTTCTTGAGAGCGGTGGGGTGGAAACTGGATGCCAATAATAAATTGTTTCCACGTGCGCATCTACACACGTGATATATCTTCTTCGTTGTCCCTGTGGCCTCGCGTATGTGGGCAAGACGATGACGTGAGCGCTCTCCGATTCTGTGGGATCGAATGTGTCCCCCCACCTCCGAGAGGGGGCGATCACGATAGACTCTTAAAACAACGAGAGGCCTACTGGATTTTTACCCTTCAGACTTATGATAAATAATGCATGATGATGCTTTAGCCACTGATACAGTTGTTCTGTCTGAGGTGATGTGAATATATGCAGTCAGTTTTTCCCTTTTTAGACTGACTGTGATATTTGTTTCCCATATGTGTACTACATCCGACTTAGATTAAGTATATAGTGTGTGTATATAGTGGAATATGTATATATTGTATATATTGTATGTGCACTGATATGGTTTGGGTGTCGTTACATGGCCTGTATACCTTTTGTTTTGGACGCGGTCATTTTTTGCGTCATCGGCCACCCCACTTTAAAGGTGGCTCTTTACCACTCTAGAGCCATTTGCCTGAAGAAGGCCTAGAGCTGAAACGTTGCAATAAACTTTTTGCAAGTTTCCCATTAATGGCTCTTTAACATGAGATTCAGCTCCCATTAAAGGGGCAGTACACTCCACTCAAGGTGTTCCATCTGACTTCACGAGGTCCAGGGATAAGAGGATGAGGATGTTCGCACTGACACTGACATAGGGAGGACGTGACCTGAAACGCCGTGCGGGCGACGGGCGAAACAGGTCACCACTGCGCGGGACACCTGAGCCCAGATCAGAGAGAGGACATCTGTCAACCGGTGTGTGACTGCACCAACACTAAACTTGACAAAAACAAACCCTGAAGCTGCTACCACTGCTAAGGCTGGACCCATGTCAAATGAAGCCCTATGGCAGTGGTTCCCAAAGTGGGGTCGGGGGGTACTGTGATGCACTGCATTGGGCTCCCAAAATCTTGTGCAAACACATACAAGAAAAATCCTGATAATTTATTTCTGTAACTAAACACTTTTAAATGAGTGCTTAGTCCACAGTTATTAGCATTTCTAATTTCTATATTGTAGGTCTACAATACATACTGTTTTGAATGGGATTGATTCTTGTAGCAGGGGAGTAATGATGTGACATTCATGACTGAGCGGCTGTTTGGAACGGCTCTTCAAGGAGAACGGTTCGAACCGGATCTCAGTTGTGAAAAGCCGTAAATCCGAGCACTACTGGGGAGCTCCTGTGGCAAGTTGGAATGTACAAGGGAGCTCTGGATTTTTGGAATGGCTGACCTATGGATTAAGTATGGGATGTCACCAGTGTTCATTCTGGCAACATACCTTCATTTACTTTTGGTCTTTTTATGAAAATGTCACTTAATTTTAGAAAAGATTTACTCAAATAATCCTTTTCAATTTTAGGTCGGGTTTTAGTTTTTGCATGTATCCATCCATCCATTTTGTTCCGCTTTATCCGGGGCCGGGTCGCGGGGGCAGCAGTCTCAGCAGAGATGCCCAAACTTCCCGGTCCACACACACCTCCTCCAGCTGTTCTGGGGGGACCCCGAGGCGACACCAGGCCAGCTCGGAGACATAGTCCCACCAGTGTGTCCTGGGCCTTCCACGAGGTCTTGTCCCACTAGGACATGCCTGGAACACCTCGGAGGCATCCGGAACAGATGCCCAAGCCACTTCAGCTGGCTCCTTTCGACGTGAAGGAGCAGCGACTCTACTCCGAGCTCCTCCCGGGTCACTGAGCTCCTCACCCGATCTCGGAGGGTGCGCCCAGCCACCCTGCGAAGGAAACTCATTTCGGCCGCTTGTATTCGCGATCTTGTCCTTTCGGTCATTACCCAAATCTCATGACCATAGGTGATGGTAGGAACGTAGATCGATCGGTAAATCGAGAGCTTTACCCCCCGACAGCGACCGCATCACTGCTGACGTCGCACCGATCCGTCTATCCATCTCACGCTCCATCCGTCTCTCACTCGTGAACAAGACCCAGAGACAGATCCTAGTCGTGGCCCGAGGTGCATTCTTGATCTAAATATTTGTCCCTTGTTTGACGCACACAGCCATAAGTCTCGCCTATCCTTCTGAAAAGGTAGCATATGCTCCGCAGTCATTTGTGAATCTACTGCCTGCTTCTATGGCCCTAATTCTGGGGTGGCCCCTCTGGAAGCCTCTGTCGTCTCCCATACAGCCTCAAAGAAATGTTACAGTTTTAGAGGTTGAACAGCTTCTCACAGCTGCCGCTCCTTCATCAATAGTAAAGTGATGTATGGATGATTTGTTTGTCTCAGGTTCTCAAGACAGCGCCCATGACTTCGCCACTCTACAAAAACACAAGGTGGGCCCAGTACAAGTACTTTTGCTCACGCTTTACAGCAAATCATGTTATGCACCAAGTTTAAACAGTCTAATCACTGTTGTTAATTGTAAATTCTGTATTATGGAGGACTCTAACTGCTAAAACAAAAAAATCAATTAAAACATTAATAAATGTGTTTAATGGCAGATTAACAGATAACTACAAATACTGAAAGAATATGTAATGTTTAGTTGAAACCTGGCATGCACTTTAGTAAGCAGTGTATATACAACCCAGTACGAGTTCACACATTCAAATCTAACGGGTGTCCCTTTGTCTCCGCAGGTGTCCCACATACTGAACGTGGCCTTCGGAGTGGACAATGTCTTCCCCGATCTCTTCATTTACAAAACAGTCAGCATCCTGGACCAGCCCGACACAGACCTGACGCAACACATCCCAGACTGCTGCGGCTTCATTACACAAGCCCGCAATGAGGTGAGTACCTGCGGTGGGGTGAGTACCTGCAGCGGGGTGAGTACATACAACAAGGTGAGTACCCGCAACAGGGTGAGTACCGGCAACAGGGTGAGTACCCGCAACAGGGTGAGTACCTGCAACAGGGTGAGTACCTGCAACAGGGTGAGTACCTGCAACAGGGTGAGTACCTGCGGCGGGGTGAGTACCTGCGGCGGGGTGAGTACCTACAACAAGGTGAGTACCTGCAACAAGGGGAGCATCCGCAACATGGGTGAGTACCTGCAACAGGGTGAATACCTGCGGCGGGGTGAGTACCTGCGGCGGGGTGAGTACCTGCAACAAGGTGAGTACCTGCGGCGGGGTGAGTACCTGCAACAGGGTGAGTACCTGCGGCGGGGTGAGTACCTGCAACAGGGTGAGTACCTGCGGCGGGGTGAGTACCTGCAACAGGGTGAGTACCTGCGGCGGGGTGAGTACCTGCAACAGGGTGAGTACCTGCGGCGGGGTGAGTACCTGCGGCGGGGTGAGTACCTAGAACAAGGTGAGTACCTGCAACAAGGGGAGCATCCGCAACAGGGTGAGTGCCTGCAACGGGGTGAGTACCCGCAACAGGGTGAGTACCTGCAACAAGGGGAGCACCCGCAACAGGGTGAGTACCTGCAACAGGGTGAGTACCTGCAACAAGGGGAGCACCCGCAACGGGGTGAGTACCCGCAACAGGGTGAGTACCTGCAACAAGGGGAGCACCCGCAACAGGGTGAGTACCTGCAACAAGGTGAGTACCTGCGGCGGGGTGAGTACCTGCGGCGGGGTGAGTACCTACAACAAGGTGAGTACCTGCAACAAGGGGAGCATCCACAACAGGGTGAGTACCTGCAACAAGGGGAGCACCCGCAACAGGGTGAGTACCTGCAACAAGGGGAGCACCCGCAACAGGGTGAGTACCTGCAACAAGGTGAGCACCCGCAAGGAGGTGAGTAACCCCAACAGGGTGAGTACCCCCAACAGGGTGAGTACCTGCAACGAGGTGAGTACCCCAAACAGGGTGAGTACCTGAAACGAGGTGAATACCCGTAACAAGGCGTGTGCCCGCATCAAAGTGAGTATCCCCAACGGGATGAGTACCCACAATGAGGTGAGTACCCATGGCGATGTGAGTGCCCGCAACGGGGAGACCACAAGAGCTGGCAGTGAGATTAGAGTCCACAACAAAGTGTGACCCACAGACCGGTGAGCCCTCCCTGGAGTGTGTTTTCATACTTCCTCATCATCTCAGTCATTGTAGTGAGTGGTGCCAGGGGAGCGTGAGTAGGCGTGTAGTTAAAGTTGTTGTAGGGAACTGTCCCCTCAGTGGGATCACATGAACCACTCTCTAACACACTACATCAGTCATTGTAGTGAGTGGTGCAGGTGGAGCGTGAGTAGGCGTGTAGTTAAAGTTGTTGTAGGGAACTGTCCCCTCAGTGGGATCATATGAACCACTCTCCTAACGCACTACATCAGTCATTGTAGTGAGTGGTGCAGGTGGAGCGTGAGTAGGCGTGTAGTTAAAGTTGTTGTAGGGAACTGTCCCCTCAGTGTGATCATATGAACCACTCTCCTAACACACTACATCAGTCATTGTAGTGAGTGGTGCCAGGGGAGCGTGAGTCAGCGTGTAGTTAAAGTTGTTGTAGGGAACTGTCCCCTCAGTGTGATCACATGAACCACTCTCTAACATACTACATCAGTCATTGTAGTGAGTGGTGCCAGGGGAGCGTGAGTAGGCATGTAGTTAAAGTTGTTGTAGGGAACTGTCCCCTCAGTGTGATCATATGAACCACTCTCCTAACACACTACATCAGTCATTGTAGTGAGTGGTGCCAGGGGAGCGTGAGTCAGCGTGTAGTTAAAGTTGTTGTAGGGAACTGTCCCTCAGTGTGATCACATGAACCACTCTCCTAACGCACTACATCAGTCATTGTAGTGAGTGGTGCCAGTGGAGCGTGAGTAGGCATGTAGTTAAAGTTGTTGTAGGGAACTGTCCCCTCAGTGGGATCATATGACCCACTACACACAGAGAACATTTGTCTGCACATTCTGGCTTTCGCATTGTAACATATTCAGCCAGAATTGTCCTGAACATGACCCTGAGTGGAGCGAGCAGAGGGAGGGGGGCCGGGAGGACATGGGGGGACACAGAGGGGGACGGAGGCCGGGTGTGAGTATATTAAAGGAGGGAGTCGGGACATGGGACACGGCTCCTGCATTACTCATGAAGAGGGACATGTTTTATTGAAGTGGCTCTCAGATCACTCACTGCAGACTCACATAACCAAACAAAGCACCCTCTGTGGAACCAAAGGAGTCCCGCTTCAGGAGGCCGGATCTTACTGCAAATGTACACAAAATATACTTCACTTTCCCACTCTAGAATTTGATTATGTCATAATCTTAGAAATGCGGCAGGAACAAAATAGAAATGGGGAGTGTGTGTGTGCTTGTACCAGGGGTGGGGAACCTTAATTAAGGGCCATATACGTTTGTATAAAGTACTCCAAAAGCCTTCAGCCACATACATGCATACGTTGTGACTCTGAGGTAGGACTCATGGTATGGAGGATCAGAATGTGGGCATCGTTTTTCAGAAAGGACACACACTGTGTCATTCTGTATCCTGCGGTATCAAAAGCAACACATAGCAGTGAGCAGCAGGGGGCGTCAGTTCAATGAGAGCAACTGCACCAGGCGCCAATCCCGTGCTCTGTTAGGAGGTTTGTGGTCAGAAGGTCATAAGTTCGATTGAGGTGATGGTCTATGGTCCTTCTGCATGGTCACCCCTGACATGTGCTTATAGCCGACTGTCTAAAGCAGAGTATTCTTTATTAAAGTCAGTGACTTTGTTTTGAGATGGTTGTATCACTGATACCTCTCATTCATTTGTTTCTATTCTCTAATTATCTCTCAGCTGTTAAATAGCTCACTCATGATGATTTTGTTCACATTTCTGAATGAGAATAAATGAGCTGAGTTTGCTTTTTTCAGGCTCACTGCTGTAGTGCTTTTTCACCACCAGATGGCGCCCATGCAATGTAGCCTACTAACACAGTGAGATACAGTGTGCTACAATTATGAAAGTGTGACACACACTGATGATGGTCCCTCACATCATAAAGGACTTTTCATTCCTCCACACACAGTGAGCCTGCTGTGAAGGTCACCCACTGTGTGCAGGAGGGGCTGAACCACAGATCATATATTAGACGTCTGCTCAGAAGATCTACCTTAGTCACTAAATACACACACTAAGACAGGAGGCATGTTTGTTTTTAAAGCGATCACCCCAGTACGAGCGATCGCGATGTCGTCACAGCCGTTGGCCGTGGTCGGCATTTTACGTTTTCATATTTGATAAACATTTTATTAAAATCCTATGATCAGCAAGAACAATGTCCATAAACAGGGCATTGCTTCGCTTGTGCTGTAACAGATCAATCATTTATAAAACCGAGTTAGAGACCTGGACTCACCATTCACCAAAACATCCGGTGAAAATTGCGGAACAATGACAGCGATCGCTCGTACGCCCCACACTGACCTGATGTGAGTGCACAGGGAGGCTCCGCCTTCATTTCTTTACAACAGTGCGGAAACTTATGCTCAACAAAACAGTGTCAACCAAAAACATAGCAGTGGCAAACCTCACACTGAACACAAGGGATCTGTTGTTTAGCTACGTTTGAGACTTCGCTGTGATTGGCTAGTACAATGGTCACTTAATCCAATCAGCATCAGCTATCGCCCCAGAAGTCTGTGCTCTAATTCACACTAATTTTTCAAAACAGAGCCAGATTACTTTTGAGCCCTATGTTTTGAAAATACTCAAACTAAAATTCAACAGTAAATTTTCGAAAGCACTTTAAAAGTTTAGGTTTTGGATTATAAATGTAATTATTGTAGAGAATGACTTATGACTTGTGTAGAGTATAAGTGAAGCCCCGTGTATGTTAAATGATCCAATACTTTCCTGACCTTATGTTTCTGTGTTTTTAGAAAGGCGTGGTCCTGGTTCACTGCAACACCGGTGTGTCCCGGGCCCCGGCTGTCGTCATTGGATACCTGATGTCATGTGACGGCCTCTCTTTTGACGACGCAATGTCGTTAGTCCGAATGGCTCGTCCTAACTCCGCCCCTAACCCCGGGTTTGTGGAGCAGCTGCAGAAGTACAGAGCTCCAGCAGTGAATGGAGGACTGCACTAGGCTCACAGACAGGGGGCGCTCCAGGTCACACGGCTTTGGGGCCCTTAGAAAACGCTTTACAGTCACAGCCACAGGCACACATGTGTATTTCTCCACCGATAACTGTTGAAAAAGCAACTTTTCTGAGCTTTAAACCATGTTCTGATGGGACTTTCGAATGAGGTCTAACGTTTGACAATAAGGAAAGCATTTCATTGAATTAATCACATCTTTATATCCCACCACATTGAAGTCACCCATTCTTTAGTCTCTTCTATAACATCTATGTGCTCTGAAACATACAGACTAGATTAGGCCTAATGCGTAGTGTTGTAAAGTTCATGTAGCCCTCGAGCAAAGCTGTGAACATTTTTGTACCCGAGGGTCGTGAGTGATGCAGATTTGAGGATGACACAAAGGTAAAAACATATTCTCTGAGTTATGTTTCTTGCAGTAAGTCACAGCTCCTCTAAGGTGAGCTCTTCAGTGTTCTGCTTCTGTCTGGCTTTCACAATAAAACATCTCCCAACTGCAGTGTAAAGGCTTTTATTTTGTGAGGACTGCAGGAGGCATTTAGCCAGTATCAGTGGAACATGGACAACGACGTCAGTGCAGGGTCTCCCTCAGCTTCATGGTGAGTTTATGTAGCTGTTTTTAAAGGAACAGGCCACCGTTTTTAATACTGAGCTCTGTTCTTACCTGAGCTTAGACGAGTTCATGTGTACCTGTCTGGTCTTCACGCGTGCCCTCCGTCACATAAACACAGACGGCGTTAGCATTTAGCCTCTCCTCCTCTCCTCTATAGCTCCAAACGAGGTGAAGGTAGAAGCGACCAAGCTCTTCCATGTTTTCCCTATTTAAAGGAATAGGCCACCGTTTTTACATACTGAGATATGTTCTTACCTTAGCTTTGACGAGTTCTATAGGACCTGTCTGATCTTCCCCCGTGCCTTCAATCACGTAAACACAGCGCAGACGGCGTTAGCATTTAGCCTCTCCCTCTCTCCTCTATAGCTCCAAAACAGGTCAAGATAGAAGCTACCAAGCTCTTCCACGTTTTCCCTATTTAAATATGGTTACGTGAAGTGTTCCACTACAAAGTATAATTACACAAAATTAAACAATGTGGATTTTCTAAGCGGATAAAAGGGGGAACTATATTGTAAGGCGTAATAATACCAGGAGTAATTTGGCATCCACACAGTAAAGTGAAGATTACTTCGCAGTAAAGTGAAGATTACTGCGTGGATTTCGAACTACTCCTGGTATTATTTTGTGTAATTATACTTTGTAATGTTACACTTCACGTAACCATATTTAAATAGGGAAAACGTGGAAGAGCTTAGTAGCTTCTATCTTGACCTGTTTTGGAGCTATAGTGGAGAGAGGGAGAGGCTAAATGCTAACGTCTGTGCTGTGTTTACGTGACTGAAGGCACGGGGGAAGACCAGACAGGTCCTAAAGAACTCGTCAAAGCTAAAGTAAGAACATATCTCAGTATGTAAAAAAAGTGGCCTATTCCTTTAAACATAGTTACGTCAAGTGTTACACTACAAAGTATAATTACACAAAATTAAACATTGTGGATTTTCTAAGCGGATAAAAGGGGGAACTATATTGTAAGGCGTAGTAATACCAAGAGTAGTTCTAAATCCGCGCAGTAATATTATATTCACTTTACTGTGCGGACGCCGAACTACTCCTGATCAAAGTGCTTCAGCAGTAGAAGAAGAAAGATATTTTGAAAGAAAGCAGTAAAGTTAGTGGTCATTTTTTTCCTCACTTGCTACTGTGTATTCAACCTAATGTGGACATAGTATAACTCCTGACTGAAAAGCCTGATTTTAGACCATCAGGAACCGTGTCGGCTTGCAGCATGAAGCTGGTTGGTTGGAATGAAACACATGAGCCAAACACACTTCAGTCTAATAAAGCGACGGTTCTGTGATGGCTGCAGTTTGGGTCCAGTGACGGCGAATCAGCTTTGAAAATGTGAACAGCACTTGTGTCTGTCATGCAACAACATCTGGGACACACACGTTCAGCTGTTGAAGAAGAAATAACCAAAGTGAACAGAGTTACTCATAACTTTGTGTATCAATCACTGGACTTGGTATGTTTTTGAAGACCCGACAAAGCCAAAAGCTCAGAAAGGTTGATTTAGCATAATATGTACCACCACGTGCACATCACCACGTGCACACCACCATGTGCACACCACCACACGCACCACCACGTACACACCACCACGTGCACATCACCACGTGCACACCACCACGTGCACATCACCACGTGCACATCACCACGTGCACATCACCACGTGCACATCACCACGTGCACACCACCACGTGCACACCACCACACGCACCACCACGTGCACACCACCACGTGCACATCACCATGTGCACACCACCACGTGCACATCACCACGTGCACATCACCACGTGCACATCACCACGTGCACACCACCACGTGCACACCACCACACGCACCACCAAGTGCACACCACCACGTGCACATCACCACGTGCACACCACCACGTGCACATCACCATGTGCACACCACCACGTGCACATCACCATGTGCACACCACCACGTGCACATCACCACGTGTACACCACCACGTGCACATCACCACGTGCACACCACCACGTGCACACCACCACGTGCACATCACCACGTGTACACCACCACGTGCACATCACCACGTGCACACCACCAAGTGCACATCACCATGTGCACACCACCACGTGCACATCACCATGTCCACACCACCACGTGCACATCACCACGTGTACACCACCACGTGCACATCACCACGTGTACACCACCACGTGCACAACACCACGTGCACACCACCACGTGCACACCACCACGTGCACATCACCACGTGTACACCACCACGTGCACATCACCACGTGTACACCACCACGTGCACAACACCACGTGCACACCACCACGTGCACATCACCACGTGTACACCACCACGTGCACAACACCACGTGCACACCACCACGTGCACACCACCACGTGCACATCACCACGTGTACACCACCACGTGCACACCACCACGTGCACATCACCACGTGTACACCACCACGTGCACAGCCTCTTGAAGAAGAAATAACCAAAGTGAACAGAGTTACTCATAACTTTGTGTATCAATCACTGGACTTGGTATGTTTTTGAAGACCCAACAAAGCCAAAAGCTCAGAAAGGTTGATTTAGCATAATATGTATAATAAATTCTTGAAGCCTTTACAAACTGTTACCAACGTGTGATTGGACGTCATTTCCCTGGTGGTTTCTGTTTCTGCATGAATGTCCAGAGCAGCCTTGTTCTCCATCTGGAGAACTTTAAGACTACATTGAACTTGTCTTGTGATGTTTTGAGGCTGTGCAGGGAACAGGAACACTGGAGGTGACGTTGACACAGTATCCTGTCATAATGAGTTATAGGTCACATTTTAGCGACTCAACATGCAAGGCAGGGTTAGCTTATTAGTGGGGTCATAATTGGTCAAATTGAATTCATAAATAAATGTTCTCTGTTGTCAATAACAAAGGTCCTGAGTAACAGACATGGCGGTGTCTGAGGTCAGGGAACAGGAAGCTGACCTTTTAAACTCCCATCAGGCCACTGGGCACAATTGCTTTATCCAGTCTATTATAAAGTGTGGAAAGGTGCTATGGCTGAGGGTTAGTGATGCACAGGTCTGTTTTTGTCCAGCCCACAGGGGGGGGCACGCACAGGGAGACGGGTTGTGGAAATATGGGATATCAGGGTCCACAAAAATATTCTCTGGATCACAAGCTGCAAAACATACTTGTTTGACTAAACCTGCTGTAATACAATGATACGAGCAGGCAGTGAGGATGAGCAGAGTTGAAATCAAATGATCATTTTGTAACCCCACCTGATATGTGGGCAACATGCACATCAATACTGTTCATTCATTCATTTTGCAAACCAAGGGCCCCAAGGAGCATATTGCAGAGGGCCCCGACTTTGCTGGAAGAGATCTTGGATACATCTGAAGACACTTTTTACAATATATCTGTTTGCATAATGGCAACAGACGCACATTTCTATCTACAGACAAATAAACACTTGTGTGTGTGATCATTCAGAGGAGGGCTTGCTCTGGTCTCGCCATAATGCACATCAGAAAACATTGAAGACAAGGCACTGCAGGTGAAACGCTTGAAAACAAGTGTGTAAACGTGTGTCAGGCGTCATTTGAAAGAAACCACCTCCAAAAGTGACTTTTTTGTCACATGGTCGTCACATTAACCGTTTTAATGCACACCACCACGTGCACACCAGCACGTGCACACCAGCACGTGCACACCACCACGTGCACACCACCACGTGCACATCACCCGTGCACATCACCACGTGGACATCACCACGTGCACACCACCACGTGCACATCACCACGTGGACATCACCACGTGTACACCACCACGTGCACATCACCACGTGCACACCACCACGTGCACACCACCACGTGCACACCACCACACGCACCACCATGTGCACACCACCACACGCACCACCACGTGCACACCACCACGTGCACATCACCACGTGCACATCACCACGTGTACATCACCACGTGCACATCACCACGTGGACATCACCACGTGCACACCACCACGTGCACACCACCACACGCACCACCATGTGCACACCACCACACGCACCACCACGTGCACACCACCACACGCACCACCACGTGCACATCACCACGTGTACACCACCACGTGCACATCACCACGTGTACACCACCACGTGCACACCACCACATGCACCACCACGTGCACACCACCACGTGCACATCACCACGTGCACACCACCACGTGCACACCACCACACGCACCACCACGTGCACACCACCACGTGCACATCACCACGTGCACACCACCACGTGCACATCACCACGTGCACACCACCACGTGCACACCACCACACGCACCACCACGTGCACACCACCACGTGCACATCACCACGTGCACACCACCACGTGCACATCACCACGTGCACATCACCACGTGCACATCACCACGTGCACATCACCACGTGCACACCACCACGTGCACACCACCACACGCACCACCACGTGCACACCACCACGTGCACATCACCATGTGCACACCACCACGTGCACATCACCACGTGCACATCACCACGTGCACATCACCACGTGCACACCACCACGTGCACACCACCACACGCACCACCAAGTGCACACCACCACGTGCACATCACCACGTGCACACCACCACGTGCACATCACCATGTGCACACCACCACGTGCACATCACCATGTGCACACCACCACGTGCACATCACCACGTGTACACCACCACGTGCACATCACCACGTGCACACCACCACGTGCACACCACCACGTGCACATCACCACGTGTACACCACCACGTGCACATCACCACGTGCACACCACCAAGTGCACATCACCATGTGCACACCACCACGTGCACATCACCATGTCCACACCACCACGTGCACATCACCACGTGTACACCACCACGTGCACATCACCACGTGTACACCACCACGTGCACAACACCACGTGCACACCACCACGTGCACACCACCACGTGCACATCACCACGTGTACACCACCACGTGCACATCACCACGTGTACACCACCACGTGCACAACACCACGTGCACACCACCACGTGCACACCACCACGTGCACATCACCACGTGTACACCACCACGTGCACACCACCACGTGCACATCACCACGTGTACACCACCACGTGCACAGCCTCTTGAAGAAGAAATAACCAAAGTGAACAGAGTTACTCATAACTTTGTGTATCAATCACTGGACTTGGTATGTTTTTGAAGACCCAACAAAGCCAAAAGCTCAGAAAGGTTGATTTAGCATAATATGTATAATAAATACTTGAAGCCTTTACAAACTGTTACCAACGTGTGATTGGACGTCATTTCCCTGGTGGTTTCTGTTTCTGCATGAATGTCCAGAGCAGCCTTGTTCTCCATCTGGAGAACTTTAAGACTACATTGAACTTGTCTTGTGATGTTTTGAGGCTGTGCAGGGAACAGGAACACTGGAGGTGACGTTGACACAGTATCCTGTCATAATGAGTTATAGGTCACATTTTAGCGACTCAACATGCAAGGCAGGGTTAGCTTATTAGTGGGGTCATAATTGGTCAAATTGAATTCATAAATAAATGTTCTCTGTTGTCAATAACAAAGGTCCTGAGTAACAGACATGGCGGTGTCTGAGGTCAGGGAACAGGAAGCTGACCTTTTAAACTCCCATCAGGCCACTGGGCACAATTGCTTTATCCAGTCTATTATAAAGTGTGGAAAGGTGCTATGGCTGAGGGTTAGTGATGCACAGGTCTGTTTTTGTCCAGCCCACAGGGGGGGGCACGCACAGGGAGACGGGTTGTGGAAATATGGGATATCAGGGTCCACAAAAATATTCTCTGGATCACAAGCTGCAAAACATACTTGTTTGACTAAACCTGCTGTAATACAATGATACGAGCAGGCAGTGAGGATGAGCAGAGTTGAAATCAAATGATCATTTTGTAACCCCACCTGATATGTGGGCAACATGCACATCAATACTGTTCATTCATTCATTTTGCAAACCAAGGGCCCCAAGGAGCATATTGCAGAGGGCCCCGACTTTGCTGGAAGAGATCTTGGATACATCTGAAGACACTTTTTACAATATATCTGTTTGCATAATGGCAACAGACGCACATTTCTATCTACAGACAAATAAACACTTGTGTGTGTGATCATTCAGAGGAGGGCTTGCTCTGGTCTCGCCATAATGCACATCAGAAAACATTGAAGACAAGGCACTGCAGGTGAAACGCTTGAAAACAAGTGTGTAAACGTGTGTCAGGCGTCATTTGAAAGAAACCACCTCCAAAAGTGACTTTTTTGTCACATGGTCGTCACATTAACCGTTTTAATGCACACCACCACGTGCACACCAGCACGTGCACACCAGCACGTGCACACCACCACGTGCACACCACCACGTGCACATCACCCGTGCACATCACCACGTGGACATCACCACGTGCACACCACCACGTGCACATCACCACGTGGACATCACCACGTGTACACCACCACGTGCACATCACCACGTGCACACCACCACGTGCACACCACCACGTGCACACCACCACACGCACCACCATGTGCACACCACCACACGCACCACCACGTGCACACCACCACGTGCACATCACCACGTGCACATCACCACGTGTACATCACCACGTGCACATCACCACGTGGACATCACCACGTGCACACCACCACGTGCACACCACCACGTGCATATCACCATGTGCACACCACCACGTGCACACCACCACGTGCACATCACCACGTGTACATCACCACGTGCACATCACCACGTGGACATCACCACGTGCACACCACCACGTGCACATCACCACGTGCATATCACCATGTGCACACCACCACGTGCACACCACCACGTGCACACCACCACGTGCACATCACCACGTGCACACCACCACGTGCACACCACCACGTGCACATCACCACGTGCACACCACCACGTGTACGTGCACATCACATGTACATCAGTGTGTGCACACCACCACGTGCACACCACCACGTGCACACTATCACCATGCACGCTGCAGTGGCTGTTTCTCAGTTCCGAGGATCTTCGGCGTCTCCCCGTCATCACACATTTCACTTTGACCCTCGCCCCTCGCAGCTCCACTCCTCCCTTTGGCTCATTTACCCAGGATTCACCTGTGGATCCTCCGCTGACTCGGAGAGCTGAATATTACCCACATTGCTCTGCTACCTTGTTTTTTGTTTTCTTCCCTTTTCTCCCAAAACTTTATTTAGCAACGGAACCACCAAAATATGTTTGTATTCACTATAAAACGTGGAAACGCGCGAAAAAACCCTGATATGATAATAAAATCATTGGTACAAGTGTTGTCAGTGAGTAAAGATGGAAAAGTGAAGTTTATGTAAAGTTAAAGGCCTTATAAATAGGCGTATAATTGAGGTGGTTGTTCACCTAAGTCCGCATTTGTAGCTATTAGCAATAAACTGGACCTGCTAAATATATTTCAGATTTGAATTTAATTTCTTGCAAATCCTTGCCCAAAAGCATGTCTTGTCTTTGTGTTTGTTTGTCTTGTCCTGTTTTAGTCTGGAATTATCGTTCTGTGACATGTCTTGTTGTGTTTTTTATGTTTTTTATGTTTTTTATGTTTTGTTTTATTCAATGTCTACTGTGACTGTGTCTATGAATGAATGAATAATAATAATAATAATAATAAAAAAAAACATGCATAAAAGTTATTATGTGGCCATGCCGCCTTTGCTATGTCCGATCCCCTGTGAAGCTAAGCAGGGAAGGGCCTGGTTGGACCGTTTGGAACATCAGGAAGCCTGAGGAGTGTAATGTGTGAGTGAGTGGGCGGTGGCTGCCTCGCCTACCATCACCGAGTGTGATGTGAATGAATAGTGCGCGAAATTGTAAAGCGACTTTGAGCATCTGGAAAAGCGCTATATATGATTGTTATGATTATTAGTTAAATCAGTCCAAAATGTACAGTAGGAGATCCGACCAAAACCAATTCATAAACAGCTTCCTGGCCTCTCTTATTCATAGTGCACTTGTTTTTGTAAGCATGCTAGATTGATGCTGTTCCATATGATTTGACACGTGACCTGACACAGCCGTTCTAATTGAGCTCAAATGCGACAGAGAGAGGACATTTGGCTCTGTTTTCGAGGAGCTCACGTCCGAGGACGTCAACAAAGTGGGCAACGGAGGAAGGATCAGGGCAATTGAGAAACAGACATCGTTTTGAATAAAGAAAAGAGTGCGTGGCTTGGCCAGTGCTGAGAGTGGGGAGCATCACTTTTCAGTTTCTTTCAAGCCTTCAGCGACAGCTCCAGTGTCTGAGTGTAAAACACATACGATCTTCGCTGCATCTTTCCCATGGACTTCAGCCCTCCAGGCCTCTGCAGAGAGAGGGAGAAGTGTGCAAAGAGGGGCCGACGTCGAGGACTCTCAGAGGGCAGGGATGAGACGCTGAGCGGACCGTGAGCCGCACATGAGGGAACAGTGGTAAATGTAGAAATATCTGTGTGATTGTCTAAAATCTCAGTGTATTATATTGGGTCATGCTGTATGGCTATACTATCTCTGTAGTACAGTCATGATTCCATAATAAATTAATAGACAAAACACATTTGCTAATGCTAACGGCTAGTGTTAACGTCCACAGCAGCTTAAATACACTCATAAATCAATACGAGCTCTCGCGACGGCCGTGGTAGACATTTTATGTTTTAAACAAATGATAAGAATTCTATGATCAGCAACAACAATGTTCATAAACAGGGCATTGCTTCTCTTGGGCTGTAACAGATCGGTCATTTTATAAAGCCGTGTTAAAGGCCTGGATGCATCAGCTGTTGTTAGAGTAAACAATAACAACGATCGTATTAAATTGATTGAGTTGCCTGGTGAAGGGAAATTGTATCAACTTGACTTAAGTATCTGCTTCTTCATTGATAAATTTGAAAATCACAAACAGAAATGTTTGTAATGGAGGAACCATTACGTTTTGTATTTCAAACGTAAATGTGCAGGTTTAATGAATAAAATGTCCTATGCTATAGCAGTCCTCCTCCACCTGCTGCAGTGTCCCACGGCAGCCTGCAGGGGGCAGTGTCATTCAAATATGGCAACAGTGTGGCCAGTGTCACTGTGAGAAGCTAAAGTTGTGTTGGAATCCAGAGGCAGAATTCCATCACTCTTAGCAACAACATGTTTCCACGGAAACACTCCTTCGTGTCCTCTGCGGCGTTTCCACGGCGATGTGTCGGGATGTCCGCCTCTTAGGCTGGTCTTTGCTTCATTACACCAGAGCATAATAAACTCTCCCCAAAATCAGCTCATCCATACCCGGCCTGCTGTGGTAGGACGCCTCTGGGACACATGCATAAAGCTGACTCTCTGAGTAGACCTGGGGACCTTTGTCTCCCTATATACTTCAGTAAATATTATCCTTAGTTATACTTTAAGGATAATAAAAATCAAAATCAAATCAGATTTGGCCTTTGTAATTAATAATAATAATAATAATAATAATGCATCGGTTTTATATAGCGCTTTTCTGGACACTCAAAGACGCTTTACATTGCATAATTCATTCACTCCATACTTGGTGGTGGTAAGCTACTATTGTAGCCACAGCTGCTCTGGGGTAGACTGACGGAAGCGAGGCAACCAGTCTACGCCATCGCTCCCTCCGACTACCACCAACCACTCACTCACTCACTACATTCGCCAGGCTTCCTGGTGTTCCCAAACGGTCTCCCATCCAAGTACCGACCAGGCCCTTCCCTGCTTAGCTTCCAAGGTCTGACGGGATCGAGCAGAGCAAAGGCGGTGTGGCCACGATTAATTAGTTGTAAAAAATCCATGGTGGCGACTGATGTAACTGTCAAACTGCTTTTTTATTTATCTTAGTTTTTGGCTAATAGCTCTGTCATTATTTCATTTCATTTATTTATTTATCAGGACAATGTACATTATGTCCCCCTGTTCTTAGACCCTCCTTTACGGTAAGGAAAAAAAGGGAGAATCTAGGTACTTTTCTCTGAATTCTTTTTACTCAAGGTGCTTTCAACCTGGATAGACTCAAACAGACAAAAGCAGCGATTAGGAAGATTTATTGACATGTTTATTAGTTTTGGTGATCAGACCCCGGTAGACGGTAGACATCCATGTATGACAGTCAGTTTGGATGAACAGGTTGGAGTTAGGGATGTCTTCTCGGAGCCTGGACACTGGTGGTGGTATGGAAGACCCGTGAAGATGCAGCAGGGAGAAGCCGTGGACGGAAGAGGTGGAGATTGGGTGGAGGTGGGTCGCAGCACAGCTAGGAAGCGAATGAACCATGATCGCTGGGGCTTAAAAGCGTGACCGAGGGCGATGATTTGCTGCCACGGAGGTGCGGCTCTTAAACTGATGGCTGAGGTGGAGGTGTGGCCTCTCAGAAGCGGTCATTGGCTGGACGTGATGCTGAAATTAGTCTCCCAGGTTGAATTAACGCCAAGGCTTCATTTCACAACTGTTAGCCCAAAAGCTACAATGTTGCAATTCTCTAGTTTGGTCCACATGGTACACTCCGTTCACAAAATACTGTGTTTTGGGTGACGTAGGTGAAAGCTGATTGGTGCAGCAGGTGTCTTTTAGTCCATGTAGTTATTTACTTCAAGTAACAGTACTTTGAAGATGGGTTTTATGTAAATATTGTAAATAACAAAATAAAACAAAAGTGAAGAGGGGAATATCCCAGAAGAAAACATCAGGCTGACTTGTGCTTTTATTCCTAAATGATGAACTGTGCTCTTCTGCTTGTTTCGTGGCAATATATTAGTATTATTATCATTACTTTGTGCTGTTGCTCCAGCGTGAAACTGGCATTCAGCAAGAGAACAAGCAAGACATTATCGCAGAAGACGGGCAACGCTCCTAAACCTGAACCTACTTGCATTTCAGAAACATCTCTCCGGTAAGCTTCTGATGCACTTATTATATAGGATTTAATTTGTGCTTGACAAGTGAGCATCATGTGCCCATATGCACCGTTTGTCCAGGATGAATCCCAAAACACGCCCCGCGGACCAAAAAGTCTGCTACATACCAGAGCAGTTCATTATACACTGCGTTCCAAATTATTATGCAAATTGGATTTTTGTGTCAAAAAGGTAAAAAAAACAAAACAATAATAATAAAACTCATGGATGGTATCGTGTCTTGGGGTTCTATGAATCACTGACATTAATCTCAGAGACCTGGGATGATTAGTTTTCAGGTTAAGCCCAGTTAAGGGAAAAACTACTGAAAAAGGGTGTTCCACTTTATTAAGCAGATCATCATTTTCAAGCAATATGGTAAAGAAAAAGGATCTTTCTGCTGATGAAAAGCGTGAAATAGTTGAATGCCTTGGTCTAGGTATGAAAACCTTCAATATTTCATGAAAGATTAAGCGTAATCATCGTACTGATAAGAGATTTGTGGATGATTCAGAGCACACTCGGGTTTGTGCAGATAAAGGCACAATAAGTACGGTTTCTGCCAGACAAACACATCAGATTAAGAGAACAGATGCTACAAAGCAGCATACAGGTATTTGAAGCTGCTGGTGCCTCTGGAGTCTCCCGAACATCAAGGTGTAGGACCCTCCAGAGGCTGCAGCTGTGCATAAACCTTCTATCCGGGCCTCCCCTAAATGGTTAATTGAAGCTGATGAACAGAAACGGCTGCAACGGGCTCAGAAATACACGAGGACTCATTTTCAAACAGTCTTGTTCACTCATGAGTGCCTTGTAACCCTGGATGGTCAAATCAATGGAGTAGTGGATAGTTGGTGAATGGCCACCATGTCCCAACAAGACTGTGACGTCAGTAAGGAGGGGGCGGAGTCATGTTTTAGGCCAGAATCATGAGGAGAGAGCTGGTCGGCCCCTTTAGGCCCTTTTAGGCTCCCTGAAGGTGTGAAAATGACCTTTGAAAAATATGTGGAGTTTCTGACTGCCCACTGTCTTCTATGCTACAAAAAGAAGAGCCGTGCTTTCCCGAACAAAATCATCTTAATGCATGACAACGCACCATGTCATACAGTAAAGAAAACCTCTGCATCACTGGCTGCTATGGGCATAAAAGGAGAGAAACTCATGATGTGGACCCCCTCCTCCCCTGACCTCAGCCCTATTGAGAACCCTTGAAGCCTCAACAAAAACAGCTTCTATGAGGGTGGGAGGCAGTTTTCATCCAAACAGCAGCTCTGGGAGGCTATTCTCACATCCTGCAAAGAAATCCAAACAGAAACTCTACAAAAACTCACAAGTTTAATGGATTTAAGAATTTTGAAGCTGCTATCACACAAGGGCTCCTTTGGAAAAATATAACTTGATCTGTTACGATTTTTTTGATTGAAATAGCTTTTGATTTCAGTAAATATGACCTCCTAATGCTACAAATTCAACAAATGACCATTTTCAGTTAATTACAAGCTTTAAAATGTATTGAAACGATGAGTTGCATAATAATTTGGAACAGTGGATTTTGAGGTTTTTACTATATTTATTTTTGAAAAAAAATACTGTTGTCACTAGGAAATTTTTTCAACCACATTTAAATGATCCTCTACCAGTTAAAGACCTGAAAATTATGCTGACTCTCATTTGAGTTGACAATTTAGAAAATCTTAGAAAAATGTCATTTGCATAATAATTTGGAACGTATAGATCCAGTACTGCGTCATGTCAGAGGCGCAGACGAATGCGCAAGATCTAATCCTGGCCATAATCGGACAAAAAGACAGCAGACAGTTGTCCAAGAACTGCCTCCGAGCGCTTTGGCTTTGACAGGCGTGTCCAGAGGTTAGAAAGAGTTCCGCGCTGACCTGTAAGTGCCTCGGGCACATTTTTTT
This sequence comes from Gobius niger, assembly GCF_951799975.1. NCBI lineage: Eukaryota > Metazoa > Chordata > Actinopteri > Gobiiformes > Gobiidae > Gobius > Gobius niger. The sequence continues at coordinate 5,074,838 of NC_136860.1, read as the reverse complement.
TTTTCCTCCTTTCTTTCTTTCTTACATATACTTGAAATTACATAAATAATGAAAAAGCTGTTTTACAAATTAAAATCAGGCCATAAGGCATTGCATTACAGATGTCGGGCACTTCCTGTTTGACACTATGACGTAAAAAACGTCAGAGTGTCACAACTCAGTGTTTTTCCAGGAGAGAGGGCGGAGCAGCTGCTCAGAGGGCAGGATTCAGGAGGATTACTGAGAACTGCGTGAATGAAGCCAAAAAAACATTCTGGGAGTGTTTTTGATAAGGAAATAACATAACAACATGGTTAAAAGCTCCAAAAAGTCGATTTTGCATGATATAGGACCTTTAAATAGCCTTTCTCAAGATTGGATTGACCTATGTATGTCTCATATATGATATATTTAACTGACATTTCTTATCCAGACAACCAATGATTATAAAGGAAAATCATGAACATTTACAGGAGTGCCCAAACTTTGGCATACCACTGTAGTGTCTGTGTTGTCATGACGATGTGTAAACAGGCAGCAACCTCCCTTTGCGAACTGCAAAATAAAACAGATTAACTGCTAAGCTCTTCCCAGAGATGGTGAAATACTGTTGTGGAGCGGAGGGAGTGGAGCTGACCAGTGCAGGACACCATGCTCCAAAACAGGGACAAACCCAGGAGGCGTGAGCCGAGAGGATCAGGGACACTGAACCAGCCAGGTTTCCTCCAGGTGCTACGGTTTCCCCGACCTCTAAAAACATGCGGCTCAGGACTAACACGTGAACACTATTTCGTATTTTCGTATGTATTTGTCATAAAGCACTTACATATGACCCAAGACCGCATAATCATGATGAAAGTAGCCTATTACAAAAAACAAAGAAACACACCCTCAAAGACACTTGATCGTGCATTATAAGGTGGTGATTTAACGACAAAACAACATGAAACCCAGGCGAGAAAATGTCTCATAAGAGCATTCGACCTTTTGTGTGAACAGCCGTGCTCCAGCAGAAAGTCACCAGACCTTTTCATATTTCTTATCTAAACCAGTTAAAGATGAAGATCTGATGAGAGGAGTTTGGAGAGAGAGAGAAACGGGCGGGAACGAGAGGAGCCAGAATGGAGCTGCAGAGGAGGAGCACAGTCAGAGCCAGAGCGATGCAAAGTCCTGCCGTTAGGAAGGATCATGGAAGAGGAGAGAGGCAGGGACAGTGACTTTGAGGCCGGCCACAGCGCACTGCAGCCGGGATGGAAACTTTCTCCAGAATCCGGAGAGGCTGACAACATGGAAGCTCTACGAGAAAACCCCACGGCGGACTCCCCAGGCAGCGCGGATGGAGCGGGACTGAATACTGATGCCACTGAGGGAGACTTTGAAACGCACCAGCAGGAGGAAGGCGCGCACGGGGACGCGCACGGCTCCGAACCGCGCGCTACGCACTCGGAAGATGCGATGAGCGCTGCTGGAGAGGTGGACAGCGGGAGAGAGACAGAGGACTCTGAGCGCGCGAGAGAGTCCGGGGTAAACGGGGGCGCATCCTCAGCCGCGCAGCAGGGCAGCCAGGCGGACATGAGAGAGACATCGGCCCCACGGAGCACCATGGAGGGGCGGCTGGAGCGGCAGAACACCGAGGACAGAGTGGACCTGCCCGCGCACGTCCTGGCCCGGCTCAGAGGAATGTGAGTGTCCAGTTCATGTATGATGCACTGACGTTCCGTGCGCGCGCGATAACTATGCACGGAGCGGCGCGCGGTATGACAACCAGCGCGACTTCACAGCAGCGTCACGGTGTCTCCCGTCCGCGCGGATGTCTGACTCTGTGAGCGGCATGACAGAGCTCGGCAAATGTGGGAGGGATGCTTCGGTAAACAGACCGTGCGCGAGGCGCTCGTGAATGCGTCATTCTCACCAGAATGGGCTCGTGTCAGACAGAGTGAAGGGCATGCGCCTCGTTACCACATTCGATGGCATTAACGCGTGTTGCTTTGGAGCGTCGTGGTCACCCGGTTGCCATGGCGACTCGTCCTGGCCAACGGAATGTGATGGGGTCACTGGCATGAAAGCGTGCGTGTGCGCGGAATAAAGCGCGGCGGGTCGTGGCGCAGCGGAGCGTCTCACGGTGACTCAGTGCGCGCAGACATGAATTAACGATTACACGAGTGCGCAAAGTCCGCCGCGTTTAGCACCTTCCATCGAACACAGTTAAACATGGTTGTTAGAGGAATAGACTATGGCAGGCTATTTGTAAAGTGGATCCCAGTGAGTCAATATCAACACGAGTGAGTAATCCACAATGGTCCTGTTCTGCATGGGCTATAGACTCGGAGACCTGTGGGTCAGTTTAGGACACAGGACGGTGCTGTGGGACTGTCTGCCTGGGACAGAGAGACACTGCAGTTTGAAACCAGACCACATTCCATCAGGATCATATAAATGTCTCACTGAATGTCTTAGATTTTCAGTGGGTTTTGTGCTGGTTTACATATTGACGCATTGCACGCACCTTGCCCGATTCCCCTCCGCTCCCCCAGAGGGCCTCACTGATATGACGTATGAGTGTGGATGAGTGTTTGGAGGTAAACATAGAGCGAGGGCCGGTCTCTGAGACTCATTCGCCGTTTTCCGTGCTCTCCCAGTGAGTGTCCTCCAATCGTTCGGTTTTTCCAAAACAATCAGTTAAAAGATCTCGATCTGGGCTCTCCTGATAACACCCTTTTCAAGATCTGGAGATACTTGTCCAGACAGGTTGCCCCAGTGACATTGACAGATGACAAGACACAGAACTTTGTACAACTTGATTCTAAGTTATTTCATTTTATTTTTCATTTATTTATTCATCAGGGCAACGTACAATTATCATTTCCATCTGTAGTCCTAGGGTTGAGTTATGGGGTTAAACATTCTGGAATTATATTCAATTTAACAAGAAAAACACCTGAGAATTACAGGATAATTGCCAGGTTCAGAGAGGTAACACATTTAGTGCCGAGAGCAGAATCTCTAGGACCTGTTCATTTTAGAGAGCTGTTCAAAAACACTATTCATTTTTGTATAGAACTGAGGTCTTTGAAATATGAGTTTTCAAGAGAAAACTCATATGGTCTTTGATCTAATTTGTGTGAATTCGCATTCTGATTTAAATGACTAACGCTTAACTTGGGATTCATTCTAACCTTAGAAATGTGTGTCACGGAAAGAAAACTACAATTAATAAAGAGGCTGCCTTTGGCCTGTGGTCTGCTCATGATATTTCCTCTGTTTGTTCAGTTACATTTGTGCACCATAAAAAAACAAAACAAAAACAGTCATTTTAGTTGATTGCCTCCCATTTGCACTTGCGTTCTTGTGGGCAAGTCACAACCGGATGTGGGTCTCCATCTGCCATGACAAGGAGTGTCCATGTAGTCCCGTCGGTGAGGAAGGAGCCTGTATGCTTCCTATCATAGCTCCTTTAGTACAGTCCTGTCAGTGAGGAAGGAGGTAGGAAAGGAGCCTGTACGCTTCCTATCATAGCTCCTTTAGTACAGTCCTGTCAGTGAAGAAGGAGGTAGGAAAGGAGCCTGTACGCTTCCTATCATAGCTCCTTTAGTACAGTCCTGTCAGTGAGGAAGGAGGTAAAGGAGCCTGTATGCTTCCTATCATAGCTCCTTTAGTACAGTCCTGTCAGTGAGGAAGGAGGTAGGAAAGGAGCCTGTATGCTTCCTATCATAGCTCCTTTAGTACAGTCCTGTCAGTGAGGAAGGAGGTAAAGGAGCCTGTACGCTTCCTATCATAGCTCCTTTAGTACAGTCCTGTCAGTGAGGAAGGAGGTAAAGGAGCCTGTATGCTTCCTATCATAGCTCCTTTAGTACAGTCCTGTCAGTGAAGAAGGAGGTAGGAAAGGAGCCTGTACGCTTCCTATCATAGCTCCTTTAGTACAGTCCTGTCAGTGAGGAAGGAGGTAAAGGAGCCTGTATGCTTCCTATCATAGCTCCTTTAGTACAGTCCTGTCAGTGAGGAAGGAGGTAAAGGAGCCTGTATGCTTCCTATCATAGCTCCTTTAGTACAGTCCTGTCAGTGAGGAAGGAGGTAGGGAGATATTATTTTTATGAGAAAGCTGTTTGCAATGTAACTTTCATTTCATTTCGTTCATCTGGACGCAGCTGAAGCTCCGGTTCCTAACTGCGTAGGGACCTCGTGGTTGACCTCATCACATGGTAAAGGAGCGAGGATCAGGACCCAGGAGCTAAACTTCGCCGATCTCGGAAAGAACCACTGACCTTTTGGAGGCCGCACTAGCACCAATGAGGACCAATTGGAGACAGGTGCTAGGATTGTGGAAGAGAGAGAGAATCTATAACTGGTGTCAGCCATAGGAACTGACAAGTGTGGGGGACTTTCTGCTTTCTGATTGGATAATCAGCTTGAAAGCCAAAACACATGTCAAATGTGTTTGTCATAGTTTTCGTTCATGTGATGATGTCATACCCTCAGATGGAGGGCAGGGACATATATACACAGATTTTGTAAGAACATTTCAAAATGTTGTACCCCATCAGTTTGTGGCAGTGTTTGGATTCACAAACCCACCATGTTATTTTTATGGCAGAAAGGCCTTTCTACTTACTCTACCAACATCAGACTCATTTTTTTGTTCATTGATAGCTTATAGCGATAAATGAATAACGCTTGGAACAGTTTTGACTCCATACTTAAATTAATTAGTTAGATTAGTTAGTTACGCACAAACAGTTGATAATAATAAAGCCGTATAGTAAGTGATTTTTCAAACGCAGTAACGATGCCCGGGGTGTTCCTCTTAGTATTAATATCATTCTAAAAGCAACACACACAAAAAACCAAGGCCATAAAACTAAATCAGACAATTGAGGCTTTGCCCAGACTTCTCTGGTGCCTGAACGTTAAAACGTAAGTTCAGGTTAAGTCAGATCTAATAATAAACATCAGTGTCAATAATGAATGTGTTTTATCCTCAGAGCGTGAGAAAGTGCAGTGTTTATAAAGAATTGAAGCAAAGAAATCGTAACCGAGCCAGACTCAGAGTGAGCCTTGTTTATGAAATGACCCCAAAATAAGTCCCAATAAGCCAAACTCACAGACTAAGGCAGTTTTCAGAACTGCAGCAGTTTAGTAAAGAGGAATGGTCCGAGATTCATCCTGATCGTTGTGAGCGTCTGATCTGCGACTACAGGAAAACAGTTATTGCTGCAAAAGAAGGATCAGCAGATATTTAATACAGAGGTGTACTCACTTATTCACACGCTGTTGTGAAAGTGTCAGGTTTTTTCTGCAACAGTATCTTGATAAATTGTGAATTAATGTTTCTGTTGATGAGAACACGTTGTCCAGGCCCTGAGGCAACAAAACAGCCCCACACCATGATTTACCCAAACTGTTCAAAAATGGAACAGCACATCAACATCAAACCCCTCTCCTCACTGTTATCAGAAAAACCTTCACAGCCTGGAACCCCTTGTAGTAAATATCTGCTGATCCTTCTTTTGCAGCAGGCGTTCACTTACTTTTTCCACACTGTATTGTGAATGTTTACATGTTATGGCCAATAAAAAATGATGAAATGTAGATGTTTGGGTGGTATTAGTTTAAGCAGACACTGTTAATTCATTCTTATGAATTTGATGAAAATCAAACCACATTTTATCAGCAGAAATGTGAGAAATTCCAAAGCGTTCACATACTGTTCCCTCCCACTGCATGTGCTATGAGTTTGATCCAATTTCTTTCTACTTTAAGTAGCTTCTATTCTACTCATACAGGTACAAACTTCACATACATTGCGTGTGCGTGCGTGTGTGTGTGTGTGTGTAGGTGTGTGTGCGTGTATGCGTGCGTGCACGTGTGCGTGCACGTGTGTGTAAAGTGGAATATTTGACCTAAATCAGAGCCTTTTATATGTCAATAATTTGGTGCATTATTGTATATGTTTAAAAGCTTTTAGTTGCAGTTGAATTAAATTCAATGAAAATTTGCAGGAATTTATAGAGATTAACAGGACGAAATGGGAATCGAACTGAAGGTTCTGAAGACAAATGAACTGCAGCATCTGCTGATGTGTTCACTCTGCTCTTACTGACCAGTGGGGAATGGACGGGGTCTGCTGATGTGTTCGCTCTGCTCTCACTGACCAGTGGGGAGTGGACAGGATCTGCTGATGTGTTCACTCTGCTCTCACTGACCAGTGGGGAGTGGACAGGATCTGCTGATGTGTTTGCTCTGCTCTCACTGACCAGTGGGGTGTGGACTGGGTCTGCTGATGTGTTCACTCTGCTCTCACTGACCAGTGGGGAGTGGACAGGATCTGCTGATGTGTTTGCTTTGCTCTCACTGACCAGTGGGGAGTGGACGAGGTCTGCTGATGTGTTCACTCTGCTCTCACTGACCAGTGGGGAGTAGACGGGGTCTGCTGATGTGTTCACTCTGCTCTCACTGACCAGTGGGGAGTGGACGGGGTTTGTTGATGTGTTTGCTCTGCTCTCACTGACCAGTGGGGAGTGGACGGGGTCTGCTGATGTGTTTGCTCTGCTCTCACTGACCAGTGGGGAGTGGACGGGGTCTGCTGATGTGTTTGCTCTGCTCTTACCTTGGCTTTGTTAGCAGTACCGCATTGTTAGCACGATTTGATCGCTGTGGTTCTTCAAATAAGTCAGTGCTGCACAAGTCGGAATTTTGTGATAATCCGGCTTCTGGGATTGTCACAAAAAAAATAAAAATCTGGCAGAAATTAGAAATAGAAACATGAAAAAAGGTTTTAAAATGGTAACAAATGTTAAATCAGTATGAGTCGTCATATCTGATGGTGCCATTAGCTCCCTGAGTGGTGCTCCTAACAATAAGTGGCACATGCAAAAAGTTTGCCAACCCCTTTTCCAGATAGATGCAGGAGAGTCCAGTGACACTTGGGAGGAAAGACAGAAGACCCACCTGGAGATTAACCACTCCACCACTGTGACCTGCAAATGCAGATATGAATGCCCCTTTCATGTGCGTGCGAGAGCCTGGTACACTGCACCGGACTGTGAGGCGTTGTGGTCGGCTGTTACCATAGCGACAGGGGAATATGGAGGAGCGGAGTGACAGATAATGAGTGGATATTAGCGGTGGGCGTGTGACATGGCTCTATACATAACCCGCAGCCTCAAGCAGCTACATCCATGGGAAAAAAAGGAGAAAACAGCATGGTTTGGTGCTGAGCTGTTGCCATGACGACAAGCTGAGCGTGGCAATGCAGCAAAACTCAATGACAACACGAGAAGCACAGACAGGCAGAGACCAAGATGGTGGAGGAGGATGACAGCACAGCGATCTGATTCCTAATGCCACAGAAATCAAATGACTAGGTACTCCTGACACTAATCTGGACTGAAGAAGGGCCCCTAGTCCAGACATGGGGGCCCCTGGTATTCTGGAACAATCGGTAAAATGTAGAGAACATTTGCTTATGGGACAACAAAGCCAACACCTAAGGGACGGCCAAACAAGATCAAGAAAAAGGAAAAACTTTTGTTGTGTCCTTGTGCAGGACACTTCACACATCTTGCCTCTTGTGGTGTCTGAATGAGCGAGTGAGTTTGTGGATGGTGGTGAATGGTTGGAGGTCAGCAGCATCACCTCTGTCAGGCAAGGCAACTAAAGCAGGAATAGTAGTTTACCACCACCAAGTGTGGAATGAATAAGTGTGTCAACTGAAGCTTACGTATAAAGTGCATTACAAGTACAAGTTACTATTCTTGTCATTATAAAGCCTAGGCACATTGCAATTCCATATCACATATCATGGTATACAATAGATATATTATAGTTTTAATAACAAGATGTAATATTATTACAAATTAGTACAAACAGTAGCTGCTTTCACTCAACATAGTGGGATGCCATGCCTGAATCCACTGTGCCGTCACCAGGCCCTGCCTTGGTGGAGTTTGCCTTCTGTACCAGTCAGAAGACTGGAGGCTCATGGGCAAACACATCTGTCATTCAGATTATTTATTTTCTCTCTGTGTGCCAGAGCCTCCTCAGTCAGTGTTTCAGTTGCTCTTGGTGTAGCATTAGCTGTGACCTCCACCTGCTCCTGGCCACGTACTCCAGTCCAAAGGCTACGTTCACATTCTAGAACTAAACTCATGGGAGAGAAACTGTTCTGAAATACATTTTCAAACATAAAACCAACAAATGATGTTACTGCCAATGGGCGAAGAATGTGCTTCTCTGTGGTCCTCATGGCGGGGAGCTGACATTGCTGTAATACCACCCCCTTGTGGCCAGGGGCAACTCCAAGAGACACTTGCTGGACAGGATTCTAATGGGACTTCAGACCTCCGTAGAACGGCTTTAAGCCTGGCTCCAAAGAGTTTTATTTTTTCTAAAAATCGTCATGACCCATGTGACAACGCTGAGGTAGGTGAAATATGTTTGACTGAACAGCCATGTAAGTTTCACTGACGACTCCAGACCAATGAATGAGGCTGAATGGAACACCGGCCATCTCTAATTATTACATCTATGGTTAGTGACTCGGTCCTAAGATGCTAAAAAAGTCCTTTCAACGGCAAACATCAACAGTGTTCAGACTGAAGTTCAAACAGTGTTCAGACTGAAGCTTAAACAGTGTTCAGACTGAAGTTTAAACAGAGTTCAGACTGAAGCTTAAACAGTGTTCAGACTGAAGCTTAAACAGTGTTCAGACTGAAGTTTAAACAGTGTTCAGACTGAAGTTTAAACAGTGTTCAGACTGAAGCTTAAACAGTGTTCAGACTGAAGTTTAAACAGTGTTCAGACTGAAGCTTAAACAGTGTTCAGACTGAAGTTTAAACAGTGTTCAGACTGAAGTTTAAACAGTGTTCAGACTGAAGCTTAAACAGTGTTCAGGCTGAAGTTCAAACAGTGTTCAGGCTGAAGCTTAAACAGTGTTCAGACTGAAGTTTAAACAGTGTTCAGACTGAAGCTTAAACAGTGTTCAGACTGAAGTTTAAACAGTGTTCAGACTGAAGTTTAAACAGTGTTCAGACTGAAGTTCAAACAGTGTTCAGACTGAAGTTTAAACAGTGTTCAGACTGAAGCTTAAACAGTGTTCAGACTGAAGCTTAAACAGTGTTCAGACTGAAGCTTAAACAGTGTTCAGACTGAAGCTTAAACAGTGTTCAGACTGAAGCTTAAACAGTGTTCAGACTGAAGCTTAAACAGTGTTCAGACTGAAGCTTAAACAGTGTTCAGACTGAAGCTTAAACAGTGTTCAGACTGAAGTTTAAACAGTGTTCAGACTGAAGCTTAAACAGTGTTCAGACTGAAGCTTAAACAGTGTTCAGACTGAAGCTTAAACAGTGTTCAGACTGAAGTTCAAACAGTGTTCAGACTGAAGTTTAAACAGTGTTCAGACTGAAGTTTAAACAGTGTTCAGACTGAAGCTTAAACAGTGTTCAGACTGAAGTTTAAACAGTGTTCAGACTGAAGTTCAAACAGTGTTCAGACTGAAGTTTAAACAGTGTTCAGAATGAAGCTTAAACAGTGTTCAGACTGAAGTTTAAACAGTGTTCAGACTGAAGTTTAAACAGTGTTCAGACTGAAGTTTAAACAGTGTTCAGACTGAAGTTTAAACAGTGTTCAGACTGAAGCTTAAACAGTGTTCAGACTGAAGTTTAAACAGTGTTCAGACTGAAGTTTAAACAGTGTTCAGACTGAAGTTCAAACAGTGTTCAGACTGAAGTTTAAACAGTGTTCAGACTGAAGCTTAAACAGTGTTCAGGCTGAAGTTTAAACAGTGTTCAGGCTGAAGTTTAAACAGTGTTCAGACTGGAGTTTAAACAGTGTTCAGACTGAAGTTTAAACAGTGTTCAGACTGAAGTTTAAACAGTGTTCAGACTGAAGCTTAAACAGTGTTCAGACTGAAGCTTAAACAGTGTTCAGACTGAAGTTCAAACAGTGTTCAGACTGAAGTTTAAACAGTGTTCAGACTGAAGTTTAAACAGTGTTCAGACTGAAGCTTAAACAGTGTTCAGACTGAAGTTTAAACAGTGTTCAGACTGAAGTTTAAACAGTGTTCAGACTGAAGTTTAAACAGTGTTCAGACTGAAGTTTAAACAGTGTTCAGACTGAAGCTTAAACAGTGTTCAGACTGAAGTTTAAACAGTGTTCAGACTGAAGTTTAAACAGTGTTCAGACTGAAGTTTAAACCGTGTTCAGACTGAAGCTTAAACAGTGTTCAGACTGAAGTTTAAACAGTGTTCAGACTGAAGCTTAAACAGTGTTCAGACTGAAGCTTAAACAGTGTTCAGACTGAAGTTTAAACAGTGTTCAGACTGAAGTTTAAACAGTGTTCAGACTGAAGTTTAAACCGTGTTCAGACTGAAGCTTAAACAGTGTTCAGACTGAAGCTTAAACAGTGTTCGGACTGAAGTTCAAACAGTGTTCAGACTGAAGTTTAAACAGTGTTCGGACTGAAGTTCAAACAGTGTTCAGACTGAAGTTTAAACCGTGTTCAGGCTGAAGCTTAAATCGTGTTCAGACTGAAGCTTAAACAGTGTTCAGACTGAAGCTTAAACAGTGTTCAGGCTGAAGCTTAAACAGTGTTCAGGCTGAAGTTTAAACAGTGTTCAGACTGAAGCTTAAACAGTGTTCAGACTGAAGTTTAAACAGTGTTCAGACAGAAGTTTAAACAGTGTTCAGACTGAAGTTTAAACAGTGTTCAGACTGAAGCTTAAACCGTGTTCAGTCCAGTGTTTTCTTTAACAAAGGGAAACGACAGTTGTAGTAAATGAGTGTTCAGCCTGGGACGGTCCGGTCAGCTCACCTGAGTCCACGCTCTGCTGTTCCCGTCTGTGCTCCACTGGCTCATTTTCCGCTCTCCTGCTCCTGTGATGTAACAATGCTGTAATTACTCCAACACATGTCCAGTCAATGACACGCTGTTTGAAGAGCCTCCAGGAGCCTCAGTGGAAATGCTCCGGCTGCACTGTGACTTTGGGACTTGGCCACAACACGCTTTTAAATGGCACAAGAGTTCAAAGAGTCCTGGCCAATTTAGTCTTATAAGATAAACAACACTGACGACTGATTGATGTTGATAAATGTTTTATTTTCATCATTGTCCTTTATTCAATGTGCGGAGATATTAGAATCTGATTTTCAGGTCAGTCCGGGCCCCAGATCGAAGCATATTTTAGGTCTACATGAGTGTAGTGTTTGTAGTGAAATTCACATGCTGGGTTTACACATGGGCATGATGGAACATAACTTTTCCATGATTTGCTACATTTGTAACGTGACTTAACTTTTGAAGAGGGTTCTTAGAGTGCGTCGGTTTGTGGCACTCCTGATAAACATGATGCATGTTTTTGGATGACAAAATTTCTTGTTAAGATATACCATATATAATGTACATACTGTAAATAAGATATAATATATCTTATATCACAAATGTCAGGATTCACCCTTGATTCATTCAGTTTGCAACTGAGTGTGTTGTTAGTGGTAATTGGTAATAACAATCATAATAACTCAAACTTGTATAGCACTTTTCTGTAATACTTTATTTTACACTACACTTGATACATTGTACCTGTCATATTAAGTACAATATAATGTGCTATGTAACACTGTGTAATAACCTGTTAATAACAGGTTACATACATAATGGAATAATGTGTATTAGTATTCCGGTGGAACATAATGTAATAAGACATCAAACCCAAGCTCTAACCCTAACCTTAAGTCTTCACCCTAAGGGTCTTATTACATTATGTACCTCCAAAGAACTAATACACATTATTCCATAGTGTATGTGCTGCATAGGTACAGGCTATTACACATTGTTACATAGCACATTACACTGTACTACATTTAGTTGTGTACAATGTATCAGGGTAATGTAAAACAAAGTGTACAAAGTCTACTTTTCTATATGCAAAGGGACTATACGGAGTTGAAAAAGGTTAAAATCATGTATTTTCCACCCCCTACATGCTCCAGCTATGCCCTAATGCGTAGAATGAGCCCAGACCTTTTCACCACAACTGCCTCTAAAACCCTCTCCTCCTCATTGTTCTCATTAACTGCATTAATAAAGTGGTACAAATGCTGTTTAATTCCCCTCAGTCACAGCGGCCTCAGTGTGGGAACATAAAGGCAGAGGCATGAGCCATAGGCAGCAGCACTGAGTGAGGATGCCTGGTGGTTGTGCTGCCGAGACGCAGGACATAGATATTCAAAGGCTGCATCAACCCCCCACGTGCCCCCCCCACGTCTGAAACCCATGTGCTATTCCATTTTGCCTTTCGCGCAAAGTTGCTCGCTGCTGTTTCCGACTGTCCCCACTCATCGTTCCTGATAACATGTCAAACAAAGCAGTAGTAGGCTAAACAAAATATTGGAAGTTGTAGTTTACAAATGGGAAACACAATCAAACAATAATGAATTCAGTTTTTCACATTTTATTTTGAAACGGACTTACCAATTCCGTTTCTATAACCAATTCAATAACCAATGATGGAAAGGCAAACGGATTAGAATAGAGTGATATAGTGTTCAAAACCGTTTTCTTTCATGTGTGTTCAGAAATCATCTGTGTAGCCTTTAGTTCGTTCTTTGTCTTTCTGTTTTTTTTTTCTCTAAATAATAAAAATACAGAAATGAAAGTAAAAATGAAAGGGGGTGATCTCATTCAGTGTATTGAATAGAAGGCTGCATTTACAGCATGCATTGCTAAAGGAAGCATCAGCTCAGTGGAGAAATTGTTCTACCTTAAGAAATATGTTGGTGGATCTGTCAGACAAATGTTAGACGGAACCTTTTTTTTTTCCCGAAATGACTCACACTTCTCATGATGCGTAGAATCGAATCGTAGAAACTATTCAGATTTCCTAAACACCTGTTTAGAAGCAATGCCTTTTGTGAAAGGTTTAGAAATATTAAATGACTGAACAAAACCAGAGAATCATTTCTAAACTGCCAGATTGGATTATCAACAGCTGGAATAGACAAGTCACACTGATGCAGACAAATGTTCTCCCCAGTTTCAGGGATTTTGTTCTTTCATCACACTTGAAGCAACAATAGCTTGTAATCCAGTTACCTCTGTCCATGCTCTTCGTCCGGCAGGAAAAGGGACGTTCTTAGAAATAAGGCCGAGGGCTCGTGCCCTAGCTACTAACACCACCACAACTAACAGGCCGCCCACATCTGTGTGGCTTTGCTCCTATTGTAATCATAGGCTTAAAATTTACTGACAAAAAGGTTTTTTTTATTTTTATGGATGTTTAGATCGTGGACATGGAGTGGCTGACTGTCCACATCCACCTGTCTGTGACATTTGTAACGGCAGGCGCCCTACAGTACTCCATGATGGGAATGCAGTGACATTTTGGGCGCCAATTAAAGTTCTGTTCGTAGCTGTTGATTTGCTCTTGATGAACTTGCTCTATGGTAACGGTCTATTTGATTGGTAATCCCTCCTTTTTAAACTCGTGATTGGGGGGAATGTCTATAATCAGTGGAGTACTTCCTGTCTGATGATGTAATATCCTGTGTGCTGATTAAGAGGTGTTTATATTTGACTGGAAACTTGGCACCTTACTGTTGTAATTTTAGCTGCTATAGTTGGAATGGCGGAAAAGGGTAATTGTATTTATTTTATGGAATATTTCTACTGTTCATTTTGTCAATGGATGCTATATTGTAAATTGTTACATAGCTCATACGGTGGTCACTGTGTACTAAGAAGGGAAACGACTGGGATGCTACAAATGTCATTTAAAAGTAGTACATTTTATTCAAACTGGCCTTAAATTGACAATTTTTCCTGCATACGTCTGTCATAAATAAAACAAACCACAACTGCCTCTAAAATCCTGCACTGTCACTCAGAAAGTTGCAAAGGAAACATGTGTCAGCACGGCCAGCGATCGTGGCTTATGGCACATTAACGCGGTGCCACGGGTGGACCTGGGAAGGAAGAAAAGCGTGCCGCCGTCAGGCAAACGTAGTTTATGAACATTAAAACATGTGGAGTACACTTCTGTGTTCTACCTGCCACAAAAGGATGGATCAAAGCGCTTCTGCAGTAGAAAGAAAAACGACCAGTGAACAGGAATACTCAAACCTGCATCAATGAAGCAAACAAACTATTTTTGATGTAGTTACTTTGCCAACTACATCAAAAGTAGTAGTTCCCTCATCAAAACTACTACTTCTGATGAGGGAACAATGTTGTTGTTGTATGGGTGACTTAACAGTATGGTTAAACGCTCAAACTGTATCCAAGAGGCACTTCAGGTCAGTTAAAGGTGCTGGAAATGGCAGCACTGGTGGATGATGGATTCCTGGTGGCTCCGTGCTTGATTTTTTTTTTTCTTTTCTTGTCAGTTGGTCTTTGCCTTTACTTTGCCCGATCACATCAGATCTCAGAAGCTGAGCAGGAAGGGCCTGGCAGGACTTGGATGGGAGACCGTTCTGGAAACAACAGGAAGCCTGGAGAATGTAGTGAGTGAGTGGTTGGTGGCGGTCGGAGGGTCCGATGACGCAGACAGACTGGTTGCCTCACTTCTGCCAGTCTGCCCCAGGGCAGCTGTGGCTACAACAGTATCTTACCACCACCAAGTATGGAGTGAATGAATAATGCAATGCAAATGTAATGCAACAAAACGTTTGATGGTTCTATGGTCCTGAACCAATATTCTTCTAAATATCAAGAGGCTGCATCCCTCTGACCATCTCTGCACTTTGATTCAGAGCGTGGACCAACTTCGACTACACTTCCCCTAGTTACAAACATTCCCTGGGGCGCTTCAATCCAACAGCCTTTCACAGTTTGACACAGTTTGGTGTTTGAAAAAGAATGACGATGTAGTCAGAAAGCCTAGGCTGTTTTGAGTGTTCTTAATGTGGCGGGCGCTGTTGGTTCCTGTTTACCCGGGCCTTTGACGACGCGTCGGGCGATCAGCGTCTGGCCTGTGTTGTCTTGGCCTGTGTTGCGCGGGACATCTTGTGTGAGTAAGCGTTTTGGCAGCAGAGTGATAAAAGCAGCATTTACCAAGTCTGCAGCCAAGTCCAGAATAAGCCGCGAGGTGTGAGCTTCTCCCGGGTGACGAGCCACCCACGAGTGACTGGCAGAGTGGTTAGCCGGCACCGAGCCTCAGAGGGAGCAGTTCAGGAGGCATGTGTCCTCCGAGCGGTCAACGGCTGACGTGGATACAGGAGCCAATTTATTAACTTAACCTGATTGTAATTTTCGCATATCTTCTTTTGTAAGGCGCACTGAGGTGCCTTGTGTACGGAATGCGAGGTATAAATAAACATGCCATGCCTTTTATGACAGATGAGACACTGCCAGTGAATAGGGAAATCATTTACATTTTTAGCTTTTATTTTTTGCAGCCTGATATTGATGTTTGAATGATCAAATCAATCATAGGCCGCTGCATAAGAGTCATTTTCTTTGTTTCCTGGGTCTGTGCTTCACGGAGCTCCAGTGGGCAGTCAGATCTAATTTTAGACTCTGTTTGCCGTAGATGGTGCCCCTTACGTTTCCCTGGCCTGGTCAGCCATCCACATGTGCTGATCTCTTCAAAAGCAGGACAAGAATAAGAAAAGGGTTTATTCTGGCGCAGACAACTTGCACCACATGAATGCAGGTAAATAGAAAGCGGGCAAATGCAGCATATTTATTTATTTATAAAAAAAAGATCAATAATGCTTGCCGCTCGACGTAGCACATTGAAACACATTGAAGCAACAATTGAAACTTTAGTTACATGACTCAGTGTTTCGAAGCAGTCTGCTTCAGGAAGAGCAGTACGAGCCCCGAAGCACCAAACACCACAGGAGTTTTGCTCGTCCAGAGCCGGTGCTGGCCCTTCTGGGGCCCTAAGCAAATATCCACACGGGGGGCCCTACAGTACACGTCCCATGGTTATTCGATGAAGAGCGAATCCATTTACGATCAAAAACGGTTCCACTGTGCATTAGTGCAGGGCAGAAGTGGAAAATAATGACCTCAATTCAGGCCCTGCCCCTCATTGTGAGAACCACTAACCACTAAGCCACTGTGAGACTGGGATTTAGGACTACTTCTCGTCTATTTCCCAACTTTTTAAAATGGTAAATGGCAAATGGTCACATTCTCTCACCTCTGGTCTCTGACCCACAGTTTGGGAACCACTGATTTAAAACTAACACATGCACCTAACAGTTATTTCTGTCTGACCACTGAGAATTAGTCTGTGAGTAGCCCAATTCGACTTAGACTCAGAGAACCCGAGTTACTGTAAATAACTGCGTACCTGTAACGCCTTGATTAATCAGTGAAACAACATCGTAGTTTGACTGAGATGCGGGGCCCTTGCAGCTGTGGGGGCCCTATGCAACTTGCATAGTTTGCCTATAGTAAAAACTGGCTCTGTGCCCGTTTATAGTTTTAGTCAAGTTATTGTCTCGCTTTAGTTGGTTTCAGGAAAAAGGGGTAAACAAGAATTAGCAGAATTAGTTTGAGTGCCCAAATGATCCGAGGAGCTATGTTGTCTGGGGCTTTATGCCCCTGGTAGGGTCTCCCATGGCAAACAGGTCCGAGGTGACGGGTCAGACGAAGAGCAGCTCACAAGACTTCTATGGACAGTGAAATATCAAGGACCGTGACGTTGCCCGGCATGGCGCAGCCGGGTCCCCCCCCTGGAGCCAGGCCTGGGGTCGGGGCTCGAACTCGAGCGCCTGGTGGTCGGGCCTCGGCCCACCGGGCCCGGCCGGGCACAGCCCGAAGAGACGGCGTGGGCCCGCCCTCCTGTGGACTCACCACCCGCAGAGGGATCCGTAGGGGTCGGGTGCCAAGAGGACTGGGTGGCAGTCAAGGCCGGGTGTCTCGATGGCCTGGTCCGTGTGCGCAGCTACTGGCATTCGGGACATGGAACGTCACTTCGCTGGGGGGGAAGGAGCCTGAGCTTGTGCGGGAGGTTGAGAGATACCGGCTAGATATAGTCGGGCTCACCTCCACGCACAGCTTGGGTTCCGGATCCCAACTCCTGGAGAGAGGCTGGACTCTCCATTTTTCTGGAGTTGCCCGCGGGAAGAGGCGGCGGGCTGGGGTGGGTTTGCTCATAGCCCCCCAGCTCAGCCGTCACGTGTTGGAGTTCACCCCGGTGAACGAGAGGGTCGCGTCCCTACGCCTTCGGGTTGGGGACAGGTTTCTCACCGTTGTCTCGGCCTACGGGCCCAACATCAGAATACCCGGCCTTCTTGGAGTCCCTGGGAGGGGTACTAGATAGTGCTCCGACTGGGGACTGCATTGCTCTACTGGGGGACTTCAACGCCCATGTGGGTAATGACAGTGAGACCTGGACGGGAGTGATTGGGAAGAACGGCCTCCCCGATCTGAACCCGAGTGGTGTTCTGTTATTGGACTTCTGTGCAAGTCACGGTTTGTCCATAACGAACACCATGTTCGAGCACAAGGGTGTGCACACGACTGCACGTGGCACCAGGACACCCTAGGCAGGAGGTTGATGATCGACTTTGTAGTTGTGTCATCTGATCTCCGGCCGCGTGTCTCGGACACTCGGCCTGGTCGTGGCACACTGGACCAGCTCTATACCCTCCGTCGGGTGCTCGAGGGTTCATGGGAGTTAGCCACATGTGTTTGTGGAGCTGGAGAAAGCGTTCAACCATGTCCCTCGTGGTGCCCTGTGGGGGGTGCTCCGGGAGTATGGGGTCCGGGGCCCTCTGTTAAGGGCTGCCCGTTCCCTGTATGACCGCAGCAGGAGCTTGGTTCGCATTGCCGGCAGTAAGTCAGACCTGTTCCTGGTGCGAGTTGGACTCCGCCAGGGCTGCCCTTTGTCACCGGTTCTGTTCATAACCTTTATGGACAGAATTTCTAGGCGCAGCCAGGGGCCGGAGGGTGTCCGGTTTGGGAGCCTCAGGATCTCATCTCTGCTATTTGCGGACGATGTTGTTCCGTTGGCTTCAACAAATCAGGACCTTCAGCGCGCTCTGGGGCGGTTTGCAGCCGAGTGTGTAGCGGCCGGGATGAGGATCAGCACCTCCAAATCTGAGGCCATGGTTCTCCACCAGAAAAAGGTGGTTTCCCCTCTACAGGTCGGTGGGGAGTCCTTGCCTCAAGTGGAGGAGTTCAAGTATCTCGGGGTCTTGTTCACGAGTGAGGGGCGGATGGAGCGTGAGATCGACAGACGGATCGGTGCGGCGTCAGCAGTGATGCGGTCGCTGTATCGGTCTGTCGTGGTGAAGAGGGAGCTGAGTCGGGGGCAAAGCTCTCGATTTACCGATCGATCTACGTTCCCTCCCTCACCTATGGTCATGAGATTTGGGTAATGACCGAAAGGACAAGATCGCGAATACAAGCGGCCGAAATGAGTTTCCTTCGCAGGGTGGCTGGGCGCACCCTTCGAGATCGGGTGAGGAGCTCAGTTACCCAGGAGGAGCTCGGAGTAGAGTCGCTGCTCCTTCACGTCGAAAGGAGCCAGCTGATGTGGCTCGGGCATATGTTCCGGATGCCTCCTGGTCAAGTCCCGCGGGAGGTGTTCAGACAGGGCTGTGTAGCGGACCCTCCTTTTTATAGTGCGCCCTCTCGCCTCATCAGCCACTATGTGCAGGAGCACAAAGGGCTGTCCTGTCACAGTTCTTCCAAAAGTTGAAATAGCTTTTCTACCTAAAACAATATATGTTTTTACATTAAAATCAAACTCCCCTTTCATTTTACATAACTAGTAACCCCAACCCTAACCCATTTTAAAGCAAAGAGACTGGGGAATGAGAAAAGGCTCATGTGAGTGAGAGGAGGCAGGAGCAGATGCAGCAGCCCTCGCTTCAGTCTGAATGACTTAAACCCACGGAGGCGCTGGGCACGACTTCCTACGCACAAATAGTATCGTACAAGTAAAATGGATTTAACTGATCACAAACTCACTTCAGTTGTGCAGAAGTTGCGGAAAAGTTGCGGAAAAGTTGCAATGGAAAGTGCGTATGACTGGAACAGTTGAGGGAAAGTTGCAATACCGCACTGATATTGTGCAGTTTGCTTGAGTCGTGAGTGCGGCAAGATAATTCTGCAGAAATGACATGCAGCTGTCAACAGTAGTCCTCTGCATTATTGCATTTCAAATGTTGCTCCACAATAATCTAAATCCTTGATACTGATCTACCTGTGAAATCATACAGTTGTGGTGGTATTAATAGCACAGACTGAGGATGATATGAGCTCAAAGTCTCCATGTCCATCACCTCCCACAACAACTGTTCTAAATATACTTAGTCTGGTCCTCTGCACTTGCTCTGTTTTGATTTGATTTGATTGATTTCCTTTCTATTATTATCCATTGTACTTAAGATACTGCCTATCCCTCAAAGGAAGTGAATGTTAGAGAAAGACTGAGCTCCGTCTGACGGGCCGAGTGTACCCCTGGTTCAAATGGAAAACAGTGAAACACGTTAATAAACTTTACAGGAGGTGAGAACAGTTCACACTTAAACTGGCCTAAACATGAAGCTCGGTTTTGCACAGACACAGATGGTAAACACTCATTCTAACAGTGTTGCTTTCACATGATTAAAATAGAAATGTGGTTCTTCCCAAATGTGTCAATAAAGTTGCACCATTCTGGAACTAACCTTTAATGGACTAGCCTATATCATGCTAACTTTTCTATAGGCACACACATTTGAATATCTTACATTTCAATCATTGTTGTTGCTGTTGTTTTTTTTATCTAGCAGGATGTGTGGGTCTTACCTTTGGCAATATGTATGTAATGTAATGTAGTTTTCATGTGAATCATTTCATGTTCATTTGACTCATGTCCGATCCTCTTGTGTGTCCCAGGCCATGCAAGGTACTACTCTGGGTTTGTTTTGATGTTTTGAAAAGGTATTAACATTATATTGTGTTGAAAAGCTACAACAAAATAAAAATAACAAGAGTTGATTTTGCATGATAAAGGCCCTTTTTAGGAAGTCCCAAATAACCTTGAAATTCCTGGACTATAGGGAATTTCAGTCCGGTGCAGGGCGATGAGCCATGCTGCTGGTATTAATTAGTGATGTTCCAGAGGGCCATGAGGTCCTCGGGCTGTTCCAGAGGGCCATGAGGTCCTCGGGCTGTTCCAGAGGGCTATGAGGTCCTTGGCCTGTTCCAGAGGGCTATGAGGTCCTTGGCCTGTTCCAGAGGGCCATGAGGTCCTTGGCCTGTTCCAGAGGGCCATAAGGTCCTTGGCCTGTTCCAGAGGGCCATGAGGTCCTTGGCCTGTTCCAGAGGGCTATGAGGTCCTCGGCCTGTTCCAGAGGGCCATGAGGTCCTCGGGCTGTTCCAGAGGGCCATGAGGTCCTCGCCCTGCTCCAGAGGGCACTGAGGTCCTCCGCCTGTTCCAGATGGCCATGAGGTCCTCGGGTGTTTCCAGAGGGCCATGAGGTCCTCGGGCTGTTCCAGAGGGCCATAAGGTCCTTGGCCTGTTCCAGAGGGCCATAAGGTCCTTGGCCTGTTCCAGAGGGCTATGAGGTCCTTGGCCTGTTCCAGAGGGCCATGAGGTCCTTGGCCTGTTCCAGAGGGCCATGAGGTCCTTGGCCTGTTCCAGAGGGCTATGAGGTCCTTGGCCTGTTCCAGAGGGCCATGAGATCCTCGGCCTGTTCCAGAGGGCCATGAGGTCCTCGGGCTGTTCCAGAGGGCCATGAGGTCCTCGCCCTGCTCCAGAGGGCACTGAGGTCCTCGGCCTGTTCCAGATGGCCATGAGGTCCTCGGGCGTTTCCAGAGGGCCCTGAGGTCCTCGGCCTGTTCCAGAGGGCCATAAGGTCCTTGGCCTGTTCCAGAGGGCCATAAGGTCCTTGGCCTGTTCCAGAGGGCTATGAGGTCCTTGGCCTGTTCCAGAGGGCCATGAGGTCCTTGGCCTGTTCCAGAGGGCTATGAGGTCCTCGGCCTGTTCCAGAGGGCCATGAGGTCCTCGGGCTGTTCCAGAGGGCCATGAGGTCCTCGCCCTGCTCCAGAGGGCACTGAGGTCCTCGGCCTGTTCCAGATGGCCATGAGGTCCTCGGGCGTTTCCAGAGGGCCCTGAGGTCCTCGGCCTGTTCCAGAGGGCCCTGAGGTCCTTGGCCTCTTCCAGAGGGCCCTGAGGTTCTCGGCCTCTTCCAGAGGGCCATGGAGTCCTCGGCCTCTTCCAGAGGGCCATGGAGTCCTCGGCTTGTTCCAGAGGGCCATGAGGTCCTCGCCCTGAGTTCCTCGGCCTGTTCCAGAGGGCTATGAGGTCCTCGGCCTGTTCCAGAGGGCCATGAGGTCCTCGCCCTGAGTTCCTCGGCCTGTTCCAGAGGGCTATGAGGTCCTCGGCCTGTTCTAGAGGGCCATGAGGTCCTCGGCCTGTTCCAGAGGGCCATGAGGTCCTCGGCCTGTTCCAGAGGGCCCTGAGGTCTTCGGCCTGTTCCAGAGGGCCATGAGGTCCTCGGCCTGTTCCAGAGGGCCATGAGGTCCTCGGGCTGTTCTAGAGGGCCATGAGGTCCTCGGGCTGGTCCAGAGGGCCCTGAGGTCCTCGGCCTGTTCCAGAGGGCCATGAGGTCCTCGCCCTGAGGTCCTTGGCCTGTTCCAGAGGGCCATGAGGTCCTCGCCCTGAGGTCCTCGGCCTGTTCCAGAGGGCCATGAGGTCCTCGCCCTGAGGTCCTCGGCCTGTTCCAGAGGGCCCTGAGGTCCTCGGGCTGTTCCAGTGCTCCCTGAGGTCCCCAGAGACACCTGTCTCTCTCGGAGCAGCTGTATTCGACCGGCCTTAAGTGCTGCGGTTGGATTCACGCAGAGGTTCTCGAGTCTGTAGCCCCTTTAGGTGGACTTAACCAGTCCATGTGAAAACACGACCATGGACCAAACATGTGCTGCTCTACTGCGGTTTACCTGCACACTTCAGAAATTCACTGCCTTTTGATCAAATAAATATGCTCTGCGCATATGGTGGTTGCCACAGATGTGGGCAGCTGTGCTTCTGCCAGGCAGTTTTAGTCAACCACTGAGCCTGGTCATAAATACCAATATTGAGTTATCATCATTTTACCCTAAACTCGAGTTATTAAAAAAGCTGAAAACAAGTCAAATGCTGTATTTCCTACATCAATGACGCCAAGTCTTTTCTTATTTGGGGGTGAGGTAATACTGTGGATGTTTGTAGGTCCAACTGAAGTGGAGATGTTGCCACGAATCTGTGGAAAAAACAAAAGTAATTAAACATAATTTTGTGAAGATTCAGCAATTTATGTGTAAAATTTGACACATAAAAGTTTATAGTGTGTTAAGAAAGCAAACAAGTTTTATTTACACAAGTTTTATCTCCCATTCAAATACATATTACACATTTTAGGTGAAGGTCATTCGTTTAATAGAGCACAGCTAAAAGTGCTGGATATGTAGAAATGTGCTGCATTCAAATGAAGGATTGTGAACAGGACTGCACAAACAGGCTCCTCCTCTCACTGGGACAGATCAACATTAAGCGCTTGTTCCAGCTCGTAAAATTGCCTCCTCCAGTTTCCACGGCAACAGCAGCATTTGGACTGACTTCACCTGAAACAATGTCATTTCATGAGTGGGTTCACTCTGATGGTCCCTTGGGCGCTGCACATCTGTGAGCCAGGGCTGCGTCCAAGCTGTGTGCAGGCCCCGGGGACAGTGCCAGTTGGGGACCTCATGTGTCCACACAGTCTCTACAAAACATCACCTCTAATCTTTCACTCACACTTCTTGGGACAAGTTTTAAATTCAAGGTGAGACACTGCACTTGAATAAGAAAATGATCAGATTCTGGCATATGAGAAAACAATGCATTGCAAGTTTTCTTTCATATATAATAATAAAAAAATAGAACCGTAGTGTCAGACACTGAGGCGAGGAGGGGGTGGAATGGACGCTTATTTGTACAGTGCTGTTTACATGGCTCAAGTCGCCCAAAGCTTCACACAGTTTGTTCTTCAAAAGTTGATTGTTATTTGGCCTAATTCTCTTCTTCTGTTTAGGCTGTAGTTAAGTTGTATGCAAGAAAAAGTTTTTTATTGGTCAATGGGGGAAGATGGGCCAATTTAATGTGCACCGGTTGGCACCCACATGATTACCGTGGTCAATGCGGCAGAGCTAAGGAAAGCATGCAGTCTTCTCACGGTTATTCTGGCTGAGGAAAGGTTTAACCTTGACCCAATCTCACAGTCTCACAGAAAAATGTGAACTGGCAAATTGGAAGAAAGCGAGCCGTAACACTGTCGACCTGTTTGTCAAATTTCAGCCTAACCCCTAAATGTTTACCACTGTTTGAGAGAAAGGGGAAAGAGTCCATACCTTTGGACAACTTATTTGTCCTGTTCACATATAAATGCTCCCATTCTCAGTCACAATTGGTTGCCTTGGTCTGCTGACTAACATTTACTGTCGATCTGTGCACAAATGACACCGAGATTTGACTCACGGGTATCAGCAGCCCACCACTGACCACATGGGCGTCCCACTTTGGCTCTCGAGCCCCACCTTGGATCTGACTAAGATTAACCATGAATATTAAAATGTCTCTTGAATTTGGTGGGTTTTTATGGCAGCAATCCAATAATACTGAAGTTCAGCAGCATGCGAAGGGAAAATATGAACAAATCTAATCAGAGGAATAATTGGCCTTTTATGATTATGTGAAAGGAGTCACATAATCCCTTAATAAAATTGCAAACTGATTGAGAGCCAGAAGAGCCAGCTCTTCACCAAGAGCCGAGCCAAAAGAAAAAGTCACTGAAAAGAGCTGAATTTCCCATCAATCCCGGCTGGAATTATAAATGCTCCCATTCTCAGTCACAATTAAAATAATGTTTATGATAACTGTTTAAATAATAATAACATTTTCAAATAGTAAATGACACTAAGCATGTACCGCAAACACCAAAATAAGAAATAAAGAAAGAGAGGGTGACAGAGTGGTTAGCAGTCATGTGTCCTGCAGCGTAAATCCTCTGGCTCCGACATGAGTGTGTTTGGTTGATGCTCGTGTGTCTGATTTAAGTGCTCTGGGCTGTTGTGATTACTGTTTGAAAATCACTTATTCTTGGGAAAAGACAGAGACAGTCTGCTTTTTGTTATTACTGTAACTTCCAGATTTACATTGTAAATGAGTCCTTACAATTTGTAGAAGCTTAAGCTATGTGTGATTTTCAGAACTATGATGGCACAACAGACAGTGCTTTCAGCAAATCCAAAAACATATTATCTCGCACAGGTTGGAGTTAAAATGCGGCATCTGGTTGAAATTTTAAAATGTAGCTCATGTGGTTTATACTGATTTATCAATACAAAGATTGGAAGTTTCTATCGGCACCTCTCAATTTATTTTCCTTTGATTCTGCTACACACTTAATCAGAAGCATTTACTCATTTAGTCAGCAGAATTCATGCAAGTAGGTTTCACTTACTCTGAAGTCTTGCAGCACAAACCTGAACTATCACAGAGTCAATTTCCCAGAGAAGATCGTGCAGCGTCTGCATCTCGGGGCCGGGTTTGAGTTTGCCTTTAAGTTTAGTCGATTGTTGCTCTCAGATGTTCGGAGAGGCCTCCGCTGTCAGGACGGCTCCGCTGTCAGGACGGCTCCGCTGTCAGGACGCCTCCGCTGTCAGGACGCCTCCGCTGTCAGGACGCCTCCGCTGTCAGGACGCCTCCGCTGTCAGGACGCCTCCGCTGTCAGGACGCCTCCGCTGTCAGACCGCCTCCGCTGTCAGGACGCCTCCGCTGTCAGGACGCCTCCGCTGTCAGGACGCCTCCGCTGTCAGGACGCCTCCGCTGTCAGGACGCCTCCGCTGTCAGGACGCCTCCTCTGTCAGGACGCCTCCGCTGTCAGGACGCCTCCTCTGTCAGGACGCCTCCTCTGTCAGGACGCCTCCGCTGTCAGGACGCCTCCGCTGTCAGGACGCCTCCGCTGTCAGGACGCCTCCGCTGTCAGGACGCTTCCGCTGTCAGGACGGCTCCGCTGTCAGACCGCCTCTGCTGTCAGGACGCCTCCGCTGTCAGGACGCCTCCGCTGTCAGGACGCCTCCGCTGTCAGACCGCCTCCGCTGTCAGGACGCCTCCGCTGTCAGGACGCCTCCGCTGTCAGGACGCCTCCGCTGTCAGGACGCCTCCGCTGTCAGGACGGGAAGTGCAGACGTTTTTGGGTGGGAACAGGGGGAGAATTTTTTTTTGTGGATTGGAAAGGCCAGCCGCTCCCTGATTGGCCAGTTGCCGACATGGACAGCCAATGATAAGCCTGAACACTAGCCTGGCTCCACATGATGGCGATGGGTCCCCAGCTCACTGCTCCTACAAGTCGCCCCAGCGACACTGAGGATGGATCAAATGCAGAGAACTAATTTCTCTACAGAGATGAATAAAGTATAACTTAACTAACCCTAACCTTAAGGATAGTGGAGTTTACAAAAGGTGTCTTTCAGGTGTTAGTATGAATCTGACCAATCAGGGAGTCGATAGTCTCGTGCATTTCCCGTCCTGACAGTGGAGGCGGCTTGAGAGTGGAGCTTGCGGCCGTAGGGACCTCACAGTGGAGGCCTGCAGGCAGGACCTCTTGGATGTTAGCAGCAGGTAGTGAAACATTTGTTTGGGACTAGACCTGCGTCTGATTTCATCACTTCTGTTTACCTTCCTGCACGCTGAATTATTTGTGAAGTGCAATGAGTTTGCATTATTTTTTAATGACATGGTACAAGCCATTAAAAATGCTACAAACTGTTCAGTACAAATGGTAACATTGCAACCAGAGTCACGGATCGGATCATTTTTCGGATCAGCTAAAGGCATATTATCTCCTTCCTTTCAACATGGACCAATGACCATTAATAAAAAACTGTACTATTGATAATATTAAATGTATCACAGACAATTAAATAGATTATAAACCTAAACTAAAACATGCAGGAGTGCTGCTTGGATTAGATTAAAACATTGCCTACGCGTTTCAGCCGTAGTAGGCCTTCATCAGGGCAGCACTCGAGTGATGTGTAAACTGTATTAAGTGATCACATGACCCATAGGGGCTGGAACTCAATCAGCATCTATCTATCTATCAATTATTTACAGTCATATTTACAAAAAAAATAAATAAAGAAAAGGGGTAAAGTCCAGTTCCCCATTGAGACCTGGAATAATCTGTTGCGACAGACTTAAAAGTCTCCTGCAGAGGGAGTCCTGCTGGATCTACACTCTTAAAGCAATGTTAATTCTAAAGCATGTTTTAATCTAATGGCCATAAAGGCCTTTTACCAATACTTTTGTTTGAGTGCCTCAGTTTTGTATCTTTTTAAAGATTATAAACCTAAACTGTGTAGTCAATATTATTTCAATAACAAGCAATATGCCTATAGGATTCTACCTGTATTCACAGGTTGTTGCAAAATGAGGCCGTGGGACAGAAGTGAAAATTGAAATGAATAAAGCCCAGTCTGCTATACCCAACCCCACACACTCTGATCAAATCAGCTGATGTCTGGACTCGGACCTGCACACCCCCACATACACACCTCCATACGCTACCTCTTTCCTTCACAATGAAATTTGACAGGGAAGCCAAAATGTTCCCATTTAAATGACGCGGGCTGTTCAAGCTCCTCTGTTCCTCCGCTCGCCATGACCACGCTGTGTGTGGCCTGAACGTGCGCACAACTTTGTTTTTTCCACAAATCAATCCGCGGATCACGTGTGTGCCGCCCCGAAGATATTGATCCGAACGAATCACGGATCAATGATGTTCCGTTGCACCACTAGTTGACGTTGTTATTTCTGGTCTGTGTTCTAGTACATGCAGCCTTGATGAACTACCAACTAGATTTTTAAAGTCTGTGCTGAGCAGCTTGTTACCACAAGCTAACTAACTTACTAACTTAGTTAACTCCTCACTCCAGAAAAAGGTTTCCCAAAGACACCTCTGAACCCTCTCCTCATCCCCTCTGAACCCTCTCCTCCATCACCTCTGAACCCTCTCCTCCATCACCTCTGAACCCTCTCCTCCATCACCTCCTCTGAACCCTCTCCTCATCACCTCTGAACCCTCTCCCCATAACCTCCTCTAAACACTCTTTTTCATCACCTCTGAACCCTCTCCTCCATCACCTCCTCTGAACCCTCTCTTTCATCACCTCTGAACCCTCTCCTCCATCACCTCTGAACCCTCTCCTCCATCACCTCTGAACCCTCTCCTCCATCACCTCCTCTGAACCCTCTCCTCATCACCTCTGAACCCTCTCCCCACAAACCTCCTCTAAACACTCTCTTTCATCACCTCTGAACCCTCTCCTCCATCACCCCTCTGAACCCTCTCTTTCATCACCTCTGAACCCTCTCCTCCATCACCTCTGAACCCTCTCCTCCATCACCTCCTCTGAACACTCTCTTTCATCACCTCTGAACCCTCTCCTCCATCACCTCTGAACCCTCTCCTCCATCACCTCCTCTGAACACTCTCTTTCATCACCTCTGAACCCTCTCCTCCATCACCTCTGAACCCTCTCCTCCATCGCCTCCTTTGAACCATCTCCTCCATCGCCTCCTTTGAACCCTCTCCTCCATCACCTCCTCTGAACCATCTCCTCCATCGCTTCCTCTGAACCCTCTCCTCCATCACCTCCTCTGAACCCTCTCCTACATCACCTCCTCTGAACCCTCTCCTCCATCACCTCCTCTGAACCCTCTCCTCCATCACCTCCTCTGAACCCTCTCCTCCATCACCTCCTCTGAACCCTCTCCTCCATCACCTCCTCTGAACCCTCTCCTCCATCACCTCTGAACCCATCAAACAGATTAGTGTGTGGATGCAAAGCAACTTCCAGGCCTCAACCATGACTGAAAACATGCCTATTTACTGCTGCCAATGGCAAGTGACTCTATCTCATTTTAACATATAATTCTTATACAGACATTTTTTATATATTGTTATACGTTGTATTGATGGATTTGTTTTATTGTGTTTTTATTGTGTTTATGGTGTTGCTGTGAGGCACATTGAGTTGCCTTGTGCATGAAATGTGCTGTATACATAAACTTGCCTGGTCTTGCCTTGAAGTATTTGTGAGTTCACAAAGAGAATCCATTTTGAACCGCTCCAAGGAAACGATTGAAACTGAATCAGAAGTGGGTTGGGCCGGATCGACACTAATTAATAGGAGGCACAAACGTGCATAATGGTTTTCAATAGAAAATATTTCATGGATTTGCCGTGTGTTTGATCAAATCACGTGGATCCTCCCTGAATGATTCACGCCAGAGAGATTCCAGATTTACATGATTCTAGTCTCAATCTGGCTCTTGCAGGTCACACTTCGTTCCCCTCCAGTGAAAAGGTCCTTACTTTGCCAACAGTCATGTGCTATTTTGTATTTTGCTTTGAATATCTTCGTAAATACACATTACCATTTATTGTCAGAAATCCAAAAATAACCTGCAGTGAGCGGAAAGGTTTTATTTGAATTAACTTTGAAATGTGAAATTTGCTGTGTCTAGCTCTGGTTGTATATGTGAACCCTCTCCTCCATCACCTCTGAACCCTCTCCTCCATCGCCTCCTCTGAACCCTCTCCTCCATCACGTCTGAACCCTCTCCTCCATCACCTCTGAACCCCCTCCTCCATCACCTCTGAACCCTCTCCTCCATCACATCTGAACCCTCTCTTCCATCGCCTCCTCTGAACCCTCTCCTCCATCACCTCTGAACCCTCTCATCCATCACCTCTGAACCCTCTCCTCCATCACATCTGAACCCTCTCCTCCATCACCTCTGAACCCTCTCCTCCATCACATCTGAACCCTCTCCTCCATCACTTCTGAACCCTCTCCTCCATCACCTCTGAACCCCCTCCTCCATCACCTCTGAACCCTCTCCTCCATCACATCTGAACCCTCTCTTCCATCGCCTCCTCTGAACCCTCTCCTCCATCACCTCTGAACCCTCTCCTCCATCACCTCTGAACCCTCTCCACCATCACATCTGAACCCTCTCCTCCATCACCTCTGAACCCTCTCCTCCATCACATCTGAACCCTCTCCTCCATCACCTCTGAACCCTCTCCTCCATCACCTCTGAACCCTCTCCACCATCACATCTGAACCCTCTCCTCCATCACCTCTGAACCCTCTCCTCCATCACCTCTGAACCCTCTCCACCATCACATCTGAACCCTCTCTTCCATCACCTCTGAACCCTCTCCTCCATCACATCTGAACCCTCTCTTCCATCACCTCTGAACCCTCTCCTCCATCACATCTGAACCCTCTCCTCCATCACATCTGAACCCTCTCTTCCATCGCCTCCTCTGAACCCTCTCCTCCATCACGTCTGAACCCTCTCCTCCATCACCTCTGAACCCTCTCCTCCATCACCTCTGAACCCTCTCCTCCATCACCTCTGAACCCTCTCCTCCATCACCTCTGAACCCTCTCTTCCATCGCTTCCTCTGAGCACTCTCATTGATCTCCTCAGCAGGTGATATATGGTGGTCGTAGAGTCGTTTTGCTAACCCCATGTCTTTTCTTTATGTTCACAGGCAGAAGTACAAGAGCGCCTCACAGAGGTAAGAGTGCCAAACTCCACCACCAGGTCTCAAACAGGCCAAAACTAGGTAACCAAATTGACATGGGACTAAAACAGGACTAAACCAGGATCAATCCAGGAGAGGACTAAACCAGGACTAAACCAGGATCAAACCAGGCTTAAACAAGAATTGACCAGGCTAAACCACACATATCCGTGCTAACAAGCCTTGAACCAGGCTTAACAATCCCAGCACTAAAATCACTAAACCAGATATGAAGGCGACTAAAACCGGTTAAATCCTAGATTTACCAGGGCAAGCGAGACATGACATGTAATGTCAGCATCTCCATCTCCCGTATAACTGATCATCGCCTTGACGACTGGATGCCTGGAAATGCGTTTCCATGGTTACAACTGCATCCAGAAAATTGCACAACAAAAGTCACTGCAGAGGTTCACCGCATCACAATAAGCCAACGAGGAAAGTAGACAAGGGGACAGGAAAGGGAGTAAGAAAGGAACGGGGAAAGGAGGAGGAGGTAGGGAGGGAAAGGTCACTTCAGGGCATGTCCTCAGCTGCAGTTTGAGGGCTGTGTCAGAAGAGGAAGAGAGGAGAGGAGGGAGAAGACAGTTGTACGGGGAGGAGGGTCAAAATGAAGGAGGCAGCGGTCAGAACAAGGGTGCCCAAAGTGGGGGCAGTCTCCAAAGGGCAGGATTCGGCCGGGAGATAGTGCTGGATTTATAAGGAGTAGCTACTTTGGTTAATTGGTGCTCTGAATAGACTGTCAGTAGTTACTATGGACACCAGTATGTCCTCTGAAACGTAGCATCCATCCATCCAACCATCCAACCATCCATCCATCCATCCATCCATCCATCCATCCATCCATCCATCCATCTATCCATCTATCCATCTATCCATCTATCCATCCATCCATCTTCTTCCACTTGTCCGTTGCCGGGTCGTGGGGGCAGCTGTTGGAGCTGCCCAAATCACATTGCACCAGCCCCTTATGGCTCCTCCTGCAGGTGGTGGGTCAACGGGAGGACGGCCTCACGATTAACCGGGCCTGTTGGTCTCTCATAAGGGGCTTCTGAACCGCTCTTTGTCTGACCCGTCACCTAGGACCTGTTTGCCATTGGGGACCTGACCAGGGGCACGAAGCCCCCGACAAAGGGCTCCCAGGACCATTTGGGCACTCAAACCCTCCACCACGTCAAGGTGGCGGCTCCAGGAGGCGTGAAATGTAACAATCATTTAAATAAGATGATGCATTGATGTTGTTGGCTCTAAGACTTCCGGCAAGATGGTGCTCTAAACAGCAATTTCTTTCCCGGGCTCCTGTTCCTATCCCACAAAAGTCAATTAAGACAGAATTAAAAGTCTCTTCAGGTTACCTTAGAAGAAGGTAAACATTCTGTATTCACTATGTTCACTTCACTTATGTTTTCCTGGGATCACAACAGCAACCAAGCCTTGCCGAGTGAGAAATGGGAAAAGCCCCAGCGACAAATAAACAACCTCAACCTCAAGTTTTGAAAAAGAACAAATCTGAGGATAATAAATCATCTGAAGACATTGGGGCAACAACAAAGCTAATCCTTAAAGAGGTAAATAAATTATCTGAAAGATTTGATGTACAAGAAAAGTGGATGAATGAATTCTCTGCTAAGCTTGAAGCAATGGGCGAGGAATGTGCTTATGTCGGGTAGCTGGCGGGAGCTGACATTGCTGTAATACTACCCCCTGGTGGTCAGGGGCGACTCCAAGAGGCAGCTTAAAAGAGTTTTTCTTTTTCTAAATGTCGACTATGACCCATGTGACCACGTTGGGGTGGGTGAAATATTTTTAACCATGCTGTTTTTTGTTTAAAAGCCCGAACATTGTAAGCATTTTCAGTGCATTGACTGGCTCCTGTCAATTAAGCACTGGAGCTCTGTGGAGGCTCCGCCCGCCCCGCGAGTGCAGGGCTTCCCGGCTTTTTGCCCTTTTAAGGAACAGGCAGCGTAGAAGGAGATGGAGCAGCCATTAAGGTTCACACACGACTCGGGAACCTTTACAATGAATGGGGCTGAATGGGACGCCCTCATCTTTATTATATTATATCTATGTACACTAAGAACTGTAGGGGCCAGCTCTTTCTTTAACATAATCATAACCCCCCCCCCACCCCCGTTGTTGCTAGTCCCTTAAGTAAATATTTGCCTCCCGTTCTGATTTCCAGTATGATTCATTTCCAGGTATTGAATGCGTTTCTTGTAAACAAATCATTTTAACATTAAACCATGTAAATACTTTCTCTTTGTAGCATTTGCCGTTCCCATCTAACCATTACAAATTAGACGGTGCTAGATCCATTTCCATTTAGTTTCATTCACATATTTATGCTTTTTTTCTATTTAAAACATACACAAGATTATTATTAGCCATCCAACGATCCAAAAGAATATCTTTCACGTAGGCTGTAGGCTAGACATATTACGCTGAATGACTATGCTGCTTCAGTTCACTTAGAGGCTCAATAATACTGAAGAGTCAGCGAGCACGTTGTGGATATCTTCACCAGTGCGTTTTAGTTTAATAATATCCCGGGACTGTCCACTGGCGCTGATGATCTCGGGCCGATGCCAGATGTTTCTCCTCCGTAGCACAAAAACTGCTCCACTGCGGTGCCGATTAGACCACGCTCCCGTAGGCCCTGGGTAGCGGTTTGTAGGTGATCAAAGACTTGTTTGCTTGTTTGTATACTTTGTTATCCCTGTAGGGAAATTTGTGCTCTGCATTTAACCCATCCTTCGCTGCCGCTGGGACATCCCGTAAGGAGCAGTGGTCGACGGCACTCAGTGCTGCGCCCGGGGACCCCCTCTTATTTCCCTACATGGTTTGTAGCCAAAAGTCAGCTCTCAAACAGGTCAGTGCAGTTGTTTCTGACTGATTGAACTGACTAACTGCCTGGCTGGATGTTTTAAAATGTCCATCCTCCATGTATCCACTGTAGCACTATGAGAATGCTGTTAAGCTTGTGAAAAAGTACAACACAAATTCAAGGGACGGAGAGAAAGAACAGAGGAGATGGAGAGAGGGAAAAGGAGGTTGGAGAAAGGAGAGAGAGGGAAAAGAGGAGGGAGAGAGAGGGAAGATGGAGGTGGGTGATTGACAGGCGACGCGTCATGTGACCATCTGGAGGAACAGATTTGCTGCGAGCCGTGAACAGGAGACAGCTGTGAGGGGGCCGACCTGCACGTCCTCCTGTCACTCAGCCAGACGCCGAAACAACACCTCACACCAGAGCCAATCAGCACGCTCGGCCGCAGAATCACAGGCCCACGGGAGGACGGACACGAGGAGGCCAAAACACAAGCAATTTATGAATAAACCCAACGAACAGATATTCAGACGTGTAACAGTCACTGACCTCAGAGGTACTACAGAACAGTGTGAACCTCAGAGGTACTACAGAACAGTCACTGACCTCAGAGGTACTACAGAACAGTCTGAACCTCAGAGGTACTACAGAACAGTCACTGACCTCAGAGGTACTACAGAACAGTCTGAACCTCAGAGGTACTACAGAACAGTCTGAACCTCAGAGGTACTACAGAACAGTCACTGACCTCAGAGGTACTACAGAACAGTCTGAACCTCAGAGGTACTACAGAACAGTCTGAACCTCAGAGGTACTACAGAACAGTGTGAACCTCAGAGGTACTACAGAACAGTCTGAACCTCAGAGGTACTACAGAACAGTCTGAACCTCAGAGGTACTACAGAACATACATAATTGGATGCGTATGTGTGCCACTGGCTGGCACGATATGTATGTGTATTAAACCGAAAATGTTTAAATAAAGTTTTCAAAAAAAAAAAGAGGTACTACAGAACAGTGTGAACCTCAGAGGTACTACAGAACAGTCTGAACCTCAGAGGTACTACAGAACAGTGTGAACCTCAGAGGTACTACAGAACAGTCACTGACCTCAGAGGTACTACAGAACAGTGTGAACCTCAGAGGTACTACAGAACAGTCTGAACCTCAGAGGTACTACAGAACAGTGTGAACCTCAGAGGTACTACAGAACAGTGTGAACCTCAGAGGTACTACAGAATAGTCTGAACCTCAGAGGTACTACAGAACAGTGTGAACCTCAGAGGTACTACAGAACAGTGTGAACCTCAGAGGTACTACAGAACAGTCTGAACCTCAGAGGTACTACAGAACAGTGTGAACCTCAGAGGTACTACAGAACAGTCACTGACCTCAGAGGTACTACAGAACAGTGTGAACCTCAGAGGTACTACAGAACAGTCTGAACCTCAGAGGTACTACAGAACAGTGTGAACCGCAGAGGTACTACAGAACAGTCTGAACCGCAGAGGTACTACAGAACAGTGTGAACCTCAGAGGTACTACAGAACAGTCTGAACCGCAGAGGTACTACAGAACAGTCTGAACCTCAGAGGTACTACAGAACAGTCTGAACCTCATCGGAACAGTGGCTGTGTTGGTCAGAGGTGATCGGTCACAGGACCATTTGAGAGTCAATACATGAATCAACAAAACTCTCTGAGGAAAGACTGGATTTCGACATTAAGGCGAGACAAGTGGTGTGACGTTCATGACCGAGCGACTCTTTTGAACAGCTCTTTAATAAACGGGTTGCACCGGATCTTTTTTTCAGTCAGTTTTACCCAGAATTCAGCCCAACCACAGAGCAGGCCACACAAGTGAAAGCTTTCTCCTATAAAGTAAATAAAAAAATTAAAAAAACAGTTGCAGCCTCTTTATATTAGTTGTGGCGCAAGATTTTATTCAAATGGGAAACATGTATTTTGAATACTTATTCTAAGTAACTGTATTACAGTGCAGTTACTTGGTAACCTACAGTATCAGCTGCACTAAATATCGGCTTTATTTTTCTTTTTACATAAAAAGCCATATTTTCCATTCAGAAAATTCTGAAATAAAAGAAAACTGCCCATACATTTCCCCTCATGTTTATATCAATGATCTACAGGAAAAGTTTCAGATTGATATCTCTATATTATATTTCATCTTTTTCCTCATTCACCTGCACTTCCAGGCTTTCATTTCAAGATGAAATAAATATCCACACATGGGTCTGCAAAGAGATCCTGAAGCTGAATGTGTTGCTGGAGTGTTTGTTGATCTTGTTGCAGGATGAAGGGGGTGCTACAGCAGATGGACCAGGGCGTGGTGGACCTTCA
This sequence comes from Gobius niger, assembly GCF_951799975.1. NCBI lineage: Eukaryota > Metazoa > Chordata > Actinopteri > Gobiiformes > Gobiidae > Gobius > Gobius niger. Next base: position 5,040,116 of record NC_136860.1, on the reverse strand, counting down.
GGAGCTGAGGAGGAACCTGGAGATGGCGTCAGCCATGTTGGATGCCCTCTACTCCGAGGAAACCAAGTGAGAGCCTCAGTCTGCACTCTGAAAATGCACTGTGCACTCTTTTTAAGTAAGACTCTGAGCTACAGTATCTTATCCACACTTTGGATTAATGGCACTTCTGCTCAATGGTCATTTTCAGAATAACGAGACGTTGGACTAATGGGCTGTCAGACCAACAACATGGCACTGTATGACTTATTACATATTAAACATGCTGCGCTTTGGTCTGACGTGTAGGTTCTTGCTGATATTCAGTCTTTGACAGCAAGTATGGATCAATGAAATAAACTTGAAAGTTGAAATGATTCTGTTGTCATTTCAGTTTAATAAAGCTGCTGTAGCTCAGCCTGGTCCAGACCAGCTTTTACACCCGGCTTTGGTGCTTTCCAAAGTATACTCGAGTAAGCACGATGAGATGGACAAAGCCTGGGCTCCTGTGTTTTTCTGGAGGGGCATAGACTGAAGGAGGCACCACATTGTACTCTGAAGGCCCTGATTTATTTATTTTAAGCCACCCGCTGAATGGCAAAGTACTACTTAAAATGGGCACATGCCTATTCATTGTATTTTGCACTTTATGTATGATTAGAAAACTAGTGTATATTATGAATGTCTCAAAATCGTAACTGCACCCATTTTTACACTAACTGGTTTGCTTGTTTGCACATGCTTAGTAAATCATAATGAATCTGACTTCATTTCAGCCTCTTGGTTTGTCCTGTAGGACTGATGTGACACCTGTGACTCTTGTCTTTGTTTGGCTATAGCTACAACACAATGAGACTAACAGGAAAACAGCCAGAGTTCTTCTGTGAGCAGCGACATGTTGTTGTTATGCCCCCAGACCGGCACTAGGAGGCGCTTTTTAACCCATCCTTCCCACAGTGCTTTACAAGTGAAACCAGCTCTTAGTCAGCACACACAAAGCACAAACAGAAAAAAATCAATTTAAAGATATATCTACACAAGAATGACAGCAGATGACACTACTACTCACACTAATGTGCTTCGTCCTGTTTTCTTCATACTGTGTGTGTGTTTTTGTTGTTTTTGTTGTGTTGAGCAATTTTCAAATGTACATATTGTAAGTGAAATCTGTTTAAGGAATGGTTTTCATCTGGTAGAGCTTCCTTTCCAGAAGAGAGAAATGTTTTTTGGGAAAGGGACATGGACTTACTGAAAAGACTAAACCCCCTTTTGGGTCCCGACCCCCCAGTTGAGAACCACTGCTTAAAAGGACCCCAGGAAGACAAGTCACCATTAAAATGGGATCTTACCAAAACAATAAAAGAATAACACAAAGCTTGTGTGCCTCTTGCCAGACGGCTGCTGGACACAGAGGATGAGCTGAGCGAGCTGAAGGCGGAGTCAGTACCCAGCGAGGTGCGTGATTGGTTGGCCTGCACCTTTACCAGTAAAATGGGCGTCGCCAAACGCCGTCCTGAAGAGAAGCCCAGATTCCGAAGCATCGTCCATGCCGTGCAGGCCGGGATCTTTGTGGAGAGGTGAGATTCACAACACATACACAACGATAACACATCACCTACTCAACACAAAGATGACAACCACAAAGGCACACTCCAGCACAAATACACTCCAACACAAGCACAAACACCAGCACCACAAAAACACAAAATACACTCCAGCACAAATACAAACACCAGCACCACAACCACACAAAATACACTCCAACACAAACACCAGCACCACAAAAACACAAATACACTCCAGCACAAATACACTCCAACACAAACACAAACACCAGCACCACAAAAACACAAAATACACTCCAGCACAAATACAAACACCAGGACCACAAAAACACAAATACACTCCAACACAAACACAAACACCAGCACCACAAAAACACAAAATACACTCCAGCACAAATACAAACACCAGCACCACAAAAACACAAATACACTCCAACACAAATACACTCCAACACAAGCACAAACACCGGCACCACAAAAACACAAAATACACTCCAGCACAAACACAAACACAAACACCAGCACCACAACCACACAAATACACTCCAGCACAAACACAAACATCAGCACCACAAAAACACAAAATACACTCCAGCACAAATACAAACACCAGCACCACAAAAACACAAAATACACTCCAGCACAAATACAAACACCAGCACCACAACCACACAAATACACTCCAGCACAAATACACTCCAGCACAAATACAAACACCAGCACCACAAAAACACAAAATACACTCCAGCACAAATACAAACACCAGCACCACAAAAACACTCCAACACAAACACCAGCACCACAAAAACACAAAATACACTCCAGCACAAACACCCACTGAACATAAACAAATGCAAAACAAAAGTAAACCATATCTTTTATTTCATTTCACAATGGTAATACAAAGATTGGACAGTGCAAATTAGCATAACAGCTCAACTGTAACATGCTGTGTGACAGAGTTAGTTGAAGGGGCATAACGAATTACTGATCACATGGCAAAATACAATAAACAATATTACATCTGCTGCAACAGCAGGACAAAGGCATCAGAACAAACAAACAAACAAAAGGATCCATCACAGCTGAAGTGTAAAGTACATGCAGGAAGCAGCAGTTCAGAAGGTGCAAATGTGGCAGATGATGTGAAAAGCTCCTTCTCAGCGAGTCAGCTAACTAGAAAATGTTAGAAGCAGCAACCTAACGATGATGAGAGTACATGAGAGCAAACAGTAAACAACAGTGGCCAACTGTTGCACATGAAAACATCATCGTTAGTACAGTGAAAGCTAACATGTAGCGTCACACTTGACCTCAGTGAGAAGAGAACCATTTTTCAGAACTTTATCAAAGCAGCCGTCACCCATGTATGGTGCGTGTGAGTCGGAAGTGTGGAGTTGTAAAGCTAATGCCCTACATGGTGAGCTAATTTACACTGGTAAGTGGACCGGTCTAAATAATAAAACTCCCGGAGTTAAATGAGGTCTAAACATGGCCTTGGTTCACAGACAGACCTGTCTCAGAGTGGACTCCTTTCCTTCTTGGTGCTGTTGCCTGTCTGTCCTTTCCGTGACCTCTTCGTCGCCAGTTCAGTTTACACTTTATCAACTATTTAAACCCTCCCAGACATGAAAACAACATGGAAAGGATTAGAATGAAACACAGGACAGGACCAAAACCAATGTAACAACACCACCGCACCCACAACAGCAGTGATACAGCAGAACACAGCACAACAACGCTACAATGACACAATCACACAATCACAGCAGCACGAGCGCTCTCTGACTGACTTGTATTGTGTTTGGAAAGATACATACTTTTGAATACTTTTGACAGCTCTGATCCCCTGCCTGTTTACAGAATGTACAGAAGAACCTCCAACATGGCCGGCCTCACCTACCCCCCGACGGCAATCAGCGCTCTCAAGGTATGACTCCACTAACTGAACTGAGCGGAGTTTTAGTTTGCGTCTGTTTGAGTGCATCTAACGTGTTTGTGGTTCAGATCTGGTCGCAAAGTCGTTGTTGTGCTGTAGTTTGTGACTTAAAAGTGTGCTGTTTGGGAATGGTCTGTGTGAGGCTCTCAGTCATTGTTGCCACTCCGCTGAAACAAGCAAAGTAATAAATAACCAACTTTTTTGAACACCAGAAGAAATGCAAATCCTCTGAGTAAAACTGAAAACAGTATGTTAAATTATAATGTCTGTTAATAAAGCACCAGAAATTTGCAATAATTTGAACATAACAAAACATAAAATATGATCATCAAAATATAAGTCAGTGCAAAACTAGTGTGAAGGGGAAACGCCCACCACTGCCAAAGCACCTTTAAGACGAGCAGTACGTCTGAGACGTGAGAGAGAAGCAGCTCTGAGTATGTGCTTTATATACGTGCTTTTATATAACATTTTACAAAAACAAAAATGTACATACATTTCATTAATATTTAGTAGCATTTGCCCTTGAACACTTTTATCTAATTAAAGGCCAATTTCACTGTTCCCACAGTTTTCACAAATATTAGAGAAATTGTTTGAAATCAGACTTGATGTTTTTATCAACAAATATGATTTATTGAATGACCATCAATATGGCTTTAGAAGCAACATCCCAGCAGTGATGGGACTTGTAGAACATGTTGCTCTATACAGTGGGTGTGTTTGTTGATTTGACTAAGGCCTTTGATACGATCGACCATGCACAGTTGTTGAAAAAGTGTGAATATTATGGCCTTCGTGGTAAAACAAATCAATGGTTGCAAAGCTATCTTAAACAACAGATTTCAATATGTAAAAATTGATGATATGGATTGACAGTTCAAAAGTGGAGTGCCCCAGGGCCCAACAATATTTATACTATATTTAAATTATATTTTTACTGTATCACCTATGTTTAAATCTATCATGTTCACTGATGATGCCAACTTTTTTGTTCTGATAAGAAACTGGATGAGTTATTGCAATTTGTAGAAACTGAATTTGTTTTTTTTTTATCAAAAACTGATTGATTGAAGACTAAATGTGTGATATTTGCAGGAAACAGAAAAAGTGATGGTGTAAAATGACACTTAAATGGAGTGGAAATTTAAATATTTTTGATGCTGCATCTCTTGGCGTAATAATAGATCATAAACTTTATTGAATTCATTCATTGAATAGGTCAATCGCAAATTATATAAAACAAGGAATTTATTGAATAAAAAAAGATTTTGATATATAGTTCTTTAGTAGCACCATGTGGTGTGTTTTGTGTAAGACTTATAAAGTACACAGGACAGAGAGCACAGATTAGAATGATCAACAGTGTCCTCATTAGTTTAAAAAGCATGGATATAAATCTTTCAAACATTCAAAGTTTCGATCTACAGCTAAGTAAAATTAGCCGCACATTTAATGAAAAATAATAACTGTTTCTATGCACACAGTTCACGGTTCATTTAGTCAGTGAGTTTTGACGTTTCAAATGTAATTGAATTAAAGGAGGAAACTCAGCGGTTCAGACTCAATGGTGCAATGTGATTTGTGCTGATTGGATGAACACAAGCAGATCCACAGTTCCTCCAGGAAACGCTGCTAAATCTGCCATCTAATGGACAGTCGAAGAATTACACTGCATAAGACGAGAGATATTCCTTCCACTTCTTCTTTTAGTTTCCTATAACAGTTTTCATATATAAACTGTTGTTCTCTATCGTATGGAGACCATCTCTCCCCCTTTAACATATTCCATATGTACAGGGTGTTTGGGCTGGGATTTGACTCTGTAGTGGGATTGATTCCGAGCCACAAGGCTCAGATTCAAATTTCAAATTCAAATCTTTTATTTGTCAAATGTGAATGATTTAAAATTATGTTTCTCTCATTCTTAATTGTGGAACGGGGGGAGGGAGGGAGGGAGGGCAGAGAGTTCAGCTTCCTGATTGCCTTGTGTATGAAACTGTTCTTCGGTCAACTGGAACTGACCCGTAGATTCCGCAGTTTCTCCCCTGAAAGCATTACCTTGAAGAGTCTGTGTGATGGGTGTGCCGGGTCCCTGGCGATTTTGACGGCTTTGCGGGTGAGACAGGTGGAGCACATGGAGGGGAGAGGGGAGCCGCCGATCTTCTCCGCTGCTCTCACGATGCGCTGGAGGCAGGAGGCAGGAGGCAGTGCTGGCGCCGTGCCACACAGTGATGGAGCTGGTCAGGATGCTCTATATAGTCCCTCTGTAGAAGAACCACACAGTGATGGAGCTGGTCAGGATGCTCTCTATAGTCCCTCTGTAGAAGAACCACACAGTGATGGAGCTGGCCAGGATGCTCTCTATAGTCCCTCTGTAGAAGAACCACACAGTGATGGAGCTGGCCAGGATGCTCTCTATAGTCCCTCTGTAGAAGTTGCACATACTCTGACTCTTCTCAACTTGCGGAGAAAGTAGAGACGCTGATTACTTTTCTTGACCAGTGATGTAGTGTGCATGGTCCAGGAGAGCTTCTCTGTGATGTGCACACCCAGGAACTTAGTGCTGGTCACCGCGCGGGTCCAGCACGCTCTTCAAAAGTCCACAACAATCTTTTTTGTCTTCTCCACATTTAGAGAAAGATTGTTCTGTGTGCACCACATGGCCAGACTGCTCACTCACTCCTGTAGTTTGACTCGTCTCTGTTGCTGATGAAGCCCACCACTGTTGTGTCGTCTGCAAACTTGATGAACAGGTTTGAGTCGTACTTTGGAGTGCAGTCATGGGTCAGCAGAGTGAACAGGAGGGGGCTCAGCACACAGCCTTGGGGAGCCCCCGTGTTCAGCGTAATGGAGGACTTGCCGCCGACCCATACAGCCTGTGGTCTCCACACCACAAAGCCCAGGAAGCTGCCATCCCCCGTGTTGAATGAGCTCTGACATTCATGGGAAACTGAACCCCCGTGCCCTCATAGGCTTTACGTATCGCGTCCACAAGCCAATGAGACAGACGAGCCTCAGACAAGGGCTGGCCCAACTTATCGCTTTTGAAACTGACAAACTGCTGATCCGTGGTCCTGTGTCCCCTTGTCCGAGTAAGGTATACCTCCGGGGCCCTAACCGGATAGAAAGGCTCTCGCTCCCACTCATCCCCCATCTGCTGAGAAGAGGAATCCGAGTGTGATGACCAGGTCAGAGTGCCGACCCGATATAACCTAAGGGAGAAAGGCTAGATTCGGTTGAAGACCACACCTGCCGTCTGGAGCAGGAACCTACACAGGTCCTGATGCACCGAGAGCATGGAGTTCCCCCACCCTTTAAACTGAAACCAACATTGGCAAAAGGACAGTTTTTAAAGACACCCACTTCCAGTCCATTGTCGCCAGAGACTCAAATGGAGCCCCCACCAAGGCCTGCAAAACCAGCTCTAAATCCCAAAAGGGGAGGGGAGGTGTCATACAACTGCCACCATGCCTTTGGGCCCCTTTGAGAAACCTGGAGACCAGGTTGGACACGTTCACAGGTAGCGCATATCTACCCTCCTCTTGCAGCCTTGATACCAGCCACCATCCCCATCAGCATGGACAGCGACCTGCCTGCCTGCCTTCAAAAGGTCCCACACCACTTCACAAAAGAGTTCAATCTGTGCCCCTAGAGAGCGCATGTGGATGGTGCCCGGGCCCCTTTCCAAAGTGTGCACCACAGAACCTGGAAGGCCCATAGCTAGCAACTCTGCCCTCGCAGGGGCCAGGCCCAGAGCCTCAGCCTGTGAGGAAACGAGTGATACAGAATTCCCAGACCCTGTGACAGTAAGTCCGGTCTAGAAGAGGCAGGATGTCCGAAAACCATGTCATGTGAGGCTACAGAGGAGCCACCAGGACTAGTCTCACCTCCTCCACCCGAACAATCTGCAATAGAGACGGGCGGACACTGAATGGCGGGAAGGCATAAAGCAGACTGTGAGGCCATGGGTGAGACATTGCATCAGTTCCGAGGGGAGGATCGTCCCTTCACAGGGAGAAAAGCCCAAACACCCCGTATATATGTAATACGTAACTATACTAGACTGCAGCATTCATTTGTGTTCACAGATACACAATAAACATGTTCCAATCAAGCCTCGGATTTACTGAAAAAAAGGCCAGGGTTGCCAGATCCTACACCTAAATCTCGTTGACATTCAGTAGATGCTGTGCTTTCAAATGAGGTATGGCATGTCCACATAATCTGAATAGGTCGGTATAATATAATCAAAGGGAATAAATAAATAAAATAATAACATACATTGACCATTGGTTCTGGCAATTTTGCTTTACATTTGGATAATCACATCATTAATGAAGAAAAGTTAAGAAGAAAAGTTTAATGACATAGAGAGAGGGAACGTTCCAGAGAAACGAAGAGAAATAAAAAGGATAAGCGGCGTTCGATCCAAACATATGTGGACAGTTAGCCAGTCGGCTAGTCTGGGAGTCTGCTCAATGTGCTGTATTTTTCCTATAGATGTTAGCATTAGCCATCAAACACTGCAAATTATGATTGATCCAGATGTTTTCAGCTGTTGGCAACCATCAACTATATTTCTGTCTAAGCCTCGTTAGAAAACATTAATGAATGTACAGACCTTTGGAGATTTTACTTTAGATACAAATGAATGTATAAAAGTGTCCTTTGAGCTAAATGCTAACTCAATTTCAGTTAAGTTTCTGCTTTTTGTGGGTCGGATACACATCTAGCGGCCACTAAACATCATCTTATGAAGATATTAATGATCAAGAAACCTCAGAAATGATAAAAATGAAAAGAACAAAATGCAACATCCCTTCCCATATGTTAGCATACTATACAGTCAGGTCCATAAATACTGGGACATCGACTCACTTCTTATGTTTTTGGTTCTAATAACCACCACAATGGATTTCAAATGAAACAACAAAGATTTGCTTAAACTGCAGATTTTCAGCTTTCATTTGAGGCTTACATCCAAATCAGATGAATGGTGTAGGAAGTGTTTGTATGTGAGCCTCCCACTTAAATGTACATATGTTTGAGCTGTTTTAATCGTCTGAAGAAGGGCTAAGGCCCGAAACGTCACTACTCGGTGAGCATTAAAAAAGCTTGGGAGCTACAAAGTTGTGCGGATCTTTTACTCTTTAATTACCTCCCACTTAAATGACCATAAGTATCCCATCTATAAGGAACAGATGAGACGTCCAGAGTTCATTTCAAGTTTGAGAAATGTCCCAAGAGTAATGGACCGGACTGTAGATGCCAGGCTTCCCGATTCATTTCTATGGGTCAAACGTTCAATTTCAATTTGGTCCGGTAGCCATTCGCAACAAGGCTCAGCCTTTCTGTGATTTCTATGGAAATTTCCTTAGAATTCTGACTCACTAATTTCTCATTGATATAATATGGTTGGCACGGCAACGGTATAAAATTGTCACTTCCTGCCAGTCCAATAAGGAAGTGAACCAATACACTTCACAAAAAACTCAAACTAATAAAAACCTTAAGTTTAATTGTGTTTTTGCAAAAAATGGGTCTCATGTGTCAACACTTTAAACAATAACCTACATCATATAAAATGTTCTTGTAATTATGAATCAATCATCTTTACAGTTGTCAACATTATCAGTACAGGTTTATGTAGATCTCACACCAGAATGTGGATAATTTTCTTGAAAGGCCCACAATGTCACACTTCACATCATATTCTTATTATAGTATTATATTCTTATTATATTAAATTATGCTCTGTTAAAGGTGCACTATGCAACTTTCTATGAAAAGTTGATATTTGTGCGTATTTGACCTTGAGACATAGTGACCCAGCAGCTGTATGAGTGGTCAGCACGGCGCCAATACTTTCAATCACTGTGGTCTCTACAACGCTCCAGAATTAATTGTTTTGTAGGTTTTCTGGTGTGAGGGTCCGTCGGAGGCCTTGTGTATGAAATGCGTGGTATAAATAAAGTTACCTTGCCTTGCCGTTTCGAAGCCTGAAAAGAAGCCATTTCATAACAAATTTAAATGTTGCTTCTTTTTTTTCCGTTTTGCAGGAAGTGGACCAGTGGACGTTTGATGTGTTCTCGTTCCAAACTGCCACAGGAGACCATGCCCTCAAGTTCCTGGTGTATGACCTCCTGACGCGTTACGACCTGATCAACCGTTACAGGGTAACACTTGGCCTGAGAGCACAATATTTATCCCCTTCAATAGGAGCAGAACGATGCAGGCCACGCTCACTTTCATCCTTGTGTGCCCTGTTTAAGAGTAATAAAAAAAGCCTTAAAAATAAATGTGTATATCACAACAGCAGACGCCTCCACACACCCCACTGGTCAGTAAGAGCAGTGTGAACACATCAGCAGACCATCCACACACCCCACTGGTCAGTAAGAGCAGAGTGAACACATCAGCAGACCATCCACACACCCCACTGGTCAGTAAGAGCAGTGTGAACACATCAGCAGTCCATCCACACACCCACTGGTCAGTAAGAGCAGTGTGAACACATCAGCAGACCATCCACACACCCCACTGGTCAGTAAGAGCAGTGTGAACACATCAGCAGACCATACACACACCCACTGGTCAGTAAGAGCAGTGTGAACACATCAGCAGACCATCCACACACCCCACTGGTCAGTAAGAGCAGTGTGAACACATCAGCAGACCATCCACACACCCCACTGGTCAGTAAGAGCAGTGTGAACACATCAGCAGACCATCCACACACCCCACTGGTCAGTAAGAGCAGTATGAACACATCAGCAGACCATCCACACACCCCACTGGTCAGTAAGAGCAGTGTGAACACATCAGCAGACCATCCACACACCCACTGGTCAGTAAGAGCAGAGTGAACACATCAGCAGACCATCTGCACACCCCACTGGTCAGAAAGAGCAGAGTGAACACATCAGCAGACCATCCACACACCCCACTGGTCAGTAAGAGCAGAGTGAACACATCACGTCTGTGATAGTTAATGGCGAGCGGTTCGATGTGGTTAAACAATTTTAATGACTTTAGGCAGCATATTAAGAAAATTGTACATATAATTAAATTTAGTTTGTCAAGTTTGACGACAGTCAGTGATCATCAGCCGTATAACTTACTGTTATACAATATGGCCGCTGGATGCTCTGGTGTATGACCATGACGCTAGAGGACGCCATTGCCCTCCATTGCCCTCCATTGCTGTAGTACCTCCATATAGAGGTGGCAGAACAAGCTAGTTTTCCATTAGAAAGCATTGCACTTTAGACACGTTATAGACAACTGTAAAGCCTGGTGCCTCATTATTTCAAACTTTCTACAGCGACGTTGATTGACAGGCCGTTAGCATTAGAGCTAATGCCGCGGTTACGACCGAACTACAAACCCCGCGGGGGTCGAGTCTACAGTGAAGATTCTGTCCTTTTTAGGAACATGCCCGGTCAGTAAATCCGCCATGGATTCCTTTTTGAATGTGGTCATTATGGTAAACGGGGAGGAGTGAGCAGACGATGTCTATTCTTCTTTACAGTCTATGGTTATACCACATGGTCTCATACATCAGACCAATATGAATCCCTTTCCTTTATCATTGCTGTAACAATATAAGTAGGTATAGGCTAATATATTGAATTTTGAGAGTTTTCAGAAGTTTTTGGGTGCCTGCTTAATTTATATAAAATACGTAATAAGCAACACTCGAGTAAATACCAGAACTTTGACCAGAGGAGACTGTAATGTGCATTTACGCAGGACCAATTTCAGTCAAATGGTGGTGTCTATCAGAGGCACTCAGTCATGGAACTCACTGCCTCCTCATCAGGAACTGTGTCAATGACCACACTTTTAAAAAGGTCTCACAGGTAGATTATCAATGTAACCTCTTGTTATGACCCCTGTGACTGTAGCTTGTTCCATGTACTATGTCTGTATATCTCTTCTGTCGGTTAGTGTTTTTTTTTACCTGCCTTAGGAAAATGGATAGTGATATATTATATCAATTGCGCTATTATGCTAATTCTGATACATTTACATTGAGGCTTTGTGCTGATGTGTCGATTAATGTGCACTGTCCTAATTCCAATAAATAAAAGATAAAATGAAATAAACCACCCTTGTCATAATGAAAAAATATAGAGCAGCAGAAGCAGCAGTTTTAAAAATACAAAACATAAGAATTTTTCATGGCTCTTCTTGTGTGGGGACTCAAATGCTTCCTGAAGGTTTGTGAATGACCCACCCCCATCTAAAGCACAATAACCCACCAAATGATCTAATACATTTAGGTCAGATACGCCACTTTACAGTTTTTGTTAAGAAAATATGTAATTTCCTAAAAAAAAAAAATATCATAGTGACGTCAGTGTCACTGCCAGGTGACTTCTATGACGAAAAAAACCCAGGAGATTACTATTCATTTTCCCTGTGTTCACTAAACTACATTTTAAAAGCTTTTGCTGTTGTTAGTTGCTTTCTAAATGCTTTCCAAACTAGAAATACATGAAGTGTACGTCCAACCAGAAACAGCCTTTGCTAATAAGTTTGCTTTTGGTCTTTTTTGCAGTTCCCTCTGCAGGGGTGGCCCTTGGTTGGAGTGGCTTGGACCCCCTCTGAGTGGATCAGTTCAGTTTAGTTTGTGACCTGGGGTCCTTGAAAACAAATCTTACGAGCACTATTTGTAGTACAATCAGCAAATCATGCATTACAGAAAAACAAAATGATCAGTGTGTACAAAAAGGGAAAATTAAAAAAGCCCCATTAATCTTCAATATGCACGGCATTATACTGTGTCTAACTTCTGATGGGTCCCTGGTCACTGCATCAATCTTTACACTTTGCTCTGTGCAGATCCCAGTCCAGGCGATTGTGCTGTTTGTGGAGGCTCTGGAGGCAGGTTACAGCAAACACCGTAACCCATACCACAACCTAATCCACGCGGCCGACGTCACTCAGACCGCGCACTTCCTCATGATGCACACCGGCCTCATGGTAAAGCACATACACAAAAGAATAATAGTGATGAAGTACATAGGCTGAGGCTGGGTGTGGATGAACAAGGTGAGAGAAACCCATCAGAGGAACCGTCTGCAGACCAGCCGCAGCTAAAGGCCACCACCACCAAAAGTGGCATGGCAGAGACACCCAACCTCCACTTGGGCACCCACTGGACAGCACCCACACGTTACCCACAATGAAATGGATTTAAATATCTGGAAATCAAACTAAGTCGGGAGGTGGAAGAAATGCCTATTCCACATTTTTAACCAGTTTGACACAAACAATGTATTAATTTGGGGGATAAGTGCTGCCCATTACAGGCTTTGCTATGCTTGATCCCATGAGTTCTCTAAAGCTAAGCTGGTAGGGCCTGGTTGGTACCTGGATGGGAGAAGCCTGGGTGTATGTAGTGTGTGAGTGCAGATTGGCAGCCTTGCTTCCGTCAGTCCACCCCTGGGCAGCTGTGGCTACATAGCTTACCATCACTGAGTTCATGATGTGAATGAATAATCATTATGATCTTCTCTGGAAGGGAGAAAGCCCAGAATCAAGATGCTTACTTATGTTTACTAACGTATAAAAGGAGTGTTGGTATTCTGCACCCATTGGTTGTAGATCTTTGAAATAGCACGTTGCCATCGCTGGAATGGACATGACCATTTAGATTGGGCTTGAAAAAAATCCTTGTCCTCTCCTTTCACCCCCACAAAGTATCTATCCCAGAGTCCAGCTAATATCTCCAACCCTATTCTGTTACATTGAAAGGAATCAGTATGAAAATGTATACGCTCCTTTAAAACCATGAACCATGTTCATCTTGGATCTATGCTGTGGCAACATCACTGATGACTTCCGTGCCTGTTCATATCCTGTGAACAGCAACAATAATTTGGGTTCCAAAGAAGCCTAGACCCATAGAATTAAACCACTACCGACCTGTGGCACTTTCATCCATTATAATGAAGTGTCTGGAGAAGCTGCTGCTGAACATCATCCTGCCTGTCGCCAACACTCAACTGGACCCCCTCCAAGAGGGCCACAGAGGACGCTGTGGCCTGTCTGCTACACCTTGTTCTCCAGCATTTGGACTCTCCTGGTCACTTTGCTCGGGTGCTCTTTGTGGCCTTCAGCTCAGCCTTCAACTCCATCCAGAGGCATCTGATGAGCTGGAACCTGCAACACCTCAACATCTCCACCAGCTCCTCCACAACTTCCTGAAAAACAGACATCACGTCTTACTGCTGAGATCTGCCACATCAGCTACTCTCACCATAAACACTGGGTGTGTTCTCAGCCCTTTCCTTTACACACTGTACACAGATGACAGGATCAGTGCCTCGCCAGTCGCCACGTAAATACTCAGACGACAGCTCCATTCTTGCTCTACTCTCAGACAATAACCCTAATATGGACTTGGACTACAACCACACTGTCACACACGTCACCCAATGGTGTGAAGATAATCATCTGTACCACAACATCAATAAAACAAAGGAACTCATATTCAACTCCACTTCACCACAACTCACCCCTCTGCCCTCAGGATGGAGATACAGATGCTCAGATGCGGCCCTGCTGAGTGCATCCCATAATGTTTGTGTGTTCTCTGTTGTTCTGTCTGTCCTTTTGTCAAACATGCACTGTGTATGGAAAAAAGAATTTCCCCCCGGGGACAATAAAGTCTAAAGTCTAATCTAAGTGTTGTGTTGGAATCAAACTCACGGTCCCTTGGGGGAATTTAAATTGTTCTGGTTTCTATCTTGTCTGCAGCACTGGCTGAGTGAGCTAGAGATCCTGGCTATGGTCTTCGCAGCCGCCATCCATGACTTTGAGCATACAGGAACAACCAACAACTTTCACATGCACACCAGGTAAACCACATAATCAGTAAACTCTCAAATACACAGGCATCGAACATACTAAAGTTTAGGCAGTATAAACCATGTCATTTAGACCTCTACGCGTATGTTATAAAATGCAACCGCAATTCTCATGCAGCCTCACAACAGAGCAGTTCAACGTATTATTGAACACATGACTGTGCTCGCCTAAGCACACGACAAATGACGAGTAAAACGCATGTAAGATGAATGATTGAGACAAATGTACAGCGCCGTGAAACAGTATTGTTTATATTTACCACACTTAAATGTTATTTTCATCAAGACATTTTTTTATATCACATTTATTATGGCAAAGAAAAATCCAAACCTCTGTGGTCCTGTGTGAAAAAGTAAATGCTTCCTGAACTTAATAACTGGTTGTTTCGCCCTTTGCAGGAATAACTGAAGTCAAGTGTTTGTGATAACTGGTATTGAGTTTGTCACATCGCTGAGGAGGGATTTTAGCCACTGTTCTTTACAGAATGAGTTGAACTCAGCGATATTGGAGGGTTTTTGTGCATGAACTGCCCTTTTGAGGTCACACTACAGCATAAATGGATCTAAGGCTGGACTTTGATCTGGTCACTCCAAAACTTGAATTTGGAACTGGACATTGTGGTGGTGGACAAAGAGCAGAGGAAAGCCGTTGTGGTCGACATAGCAATACCAAGCGACTTCAACATCAGGAAAAAGGAACATGAGAAACTAGAGAAATACCAGGGGCTCAGAGAAGAGCTGGAGAAAACCTGGAGGGTCAAGGCATCAGTGGTGCCCGTGGTCGTTGGGGCACTCGGGGCAGTGACCCCCAAACTGGAGGAGTGGCTCCAGCAGATCCCAGGAAATACATCAGACATCTCGGTCCAGAAAAGTGCAGTTCTAGGAACAGCAAAGATACTGCGCAGAACCCTCAAACTCCCAGGCCGGCGGTAGAGGACCCGAGCTTGGAGGATAAAGAGACCGCCGGCGGAGGGTGAGGAAGAGTTTTTTATATATATATATATATATATGAAGCAGCAAAGCCCCAGACCGTCACACTGACACCTCCATGTTTTACTGGACATGGTGGTGTATTTTTTAATTCAAATTCTGGGTTGTTTTTACACCAGATGTAGCGAGACATGACAAAAGTTCAGCTTTGGTCTCCTCAGTCCACAGATCATTTCTCTTAAAGTTTTGGAAATAATCAAAAATTTTTTTGGCAAATGAGAGACGAGCTGATGCGTTCTTATTTGTCAGCAGTGGTTTTTGACTCAGAACTCTCCGTGGAAGCCATTTTTGCCCCGTGTCTATCTTATAGTTATGGACTTTGACTGAGCCCATTGAAGCTGTAAGATAAGATAAGATGATACTTTATTGATCTCACAGATAGAGAAATTGCATTCGATGAGAGAGCATCCGGCAGCAGCACCCATTCAGTGCGCACCACTCTTTTTTTTTCTTTGGTGAAAGATCGTTGTGTCGCGGCCGCCATCTTCACTGTTTTGGTCACAGGAGGAGCACTGGTTGATGGGAAATCCGTAGACGATGACCACGGCGGTGGAGCTCTTGCGCTTGGCCACGATGTTCTTGGCCACACAGGTGTAGTTGGCCGTGTGGGACAGACGAGCCTGCTTGATGATCAGGTTGTGGTCCACGGTGATGTAGAAGTTCCTGTCCTCGGCCGGGTCGATGATCTCGTTGTCCTACAGCCACTCCACCCGCATGACCTTGGAGGATGGAGAAACTGTATCTGCCCTCTGTCTCCTCTGATCATCTGAAATGGTGCACCGCCTCCTGGGCTTGTCCCCGTCTCAGAGCGTGGTGTCCTGCACTGGTCAGCTCCACCTCGTCCTTCCTCTTCCTCCTGCACAGCTCCCTCCACAGTCTATCACCATCTCCTCGTTGGTCCCTTTTGTTGTTTCCTGTAGTTCCTCTTGTGACGCCTCCTCCGTGCTGCAGGTGTGGGGGCTCTTGGTGCCTCTTCACTGTTCAGTGTCTCAGAAGAAGATGTTTATGTGTAGATCTTCAGACGTCCTTCTGGGTTCTTTGGTGACCTCCTGGATGAGTCGTTCTGGGTTCTTTAGTGACCTCCTGGATGACTCGTTCTGGGTTCTTTGGTGACCTCCTGGATGAGTCGTTCTGGGTTCTTTGGTGACCTCCTGGATGAGTCGTTCTGGGTTCTTTGGTGACCTCCTGGATGAGTCGTTCGTGGCATTACTGGTTTTCTTATGAGATTGTGTTGCCTTCTTTATTTGTATGACCGGTCTAAATGTGTTATTTTGTTGATTCAACAAACTTGGAGATAATCAGACTTGGGAGTGGGCAAAGACACTGAACTCAGCTTTTCTAAACATCTGCTTATTCACAGCGAATCACAGAGGGGGCATTTACTTTTTCACCCAGAGCCATGGAGGTTTGGATTTTTCTTTCCCCTAATAAATGTGATAATCATTTTGAAAATGCGTTTTGTGTTCACTGATAATGTCCTGGTGTGATATAAAAATAGGTTTGGTGATCGGAAACATTTAAGTGTGGTAAATATAAACAAATGGAAGAAATATGGAAGGGGGCAAATACTTTTTCACAGCCCCATGACACATGATCAGTGACACAAGGTACAACAAGGTAAAACAAAGAAATGGACTTGTGTGCTTCCAGGTCAGAGGTGGCCATTCTTTACAATGACCGCTCGGTGCTGGAGAACCACCATGTGAGTGCTGCCTACAGGCTGATGGCAGACGAGGAAATGAACATCCTGATCAATCTGAACAAGGACGACTGGAGGTGAGCGCTGAGCAGTGATCAGGGAAAAGTCAGTTGGTACCATAAAGCAGAGGGGCATATTATGCAGAGCTGACTTTTGAGAGCTACTGTACCATGTTTCAATGTTGTTCCAACACCATAAACATACCTGGAGCTGTTAAAGGGCCACTTGCACATCTTTGATCAAATCTTTTTGTCAATCGCCATAGCTTCACAACAGCCACACGGGATGAGCAGACTTTTTTTTTTTCTTCTCTTTATTGAAAGAAAAGACATCAAAGAGGTAACATCAAACTTCCTATGTGATCATTCGATTAATTTAGATTTTGCCGTCCCAGCACAGCCAGTATTTCAGCTGCTAGCATACAGGAAACAAGAGTGGCTCTGTTGGTACTCTTGATGAGTTGAGGATGATCAAGTCTACCAGCCCTGACAGCTCCAGTCCCAGACAAGTTGGACTAACTGGTAACTGCTGGACATCCTGCATGTGTGTGTCCCACAGGGAGCTGAGGTCTCTGGTCATTGAGATGGTGATGTCCACTGACATGTCCTGCCACTTCCAGCAGATCAAGACCATGAGGAACTCCCTGTCACAGACACCCAGGTCAGAAAGTCTTTTGTGTCTAGAGTATAAATGTTGTGAACATAACAATGTTTGGGGCACATTGGTGTGTAGGACATTGAAAAAGAAGAAGAAGAGCTTTATTTCTATAGCGCCTTTCACAGACATGGTCACAAAGCGCTTCACATGAGACAATTTTACCTTCACTCCACACTCGGTGGTGTAGCTTCAGTTTCCCCTGGGGGAGACTGACAGAAGCGCTGTCGCAACTGCACACATCTGTGCCAACGGTCCCTCTGACCGCCATCAGTTATTCACACACACACACCAATCATCCTGGCCTATTGTACATGTTTTTAGTGGTAGTGGTAGGGTTTTTGAGAGCAGGGATGCTATGTAAAAATGTATTATGGTCCAAATTAGAATAGCCTTGGCTACAGTTATTGAAGAAGTTTGAAAGCCTGCTAACCCTGTTGTTCAGACCTCTACAGATATGTTTTGAAATAATCTAATTCTTCTTGTTCAGAACATTCTAAAGAGCCTATAGATCTACAGACGCATCTCTGGAATCGGCCATATATGGTCATGTTTGAAAACATTTAAGGGGAAAAACAATTTGGAGAAAAATCCAAACTTTTTCTAATTATTCAAAAGCTACTTTAACAAATGTTGAATTATGATGCTTCATGTTAGCATCTTGCTAATGCTAACGCTAGCTAACGCTAGCTACGACTGCCGTTTTTCGCTTCTACTGAACAATCCACTGTGAATGGCTAAAAAGAGTGAAAAATTGTGTTTCCCAAAAGACTCTGTTTTCCCAATTGGCGAGGCCACGCCCCCTTCTATGACACCATGTGGTCTCACAGTATAGAATGTGAGAAACACAGGTTTTGTAAGAAATCTCCAAAATGAAAATTGTCAAATGTTTTTCCTCATCAGTATTTGGTACTTATTGGATTCACAAACTATTTTTATGGTTAAAAGTCCTTTCTACTGACCAACATCACGCTCATGTTTTTGAATATTGTCTCCACGACGCCAAGACTAAGATATTAACCAAAAACTAAGACGGAAAAATCCTCAGTTACCCTCCACCTCAATTTTAAACTATAGGCTCTTTAGAATGTTGCGATATCACGTGAACACAACCTATACTTTAAAACTGAGGTGGAGGGTAACTGAAGCTCCATGGCAGTAACCATGGTAATGTTAAAAATGCAGATTTCTAGTCTTAGCTCATCGCTGATTTCCGCACAGTCTGCTGCTAAAGTGTCCCTGTGTACGTTTGCAGCCTGGAAAAGGTGAAGGTGCTGTCCCTGGTGCTCCACGCCGCAGACATCAGTCACCCAGCCAAGTCCTGGCCCCTGCACGAACACTGGACCCACAGCCTGATGGAGGAGTTCTTCAGACAGGTAGCACATCCACATGAACACAGGCGGCTTTGTCTGTGGAAGCGTCACACATTCAGACTGTGCTGTTGTGTTCCAGGGCGACAAAGAGGTGGCGCTGGGCCTGCCCTTCTCCCCGCTGTGCGACCGCAAGGCCACTATGATCGCCCAGTCCCAGATCGGTAAAACATCATTTCTGACGCGTTCTAATTGTTTTTTCTATACTTTAGCAGTTTATGGTATCGGAAAAATGTGCTGCATCATTCATTATCTAAAACAATAACATGCAAGAAGACATTTTTTATCATTTTTGACTGAACTGTGCTGGGAACACCAGGCACCATATCGTACACGTAATTTCTTTGTTACACTTACAACTTTTTTTTTTTTTTTCACTGTACCCAGTCCTGGTCACGTCATGTCCCGGAGAGCTACTTTCTTTCGGACTGTCCCTTGAAATCATATTGCACAGCTACACTCATTTAGCACATCCACCGGCCAGGCTAAGTAATGAGATTTGTCCTTTGCTTTGACCCATTCTACAAACAGTGCTGATGATGTAATCCAGTCTGGTAAGCTAGACAGTATTTACTAGAGCGTCTGGGACATTGCTCAAAGTTATTTCAATCCTTTTCATTTTAGGACTGTCGAAAAGGAGCCGCTAATTTGTAACCTTCAAACGCAGAGGACATTTCCTCTCAGAAACTAAACGATTAAACCTCTCTGATTAATGGGTAGCCTTGATTTTTGTCCGGAATCGTACAGTCGGTGATACAAGTATGAAATTTGGTTCAGATATTTTCCACTTTAGATTGTGAGATAAACATGCTAGTTACATGAGGGCCATTGTTCAAGAGGGTTTCTAAATGATTCCTGTACTGTGAATAGGCTCTCACATTGATAGAATTCTGTAGGATTTAGTAGGAAGTATACACAACATTTTCTTTGTTACAAATATTTACTTTGAGATACAGTACTTACAGTATAAAAACATACTGAAACGTCTGTGGACCAGCGGCATGCACAGAAATGATCTCCTCTCCCTTCTCTCTCCTCCTCACCCTCTCTCTCCTCCTCACCCTTCTCTCTCCTCCTCTCCCTTCTCTCTCCTCCTCACCCTTCTCTCTCCTCCTCCCCCTTCTCTCTCCTCCTCACCCTTCTCTCTCCTCCTCTCCCTTCTCTTTCCTCCTCTCCCTTCTCTCTCCTCCTCTCCCTTCTCTTTCCTCCTCTCCCTTCTCTCTCCTCCTCTCCCTTCTCTCTCCTGCTCTCCCTTCTCTCTCCTCCTCTCCCTTCTCTCTCCTCCTCACCCTTCTCTCTCCTCCTCTCCCTTCTCTCTCCTCCTCACCCTTCTCTCTCCTCCTCTCCCTTCTCTTTCCTCCTCTCCCTTCTCTCTCCTCCTCTCCCTTCTCTCTCCTCCTCTCCCTTCTCTCTCCTCCTCTCCCTTCGCTCCCCTCCTCACCCTTCTCTCTCCTCCTTATCCTTCTCTCTCCTCCTCTCCCTTCTCTCTCCTCTTCTCCCTTCGCTCCCCTCCTCACCCTTCTCTCTCCTCTTCTCCCTTCTCTCTCCTCCTCACCCTTCTCTCTCCTCCTCACCCTTCTCTCTCCTCCTCTCCCTTCTCTCTCCTCTTCTCTCTCCTCCTCTCACTTCCCTCTCCCTTCTCTCTCCTCCTCTCCCTTCTCTCTCCTCCTCTCTCTTCTCTCTCCTCCTCTCACTTCTCTCTCCTCCTCACCTTTCTCTCTCCTCCTCTCCCTTCTCTCTCCTCCTCACCCTTCTCTCTCCTCCTCTCTCTTCTCTCTCCTCCACTCACTTCTCTCTCCTCCTCTCCCTTCTCTCTCCTCCTCTCACTTCTCTCTCCTCCTCTCTCTTCTCTCTCCTCCTCTCCCTTCTCTCTCCTCTTCTCTCTCCTCCTCTCTCTTCTCTCTCCTCCACTCACTTCTCTCTCCTCCTCTCCCTTCTCTCTCCTCTTCTCTCTCCTCCTCTCACTTCTCTCTCCTCCTCTCTCTTCTCTCTCCTCCACTCACTTCTCTCTCCTCCTCTCCCTTCTTTCCCCTCCTCTATCCTCCTCTCCCTTCTCTCTCCTCCTCACCCTTCTCTCTCCTCCTTATCCTTCTCTCTCCTCCACTCACTTCTCTCTCCTCCTCTCCCTTCGCTCCCCTCCTCTATCCTCCTCTCCCTTCTCTCTCCTCCTCACCCTTCTCTCTCCTCTCCCTTCTCTCTCCTCCTCACCCTTCTCTCTCCTCCTCTCCCTTCTCTCTCCTCCTCTCACTTCTCTCTCCTCCTCACCCTTCTCTCTCCTCCTCACCCTTCTCTCTCCTCCTTCTCCTTCTCCCTTCTCCTCTCCCTTCTCTCTCCTCTTCTCCCTTCGCTCCCCTCCTCTCCTTTCTCTCTCCTCCTCTCCCTTATCTAAAAGTGGGTTATGGTAGCTGGTGCTGATATGATTGTTGCTTCTGATTAAAATGATTTTATAAACAAAATGACTTACTGGGCAGTATTACGGAAACAAATGTGTGTCAATCGCGTAGCGGTGCTACTACAGTATATTTTTCCCGTTGTTTTGCACTGGTCCTGCGGGCGTGTGCCCCTGATGTACGATGTGTCACATGGAATCAGTCTATTGGACTATCATTTAAAACACACTCTTCATACATGAACTTTCAAATCTTTGTCTTTGCTAGGGTTCATTGACTTCATCGTGGAACCCACTTTCACCGTCCTGGTGGACACTATGGAGAAGGTGATTGGCCCACTGATTGAAGAGGACCGGAAGGGCAAGGCGTCCGGAAACCGGAGGTCCAGGTAACAGTAAAAGCATGTGTCCCTGAGGAGGAGACTCCAGGCCTAAGCTCAGCTGTGATCTCTGCTGCAGTCTGACCGGCAGTGGCACAGGGACAGTGGAGGCGGCGCAGAGGCACAGCAGCGTTCGCCATGGTAGCGCGGATGCCAAGACTGACTTCTCCCTGGCAGCCATCGACCTGCCTACCCTCCGACACCACCTCAGTGGGGTCATCACCCGCAACAAGGAGCGCTGGAAGGAGCTCTCTCTGCATGGTACATCACACACACTTGGACAAATGGATAATACATTTAAAGAGATGACTGTTAATAAAGGCTGTTTCTGGTCTTTAGAAATTGCTCAATTGTTCTGATCGTACTATAAATAAACGTACACACACACAGTGGGAACAGGATGTAGGCCCTGTCAGAATGGAAAACAATTTGGCAGAACATAACGAAAATATCCAAATCAGTGAGACTTAGGATGATACAATTGAAAACACTGCATAGAGCGTGTGTAACACCAGCCAAAGTCAAACTAATAGATCCGCATGTTACTTATTTATGCTGGGGAGGTTGCAGTCAAAGGGGAACATTAATCCACATGCTATGGTATTGTCCTGAGATCAGTCATTTCTGGACACAAATAGTTAGTGCAATATCTAAGTTCTTGAACGCTAACCTACCCCTTTGCTCAGCTGCCTGTTTAGTGGGATACATGTGGGATACATGAGATGCTCAATTGGTAAACAAACAACACTATAAAGTAGTGAACTTGGGTTTCGTTGCTGCAAAAAGAATAATAATGATTAACTGGAAAAAACGCAAATTAAACTGTTGCTATAGAAAAATGGATGCAAGAATTTATGGATCTACTGGCGATGGAACAAATTATTGACTGCAATGCCGATTTGAACTTTGATTATGAGCAACTCTGCAATAGCACATAGCAGGGACAACAAAGGACCAACAATGCAATGTTTGGAAGGCTGTTAATATGTGTCATATAAGTCAGCTGTATCTGTACTCGCTGTCTTCAGTTTCGATGTCTGGGATTGGCGGAAGTTAGTGCTGTAAACCCATGATGCTGTTTAGTGAGCATAGCTCTGAGGCCCTCACAGAACAGCTGTAATTATACTGAGATTAGATTACACACAGGTGGCCTCTATTTAATGGTAAGGCCAAGCTGTGAACATTCTGCCATCATTAGGAATGTTATAAAGGCAATTTAATGCACTCAGGATAATGCTGTATGAATACTTATGCACGCCCCACTTTTCACTTTTCTATTTTTTAGGTTAGGTTACTTTATTTGTAGCTGTGGGTAAATTTGTCCTGCAATTCTGAGAACATTACAACACATTATACAAAGATAACATTTTGCTTTCACTTCACAGTTGTCTGTTACTTGTGTGTGAACTTTCAGTAAAAAAAAAACAGTTTTCAGCCTGGATTTGAACATTGTCAGAGTTGAGGCCTGTCTCACATCCTCGTGAAGACTGTTCCAGCTGCAGGAAACTGAAAGGCAGCCTCACCGTGTTTATTATTGACTCTGGGAACAAACATGAGAAGTTGAACCCTTTCTGTAAACTTCTAGGTTTTGAGTAAACTTTCTGATGTGCTGTGTATCAGAGGTGGCCAAAAAGGAAGAGGAGAAGAAAGAAGAGGCGGAGCCTAAAGTGAGTGCAGAGAGTGAGTCACATGAGTCTCCTTGCCACACAACCGACCAATCACAGAGCTCGGAGGACCAACCACCTGACCCAGAAACTGACCACACAAACTGGAACGGTGAGATGTTTTATGTAACTTACTTCACACCTATAGGACACTTTCTTAAAATGCTTGGGGAGATTTTGGCAAATAGACATAATGTTTACCTTAAATGGGCTGCTCTTGTTGCCGTGCCAACCATGTCAAAAGGAATGACTTAACACTCTGACATGATTGTGCTTGGCCCTAATACATTTAGAATCCCAATCCTTATCACAATGTGATTTTGACCATTGACGATAGACTTGTTCATTAAATATGGTGTTAACTGTTCCAGGGGCGGGGCCAGATGTGGTGCAGGAGGAGGACGAGGAGCAGGTGGAGCAGAGCCAGGATGACTGAGGACTTTGGTCATGTGACTTCACCCCCTGGAGGACACACTGACCTCCTGTGGGGCCACTCTGTCCATCTCGCCGACACACACTCAATCTAGAAACATGTTTGTTGTAACACTACGTAGAAATCTGCCTGCCAGTAGACCAGACTTCAGATTATAGACTATACGCCAAAGACAGTCATGAAATGTAAAAATAAAAAGCTGAGTCAGGTGGGGTGGCAGAGGTGCACTTGCAGGGGCAGTATACAATAAGAGGAGCACAGGTGATGTAGGGGCCTGTGCAGTGGGGGGCGCTGTGAGCTCCAGCTTTAGGTGTCGTGACCATGTTGCTTTTCGCTTCTGTGAACCCCCTGACCAATCCTGTTCTAAGCATAGGGATATATGGAACACTAGAGTGGACATCGGCATTGTAGCCCTGGTGCTGGCGGCCATGTTTATTTTGAAGGCCTGTGAGCTTGTGTAAATGAACAGGGAACTCAAGTTAGTATTATGGTGATTGGATTTTACTTTTAACTTTATAAAGTGCATGGCCGTGTCTGAATGTCCCCCTCGCCTCGAACCCTTTATTCACTATATAGTTCCACACTATATAGTAGACAATGTAGTGCATTCATTTTGTTGGTGGTTCAGACACAGCTCACAACGTTCTCCTCACTGGAGAATACGGGATTTTGGTACTCGGGTAAAAACAAAGTTCGCAAACTCGGACAAAAATGCATTTCTGCTCTAATGACAAGTGTTCATGGATAAATATTAGTCAGATATTTTTTTATGTTTTTTTTCACTAGTAGGGAAGTTGAAAAAGTTTGGTCCTTCTTCAGTTTATTATATGTGAAGTAGTTTGTAACAAAAGAGCTTACAAAACGTTTTTGTCAGCATTACTGTGACATCGTGCAACTTAGTTACAAACCCATCCCTGTGAAGAATCGGGATGCTAGAAATGTGTTAGACCAGCTGGGAGTGAGTTTGGACCACAATGTTTAAATTCCAATCCTATATTTCATAAAAACAGAAAAATCAGGTATAGGGCTACTTAGCTACTGGAGAGCTAATGGTCGCTCCTGAGCTACCGGCTGGAGAGCCCTGATTTACATCCTACATACGTACGTCCTTACGTCCAGAAACGTGTTGTCCAGCATGTAATGCTTTTATTATACCATGGTCTGGGTGAATACTTGATTCTGATTGGCTGGAGGGTGCATTATTTTCGTATAACCGCACACATAGTCTGGTCGTTGAATCACTGGGATATCACTCCGCTGCAACTATATCAACTATATGATTTATTATTATTTCTTTTTTCATTTAAATGTTCACTGTTCTGTATAATAGGAGCTTTCCATTTCTCTCTTCATTACTTTCAGTGCAGGGATATAATTATCCCTACACTTAAGCATAATTGGCTAGATGAGTAAAATCAAACTAAAGGTTTCAGTTCATGGGACCAAGGTGGCCATACGGCCTTTGCTATGCCCAACCCCGTCAGACCTCAGAAGCTATGCAGGGAAGGCCCTGGCAGGACTTGGATGTGAGACTGTTTGGGAACACTAGGAAGCCTGGAGAATGCAGTGGGTGAGTGAGTGGGTGGTGGTGGTGGTGGTGGCTGATGTGCCTCACTTTACCATCACCGAGTATGGAGCGAATGAATAATAGACCCTATAGTTTGGCATATTTAGCGAGTTTAGTAAATGAAATAAACATTTGTTATAAAATGTTCGTGCGACCTTGGTATAGGCGGCTAGCGCACAGCTCCTTGTTGTTTAATCCTTCCTTCATCTACACCTATAAAGATTCAGTTTAGGCACTTTTGGAAGCGTTTATATGACATTTCAATTAAAATTAAAACCATCATCATAAAAAGAAAAAAAAAATCACTCCGGCGTGCAGAAAGTAGGTGTCCGAAGCACCAGCAGAATGAGTGCACTATGTCTGCTAAAAGTTCTGCGACAAAGACCAACCAAACTCAAGAGACAGTGGATGGATAAATATGAGTCAGATACATTTTATTTCACATGGATTTTATATGAATGAAGAAAATGGCTTGGATTATTGCCTTTTTTGCCCGCGAGAGGAAGCTATCGATCATTTGACAGCTCGAACTAAAGGTTAGCAGCTAACGTTAGCATTTTCACCGTAGCCGTTTATATTCAAGTTGTTCATGAGAAATATGCAACATACGATTGAAACAGATGATTTCATTCAGCCGTGCTGTGTTTAGTTCAAAGACCTGTCGCTGTCGTTCTTCTCTGACTCTCACAATGCATTGTGGTCTATATTGACCCATTTAGTGACCACCGCTGCTCACTACTTTTCAGAATGCATTATGGGAAATTTTGTGTGCAATACTTTTTTCTCTGTGGACATTCAGACATCCCTACTAGATGGCGTATCCACTATATAGTGCACTATGTAGGGAGTAGTGTGCACAGCTCTGGTTAATGTGTTCTAGAGTCTGGCCATGTTGCTTGGCAACAACTGCAGACGGCAGATATTAAATAGTCCACTCAGCTGCGACTTAAAATGATTTTAACTCTAAAACACATTAAAGTTTATTCCTTTCGTCAGTGACCATGGTATAAGCGGGATAATGTCCTTTGCGGTGTCAATTATCAGAAATAAATGGACTTCGCGGAAGCAACCGT
This sequence comes from Gobius niger, assembly GCF_951799975.1. Lineage (NCBI taxonomy): Eukaryota > Metazoa > Chordata > Actinopteri > Gobiiformes > Gobiidae > Gobius > Gobius niger. Next base: position 5,013,537 of record NC_136860.1, on the reverse strand, counting down.
GCATTTATTTATGTTAATTGACACCGCAAATAGCATTATCCCTTACATCATGCATTATCTGAGCAAGGCTACACAAATCTCCAAAACAATTAGACTGGGACTGGAAGTTCAAGATTGGGTCGTTCCATAGAGAACAGCAAGATCCTGGTAGATTATACTTATTGATAAAAGGATGTAGGATGTAAATACTTGTCGGAGACATCTTTGTTCGTAAAGGTAGGCAAGGAAGCTTGAAAGGCTAACATGCAATACACATTTAAATACATTAAAGCTATAGACAATTGGTTTTATTGATTACTTCATGTTTGCGGCATGTTTTTTAAATGTATATGACGCCTTTTGAGACAAACTGGCCTTCTTTTATAAATGCCGATGACTGCCCCGCTGAAGCATTGAAGTATGCGGTAAATGATCATCTACGAGCTCACAGTCCACCATGGAATCTTTACAAATATAATAATTTGAAGTTGATCTCCGAAATGATTAGAATGGGAAGTACCCGTTTAGGTTCACGCAAATAGCGTTACCACACCCCGCAATGAGCCAATTCTCAGTGGACATGCCTTTATGGCCTATTGACTGTCATTGCATCTTCATTTGAAACTTTTAGTAAAACTTTTGTCCCAATTTTACACAACCTTTAATTAGATTTTTTCTCTTCCAGTAATCCCAAAATGGCTGTCACTTTTGCCATAACCTCGATTGCCATGACCACTCTAGTGTGCAATGTGTTTCCACTGTTACCTTATGCTTCTGGTAACATTACATGAGGATAAAAGACTGTTCTAATCTCGACTGCATGCCACTGCTGGATGTCCAGGCGTTGCGCCAGACGCTGCCCGTGACCGCGTACATGAGAGCAGCGAGGGGCTGAACTGACGTGCAGCCTTTAAGGACCAAATGTGATGGTTGTGTTTATGTTTTAGGCTTTGTCAGAAACTCAGACAGAGGGCAGAGTTCATGTCAAATCAAATGGGTGTAAGTGATGATCAAGTACAAGGGAAGCAAGGAACCATTCACACATTAAGGCAAGACACTGCAGGTGAATTTGGAAAAACAAAAGTCAGTTAGTGATTCTTTTTCTTTTTTTTTACACTGAAAGTTTGGGATCACTTAAAATGTCCTTATTTTTTAAAGTAAAGCACTGCCTTTTTTTAAACGAGGATAATATTAAATAAATCAGAAATGTAGTCTAGACATTGTTGATGTGATGTAATGGAATACCTACATAGGTGTGCAGAGGTTCTAATGGTACATTGTGTATGCTAATCGTGTTATAGGGTTGATGATTAGAAAACCCTTGTGCGATTATGCTAGCACTGCTGAAACTGTTGTGCTGATTAGAGAAGCTATAGAACTGGCCGGGTGACCCCAAACTTTTGAGCGGTAGTGTAAATATCATGAAATCATGAATATTTCATGTGGAAACAAGGGATTTTGAGCCAAAAATAACCAAATTGCATATACAACGGGAACCATATGTTTACATACACTGCACATTTGCATTTATTTTCTGTCTGGCATGACACCAGAATTAACTTAGAATTTTTAAAAATATTTCTATTTGTGAAATGCCAGAAGAATGAGAGACCATCCCAACAGTGAAACACCGGGGGGGGGGGGGGGGTTGTGCATTTCACAAAATAGATGACATCATGAAGAAAGAACTCTATGTGGAAATATTGGAGCAACATCTCAAGACATCAGCCAGGAAGTTAAAGCTTGGACACAGATGGGTCCAAATGGACAATTCCCAAAGCAAACTGACAGTTTACAAAGTGGCTTAAGGAAAACAAAGTCAGTGTTTTGTTGTGACCATCACAAAGTCCAGATCTCAATCTAGTTGACAATGTATGAGCAGAGCTGAACAGGCATAGGCACACAAGGTGGCTACAAATGTGTCTCAGTTACACCAGTTCTGTTTGGAGGAATGGACCAAAACTCCTGCAACTATTGTGAGAAACTTGTGGAAGAAAATACAAAAATGAAATGTATGTAAACTTTTGGTTACGTACTAAAAAGTAATAAAAAATAGTGGGCCCGATCTTGTGCATCAAAACGGAGACAATAGCGTGACATTTTGCGCTCAGTAGGAGCGCACTTTGTGATCTTGCCACTCCTTAGCACATTTAAGTGGGTGGAGACACAGATTTTCCTCCAACCAGATCGACTCCGCGTCCAGGAGAGTGGTTGTGTGGGGTGAACATGTGCTTTTGTTTTGCTTCGCGTTCACGTCAAGCGCGAGCCGATCCGCGCCACAGTAGCTCTTTTTCTCTCGAGACGTGAACATCGTTTAGCTCACGATGGGGTAAATAAAGTTTTTAGTTTGACCTGTGAGAGCCTAAGGCTTAAGAAAGAACGCAAGACAGCGCAATGTAAATGAGGAAGTGAATGTCAGCCGTGTTTCCATCAGTGCAGTCACCTCCTCTTGTGACGCCCCCTCACAGGTGGCGGAGGCGAATGGCACATATAGCGCCGCCACTCGGAAAATAATTCGCCAAGAGCCTGCGCCGCCACAAGATCTGGCCCTTTGTCTTTCAGTCTTCTGGCATTTAACAAAATTTAAAAGTGAATTCTAGTTTCATGTCAGACATTAAGAAAAAATGCAAATATGTCTTTTTATGAAGTGTATGTAAACATATGGTTCTTGCCGTATTTTGAGGAAGAAAACTGTCATCAATCTATGGGCTGTCCTAGGGTAACAACTATTTGCTGTCTGTGTTTTACTATGGGTAATTAATCACGTCTTGCTGAAATACATTCAACAGTGCATGGCAAAAAACATGCAGCTGTTGGATAATTTATGACATGTGACAACTTTACACAAGATTTAAACATTTCACTGCCATTTTTGTTTGTAAATGTAGGTGTTTTAGCCCTGAAAATAAAAGCTAAAGCTAATTTCATGCTAATTGTTTTTGAAAACTGCCATAATCTTAGATTTCAATGTGGTGTCTATAGGCCACAGAGTGTAAGAAAAATGCATTTTGTAGGACAGTCTTGGATGGAGCAAATCCCCCTATAAATGTATGAATTGAAGAGGATTCAGTGATAGTAAAACATAGTATTATCAATCAATCAATTGTTTTGTAAAGCCCAATATCACAACAGGAGTTGCCTCACAGAACGATCGTGTAAATTATCTCCTTGTTTCCAGGTGAAACCACAAACGTATTCAGAGCTAACAGGCCCGAAAAATGAAATTTAAAACACACAATCGTGTTTTGTTTCAGTGCCTCGCCTTAAATATATGTTTCATGTAGTAAATAATTAGTAACAGCATTTTCAACAAACGCCTTGTGAAGACTGAAAGTTTGATACTATTGTTTTACATATAATATAAACTCTGTATAAAATGTATGTTCTCCCACACCCATTCTGCCAGTGTGATCAATTAGCACTTTGCAACCGTCTGGTGAATGATAACGAAGATTTTGTAGTGTTTGTGATCGCTAAACACAAAAGATAATTACAATCATAATTTTTATCAGAACAAAGGTCTAAATTCACTCCACGCCCTCACCTGTCATCTCAGAGGACATTCACTCCACGCCCTCACCTGTCATCTCAGAGGACATTCACTCCACGCCCTCACCTGTCATCTCAGAGGACATTCACTCCACGCCCTCACCTGTCATCTCAGAGGACATTCACTCCACGCCCTCCCCTGTCATCTTGGAGGACATTCACTCCACGCCCTCACCTGTCATCACAGAGGACATTCACTCCACGCCCTCACCTGTCATCTTAGAGGACATTCACTCCACGCCCTCACCTGTCATCACAGAGGACATTCACTCCACACCCTCACCTGTCATCTCAGAGGACATTCACTCCATGCCCTCACCTGTCATCTTGGAGGACATTCACTCCACACCCTCACCTGTCATCTCAGAGGACATTCACTCCACGCCCTCACCTGTCATCTTAGAGGACATTCACTCCACGCCCTCACCTGTCATCTCAGAGGACATTCACTCCACACCCTCACCTGTCATCTCAGAGGACATTCACTCCACACCCTCACCTGTCATCTCAGAGGACATTCACTCCATGCCCTCACCTGTCATCTTGGAGGACATTCACTCCACACCCTCACCTGTCATCTCAGAGGACATTCACTCCACGCCCTCACCTGTCATCTCAGAGGACATTCACTCCACGCCCTCACCTGTCATCTTAGAGGACATTCACTCCACGCCCTCACCTGTCATCTCAGAGGACATTCACTCCACGCCCTCACCTGTCATCTCAGAGGACATTCACTCCACACCCTCACCTGTCATCTCAGAGGACATTCACTCCACGCCCTCACCTGTCATCTTAGAGGACATTCACTCCACGCCCTCACCTGTCATCACAGAGGACATTCACTCCACGCCCTCACCTGTCATCTCAGAGGACATTCACTCCACGCCCTCCCCTGTCATCTTGGAGGACATTCACTCCACGCCCTCACCTGTCATCTCAGAGGACATTCACTCCACACCCTCACCTGTCATCACAGAGGACATTCACTCCACACCCTCACCTGTCATCACAGAGGACATTCACTCCACACCCTCACCTGTCATCACAGAGGACATTCACTCCACGCCCTCACCTGTCATCTCGGAGGACATTCACTCCACGCCCTCCCCTGTCATCTCAGAGGACATTCACTCCACGCCCTCGCCTGTCATCTTGGAGGACATTCACTCCACGCCCTCACCTGTCATCTTGGAGGACATTCACTCCACGCCCTCACGTGTCATCTTGGAGGACATTCACTCCACGCCCTCACCTGTCATCTTGGAGGACATTCACTCCACGCCCTCACCTGTCATCACAGAAGACATTCAGACAAAGCCCTACTTTCTGTTGAGTTGGTATAACAAGGCTAATATGAAAGGGAATGAAGAGACAAAGTGGTGCAAATGAATTTGAATTTTTCTGAACAGGCAGCTCTTGGACAACCAAGTCTCAACTAGTATCTGTAGTTTTAGTGTTGAAAATACATGCATTGACGCAAAATTGATTTTTGCCTTAATAAATATATATATTATATATATATTTTGTAATTAGCATGAGCCCAAGTGTGTGTTGTGATCTGAAACTCTGCAGCCCGGTTTGCAGCGGGAACAACAGCCTAATGTGTGAAACTGCGGCCTAGTACCGACGCCTCAGTTCACTCTCAGCAATGAAAGTGCTGAAATGGTGCCAGTGAGTCACATGTCCCAATCGCCAGGATCCTTGTGGCTGGATATAGATATCTCAAATATGTGTCATTACAATGTCATTACTCAATTGGCCCATGAAAGCCCCTAAATGTGCTTAAATGTGAGGACTGCAACTAACAAATGAAGTTGAAAATAGAATTAAAGTCGTTTTAAATGGAATGCATACGCTTTCATTAAAGCTGTAATGGACACACTTAAAGTTCAGAACTGCTCAGACTGGGTCAAGTGAAAATTTATTGAGTTTCACCTACTAGGCAATAAAAGGCAGGAAATACTAAACCGTGTACTTTATACAGCAGGAAGTATGGCCCCAGCAAATTACAAAAGCATTACAAAACGGATAAGATGGCCCCAGTAAAAGGATTACAAAACAGATAAGAGTTCCTGTTCAAATGCCTCACACTGCCACTGTGTCCGTCTGACGATATTCCCTCCTCCAGCCACAGGATGCTGGCGATTGGTTTGCACCTGGGGGTAGGTCAAACTTCTCTGGATGTTCATCCTCGTAGCCTTGAGGCAGCGAGGAGGAGCACACAGAGAGTTGGAACGCGCCCCTGTGCTGTACATTTGCAGTCTGTGGAACATTACAGACAGTGTACAGCTCCTCCCGTATTGTTGTAAGAGAGACAGAGTCCATGCAGATCCTGTATTAAACTATCATGAAATGTACGCTGCCTCGTGTGGTGTGTTATTATGGGGAACTACCAGCAGAGGGGGGTAGTGCTCAGCTCAGTTCACTTTAAGGTCAGTTGTTCCACTGTGTTACTCCCAAACCCTTAGTGCAAAACAGTGCTCATTTTGACAACATCATGAATTTAATTTTTGTCTATTTTTAGTCTTTTCAGTTTTAGTGTATTTTTTTTTACGGACATTTTATGCAAGTTCAGTCGATATAATCTAAATTTCATTCAGTAAATTTTACATTTGTATTATTAAATAAAATGGCATTATTCAATCAAGGCCCACTGTTCCTGGAGCTTCTCCCACGGGGACAAAGGACTTGTTCCTTCGGCGGTATATTTTATTGATATAAGGGCCTTTCAAACTGTCAGTTTTGATGTTTTTAGACCCTTTTTTTATTTTTAGACCCTTTCAGTTTTATCTGTCAGATAATTAGTGAGCCACTCAGTGAAAGCAGGCTCCATGCCCAGATTCTCCAGTTTGCATCTGAGGATCTGAGTCCTGGTGTTGAAGGCAGACATTATCCTCACATACCCCCCGGGCCATCGACAAAAGAGTGGGCTTGGTGGAGCATGTACAGGATGGTGTCCTCCACACCCATGCTATCACAGTAGGAGCCGTTCAAGGGTTTTCATGACCACAGATTTCAGGGCCAGTGCCATGCCATTGGTCCGATAACCCATTAGTCCGATGTCTCATTATTATGAAGATATACCATTGAGCAGAGGTGCCATTAGTCCGACATCGCTTTAGTCAGAAAAAAACAGGTCTATTTGTCCGAAGTCCCGTTGATAGCATTTATTTAAATTTCAAACTTTAGAAATAAATATACCAAAGCGTGCTGGGTTCACTCATGTGTATGTTATTTTTTCACTGGGCTAATTGGGTATATGTTATTTTTTAGGCAGGTATCACGTTATTTCAAGATAATTTCATGTTATTTCAAGATAATTTCATGTTCTTACAAGGTAAGGATCACATTATTTCATGGTATCAATTTATTATGAAATAACGAGATATTTATCACGTTATTTCAGAATATGACATGATCATGTTATTTCGTGATACCAATTTATTATGAAATAACAAGATACTGCAGTAGACGCAAGACGTAGGGAGGTGCGCCAGGAGAGGAAGGTCTGCAGAATGGCTGAGGCAAAGGGTCCGCTTTACACCTTCCTATGACAACGAGGGATGTCAGAAACATGTTTATGCAAGGAGATCGAGTAAGTAATCAATGTGAATTTATGAACTGCATTCACCAAAATGTGCCAATTGCAATCAATTTGCTAATAATTAGCACAAGGAGGCTAGCGAGTTAGCTTGTTAGTCTAGCTGTGTGTCGTCTGTCGCTCATGATGGCCAAGTTAAAGGCTAACCATCTTTGCTTGTCACGAGTGTGGTGGGGATTCGACCCAAAAGCAAAAACAGCCAAAAACAGGTTCAAAGGAAATTTGATGGCAAAGGCCAAGAACAGACAAAAAATGCAAAATTCACTTAGCAGGAACACGGGACAGGACACACACACAACGCAGGTCTGGGGGCCATGGAGGTCTAGGACATGACAGAGGCGGGTCCGGGGTCTCTGGCAAAGGCGGGTCCGGAGTCTCCGGCGAAGGCAGAGGCGGGTCCGGAGTCTCCGGCGAAGGCGGGTCCGGGGTCTCCGGCAAAGGCAGAGGCGGGTCCGGGGTCTCCGGCAAAGGCGGGTCCGGGGTCTCCGGCAAAGGCAGAGGCGGGTCCGGGGTCTCCGGCAAAGGCGGGTCCGGGGTCTCCGGCAAAGGCAGAGGCGGGTCTGGGGTCTCCGGCAAAGGCAGAGGCGGGTCCGGGGTCTCCGGCAAAGGCAGAGGCGGAGGCGGGTCCGGGGTCTCCGGTGAAGGCAGAGGCGGGTCTGGAAGGCCTGCTGTGGGAAAAGGAAATTTAATGGCAAAGGCCAAGAACAGACAAAAAATGCAAAACTCACTAAGCAGGAACACGGAACAGGACACACACACAACGCACCAATAGAATACAAATGAACTGACAAGGACAAGGGAAAACACAGGGGTCTATATACAGAAGGAACAGGGAACATGTGAAACACATTAGGGCGGGACAGGTAATCAACACAAGGGAAGCAAAGCAAAACTACAAGGACAGAACAGACATGACAAAATAAAAGACTTGACACAGAACCAAACCAAAACAGGGGACAGAACACAAATAGAACCATGACATTGCTGGCTCAAACTGAAAACACTGTCAAAGAAATAATGCCCAACAAATAAGCTCAGGATAATTTTATTTATTTTATTAGCATTACATACATGAACAGTAGGCATAGGCGTGATACATGCATGACTCTAACGCTAGCTATATCTATATCTATATCTTTGCAGTTCCTAGAACTGCCCTTTTCTGGACCGAGATGTCTGATGTATTTCCTGGGATCTGCTGGAGCCACTCCTCCAGTTTGGGGGTCACTGCCCCGAGTGCCCCAATGACCACGGGCACCACTGATGCCTTCACCCTCCAGATTTTCTCCATGCTCTTCTCTGAGCCCCTGGTATTTCTCTAGTTTCTCATGTTCCTTTTTCCTGATGTTGAAGTCGCTTGGTATTGCTATGTCGACCACAACGGCTTTCCTCTGCTCTTTGTCCACCACTACAATGTCCGGTTGGTTCGCCATTACCATTCTGTCCGTCTGAATCTGGAAGTCCCACAGGATCTTGGCTCGGTCATTCTCTACCACCTTTGGAGGTGTTTCCCACTTTGACCTTGGGGTTTCCAGCCCATACTCTGTACAGATGTTCCTGTACACTATACCAGCCACTTGGTTATGGCGCTCCATGTAAGCTTTCCCTGCCAGCATCTTACACTTTGAGCTTTGTGCTCCGGGTCATTGTCCTGCTGGAAGGTAAATCTCCGCCCCAGCCTCAGTTCTCTTGCTGACTCCACCAGGTTTTCCTCCAAAATGTCCCTGTATTTGGCTCCATCCATCTTCCCAACTATTCTTACAGTCTCCCCAGTCCCCGCTGAGGAAAAGCAGCCCCACAGCATGATGCTCCCCCCCGTATATTTGACATTGGGGATGGTGCACTCAGGACGATGAGCAGTGTCAGATTTGCTCCATACATAACGTTTTGCATTTGGGCCAAAAAGTTAAATTTTTGTCTCATCTGACCAAAGCTCCTTCTTCCACATGGAGCTGTGTCCTCCATATGACTTCTAGCAAACTTCAAACGGGATTTTTTATGGCCTTTCAATAATGGCTTTCTTCTTCCACTCGTCCATGACGGCCAGATTTCTGTAGAGTACGACTTATAGTTGTCCCATGTACAGTTTCCCCCAGCTCAGCAGCAGCACTTGGCAGTTCCTCCAGAGTTATCATGGGGCACTTGGTTGCCTTTCTGACCAGTGTTCTCCTTGTTCGCTCTGATATTTTAGGTGGAGGACCACGCCTTGGTAAGTTGGCAGTGGTGCTATACTCTTTCCATTTCCGAACAATGGATTGAACAGTGCTCTGGGAGATGTTCAAATCTTGGGAAATCGTTGTATAACTTAACACGGCTTTAAACTTCTCCACAACTTTATCCCTGACCTCTCTGGTGCTCCTTGACCTTCATGATGTTGTTCAGTGACCAATACACTCCGACCACAGCTCTGAGGGCCTAAAAGAACAGCTGAAATTATACTGAGAGTAGATTACACACAGTTGGCCTCTATTTAACCGTTAGGCCAAGGTGTGAACATTCTGGAGTCATTAGAAATGTTTTAAAGGCAATTTAATGCACTCAGAAAATGCTGTATGAATACTTATGCAAGCCCCACTTTTCACTTTTCTATTTTTTAAAAATTAACAGTATCATGTATCATTTTGCTTTCACTTCACAGTTGTCGGTTACTTGTGTGTGAACGTTCAGTAAAAAAATCAAAATAAAATCTTCATGTTTAGGATTGTAAACATGACAAAATGTGCAAAAGTTCAAGGTGTATGAATACTCACGAGAGGCACTGTATAGTGGAAAGGAGGAGAGCCATCTGTGCGATTGAGTGATATGGTGACCGGTTCAGGATCAGATGTTTCCAATTAGATTCCAATGGAGTTACTACACTTTTTTACACCCCAGAAATTTTGACAAACTCGTAAAAAAAAAAAAAAAAAAAAAACTGGGGACGAATATGAGTCTGGACGGTCGCACACCTGTGGCTCCGAGTTATGGGTGAGAGCAAGACGGGGCGGTCGCGTGGGAGTGAGTTGCCCCAAAGGACGGAGGCCTCTAATGCCGCTTACGGTTTAAATTTTTTTTTCGACATCAACGATCGCATTATTGACCCACTAACCATCGACGAAAACTCAACAGATTTGGCGGAGACATTCGGGTGGCGTGAAAATGTATGGAAATGGACGAATTGGCCACACCCAAAACAAAATGGCTCCACAGCGCCCCCTCAAAGTTAAATGAAAGCACACGTTTTTTGGCGTAGGCCAAAACCGTTTGGTACAGTGAAGGGACATCAGGACAAACCAAAACCTGAATTGGAGTGCCACGCACAGGAAGTCGACCATTTTGGATTGAATTCCTGAATCCATTTTGACTAATCTTCTGTTTTAATGAACTAGTCCCTGGTTTTTCATCCAAATAAGATCATACTTGGCACAGTGTATTGTATTGAAGATCCGGCCACGGTTTGTAAAACGTGTCTCCCCGCAACGCTGTGGTGGAAAACGCGTAGATTTTGTGTATTTTGAAGGACAGGTCACGCTCACAGGCATTGGCTGACAGAGCTCATAATTAAGTCACTAATGCCTCGGGCTGGGTACCTTTTTCCCCCCGATACCACTACTTTAACGATACCTGCTTATTGGTACCGGTGCCTTAACAGTACTTTTTTTCGATACCTATGTTATTTTATTTGCATTAAAATAAAGTACAAAAAGGCATAGTTCAGGAGAAAATCCTAAAACGGCACAATAGAAAGAAAACTGGCCGAGCAGCGTCACCTGTAACATAAAGTGTTGGCAATGTAATAAAAATTCCCCAAACTGCAGTTTTCAGGCTAAAGGTAGGGGGCTCTATCCTGGGAGGAGGCTACAAATGAATGGGTGCCTTCACCCATTCAGTTCAGTTTGGGGAAGGGCATTAGTGGGGCTGGGTAGGCTACCGTTCAACGGTGCCTACTTGGTACCGACTGAAAAGCTCCAGTAGGGGGCGGTATCGAAAGCGCAAATGCAGAGGTTTTCTTAAAGTGAAGCAAAGCTATAACTTACGGTTTGTAAAACTGCACATGTCTCTCCAATGGCATATTCTCCTGTATAATTGGAACATGCAATAATCTATTGAGCTCGTATATGAGTCACTAATGCACTTCCACAAACTAAACAGAACAAACTCATTAACAGGCCCACTTCAGCACAGTACAGCGCCACCTATCCATACCTTGAAAATTGCAGTTTGGACGATTTGTTCCATTGAAAATCTTTACAAAGTAAGCAATTCATTTTCAGAATGTAATTTTCCATTAACAAAATGTATAATCTTTCTCATTTTTATTCATCTTTTTTTTCCATTCTTAATATTCCAGTGTGCGCTATTTTACCGGGGTTATAGCCCCGAGTGTTTTTGGTCTTGTCTTCACTGTTATTGAAATGAATAGAGAGCTTCTACTGTCGTCGGGCTAAGGACCAATCTAAAACCAAAGGGAATTCCAAATCTTTCATATGAAACACAGAAAAGAATCACAGCTGCAGTGTCAGCATGGTGGTGCAGCAGTTAGCGCTCGTGCTTCACAGCAAGAAAGTCCCACGTTCGATTCCCGCTAGCATGTTCTCCTGTGTCTGCGTAGATTTCCTCTAGGTACTCCGGTTTCCCCTACCACTAAAAACATGTGCAATGCCAGGTGTATCTGACCATTAGCCTGGCTCCACATCTGGAGATGTGTCCCTGATCACCAGCCTACGGAGGCTGCCCACTGCTCCTACAGTTTGCCCCAGTGGTAATGAGAATGGGTCAAATGCATTCATTACATTTCCAGTAAATCATAGTTAAATGAACATGGTCCACCGATCACAAGAGGTAAAATTAGTATCAGTGCATCTTTATGAGGTCAAACGAAAGCAGAACCCAGATTTAATGGGAAAAAACAAATATTTTATGAGTGAAATACTAGAGAAACAAAATGGGATCATAAATTACCCCAAAGAAAAAACAATGGAAGGATTTGCTCACCTTCAAAAATGACTAATTCTAAATTTTGACCCATGGGAACAGACAAGACTTACGCCTGATGTAATGTTAGCCGGCTGTTTGGCTGTCTGCTTCGTGTGGGCATGTGTGTGTGTGTGTGTGTGTGTGTGTGTGTGTGTGTGTGTGGGGGGGGGGGGGTAACATAGGAAACTCTTTGGTACGGAGCATACAAGGGTTAACCTCAGTGTTTTTCTGGTTTAGTCATGGCTCATACCCAGGTGAAATCATTTAGTCCAATTTTGGGCCATTTCAGACCCAGATTAGACCTTATATGATCTGATCTAGGCCTTGTGGGACTAAGAGGGTCAAAGATATTTGGTGACTCGTGATGTGAGACGTTTGAGTCACACTGCTTATTTGAGGGACATGTTCTGGACATATCAGTGTTTGGTTTGGCCCAGTTCAAGGGAGTTTCCTCCTGAACCACAGCACTTTACACCAGTGCACTCCACTTTCGCCAACAAACCTCAGCCGCCAGAGCCAGGAGAGAGGGAGGAGGGGAAGGAGAGAAGGGAAGAGAGGGATGGAAGGAAGAGCAAAGACGAGGAGGGGAGGCTAGAGGTGGGGAGGAGGAGAGAAAAGGAAGGAGAAGAGGAGGTAAGAGAAGGGGAGAGGAAGGAGAGGAGGAGAGAAAAGGAGGGATGAGATGAGGGAAGAGAAGGATGGAGGAGAGAGAGAGGGGGGATGGAGAGATGAAAGAGAAGGAGTGGAGCGGAGCGGAGACTAGGGAGAGAGAAGGAAGGAAGGAGGGAGGAGAGGAGGGGCAAAAGGAGAAAGGAAGAAGAGGAGAAAGGAGGGAAGAGAGAAGGGAGAGATGGAGACATGCAGAGAGAGAAGAAGGGAAACAAGGTGAGAGGGAGGAGCGAGGGCAGAGAAGGAAAGAGAAAGGAGAAAGAGGGGCTAACTATAACTCGTCTGCGAGTTCACCAAATTTGACACATATGCACAGTTTTTTTTCCTACAAATATCTACAATATAGTGAAGGAGGACTTTCAGAGAAAAGTACAAATCTGCTCAAACCAGTAAAAACAAAACAAACAAAAAAAGCTTGAAAAATATGAAGATCTCACCAGACTTGCCCTGCTGTACGGCAACACTGCCAGGACAAACCTCCTTGTTGTGAGTCAGTGGCCTTTGATTGTACATCTGCACAGCGCCACCTGCTGTCCATACATTATCATCATTATAAGACTATTCAAATGAATGAAAGCCTTTGATGAAATGTAGTGCAGTATTATTATATTACTTATCTTCCAAATGTAGTGGAGTAGGAACTGTTCTCAACAAAAATACTTCTCATGAAAACCTTGACTGAAGTGCAGTACTTGAGTAAATGGACTTGTAACTGAGCACCTCTGGGAGAGAAGAGAGGGGGAGGAGGGGGAGGAGGGGGGAGACGTGCCCGTCGGAAAGTGCTGATTCAGGTCGGCCTGTGGAGCCATGACTCACTGTGTGTTACTTGGCTTGGACTCAAACCCGACATGGGAAACCTCGGCACAATTACTGCGCGTGCGTCACAGCAGCTAGTGCGCAACCAGAGGTCAGGGGTCACAACGGGAAACTCACGGAAAACAGAGGCCGCCAGGTGTGGGTATGGCTTCCCCTCACGCCACCTCCTTCAGGGATGAATTTAGACAATACGTTTTCTCTGGTACGCAAGTGGACCGAACCGAACAGGCCGAACCGAAGCGGTTCAATACATCTCCGTGAACCGTTACACCCCTAGTTTTTACATACTGAGATATGTTCTTACCTAACCTTAGACAGGTTAATATATCCCCGTCTGGTCTTTGTCCGTGCGCTCTGTCACGCAAACGGAGCACATACGCAGCCTCTCCCACATGTCATATAGCTCCAAAAAAGCTCACGATAGAAGCTACCAAGCTCTTCCACGTGTTCCCTATTTAAATAAAGTTACGTGAAGTGTTTTCAAGCGAAGTATATTTACACAGAAATGTAACATGTCGATTTTATAAGCAGATAAAAAGGGGGACTATATTGTGAGGTGTAATGATACGAGGAGCACAACGTCCGCGCAGTAACTCCTAAAGGTTATTGACGGAAGTGAGCGGGGGGAAGTCTTTAGGAGTTACTGCGCGGACGTTGTGCTCCTCGTATCATTACGCCTGACACATAACTGTATTTAAATAGGGAACACGTGGAAGAGCTTGGTAGTAGTAGCAGTAGTCTGGTTGCCACCAATTCCACCACTCAGGGATAAGACAGGAGTCACATGATCATATCAGTGTTTACACACTTCCTCCTTAATCCCACATGGTGGTTGTTAAGGCTGGAAACAGGTGCATGCAGATTCTATAGAGAAAAAATATATTTTGATGTAAGAAAGTAAGACTTTATTTTGTTTAGTGCTTATACTATTGCACATGAAACCATATGACTTAGATTAGATTAAATTGTAGTTTCTCAAAATGTAACGCACATTTCCCCTGATAATTTCACACCATTATGCTTCTAGAGCAATGGCTGACAGGGGTGGGGATGGTTGTAACACAATCATCCCCTATATACAGTTAATAACACTTCATTGATTTTAATACATTTACACGATGCCTAGACAGTGGAAAAGAAAGACTGACAGATTTGTGCTAATGTTTCAAAAAAAGCATCTGATGAGGTCAGAGAGAAGGGCAAGTCAGATCAGTTGTGAAAGCACATGGGATTTTCCATGCAAAACTGAGCAGATACAGCCAGGCCCACCTTAATGTACCCATTAAAACATATATATTTTTTATTTTTATTTTGTAGGCCCCTGGGCCCCTGGGCTCCAGCCCAGGCAAGCCCAATGGTTAAGGCGGCCCTGGATACAGCAGAACATTACAGAAGCTGAGAGCCCGTTGTCCAGTGAGGTCACTGAAGCATCAACAGAGTTTTCTCTGAAGTGCGGGAGGAAGTGATGGCTGACGCTTTGACTCAGACACAGACCTGTATTATGGACTGACGTGAGATAAGCATATGACAGATTGGAGAGAGAGAGACATTGTTCTGGATTGTTCTTTTATTTCAATAAAGCTTTTTTTTTAAGCAAATCACATGATGTGATGTTTTTATTTCTTTTGTCTGACAGTTACAATTTACCCAACATGTGTTACAACTTACCCCGGTAGTGGGGTAGGTCGTAACAAAGGACCACCATGTATTTGACATCAACTCACGAGGTCTGTGATATTCTTGCAGAGGTTTGAATTGGTGCCCTTTGTAATCAACAAATGTGGGTACTTTGTACAAAGGTAGTTGGTTACAGGTGTTACAGGTGTTACAGGTGCTGAGGCACAAAGTGTTACAACCACTCTCCCCGTCTCAGTCTCGCCTATGCTTAGCATGGCAAGCGCAGTGTAGGCATCGAGCTTAACATCAAGCTTACATCACTTTTGTACAGCTTGCAGTACATTTACAGTCAACAATAAGTTTGTGAAAGCATGATGCCACTATGATAATGTAACTATACCATAATTTTTGTCTTTTTGGTTGTTTGAACGTTCTAAGAACGTTATGTTGTCAGGTAACCTTGTGTCAGGTAACCTTATGGGAACATTCGGAAAAAAACGTTAGTTTTAGGTTTGGTTACAAACAAACCCTCAGAGAACCACAGGCTAACGTTTTGTGTTACCTGGGTATAGGCCTATCTCAAAGCTGCCATTAAAAAAAGAAAAAAAAAGAAAAAGTGGTGTATGCTCAATTACAGTTGCACCTTAAATGGTTTGATATTGGTGAAATTTCCAATCTGGTTTTAAATCATTGCACAGCACTGAAACAGCTCTTTGAAAAGTTTTTAACAACCTTCTTTCAGCTCAGCTGTTCTTGTGCTGCTAGATTTAACTGCAGCCTTCGACACTGTCGACCGCAAGAATTTGATTTGTTTTTGGCGACCTCAGTCTCTGCAAAAGTGCCCTTGGCCTACTTGAGCCTGGTTCTCAGTCCTGAGGCAAGGCTCTTGTTTTTATTGATAGCTCTTTTGAGCTGGAAAAGCAGCTAAGCGCAGTGGCTTTTTTAATCTTAGGCTTCTTGGAAGGGGAAGCTGAACTCCCTAAACTCCCCCCCCCCACTCCACAATCAAGGATGGGGGACTTGCGCTGGTTATAAGAGTTTAATCCACTTTGGTTCTGGCCAAGGTTCACCAAGCATCCATTGGTGAAGTGACAGACAAACACTATTTTGGCTGATAGTCGCTGAATTCCGGAGAGAAATTCAAACTTCTGGCGAGTGGCCTCTTCTTTAGGAAGGTTGAATGAAGCCAAATGCGACGTGACATTATCGTTAGGTAAGAAAAAAAGAACAGGCGTGTCCAGAGTAGGTTAGAAAGAGCTCCTTCTTCACAACTTTCAGAGCAAACATGACATCTGGTCGGACGGTCAGGGGGTGTGTTTGTTTTCTCTGCAGGGGCAGCGAGACGCGGACAACTCGTGCATTTCCTTTTTGTCTATTTTTTCTTTCTTTCTTTCTTACAACAGAAATAATGAAAAAGCTGTTTTACAAATTAAAATCAAGCCGTAAGGCAGAGCCGGTTCTTCCTATACGCAAACTATGCACATTGCGTAGGGCCCCGCATCTCAGTCAAACTACGGTGTTGTTTCACTGATTAATCAACGCGTTGTTACGGGACAGGCTCTTCCAGCGCGCACTCACTCTCCGCCTACGTCGCCACATATAACACCAAAACGGAGCAGTCTGCAAGCGAATGAGCAGGAGAGACCGACCGCCGTCCCCCTGTCTCTTCCAAAGCGCGAGTGCTTCTCCGCTCGTGTCCCGCTCGTGTCCCGCTCGGTCGTCTGTCTCCCGGTGCTTCGCCTCATGTGCGGCTCCTCCGCGGCTGCATCATGTCACCCGTGTCCCGGGCGCTGCTCTCATGTTTTCTCTGCGCGGACTCTGGGCTGCAACTCTGGGCCTCACTCTTATTTAAACTCTCTTCTTATTGTGTCTGGTGAATCTAGAGCATCAGGACAGTAGTTTGGCGAGTAGACTAGAGTAAAAAGCCGTTCTCCGTGGCCTTTTTGTTGAGTTGAATCCACATGGTTCACAGTCTAAAACGGGTTGGGCGACTCACAGGCAAATTCTCAGCGGTAAGTCAGAAACAACCGTCAGGAGCAGGTTTCAGTTAGTTTTAAATCAGCGGTTCCCAATCTGTGGGTCAGGGACCAGAGGTGAGAGAATGGGACCATTTGCCATTTACTATTTTAAAAAGGGAAATAGACTAGTATTAGTCCTAAATCCCAGTCTCACAGTGGTTTAGTGGTTAGTGGTCCTCACACGGGCGGCAGGGCCTGAGTTGAGGTCTGTATGTTCCATTTCTGCCCTGGAACAGTGGAACTGTTTTGACCATAAATGGATTCTCTCTTCGTCGAATAGCCATGGGACGCTACTGTAGGGCCCCCGTGTGGATTTTTGCTTAGGGCCCCAGAAGGGCCAGCACCGGCTCTGCCGTAAGGCCAAGTCGAGCACTTCTTGGTGCTACAATCTGATGTCAGAGTGGAACAAGTCAGTGGTTTTCCAGGAGAGGGCGGAGCAGCTGCTCAGAGAGCAGGATTCAGGAGGATTGCTGAGAACTGTGTGAATGAAGTAAAAAAAAAAAACACTCTGGGGGGTGGTAGGATAAGGAAATAGCATAACTACATGGCTCGATTTTGCATGATATAGCACCTTTAAACTGATGTCAATTAGGAAAAACCCATTAACCCTCACTTTAACCGAGTTTCTCCAGTTTGTCTCTACCCAAATCTGAAAGCTTCTTGATTGCAGCTCACAGCCTATAGGCCAGAGTACCGCCTCATTTGAAAGCTAAGATCTGCAGAACTGATCTGTCTGCCACTTTTTTGTAGCCTTTTTGTGGCTTTTTCGTTATGTTTTTGTCACATTTTTCATCGCTTTTTTTTGTCACTTTGTTGCTCTTTTATGGCTTTTTTGTTGCGTTTTCGTCACTATTTTTCAAGAAGCTTTTCATGAACCCCTTTCTTTATATTCAGGCCATGTATTGCAGAATGCAAAAGTGGGACATCCTCTGAATAGGTGGACCGGGGGAAACGGCCGCAGGTGACCGGGGACAGGAGCCGTGGTGCTTTAACCACAGCGGGGCGTGTCCTCTCCACTCCCTCCTCCCCGCCCCAAACTCTCCGCTCCTTGGGCTCCACGGATAGAGTTCACCGCGCTCCCGGACTGGAACCATCCGCGCCTCAGTCTCCGCTCCTCCTCGATGGCGTCCCTCCTCGCGCTCACGGTGTTGGTCGCGTGCGCCGTCGTGCGTCCCGTGACTGTGCGCGCGGGCGCCTGCGAGCCCGTGCGCATCCCGCTGTGCCGCGCAATGCCCTGGAACATGACCAAGATGCCCAACCACCTGCACCACAGCACGCAGGACAACGCCGTGCTGGCCATCGAGCAGTTCGAGGGGCTGCTGGGTGAGTGCGGGGACAGTGGGACAGACAGCGGGACAGAGGGACAGCGGGACAGACAGAGGGGCAGACAGCGGGACAGACAGAGGGACAGACAGCGGGACAGACAGAGGGGCAGCGGGACAGTGAGACAGACAGAGGGGCAGACAGCGGGACAGACAGAGGGACAGTGAGGCCACATGGACAGACAGAGGGACAGTGAGACAGCGGGACAGACAGAGGGGCAGTGAGACAGCAGGACAGACAGAGGGACAGACAGAGGGGCAGACAGCGGGACAGTGAGACAGACAGAGGGGCAGTGAGACAGACAGCGGGACAGACAGAGGGACAGCGGGACAGACAGAGGGACAGACAGAGGGACAGAGGGACAGAGGGACAGCGGGACAGACAGAGGGACAGTGGGACAGACAGAGGGGCAGACAGTGAGACAGACAGAGGGACAGTGAGACAGACAGAGGGACAGTGAGACAGACAGAGGGACAGTGAGACAGACAGAGGGACAGCGGGACAGACAGAGGGACAGTGGGACAGACAGCATGACAGAGGGACAGCGGGACAGACAGAGGGACAGTGAGACAGACAGAGGGACAGTGGGACAGACAGAGGGACAGTGGGACAGACAGCGTGACAGAGGGGCAGTGAGACAGACAGAGGGACAGTGAGACAGACAGAGGGACAGTGAGACAGCGGGACAGACTTGGGGACAGAGGGACAGTGGGACAGACAGCGTGACAGAGGGACAGCGGGACAGACAGAGGGACAGTGAGGCCACATGGACAGACAGAGGGACAGTGGGAGAGCGGGAGAGCGGGACAGTGAGACAGTGAGAAAGACAGCGGGACAGACAGCCGGACAGCGAGACAGCGGGACAGACAGTGGGACAAAGGGACAGACAGCGGGACAGAAGGCCAGGAGAACAGCGGGACAGAGGGCCAGGAGAACAGCGGGACAGAAGGACAGTGGGACAGAGGGCCAGGAGAACAGCGAGACAGAAGGACAGAAGGACAGTGAGACAGAGGGCCAGGAGAACAGCGGGACAGAAGGACAGAAGGACAGTGAGACAGAGGGCCAGGAGAACAGCGAGACAGAAGGACAGAAGGACAGTGAGACAGAGGGCCAGGAGAACAGCGGGACAGAAGGACAGTGGGACAGAGGGCCAGGAGAACAGCGAGACAGAAGGACAGCGGGACAGAAGGACAGTGGGACAGAGGGCCAGGAGAACAGCGGGACAGAAGGACAGTGGGACAGAGGGCCAGGAGAACAGCGAGACAGAAGGACAGTGGGACAGAAGGACAGCGGGACAGAGGGCCAGGAGAACAGCGGGACAGCAGGAGAGAGGGACAGTGGGACAGAGGGCCGGGAAAACAGCGGGACAGAGGGACAGTGGGAGGCTGAGAGCTGGACGAGCCGATGCGT
The DNA here is from genome assembly GCF_951799975.1 of Gobius niger. Taxonomy (NCBI): domain Eukaryota; kingdom Metazoa; phylum Chordata; class Actinopteri; order Gobiiformes; family Gobiidae; genus Gobius; species Gobius niger. The sequence goes on along the minus strand of NC_136860.1, from coordinate 4,993,596 downwards.
TCTACTAAGTTACACTGAATCAAGGATGGGGGAGGACGGGGACAGTTGTAACACTGTAACTCACGGATCTTTTGAGCTAAAGGCCTTCATTTGTCACAGACGGCACCAAATATCATTCCTGAAACATTGACACAGACAACATATAATACATGAGGGCAGTTGTAACAGTATGTGCAAAGGCGGCAAAAACAGAGACACACCTTAGAGTAGTCTTCAAAAGTGTAGTATTGTAAAAGAACAACTACAAAGAAACAAAAAAACAAAACAAAGGAATTCATAACATTGTGAGTCCCTGTGTGTGTTTTGTGTCTCGATGTGAATAAATGGGCACGTTTAAAAAGACGTTGGTGTGTGAAGGAGAGAGTGAATGGACAACCCCGCCCCTGTTTATTTGGTTTACCTGTATTGTGCTCGTTTAAAAATAGAAGGGGGAAATCCACCACATAAGTCAAATATGAGCAAACAAGCTACTTTCCGACCTCAGCCTGCAGAGATAAAACCCTGATCAGCAGCTCTCTCCTCCTGTAGGGCCAGAGCGAGAGAGAGGGAGAGAACTAAAGCACCAGGGGTACTGAATTTAATTTCACTGCGATCGAAAAAAAAATAAAAAAAATAATAGTTAGCAAGCAAAGGTCTGGAACATAATTTACAGTAAAAATAATTTGTGTGCTTTGAAAACAATGCAACAATTCGTTATTGTTTTTTTCTGAAACTACGTATTGGGTTTCTAAATAACAGAATTATGTAGGCTACACAATGTATCAATGCAGTGCTGTGTTTCTCCTCTTTGCCCTGTTTAGTCCAGATGTTGTCCTGGTTTAGTCCTGGTTTAGTCCAGGTTTAGTCTTGATTCTGCCCTGGTTAGTCGTGGTTTAGTCCAGGTTTTGTTCTGGTTTAGTCCATATTTTGTCCTGGTTTGGCCCTGGTTAGTCCTGGTTCAGTCCTGGTTTTGTCCTGGTTCAGTCCTGGTTTGGTCTTGGTTTAGTCCAGGTTTAGTCCTAGTTTAGTCCTAGTTTAGTCCTGGTCTAGTTTTGGTTTTGTCCTGGTTTTGTCCTGTTTTTTTTTGGTTTAGTCCTGTTTTTTTCCAGGTTTTGGCCTGTGGTTTTTTTCTGGCTTAGTCTTGGTGTAGTCTTGGTGTAGTCCTGGTTTAGTCCAAGTTTAGTCCTGGTTTGGTCCTGGTTTAATCCTGGTTTTGTCCAGATTTTGTCCTGGTTTTGTCCTGGTTTTGTTCTGGTTTAGTTTATATTTTTGTCCTGGTTTGGCCCTGGTTAGTCCTGGTGTAGTCCTGGTGTAGTCATGATTTTGTCCTGGTTTGGTCCTAGTTTAGTCCTGGTTTGGTCCTGGTTTGGTCCTGGTTTAGTCCTGGTTTGGTCCTGGTTTGGTCCTGGTTTGGTCCTGGTTTGGTCCTGGTTTAGTCCTGGTTTGGTCCTGGTTTGGTCCTGGTTTGGTCCTGGTTTAGTCCTGGTTTGGTCCTGGTTTGGTCCTGGTTTGGTCCTGGTTTAATCCTGGTTTAGTCCAGATGTTGTCCTGGTTTTGTTCAGGTTTTGTCCCGGTTTAGTCCAGGTTTGGTTTTGGTTTCGTTCAGATTTAGTCCTGGTTTAGTCCAGGTTTTATTCTGGTTTAGTCCTGGTTTAGTCCTGGTTTAGTCCAGGTTTAGTCCTGGTTTAGTCCAGGTTTAGTCCTGGCTGAGTCCAGGTTTTGTCCTGTTTTGGTCCTGTTTTTTTTTTCTGGTTTAGTCCTGATTTAGTCCTGGTTTGGTCCTGGTTTTGTCCTGGTTTCGGCCTGGTTTCGTCCAGATTTAGCCCTGGTTTAGTCCTGGTTTAGTCCAGGTTTACTCCATATTTTGTCCTGGTTAGTCTTGGTGTAGTCCACTCCTGGTTTAATTGTTTTGTCCTGGTTTAGTCCTGGTTTGGTCCTGGTTTAGTCAAGATTTTGTCCTGGTTTTGTTGTGGTTTAGTCTATATTTTGTCCTGGTTTGGTCCTGGTTTAGTCCTGGTTTGGTCTTGGTTTAGTCCAGGTTTAGTCCTAGTTTAGTCCTGGTTTAGTCCCTGTTTAGTCCTTGTTTGGCTCTGGTTTGGTCCTGATTTAGTCCTGTTTTAGCCCTGGTTTGGCCCTGGTTTAGTACTGGTTTAATCCTGGTTTAGTCCAGATTTTGTCCTGGTTTGGCCCTGGTTAGTCCTGGTGTAGTCCTGGCGTAGTCCTGGTTTAGTCCTGGTGTAGTCCTGGTTTAGTCCTGGTTTAGTCCTGGTTTAGTCCTGGTGTAGTCCTGGCGTAGTCCTGGTTTAGTCCTGGTGTAGTCCTGGTTTAGTCCTGGTTTAGTCCTGGCGTAGTCCTGGTTTAGTCCTGGTTTTGTCCAGATTTTGTCATGGTTTGGCCCTGGTTGGTCCTGGTTAGTCCTTGTTAGTCCTGGTGTAGTCCTGGTTTTGTCCTAGCTTAGTCCAGGTTTAGTCCTGGTTTAGTCCGGGTTTAGTCCTGGTTTAGTCCTGGTTTGGTCCTGGGATAGTCCTGGTCTAGTTTTGGTTTTGTCCTGGTTTTGTCCGTTTTTTTTTTTTTTTTTTTTTTTCCTGGTTTAGTCCAGATTTTGTCCTGGTTTAGTCCAGGTTTTGTCCTGTTTTGGTCCTGCTTTGGACCTGCTTTAGCCCTGTTTAGTCCAGGTTTTATCCTGGTTTGGTCCTGGTTTAGTCCTGGTTTCGTCCAGGGTTAGCCCTGGTTTAGCCCTGGTTTAGTCCTGGTTTAGTCCAGGTTTAATTGTTTTGTCCTGATTTAGTCCAAGTTTAGTCCTGGTTTGGCCCTTGTTTAGTGCTGGTTTAATCCTGGTTTTGTCCAGATTTTGTCCTGGTTTTGTCCTAGCTTAGTCCAGGTTTAGTCCTGGTTTAGTCCTGGTTTAGTCCTGATTTTGTCCTGGTTTTGCCCTGGTTTGGTCCTGGTTTAGGGCTGGTTTAATCCTGGTTTAGTCCAGATGTGTCCTTGTTTTGTTCTGGTCTAGTCCAGGTTTTTTCCTGGTTTGGCCCTGGTTAGTCCTGGTGTAGTCCTGGTGTAGTCCTGGTGTAGTCCTGATTTTGTCCTGGTTTGGTCCTAGTTTAGTCCTGGTTTTGTCCAGGTTTGGTCTTGGTTTAGTCCTGGTTTGGTCTTGGTTTAGTGCTGGTTTAATCCTGGTTTAGTCCAGATTTAGTCCTGGTTTAGTCCAGGTTTAGTCCAGGTTTAGTCCTGGTTTAGTCCTGGTTTTGTCCAGATTTTGTCCTGGTTTGGTCCTAGTTTAGTCCTGGTTTGGCCCTGGTTAGTCCTGGTGTAGTCCTGGTTTTGTCCTGGTTTGGTCCTGGTTTGGTCCTGGTTTAGGGCTGGTTTAATCCTGGTTTAGTCCAGATGTTGTCCTTGTTTTGTTCTGGTCTAGTCCAGGTTTGGTCCAGGTTTGGTCCAGGTTTAGTCCTGATTTAGTCCTGTTTAGTCCAGGTTTTTTCCTGGTTTGGCCCTGGTTAGTCCTGGTGTAGTCCTGGTTTAGTCCTGATTTTGTCCTGGTTTGGTCCTAGTTTAGTCCTGGTTTGGTCCTGGTTTGGTCCTGGTTTAGGGCTGGTTTAATCCTGGTTTAGTCCAGATGTTGTCCTGGTTTTGTTCTGGTTTAGATCAGGTTTTGTCCAGGTTTGGTCTTGGTTTAGTCCTGGTTTGGTCTTGGTTTAGTGCTGGTTTAATCCTGGTTTAGTCCAGATTTAGTCCCGGTTTAGTCCAGGTTTAGTCCAGGTTTAGTCCTGGTTTAATCCTGGTTTAGTCCAGATTTTGTCCTGGTTTGGCCCTGGTTAGTCCTGGTGTAGTCCTGGCGTAGTCCTGGTTTAGTCCCGGCGTAGTCTGGTTTAGTCCTGGTTTAGTCCTGTTTTTGTCCTAGCTTAGTCCAGGTTTAGTCCTGGTTTAGTCCAGGTTTAGTCCTGGTTTTGTCCAGAGTTTGCCATGGTTTGGCCCTGGTTGGTCCTGGTTAGTCCTGGTTTTGTCCTAGCTTAGTCCAGGTTTAGTCCTGGTTTAGTCCAGGTTTAGTCCTGGTTTTGTCCAGAGTTTGCCATGGTTTGGCCCTGGTTGGTCCTGGTTAGTCCAGGTTAGTCCTGGTTTGGTCCTGGTTTAGTCCTGGTCTAGTTTTGGTTTTGTCCTGGTTTTGTCCGTTTTTTCCTGGTTTAGTCCAGGTTTTGTCCTGCTTTGGTCCTGTGTTTTTTTCTGGTTTAGTTCTGGTTTTGTCCTTGTTTGGTCCTGGTTTGGACCTGCTTTAGCCCTGTTTAGTCCAGGTTTTATCCTGGTTTGGTCCTGGTTTAGTCCTGGTTTCGTCCAGGTTTAATTGTTTTGTCCTGATTTAGTCCAAGTTTAGTCCTGGTTTGGCCCTTGTTTAGTGCTGGTTTAATCCTGGTTTTGCCCTGGTTAGTCCTGGTGTAGTCCTGGTTTAGTCCTGATTTTGTCCTGGTTTGGTCCTGGTTTAATCCTGGTTTAGTCCTGGTTTTTGTCCTGGTTTGGTCCTGGTTTGGTCCTGGTTTAATCCTGGTTTAGTCCAGATGTTGTCCTGGTTTGTTCTGGTTTAGATCAGGTTTTGTCCAGGTTTGGTCTTGGTTTAGTCCTGGTTTGGTCTTGGTTTAGTGCTGGTTTAATCCTGGTTTAGTCCAGATTTAGTCCTGGTTTAGTCCAGGTTTAGTCCAGGTTAAGTCCTGGTTTAGTCCTGGTTTTGTCCAGATTTTGTCATGGTTTGGCCCTGGTTAGTCCTGGTGTAGTCCTGATTTTGTCCTGGTTTGGTCCTAGTTTAGTCCTGGTTTTGTCCTGGTTTTGTCCTGGTTTAGTCCTGGTTTGGTCCTGTTTTGGTCCTGCTTTGGTCCTGTGTTTTTTTCTGGTTTAGTTCTGGTTTTGTCCTTGTTTGGTCCTTGTTTGGACCTGCTTTAGCCCTGTTTAGTCCAGGTTTTATCCTGGTTTGGTCCTGGTTTAGTCCTGGTTTCGTCCAGGGTTAGCCCTGGTTTAGCCCTGGTTTAGTCCTTGTTTAGTCCTGGTTTAGTCCAGGTTTAATTGTTTTGTCCTGATTTAGTCCAAGTTTAGTCCTGGTTTGGCCCTGGTTCAGTGCTGGTTTAACCCTGGTTTTGTCCAGATTTTGTCCTGGTTTTGCCCTGGTTAGTCCTGGTGTAGTCCTGGTTTTGTCCTAGCTTAGTCCAGGTTTAGTCCTGGTTTAGTCCTGGTTTGGTCCTGGTTTAGGGCTGGTTTAATCCTGGTTTAGTCCAGATGTGTCCTTGTTTTGTTCTGGTCTAGTCCAGGTTTGGTCCAGGTTTGGTCCAGGTTTAGTCCTGATTTAGGCCTGTTTAGTCCAGGTTTTTTCCTGGTTTGGCCCTGGTTAGTCCTGGTGTAGTCCTGGTGTAGTCCTGGTGTAGTCCTGGTGTAGTCCTGGTTTAGTCCTGATTTTGTCCTGGTTTTGCCCTGGTTTGGTCCTGGTTTAGGGCTGGTTTAATCCTGGTTTAGTCCAGATGTTGTCCTGGTTTTGTTCTGGTTTAGTCCAGGTTTTGTCCAGATTTTGTCCTGGTTTTGCCCTGGTTAGTCCTGGTATAGTCCTGGTTTAGTCCTGATTTTGTGTGTGGGTCCGGATCCAGATCGAGGTCCTCCATTGACTCTGGTTTAGTTGCTGAGACCCAGACCGAGACCGAGACCGAGACCGAGACCGAGACCGAGACAATAGACTTTGGCGCCGCACAACTTTAATTTACCTTCCCTTTACCTTTTACATTTCACCTTAAAAGAGACATATTTTACAAAATCAACTTTGTGAGTTTTTTGGGTTTCCCGTAGTTAAAGTATTTGAAAGTATTTTCTGATTCCCGCATGAAGAATCCTGACGTCCTGCCGTCACCTAAAGGATGCTTTTAAATGTGTTGATGATGTTTTGTTATGTTTTTTTTTTTTTTTTAGTTTAGTTTATTTCGAACAATTTAAAAACAATGATAACACAAGTAATGGATACCAATACAGCAATTGTTCAAAAAGGAGTGGGTTGAAGTGTGACCTCATTTAGTCCCACCCCCTTTTCTACTTGAGGAGCAAAAGTAGCTCATATCGTTCTTCTTTTACAACGACCTGCAATTGTTTTACAAACGATGAATGTCTTTCCACAATATCCACATCACGGCCATAGAAATCCAGCAACAATAATGTTACTGATTGTTTAAATTGTTGTTTAAATTATAATGAATATCCAGCTCTATAGTTTGTGAAGACCATGTTTTTATACATAGATTTAAATTGGCAAACTGTGGTACATTTCTTGAGTGACACATTCAAGCTATTCCATAGTTTTACGCCGCAAACAGCAAGGCAGAAACTCCTCCTAGTGGATCGGACAACTGGAGTTTTGAAATTCATGTGACCCCTTAATCTATACCCTTCCTCCTGTTGTCGAAAGAAATCCTGAATACTGGCTGGTAATAGATCATTTTTAGCTTTAAACATCATTATTGCGGTGAAATAATTGATCAGATCCTTCAGTTTAAGTAGATTTGACTTTAGGAAAAGAGGGTGAGTATGATCTCTATATCCTGCATTATGAACTACACAAATTGCTCTTTTCTGGAGAAGGACAAGTGACTTTGTAGTACTGCTGTAGCCATTCCCCCAGACCTCAGTACAATATATTAGATGTGGTAGGACTAGAGTACAGTAGAGAGTACGAAGTGATTTATAATCCAGTATATGTCTGGCTTTATTTATTATTGATATGCTTTTAGAGATTTTGTTTTCAATACGTTTAATATGCGGCTTCCAGCTTAATTTGCAGTCAATTAAAATCCCAAGACATTTAATTTTGTTAATTCTTTCTATCTCTACCTCCTTGATTTGAACTTTTGCTTCATTAATTTTTCTGTTCCCAAACAACATATATTTCGTTTTACTTAGGTTGAGTGAGAGTTTGTTCTGATCAAACCATTTTTTTAATTTGCTCATTTCTGCGCTTACTGTTTCAAATAACTTGTCGACGTTCTTATCTGAATAGAAAATACTTGTGTCGTCAGCAAATAAAATACATTTGATCAGTTTAGAAACTTTGCACATGTCGTTAATGTACAAGATGAACAACACCGGGCCTAGTACCGAACCCTGAGGTACACCACAGGTTACATTTAAATAATCAGAATTCAACTCATCCATGTTCACATATTGTTTTCTATTATATAAGTAGCTCTTATGTTAGTGCGTATCTGTCTCCCATTATGTCATTTATTATTATTTTTTTAACGCTCAGAGCTGCTGGAATACTAACTTTACATTGATGGATTATTCAAATGTTTCTTTTCACTTTTTGGGGAAAATCCATTGGACCAGAATGCTCTTCTTTGTGCTCGGCATTTTACTGACGAACGCTTTGTAAACAAGGACGTACTTGACAGTTTGCCTCAAACTACCAGATATCCAGTGCTGGATATTTTCTGTTTTTCTGCGTGACGTTTGTTTAGGGCTGAGCCCGTGGGCTGTAGACCGGAAACTGGTTTCTATTTTCAGGATGTTGTTGATGTTGAAGTGTTGAATAATGTTGTGTGTGTGATACACTCAACATTTAACACTACTGCACTTTGCAGTTGCTGCTGTATTTCTTTCCCATGTCTGAAAAGTGCAGGTTGGAGCCGTGGGACACATGCCCCAGTTTGTTTTGCAAACAGTGTGGCAGGTTAACGCGCACTGGCCCCTGGCCCCGGGCCCCTGGCCTGAGCTGTTGGGATGCCTTTGGCTGCTCCAGTGTTAGTCTGGAGCCCGAACTGTCTGGGTTTAAATATTTGGTGACCTAATGCTCCATCTGGTTGTTTGTGAGTAAGAACAGCACAGAGAATGTGCGACGGCATTAACTCTCACCATCTTTCCTGCTCATGTTCTTCATGTTTTTAGTCAGAGGCAGGAAATACTTAAGGCCTCTTCATACTCCACAAGACCCGAGAACTTTGTTCTTGAGGCAAAAAGAACGAGAACAAAGTTCGTCTGAGCTCTGACATTTCATACTCCACAAGACATTTCTGCCGAACTGCCACGCCCCCTTTTTCCCGCAACCAAAACAAACAAGGAATGACCGAAATAAAACGAGCTATTTGAGTTTAAACTATTATAAAATGTATCAGCCACGGTATTGCAAACATTTTGAAGATTGACTTCATCTTTAGCCACATCTCCCGCTGGTTTATTATGTCCGTGTGTTTCTCTCCAGGACTTTGTTGCCATTTGCGTGTCCTTGTAATCCTTCAGCAAAGTATTTTACTGCCGCAAAAAACTAGCCATGTTGTCTCCGTTTTCCGCACCGGTGTTAGGACGTAAACATTGGATTCTCGCTTCCCGCTTCTCGCAGCCTTGCCGAAATAGTTCTGCTGAGCTGCTGCGTCAGCAAGACCTGCCGAACAGGAGCTGCAAGAACAAAATGACGTCATTTTGTTCTCGCAGCTCCTGGTGCGAGAATAAAGTTCTCGTGTCTTGTGGAGTATGAATAGGCCTTAAGTTTGAAGTTTAATTATTATACATTTCACTTCTACGTGAGTAGTGTTTTTTTTTCTTTTTCTGAGCAGTACATGAGTACATTTGCTTACATACATCTGCCATTGAAGGGCCTAGATGCAAATTGGCCATTTTATACTCACTACTGCCACCTCAGGTCATACGTGTAACTGCACCTTCTATATTAAGCTCGTGCATGACGGCAATTTCGGACCTGAAGTAACAACTTTCTGAGTGACAGTGCAGGATTTCAGAGGCAGTTGTGGTGAACAGGTCTGAGCTCATTCTGCACATTAGGACATGGCTGCGTGTAGGGGGAGGAAAATACATCATTTTTACATTTTTAAACTCCATTGGTCCCTTTAAGTCAGTCATGTGTTACCGTTGGCCCATAACTGTTACTCAAAAATCAAAGATTATTATAATTAAGGTTATTTTACCCCCAAAGTTACACAGTAAATCTATAATTCCTTGTAAACCATTAAGTAAAGTTAAACCTTAAATACCTTTATACAAGTTAATGAACTAATCCTGGACTAATGAACTCATTCTGAACAAAAAATACTGAGTAAAGTGGACATATCCTCCAACATTCCATGCCCTGATATTTGACTTTGTATCAAATACCAAGTCAAATATCAGTAGTGGGAGCAGTGTGAATGTCAGAGCCCATCTGCTGAGGGATGAACAGTTTTAGATACACTACAGTACTCATATTATGTATTACAAGTCATTTTACTCTCACTTGAGTAAAACTGGTAACATATAAAAGCTTCGTGTGATGAAATGGATGTAGATTTCTTCAGAATAATCTATTTTCATGAATTTTATGGCCTTTTCTTTGGAAATATTTGGATTATCACGTTGTTTTGACTTTTGTTTCTTATCATTTGTGTCGCTATTGAAATTAGACTTTGAGTCAGTCAAACAGTTACGCAGTATTCGCAGTAGTTTTCTCATTTTACTCTTTCTTGAGTAATTATATGGGTCACTACTTTTTACTTCTACGTGAGTAAAAATATTTGAAAGTATTGTTACTCTGACTCAGTTGCACTTTCAGCCTTTCCCCATTTCGCTCAAATATTGTTCTCAGATCTGTTCGTGAGCACGTCTCCTTTGTCATATCAAGATGCTGATTAGAAAACTTTTCAGGCCAGGGGCCCCAAAATCAGGGGGGCCCACTGTAAAATGTAAATAGTGTTTAAAATAATTTAAGATAATTTAAAATCTGGTTTAATTATGTTAATTTGGATTCTGATTCCTGAGATACTGATACTGACTTTGTTGTATTTAGTCTAGTTTTGCTAAACTCAGGACCCCCACTGTAAAGTTTGTATAAATAATAAATGAAGGTGCACAACATTTCTAATGTTTTATTCATGTTTGTTTTGACTTGTGGCTTGATTTCACAAAAATATATGACCTTCAATCAAAAATACAAACATTGTCTTGAACATTTTGGGAAGCCCTGCCTTCACTGTGAGGTGGGCTGGATTCTCTTAACAAGGAGACGTGCTCACTGACACCGGACACTGCACTGGCCTGCCTTAGGCCGTCTACAATAAAAGGACACTCTGAATTGTTCAGTTTTGCTTTGTTGGGGGGAGCAAAAACTAAAGCATTTACATCGTTGTATTTCATGAAAAAAAGCGAACCCGTTTCTCCCGCTGTAGGCCGAAGGTGTCATGCTGTCTTCTGTGGAATTTGTAGAAGTGTATTATCAGAGGCTGCAGGGCCTTGTGTCTGCTGATACCGAGGCCACGTTCAGCACACACACAGACATGCTCTATCTGCGGGGCCCGGGGCCACACCGGGGCCAGGACGACTGCAGAGAACACACTGCTGAAACCAGCAACACCCCGTGCCAACATTGTAAAACAATCATTTGTTCTTAATAGTTTTTTCTGATGCAGTCAATGAAATAATAATAAATGGGGCCAAGCATGTGGTGGTGCAGTAGAGCTTCACCGAGTGCATGTTCTCCTATGTGTGGTTTAAAAGTGCTCCTGTTTACCCCATTAGTCTTAAAGCAGCACTAAGTAACTTCTTTACCTCAATAAATCCTTCCCGTAGTCCCTCTGGGGGTAATACAAGTGTTGATGGGATGATTGGGGGGTCTTTCATCTCCCCCTGGTGTCTCTGGCTAGAAAACTGCAATTGCAACTTGACTGCCACCGGACCGGAGCAACCAATACACACTAATGGAATCACAAAGAAGAAGTTAACAGGCTTACGGGCAATGTAATTGGATGTACAATATCCCTTCGCCTTTTCTGTCAGCGTAGTACTTACTCACGGACAATTAATAAGTTAAAACATCGCAACTTGCTATAACACCTGCAGTTGCGCTTATGGCCTCTAGGGGCAAGAGCTACTTAGTACTGCTTTAAAGGAGACATACGTTATTATGCTTTTTGCAGGCATTTTGTGACATGCAGACATACAACATTATTCAACACTTTAAACGAGTGGTTCATCTCCATTCCAAAACCGTGGACTGGACTCAGCCCCGCACCTAAGCAAAACACACAACCAGTCACAGTGAATGACATGAAGAAAACATGACCAAAGATTTGTAGTGATCATGTTCCTGCACATGAACACATGTGCTACAACAGTAGCACTTTGAGATTATCATGTAAAGTGCATTACAAATTAAAGGTATTATTATTAAAGGTATTATGTTGTTTATGAGACATGTAACGACTATCACAGTCAGGTTTAGCGTATTTATATCATGCAAAGTGTGCATGATATAAGTGTGCTCAAGTTTTACTCACCATCTCGCCCGTGGGCAGCAGCGTCTTTTATCTTGGGACTTGACCAGGTTCAACACAGAAAATGCCATTACTGCAGTGGATAATCAAAGAATGGATTTGGATGAGGACCTATTCAACATGTTTAAATCTCAAATCTCCAGCTCGTCATGAACATGTACCTTAAGTCGGTAGAATTTGAGATTTAAACAGGTTAGGTCCTCATCCAAATCCATTTTTTGATTACCCACTGCTGCGATAGCATTGTCTGTGTGGAGCTGGTCAGTAGGAGCATGTTTTTACTGATGGCAAATGTATTGTCCAAAATGTTATGCAGTGTGCCTATAAGTATAACATTTGTCATAGTTTTTATAATCAACACTACACACCATTATTATGTTTCTCCTTGCTGTCGTTCCTATTTCCACTGTAAAAAAAAAAAAGCATTGGTTGTGATTGTTTTAGTATATTGTTGTTTGCCTTCTTTAGTGAGGTGCATTCAAAAGCTAGGGTGTAATGTGGCCAGTTGGTTGAGGGCAGTAGCCCCCCATCTGCGAGCCCTCACCCTGCTGCCCCAACATTTGCAGCGTTTAAATGACATAGTGAACTTGACTATATGAGAGACAGGCAGTTTTCGAAAGACATCCCCAAACAGGACATCAACACATTCTGAACTTTGTTCATTTGAAATGAATCTGCCAACTTGCCACCATAGATTTCTTATCTGCACCACAACAGCGCTCTAACGTCCCACCCACCTCCGGTCTCATGAGTGAGTCCTGACATAAAAAATCCCATTCATATTTACGTAGCATTGACCCCCCCCTCCCCCCCAAAAAGTTATTATTTTAAAACACGTCGCCGGTTAACTTTTAGCTATGTGCTAACTTATGGACACAAAACACAAAAGTTTAATTTGAAGATTTTTCTAAAACATTTTAAACTGAAAAGTTATAAAATAGTTTTGCTGTATTTTCAACTATTGAGTAGAAATTGGATTCTTTTCATCCGGACTCGGGTGTGTGAGACTGACTCTATAGACCACTCTCAGTCATGTGACTTTTGGTTGGCAATCAGCTGTTTGGAGCTGTGCCTACTTAAATATAGCCTAAAATGGAAGCTAAAATGAAAGGAAAATCAACCAAGTTTATGCGTTTGTTATGTGTGAACTACTTCTGGGTCCAAACTGTTGAGATCTCCTGGTGAAATAACAATAGATAAAACGCCATAAACTGTTTTACACCGAATTCGAACAATATAGCTCACCACTTCTCCAGGTGCAATGAAGATATTTTTACATTTAAAAGAAGCCTTCATTGTGTATGGAAACAATACTTTGATAATTAATGCCTTTGATATTACTAATGAAAATCCAGAGTAAATGTAATATTTCTTTGTGATCATCCGTTTATTTTCTTCCGCTTTATCCGGGGCCGGGTCGCGGGGGCAGCAGTCTCAGCAGAGATGCCCAGACTTCCCGATCCACACACACCTCCTCCAGCTGTTTTGGGGGGACCCCGAGGCGACACCAGGCCAGCTCGGAGACATAGTCCCCCCTGCATGCCCTGGGCCTTCCACGAGGTCTTGTCCCACTAGGACATGCCTGGAACACCTCCCACGGGAGGCGACCTGGAGGCATCCGGAACAGATACCCGAGCCACCTCAGCTGGCTCCTTTCAACGTGAAGGAGCAGCGACTCTACTCCGAGCTCCTCCCGGGTAACTGAGCTCCTCACCCGATCTCGAAGGGTGTGCCCAGCCACCCTCATTTATCCGCAGTCTCGTCCTTTCGGTCATTGCCCAAATCTCACGGCCATATGAGGATAAAAACGTAGATTGATCGGTAAATCGAGAGCTTGTAACAATTCACCTGTCTTTTCCAAGGTGATAAAGCTACTACCGGGTGGATCTGTTTACCAGCAGGGGTGAATAACAGACAAACAAATATAATAGTTTTGGCTTTGGTTATAGACCATGTATTTCAGTATGACGCGTAACCCAACCAAACGCTCGAGCATAAACCCATAAGGCGCGTGAAAACAATGGTTATACACTGCGTTCCAAATTATTATGCAAATGACATTTTTCTAAGATTTTCTAAATTGTCAACTCAAATGAGAGTCAGCATAATTTTTAAGTCTTTAACTGGTAGAGGATCATTTAAATGTGGTGGAAAAAATTTCCTAGTGATAACAGTATTTTTTTCAAAAATAAATATAATAAAAACCTCAAAATCCACTGTTCCAAGTTATTATGCAACTCATCGTTTTAATACATTTTAAAGCTCGTAATTAACTGAAAATGGTCATTTGTTGTATTTGTAGCATTAGGAGGTCATACTTACTGAAATCAAAAGCTATTTCAATCAAAAAAATATTAACAGGTCAAGTTATATTTTAACATAGGAGCCCTTGTGTGATAGCAGCTTCAAAATTCTTAAATCCATTAAAATTGTAAGTTTTTGGACAGTTTCTGCTTGGATTTCTTTGCAGGATGTTAGAATAACCTCCCAGAGCTGCCGTTTGGATAAAAACTGCCTCCCACCCTCATAGAAGTTTTTTTTGTTGAGGCTCCAAAGGTTCTCAACAGGGTCGAAGTCAGGGGAGGAGGGGGTCCACATCATGAGTTTCTCTCCTTTTATGCCCATTGCCCATAGCAGCCAGTGATGCAGAGGTATTATTTACAGCAGGACATGGTGCGTTGTCATGATGAAGATGATCTTGTTCGGGAAAGCACAGCTCTTCTTTTTGTAGCATAGAAGACAGTGGTCAGTCAGAAACTCCACATATTTTTCAAAGGTCATTTTCACACCTTCAGGGATCCTAAAAGGGCCTAAAGGGGCCGACCAGCTCTCTCACCATGATTCTGGCCCAAAACATGACTCTGCCACCTCTTTACTGACGTCACAGCCTTGTTGGGACATTGTGGTCATTCACCAACCATTCACTACTCCATTGTGTTGACCATCCAGGACTACACGGCGCTCATCAGTGAACAAGACTGTTTGAAAATGAGTCCTCATGTATTCCTGAGCCCGTTGCAGCCGTTTCTGTTCATCAGCATTCAATTAACCATTTAGGGGAGGCCCGGATAGAAGGTTTATGCACAACTGCAGCCTCTGGAGGGTCCTACACCTTGATGTTCGGGGGACTCCAGAGGCACCAGCAGCTTCAAATACCTGTATGCTGCTTTGCAGCATCTGTTCTCATAATCTGATGTGTTTGTCTGGCAGAAACCGTCCATATTGTGCCCTTATCGGCACAAAACGGAGTGTGCTCTGAATCATCCACAGATCTCTTATCTGTATGATGATTAAGCTTAATCTTTCATGAAATATCGAAGGTTTTCATACCTAGACCAAGGCATTCAACTATTTCACACTTTTCATCAGCAGAAAGTCCCTTTTTCTTTACCGTATTGCTTGAAAATGATGATCTGCATAATAAAGTGGAACACCCTTTTTCAGTAGTTTTTCCCTTAACTGGGCTTAACCTGACAACTAATCATCCCAGGTCTCTGAGATTTATGTCAGTGATTCATAGAGCCCCAAGACACAATACCATCCATGAGTTTCATTATTATTGTTTTTTTTTTACCTTTTTGACACAAAAATCCAATTTGCATAATAATTTGGAACGCAGTGTATAGTCCATAAACAGTTCATGTATGTGAAGTCCAGACCCCGAAGCCTCGTTCCCATTGCAGGCCCGGCTCTACAGGGTGAAATAAACATGGTTATAGTAACAGGTAGTTTTAAATGAACAGGCCACCGTTTTGAAATACTGAGATATGTTCTTACCTTAGCTTCGACGAGTTGATGTGTAGCTGTCTGGTCTTTACGCGTGCGCTCAGTCACGTAAACAGAGCACAGACGGCGTTAGCATCGCCTCTCCTCCTCTCCTCTATGAACCCAAGTGAGAGTGAAGTTACAAGCAACCGAGATAAGAACATATCTCAGTTTTTCAAAACGATCACAACCTATAGGAGCTCTTTTAGAATGTATAGATGTCAAGTGAATACAACCAATTCAGGCTATAAGTCAGACTTTATTGTCCCAGACGTGTTCTCTGCATTTAACCCAACCTTCAGGTGGGAATCCTTCTCCATATTCCTGGTCAGGGGTCCCTCGCTGGAGCTTTAGCCTGGATGGTTTAATCTGATGGTAGTTCCATGTTGACCTCTGTGTGTGTGTCTGTCGTTCCAGGGACAGGGTGCAGTCCGGACCTGCTCTTCTTCCTGTGTGCCATGTACGCTCCCATCTGCACCATCGACTTCCAGCACGAGCCCATAAAGCCATGTAAGGCAGTGTGCGAGCGCGCTAAGGCCGGCTGCGAACCCGTCATGAGGCGCTACAACCACAGCTGGCCTGACAGCCTGAGCTGCTCCGAGCTGCCGCTGTATGACCGCGGAGTCTGCATCTCCCCAGAGGCCATCGTCAAGGCCGACAACCCAGGTGCGGACGTTGGGGTACTCGCTGGGCACTTGCTGCACACAGTGTTTGGATCGTTGCACAAACTGGCTTGTAAAGTTCTGCTAACCTGAAGTTGCAAGCACCAGAAACTTGACGTCCTAACTTTCGTTCATATTACGATTAGCTTCAGACAAACCTTTCTAAACACACGTCTCCTCTGAAGTATTTACATCCGACATCCTGTTCACATGCAGTGAGTATCATCTACCAGGAACTCACTGTCCACCATGGAATCTTTACAAAATAGGATAATTCAGGTCAAGATCATCTTAATTGGAAATTGAATTTGGACAGGAAGTACTTTTGCTCACAACTTCAAGTTAGTGGCACAAGTGGAGTGTAACCATGTCACGTGAAGAGCCACCGGTCTGTGAGCAGCAAAAGCAGTGCAGAAAATGACCCAAAAAATATATAGTTTTGTGAAGGTAGCAGGTTGCATTTAATTGCTTGGTGGCCTGGCCTGGTAATTAATTAATTAATTAGGCTGAAGAATGACCTAAAGCTTAACACACACCAGAACGCAGCGAACGTGGCACGTCCTCCGACATGTGGGATTTCAACACACACTGGAGGCGCTGCGTCACAGCACTTCAGAGGCTTTTCTCAAACTATGCAGGGCTTTAAACACGTGATTCATACATTTATCATGAATAACAGAAGACACGTATGTCCGTGTTGTAAGAAAGAGAGCAAACGTGGCTCTTTTTTGCAGGTTAATAGTGAGTTGGCGACAGACATGAGTCTAACATGTTACAAGCTTGTGTTTTCCTCCGCGGTGCCGCGTCTGGATTCAACAGATCTGAATCGTCGACGCGCGTCCCTGGAACCATTGGTGTGTGTTCTCTCATAGACAATAAAGGTGGCGCTCTTTTGCCGCGCGTCAAGGCGTTTCGGTGTGCGCCGGACTTGAGAAATGAGATAAGTGTGCGTGTGTGTGAATATATATAAATTTGATTGTTTTTGCAGTCAATAAAAAAGATCTAGCCGTTAGATAATAGTTTAGTCACGTTCATTTGTTGGGGGGTAAAACCCATGCAATGCATGATTTTTTTAACGCCACTTTTTAACTATAGTGATGCAAAGTTGAGACCATATCCACTTCAAAAAATGTTTTTAATTGAAATTGGGGTAGCAACGGGTGGAAACAAATTCCAATATGAAGAATGTCAAATGATGGATTAAGATTGCCCTTGATTTTCATATAAACTTGACACTGAGAAGAAGACATGTTTACCTCTCTTTGTTTACAGACTCCTACTATCAGGACCCGGCACGCTGCAATCCAGGTTGGTCATACTCACAAACGCCATTGCACCACGGTATTCCTGAAACGGCCAGTGAATGTAGGAAATAACTATGGAATGCCTAAAGGCTTGCGGGCAAGGCAGAGAATATGTGAGCCAGGGCTAAACCAAGATTAAAACAGCGCTAAATACTCATAGCTACTCCCACTTCCATGACTAAAATGTTGTTTCCAGTGGAACCAGATGGAAATCCTCATATAAACAGACTATGAAATTTGTCTTTGTCATTACAACTTTTTAACTTTGGCCAGCACACAGCTATTTAAATGACATGAAGCTAACCATTTAAATCCACACAATGCCATTACCACAGCCACAAACTAAAGGCCTGTTTAAAGGATTTGCTCTCCTTTCTGCTGTGCAGAATCCAGTCCAGACTTCCCTCTGGATTCCAAAAACCTGCGCTGCCGAGGCCCAAGCACAGGTAATGGGCTCCCCTCGGCTTGAAGGCCCAACGGAAGATAACTCTCCGGATAACTCTGTGTTTCTGCTGCAGAGCGCTGCAAGTGCAAAAACGTGCGGATGAGCCAGAAAACATACCTGAAAAACAACTACAACTATGGTAAGGTTACCCAATACCCTTTCAAATCAGTTTTAGATCCTAAAGTGTGTTGAAACTGACCTTTGCTGATGGCATGTTCAAACGGAAAAAGTGCATTTCTGGAAAGCACACTGAAAATGGTTTTGACCAAATGTGGTCAAAGTCATTTGTTTCACTACTTTGTAAAAGTAGAAAAAGTTCAAGAGTAACTTTGAGGGGGGACAAACCGCACTCCCTGTTTTTCATTTTCATTTCATTTTATTTATTCTTTTTTCAAGGTAATGCAACCTAAAATAAAGCAACAATCCAACAAAAAACAAACAAACAATACATTCCATGAAAAGAAGAACAGGAGTTGGATGAAGAAAAAAAATCTTATAAACTCCAACCCCATTCTTGAAGAAAAACTTACAAACTAGATGGCCTAACCGATGTAAAAAACAGCAACAACAAAAAAACAACAATTACATATACACATACATACACATATACACACATATACATACATTTACACACATATACACACATATACACACAATACACACATATACATACATATACACACGCAAAAACCAGATGTAATCAACTTTCGATTTTAACTTTTTTTTTTATTTTTTTTTAATCATTATTATTACTATTATTATTAATGATTGTTTGCTAAAACAACAGTGATGCAATGGTGACAACAGTGGCAATGGAAACAACGACAAGGCCACCAGACCACACAACGCACACCCACACACGCACACAGGCAGGCATGCACGGGCACACACAGCACACACACAAAAGGAAGAAGAGGATGTATGAATGTATATGTGATGAGCCCTATGCTGTGTATTGCATTAAAAAACAAGGTTTGAGTGGGCATCTGTCAAAAGATGTTCACCCTCTCACAGCTGCCCAGCACCTGCTTGTCCTACATTTGTGATTGACTGTGATATGCCCTAAAATAGGTGGTGTGTTTAAAAAAGAGACAGGAGTTAGCAGAAGTCCAGAGGTGCTACGCCCCGGACATTCCCCCACTCCTGCTTACCCTATACTGAGGAGGATGTGTATGTTCGTGATGAGCCCTATGCTGTATGGTGTGTTAAAAAAGCGAGGTTTGTGTGGGCAGCTGTTGAGAGATGTATGACCTCCCACAGCTGCCCAGCACCTGCTTACCCTGCACTAAAGAATCTTTAATGATTTTATTATTATTGTTTTTTTTCCTCTTTATTACTTTTTTTTTTTTAAATTATACTTTTGTTTCATATACTGTAAGCATACCCGTATGCACCCATACACACACACCCATACACATGCATAGGTACACGCCACACAACCAGACAGTCCCGCCACCGCCCCCATCACCACCGCCGCACAACTACATCACCACCGTCATCATCATCATTATTGTTGTAAATTTTAACGTTTTTCACATTCGTCTTTGTACAAGTTAAGTGTCCTCTGTTTATACTTATATTTAAATTGAAGAATATTTGAACAACATTTTAGATCATTTTCTAGAGAGTTCCATTGTATCACACCAGATACTGAAACACACATTTGTTTAAGGGTTTTTCCTGCGAAAGGTTGTTTAAAGTCATTATTTCTTCTGCTTGTCTCACTGTTTACTGTAAAAAGCGCTTGCAGTCCATGCGGTAACAGGCAGTGTTTTGCCTTGTGAACAACTAATAAAGTTTGTAAAGAAACCAAGTCCTTCAATTTGAGTAGTCCTGACCTCAGAAACAGTTCTGTAGTATGTTCCCTTGAAGCAACTCCATTAATTATTCTTATAGCCCTTTTTTGTAAAATAAATAAGGGCATTAAATTTGTAACATAACAATTTCCCCATACCTCCAAACCATACATTAAGTATGGCAAAATAAAGGAGCAATATAGGATTCTCATTGCCTTATAATTCAACATAAACTTTACTTTACTCAAAACTGCAATGTTTTTACAAATTTTATTTCTTACGTAAGCTATGTGTGACTTCCACTTAAATTTATCATCAATGAGGACTCCTAAAAACCTAAATTCTGACACTCTCTCAATACTTATTCCATTTAAAGTCAAAGTAACACTTTCAGGGCATTGTTGATTTGTGAACAACATAAATTTAGTTTTGCTTAAGTTTAAGGACAATTTGTTTTTATTAAACCATTTCTGAAGTTGAACCATTTCTTGTTCAATAGTTTTCATTAATGTTCTTAAGTTCTTCCCTGATACAAAAAAATTTGTATCATCCGCAAAAAGAACAAAACGTAAAATCTTTGATTCCTCACAGAGGTCATTAATATATAAAGTAAAGAGTTTAGGCCCCAGCACAGAGCCTTGAGGGACTCCACACTGTACTGTTTCTAACTTGGATTCATGGCCTATATGCTCTACATATTGTTGTCTATTTTCTAGGTAACTACTAATCCAGTTTAACACTACACCTCTAATACCATACGTCTGTAATTTAGATATCAATATACTGTGATCGATCGTGTCAAAGGCCTTTTTAAGGTCAATAAAAACTCCAACTGTGTTATTTTTATACCCCAATTCTGTTGTAATGTCCTCCGTGATTTTCATCAAAGCCATAGCTGTTGAGCGGGTGCTTCGAAACCCAAACTGATTGTCATGTATCAAGGAATGTTTCTCAAGGAAATTGTCAAATTTATTAACAAAAAGCTTCTCCAGAATTTTGGAAAATTGAGAAAGCAAAGATATAGGCCTGTAATTTGTAAGACTATGCCTATCACCAGATTTAAAAAGGGGGACAACCTTAGCCACCTTCATTTTATCTGGAAAGAAACCTGTATTAAAAGACAAATTGATAACATATTTTAATGGTCCTACAATGCAATGTATAGTTTCTTTGACAATGTACATATCTAAGCCATCACTATCACATGAATGTTTACTTTTTAATCTGGAGACAGTAGAAATAATTTCACTCTCACTGACTTCGCCAAGAAATAGAGATTGCATGACTCTGCTTTCACCTGTACAGCTTTTATTTTCGTTATGTAGTGGTATAGATTTGGCCAGGTTTGGGCCAACACTGACGAAAAATGAATTAAATTCCTCAGCCATTTTTTCACCACTTACCTCAGTATTCTGTTGATTCATTAAGTATAGTGGCTGACTATAATTTATTTTACCGCCCATAACCTCCCTTAAGACTTTCCACATTCCTTTGATATTACTTTTGTTTTCCATTAACAAGTTTGTATAATAATCTTTCTTTGCACGTCTCATTACAGCAGTCAACTTATTTTTATAGGCTTTATATTTTTTTTCTGCATTTATTGTCTGATATTTTACAAAGTCGCGATAAAGCTTATTCTTCATTTTGCAAGACTTCAATATACCCTTTGTTATCCAAGGTTTATTTTTTTTTTTTCCTGCTATATCATACCGTATTTTTGTTGGGCAATTTTTATTATATAACCATAGATACTTTTTTAAGAATGACTCATAAGCTTCGTTTACATTATTTGTACTATAAACGTTTTCCCAGTGTTCTTTCATAAGATCATCCCTAAATTTATTTAGTCTTTCCTCAGTTCTGGACCGAATGACTTTGGGGCACTTTTCTTTGTTTGTTTTCACTTTACAAAAGTCAGTTACAAATATGGGTAAATGATCAGTTGTATCATTTATCAAAAGACCACTTTTGACAGTTTTATCAAGTATGTTAACAAAAATGTTATCAATTAATGTGGCACAGTTGGAGGTTATTCGGCTAGGCCTGGTAATAGTTGGATAAAGGCCTCTGCTATATATTAAATCTAGGAAATCTGAACTACTGGAATGATTAGACACATTCAAGAGATTTATGTTGAAGTCTCCACAAATTATAGATTGTTTGTTTTCATTCATCCCAACTAATAAATGCTCCAACTTGTTATTAAATGCTGTAATGCTAGACCCTGGAGTTCTATATATGCATGTGACAACAATATTCCTCTGTTTGTTCATTTCGATCTCAACGGTTAAACATTCCATTAAATCTTCTATTGCAGTAGTGATACACTCAATTGTTTTGCATTTCAACTCACTATTGACACAAAGAGCAACCCCCCCTCCTCTCTTCTTGATCCGATTAACATAAAACAATTCATAGCCCTCAAAATTAAATTCTGCACCTTTCGCATCCGTTAACCAAGTCTCAGACAGAGCTATAACTGTAAATTTATTTTTTAATGTGTTCAAATAATCATGTATTTTACTAAAATTTGAATACAGGCTTCTACAATTCAGATGAATAAGAGAAAATGACCCAGCCGTTTCTATGTTACTATTAAATTCTGCGTCTGTATAATATTTACATGTATCATTTGTGTTTGGAAATAAATTTGACTCGGAGTCCAGTTCATCCTGGTCATAGACACGACCTTCTGTGTATTCAGCTTGTGTAAGGATATGTTCACACACTGCGGACATTGCACTTAATGTATACAAATAAGCACTAGCCACAATGTTATATCCATACCTTACTCGTCGTCAGTCTTTTCATTTTCATAGCCATCCAAGGAAACTCGAAGAGATTCAACGCTGGCTGTTATTTCCCCAGCGGGAGCGTGTTTGCTCCTACCGCGGGGGGACTGCCATCCCGCAGCCCGCAGCGCTGAGTCCCAATCCGGTTCTTTTCTTGGGACTTCCATCGTTACGCCAAAGTCCTTTAGACCCTCTGCTGCTTCTCGTGGGTTTCCAAAAATCTTAGTCTTTCCATCCTGCAGAAACAGCATGAGTTTTGCGGGATAGAGAATGCGAGACTTGATTTTTCGCTCCTGGAGTTGTTTCCTTGCGCTCCTGTATTTTGCGCGCTCCTTAAACACTTCGGTGGTGTAATCCTCGTCAAAATATATTCGTTGATCCTTGATACGAATGTCCTTTAGAGACCATGCAGCATGTAGCACTCGTTGTTTCTCCTTAAAACTTCGAAAACAAACGATAATAGATCTGGTGAAGTCCGCAGCAGCGCGTCCCGCGGAGACACCTGTTGCTGCGACGCGATGCGCCCTTTCAATGTAAATCTCCTCCCGGATATTAAGGTGCTCACGAATTAGCTTTTCTAAGAACACAATCATATTGCTACCTTCTGTTTTCTCCGGTACTGCGTAAATTCTTAAATTATTTCTCCGTGAACGGCCTTCAAGATCCTCACACTTCTCCTCAAGGTACTTTTGTTTACGCATCAGCTGAAACAGCACTTTAGTCAGATCCATGCTACGGTCCTCGTTATCTCCAATCCTCTGTTCGGCGTCATTCACCCTTGTTTTTAATTCTTCGAAGTTCAGTTTTATGTCGCTCACCTCCTTCCGAAGCACACCAAAGTTCCCTGCCGTTTCAGTTCGAAATAGTTTGAGTTCCTTCAGTATTTCAGACGTACCATCGACGCTGCCAGCGCCCTTTTCCTCCTGGCAGGTTTGGCTTGCTGGCGTGGCATCCAACTCGACTCGTTTTGGGTTTGTTTTTGGCATTATTTGTAGTTCCTTTTTTCATTGAATGATAACTTGATGTTTCAAATTGACATACAGTTTATCTGAGTCCACAAACAGTAGTCAGTGTTTCAAGTTTTAGCTTTTGTTTGTCAAGCGTTTCACCCTGGCACCACCCTGGTTTTCAGTGACATGACCACACATCTGGACAGCGCCACCTTCTGGAGTGCACATTATAAGGCCTTCAACTGGGACAAAACATGCAGCACATTTCATTTGCTTTACTTTGGAGCCACTACATTGAATTAAAAAAATATATAAAAAAATGCTGCACTTAAATGAAGTGAGTAAATTCTCTTTGTAGTTGATACTAACTTCCTGACACGCAATAACTATGAGCTGCTAAACCATGGGTGGGTGCAAACCGGGCCTTCCTGGGGAATTGATTTGGCCCGCGAGTGGGTGCTGAGGAAGACTTGTCTACTTTGATTTACTTGTGCTCTGAATAGCACAAGTATGCACGCACGTACGCACACATGCACACACACATTTTTGTTGATTGTTACACACTAAAATGTCTGATACCTGATGCCAATGCTCCAAAAGTTTCCTTCATTAAATACTATACAGTCCCGATCAAAAGTTTAAGACCAGTTGAAAAATGTTTAAAAAATTAACATTTTGCATGGTTGGTTCTTAACAAGGTTCCAAGTAGAACTTCAATATAATAATAATAATAATAATTTATAAATAAACCTTGTTTTTGCAGTTTGTACAAAGTTTTGGACCACATGCCTTTAAAATGCCTAAAAAATGTGGGCTCAGTGTCTTTTTCTGTCAGGTTTTCACTCTGTCATGACCTGACCTGTCCTGATGCAAAGGTTCTGAACGTGTTTGGGTTGTTGAGCTGCATACGCAGGGCCATCACTGCTGTGGTGGGACGCACCTCACAGTCATTTAGAATTTCTGAAAGATCCTGCAGGTTATGGAACAAAAAGTAAAGTGGAAAAAAATGTCACTATTTCTGAGCTGAAGGATTCAATTGGCTGGACAATCCTCGACCCAAATGAAGGGTCCATTACTGGAGCCAACCGCCTTTAAAAGGCATGTGGTCCTAAACTTTCGATCAGCTTCAAAACAGCCTATTTCACTTTAATTATTGTTTTCAATAAAAACTTTCCTTTTGCCATTTTTCACCTTGTCTTAAACTTTTGATTGGGAGCTCATGTCCCTCCATTTTCCTTAGTTGGTAGCTCAGATGGTAAAGCAGGTCAGTGTATGACCTGCTTCTACCACAGGCGCATGCCGCTGTGTCCTTAGGCAAGGCCCTTCGCCCACCTTGCCTAGCTATGAATGATGTGTTGCAGCCTTTTATGATGATCACACACTGAGCCTGGCTTGTTGATTTTGAAGGTTTATTGCTCACATTTCATCTACTGTGAGTCGTAGCCGAGTGGTTTTCTCCCGGAGCTAAGGCACTATTTGCCGCAACAAGCTAACAACCAGCTCGGAACATTCATTGAAAATAAGCAACATATTATGCACAAATAACGTCAATAAAGCAGGCAACTACTTAAAGCAGCCTTTATGACGATCACACACTGAGCCTGGCTTAACACATTTGTGGTTTATTGCAGATTTTTCATCAACAATGAGCTGCAGTCGATTATAACAAGCTAACGGGGGTAACCTTGAATAACCATTGTCCACCTGCACAGTTAATGTCCGTCTTTTGAGTCATATGGGCTCCAGGAGATCCTGGTGTAGTCCATAGGGGTATAGTTAGAGATCCATAGGGCATGGCAGTAGCAAAGAGCGACTAGAGCCTCCAAACAGCAGTTATTTTTCAGGCAAAAGCTCCATAGCGTGCAGTATGGAAGGTTCGTCTCCAAAGTCACTTTCCGGGTCAGACGCTGGATCAAATCATATCCTATGTGGCCATTGTTCACAAAGTGATAAAGCGTAGCTCCTTTCCAACAATAAAAATTAAAATGCGCTGAAAATCGATGATAGTTTGAATACGTGTGGAGACAACGAGCGGAGTGTTGTGATGATGCCACAGACAGTGGCTGTTTCTCAATTGCCAGGATCCTTGGCATCTCGACCACTTGGGACGTCAATCTCGTCATCACAGCGCCGCCAAGTGGTGTTCCATTTCACCTGGACCACTCGCCCCCTCGCAGCTCGACTCCTCCGTTTGGCTCATTTATGAAAGGTACACCTGTGGATCCTCCGCTGCCTCGGAGAGCTGAAATTACCCATGATGCACTGCAACATAGTTTTTTTTTCTTTTCTCGCAAAACTTTATTATTTTGAACTCACTTTTAAAAGGTTTTGTTCCACATTTGTGCAAACAAATTATTGTAATAATAAAATCATTGGTAGAAGTGTTGTAGGCGAGTAAAGATGTAAAAAAGAGGTTTATATAAAGTTAATGCCTCATAAATAGGACTTATTGAGAAAATAGGCCTATGGTTGTTTACGTAAGTCTGCAATTGTAGCTATGACCGATAGCTGTAGCTGGACCTGCTAAATATATTTAATATTTGAATGGAATTTCATATTCTTGCAGAAATGTTATTATTTTATTCAGGCCAAAATGTTCAAAGAGTAAGACATCCAACCAAAACCAATATATAAACAGTTTCCTGGCCTCTGTTATTCATAAAACAGTTATTTTTGTAAGCATTGATTCACATTTTATTATATGATTTGACACGTGACATGAGGCAGCCGCTCGCTCCGGAGGCCGTTCCATTTGAGCTCAAATGGGGCGGTGAGAGGACACTCCGCTCCGTTTTGGAGGAGCCACCATCAAGGACGTCACCGAAGTGGCCAAACGGAGGACGGATCCTCGCAATTGAGAAACAGCCAGTGTGTGGAGGGGGCGTGTCGGAAAGGGTCAGAGGTTCTTAAAGAGACAGAGGCCTATTTCAAGACATTCGCTGCAGCCATTTTGAGAGAGCAATTTTATACAAGGCAGTTTTTTTAATTTATTGCATCTACAGACCAACAGAAGGTTTTGTCATCATTGTAGTGTGCTATAGACTGGTGCTATGTGATTGAAAAAAAGCATAATATCCCGTCTTTAAAGATTTAGATGGCACTCACCACAGGCGTGCAGAGGATTTCTCCATCTAAAATGACTCAATAGACAAAAAATAGGTGTGAGCGCGAACCGTGCCAGTTGGAAAAATGAATAAATGTTGCAATTTTGGTCCTGAATGGGACCAAGTCTCAGGTGTGAATGCGACCTTAATCTAGTTCTACTTTTTTACTTGAGTGCATTACTTTTGTACTTTTACTTAAGTAAAGACTTGTAGCAGTACTTTTACTTTTACCGAAGTATTTTTTACCCAAGTATCAGTTACTTCAGTTACCTCAGTATTGACATAAAGTACTTTTGCCATCTCTGCTAGTTTGGCCATCGCTGTTGATGTTTGACTGTGTTGAATTGGCCATATAAGGAAAGTAAAAGTCAACTCACCCAGTTCTGCCATTGTTCTAGCTGTGGGCTTTTTATAAGCTGACAGTTAAAATGACAGTTAGCTGATATGAGATTGTATGGTCCAGTTAGCTGAGATTGTAAGGCCCAGTTACCTGAGATTGTAAGGCCCAGTTAGCTGAGATCATAAGGCCCAGTTAGCTGAGATTGTAAGGCCCAGTTACCTGAGATTGTAAGGCCCAGTTAGCTGAGATCATAAGGCCCAGTTAGCTGAGATCGTATGGTCCAGTTAGCTGAGATCGTATGGTCCAGTTAGCTGAGATCGTATGGTCCAGTTAGCTGAGATCGTATGGTCCAGTTAGCTGAGATCGTATGATCCAGTTAGCTGAGATCGTATGGTCCAGTTAGCTGAGATTGTATGGCCCAGTTAGCTGAGATCGTATGGTCCAGTTAGCTGAGATCGTATGGTCCAGTTAGCTGAGATCGTATGATCCAGTTAGTTGAGATTGTATGGTCCAGTTAGCTGAGATCGTATGATCCAGTTAGCTGAGATTGTATGGTCCAGTTAGTTGAGATTGTATGGTCCAGTTAGTTGAGATTGTATGATCCAGTTAGCTGAGATTGTATGGGGCAGTTAGCTGAGATCGTATGGTCCAGTTAGCTGAGATCGTATGGTCCAGTTAGTTGAGATCGTATGGTCCAGTTAGTTGAGATTGTATGGTCCAGTTAGCTGAGATCGTATGGTCCAGTTAGTTGAGATTGTATGGTCCAGTTAGCTGAGATCGTATGGTCCAGCTAGTGGAGATTGTAGCCATGATAGCCGTGATGGTAGCCAAACAAGATAATATGTGTTTAAACCTTGAGGCCCAGGATCCACTTCAATATCACCAACCAGGAATAATATGATCACACGGCTCAAAACTCCCCGAAGAGGTTTATCTGTGTCAGATTGTGCATGTTTACTTGGAGGAGGCCGAGCATAACTATACGTGCCCCACACTGAATTTGAAAATCACCTTTTTGCCGTAACAGATCACTCTTGTGTAATTTGAATGATCCAGTGATGTAAGTAGTAATCTAACGCATCAGTATTTCCAAACCAGTAATCATATTAAAGTTACTTATTCTGCGTGTCTGTATTTTGTCATTTTCTTTTGTGAAAAGATTTTGCGTCTCGGGTAGTGTCGTAACGTATGTGCAACAAGTCACGCCTCCAGCATGAGGGCCCCTCACGACACAAATGTAAACAACAATGGAGGAGAGAGATGTGCGTTCTCACTATGTCACTATTTTTTAGTTGTGTCAGAAAGATGTCAATATTAGGGTTAGTGGTGAGTGTGCTGGCAACAAAGTGTTATTTAGCTTATATTATCTGGTAAATAAACATTCAAACCAGATTCAATTTGGAATGCATTCATTCAAAATATGCAAGTACAACAGTGGACCATTTCTCAAGCAGAAGTAGTTCTATGAGTCTTGAATTTTGAAAGGAGAAATAAATATTAAAGTAGAGTGATTTTATGGCCACTTTTCGGGTCTAAGGGTGCTGAGTGAATTTGTTTTTTAATCTCAGCTCTGGAAGGTTAATTTAATAAACTGAAATAGCCAAAATGAATGTCTTCCAAAATGACTATCCTGAGGCAAATTTGAGGAATATCCAGGAAACTCAGAAAGATGCCAATAAAAAGAAACAGAAAGTACAGAAAACCCTTGGGTGCTATCAGGGTTGACAGAACACTATGAATCGAAGGATCCTAAACTGCCCAAGTGACAGGGAAATGCCTAAAATCAATTAAATACCATAAAAATGTTGTGACATGGTTTTATTCTTGCCTTAATGGCCAGCTCGAGGTGTTTTCCTCGGCCGCTGTTGGAAGGGAAAGTGCGTAGGCGGTTGTTTGTTCTGCCGGTCTAAGGAGTGGCTCTTTCAGATTCCACTCAGCTGTGATGAGGCAAATCCCACACAGATTCCACACTGATGCTTTTGGCTCGGGCTGCCATATTTCCGCTGTTTTCCACCCGCCAGAGGTCAAGTTCCCAATATTGAGATGTAATTGAAACAAGGGAAAGTTGAGAGGCGTGATGCGTGTTCCACTCAGCCCTGCTTTACGGACCAGCGAGGCCCAAGTGCACGGAAACCAAACCGCACGCTCGCCTTCCGCCTCTCACGTCTGGAATGTGAGCGCGGCAGAGGAAAATAGATCACCAGAGTCTTATGAAGATAGAGGGGAAGCCACAGTGTGTTTCATAACGGGTTTTCTCAGTGGATTCACATGTGGCACATGTTCACAATTACAGGATTAGGAAAATTAGTTTTTGGTGACCAAAGTCTTATTTTTCTACATTTTTCCAACTCCAAGCTAACATTGAAAACCATTGGATCAAAGCATCTTAGATCTGTGGCTCTCTAGTGTAGCATCAGGACTATCACTCACACCAAGGAAAGTACTTTCTTTGATGATCATTTTTAGCCATTTTTAACACGGCTCTGATTCCTACGATCACTGTCAGTTTTATTGTGTTAGCTCAAAAGCCTCACAAAACATGACATTGACATTCAAATAAGCTTAAACCCTTGGCTTGAAGTAGGTATTGCTTCTGTCATTATCTTATTGCACCATATGCAACTTTTCTGTGAAAAAAAAAAAGATGATACAGTACGTATTTGTGTGTTTTCAAACTTGTAGTGACCCAGCGGCTGTGTGAGTGTATCGGCTTTACTTTCCATCACAGTGGTCTCTAGGACGCTCCAGGATCAATTGCTTGAAAGGTTTTCACGGCTGACGGAGCCCCTCACCAGAAAACCTACAAAACAATTGATCCTATCTATATCTATATCTATATCTATATCTATATCTCAATATCTATATCTATATCTATATCTATCTATATATATATATATATATACTATATTTTGTAGGTTTTCTGGTGAGAGGCTCCGTCAGCCGTGAAAACCTTTCAAGCAATTGATCCTGGAGCGTCCTAGAGACCACTGTGATGGAAAGTAAAGCCGATACACTCACACAGCTATCTATATCTATATATAAATATAAATAATCTCAACCATGAGATGAAATACCCACCATGGAAAAGAAGGCTGGAGGATAACATCAAGGCAGCACGGAGAGAAGTGAGTCAATTGACAGAGGCCTTGAAAGGTGCAATGAAAAAAGCAAGTACCCAAAAGGTACAGCGAGATGCCCATACCTGAAGCATTGGAAACTGCCAAACAAAGGCTCCAAATCTTGGACAGCCGCCTAAAGAGATACACGAGAGACAACACAACAAAGGGGCCTCACTCCCAGAAGGGAGCCGGAATACTGGCAGGGCGTAGCTGTTTATTGCCGGGACTTGTTCTTGCCATTGAGCTGGCTTCTTCGGACTTGCCTTACTCTTTGAAGGTATTTGGCCGTAGCCGCTTTCCTGGTCACCTCTTCGAGGTTGCCATTTGCTTTTGGGATTCCGAGGTACTTGTAACTGTCCTCAATGTCTGCTATTGTTCCTTCTGGGAGTGAGACCCCTTCTGTGTGGACTACCTTCCCTCTCTGAGTCACCATCAGACCACACTTCTATAGTCCGAATGACATCCCAATGTCTGCACTGTATATAAGATAAGATAATACTTTATTGATCTCACAATGGAGAAATTCACTTGTTACAGTTGGCATTCAAGAAGATCACTCAGATTGTGCAAAAACAGACAGGAAAATGTGCAACCAGTTAAATAGTATAAAAACGAGGTATCTTATGTACAATAAGTAAAGCAAAAATCTTACGGGGCAGAAATATAACAATAGGGGAATAATAATAAATAAAAATAGGATAAAAAAACTAGAACAGGTTATATAAGTAGAATATCAGGGTGTAAAGTTACAGTCTTAGCGCTCCTTCTTGTACTGAGGGTGTCTTAGTCTGCCGCTGAGAGAGCTGCTCAGCTCTTCTACAGTCCCGTGTAGTGGATGGGAGGTGTTGTCCATGATGGAGGTTAGCTTGGCTAACACCCTCCTGTTCCTCACCTCCTCCACAGAGTCCAGGGGGCAGCCCAGGACGGAGCTGGCCCTCCTGACCAGCTTGTTCAGTCTGTTCTTGTCCCGGTCTGTGCGGCCCGGGGCACAGCACACGGCAGCGTAGTGGAGAGCAGAGGCTACCACAGAATCATAAAAAGTCCTGAGCAGAGGCCTGCTCATTCTGAAGGGCCTCAGTCTCCTCAGAAGGTGGAGGCGACTTTGGCCCTTCTTGTACAGGGCGTTGGTGTTGTGGGACCAGTCCAGTTTGTTGTTGAGGTGAACACCCAGGTACTTGAAACTGTCCACCTCCTCAATGTCCTCCCCCTGGATGTTCAGTGGTGTGCGCGGTAGTGGCTTCCTCGTAAAGTCGATCACCATCTCCTTCGTCTTACTGGTGTTCAAGCACAGGTGGTTGCGCTCACACCAGTCCACAAAGTTCATGATGACCGACCGGTACTCCAGGTCGTTCCCCTTAGACACACAGCCCACGATGGCGGAGTCGTCAGAGAACTTCCGTGTTATATATGAAGTCCAACGTTTATATGATGAAGAGAAATGGTGAGAGGACGGTGCCCTGAGGGGCCCCGGTGCTGCAGACGACCGTCTCAGACTCACAGCCGCACATACTGTGGTCGGTCCATGAGGTAGTCGATACGGTGAGATGTTCATCCACTCCCGCGTCCTCCAGCTTCCCCCGCAGCAGCGCCGGCCTGATGGTGTTGAAGGTGCTAGAGGAAGTCCTTATGGTGGGGGCTGGAGACGTGGGTGCAGGGGGGCTAGAGGTAGGTGAAGGTGTTCGGGGGAGGGGGGCAGTGTCTACTGCCACGGTCACTTGCAGGAGAAAGTTAAACAAAGACACGCAAATGTCATGTGTTTGGATGATGTCACAGTACCTGTGCGGAGTGTCTACAGCTGCAGTTTAGCGGTGAGTGACGATTAGGGCTGAACGATTAATCGCATTTGCAATTTAATCGCGATATTACACAACGCGATTTTGAAATCGCAGAGGCACACGATTTCGGACCATGCAGCTGATGGCCGCGGCCCACAGAAGTGAATGTAGCAGCGAGAGACGCCACCGACGTCCGCTCCACCGCGTGCTCTTGTTTACTTCCCCGTCTAAGGTGCGCGGTAGATCGTGGATGTACTGAGCTGTTGAGAGTCCTTTACGGCTCATTTTTGGAGGCTTATGTTTGGGAATGTTTTGGATAAAGAACTTATCTCACAACTCACCACTGACTAATTCACAAGAGCAAATAGCAAGAAGTTTTTTAGGCTATCCATCCATCCATCCATTTTCTTCCGCTTTATCCGGGGCCGGGTCGCGGGGGCAGCAGTCTCAGCAGAGATGCCCAAACTTCCCGATCCACACACACCTCCTCCAGCTGTTCTGGGGGGACCCCGAGGCGACACCAGGCCAGCTCGGAGACATAGTCCCACCACCGTGTCCTGGGCCTTCCACGAGGCCTTGTCCCACTAGGACATGCCTGGAACACCTCCCGCGGGAGGCGACCAGGAGGCATCCGAAACAGATGCCCGAGCCACCTCAGCTGGCTCCTTTCGACGTGAAGGAGCAGCGACTCTACTCCGAGCTCCTCCCGGGTAACTGAGCTCCTCACCCGATCTCGGAGGGTGCGCCCAGCCACCCTGCGAAGGAAACTCATTTCGGCCGCTTGTATTCGCGATCTTGTCCTTTCGGTCATGACCCAAATCTCATGACCATAGGTGAGGGTGGGAACGTAGATCGATCGGTAAATCGAGAGCTTTGCCCTCCGACTCAGCTCCCTCTTCACCACGACAGACCGATACAGCGACTGCATCACTGCTGACGCCGCACCGATCCGTCTGTCGATCTCACGCTCCATCCGTCCCCCACTCGTGAACAAGACCCCGAGATACTTGAACTCCTCCACTTGAGGCAAGGACTCCCCACCGACCTGAAGAGGGGAAGCCACCTTTTTCCGGTGGAGAACCATGGCCTCGGATTTGGAGGTGCTGATCCTCATCCCGGCCGCTACACACTCGGCTGCAAACCGCCCCAGTGCGTGCTGGAGGTCCTGGTTCGTTGAAGCCATCAGAACAACATCGTCCGCAAACAGCAGAGATGAGACTCTGAGGCTCCCAAACCGGACACCCTCCGGCCCCTGGCTGCGCCTAGAAATTCTGTCCATAAAAAAATTTTTAGGCTATTTACCAAAAAATTATTCAGTATAAGTTTATTGGAATTATGTAGGCTAAATGACTACGTGGACTATTTGGAATTATATTCCATGTGATTATAAAGGACTTAAGAGTAAGTAATACTGTATTAAATCAGTTGTAAATATTTAATTGTATTGCAACAAAAAGTTATTAGTGGAAAATCGCAATAAAATCTAAATAGCAATATTGATTGAAAAAAAACGCAATATTGATTTTTGGCAAAATCGTTACGCCCTAGTGACGATGACACACATCGCCCTGTTCGGATGCGCGCACACACGCACGGCAGTCAAATCTCGTGCACTCGTGTTGTTGTGACGCCGGGTTGTCCTCGGACAGCAGCACCGCGGTCCATATGGACCTGTGGCCAATGCCCGCGGCCGGTGGGACGGTCATGTGGGGGCCGCCCGCGGATTTCTGGGAAATAAACATAGTGGCGCCCTTATGGAGTTTAAGCCCCGCCCTACTCGCGATTGCGTTTTATATTATATACAGTGGTTAAAGTGGGATTTGCGAGGTGGGGGATCTCTGACCTTCAACAAGCATTAGGATACACGCTACATTTTATATCTGACGTGTAGTCATGGGTTCTGAACAGTATATAGTATTCATACTGCACAATATAAGGTATTTCATACCTTAATTATTATAGTCTCCAATATTTTTTTAAGGGCCTTGAATTATTTTTAGATATCTTTTAGCAGGTTTTAACAATCATAAATGTTTGGGGGTCTGTGTGATTTACTAAATTAACAAATTCTGCTTTTGCCAGATCCACTCAGTTTATTTGTTTCCATAATCTATGAAGCCCCTCTGTGGGCAGGGATGTGGTCTGCAGTCCTATGTTTAAGAAGAACCCACTTCTTGACATATATGTCAGAATCCACTTAATTCAAAGGAGGCCCAACCAAAGAAATGAACCTGAGTGAACTGAAACATAACTTAACCATTTTGGCTTGTTATTATGTTGTTTATCTGAGAAAACCCTCTTTCAGTCAGTGGTGCTTACAGCAGGGCTCTTGATTTACTTATACACTGGGGGAGATGTGTGGTTTGTCATTGGCCACTGGGCCGGTCAGGGGTGAGCCTCCCACCACCAAGCATATTCATATTACAGCAGGAGTTTCCTCACAGGGCTGCACAAACCATTAAGGCAATAAAACATTAGAGAAAAGTCTCCATCACCTTAAGTCTGAATGCAGTATAATAGCAGCAGGAAGTGCGCTAAGCCACGAACGGTGTCATTTTTTTTTATCACAGTGCCGCTCAGTGGATGAAATTTTGGGAGAGCAGAACGCCCAAATTTAGATGGAAGAGCTCAGACAGCCTGGGGGAAATGTTAATGCCTAAGTATGTAATGAAAGATGTGCATATGGGAATAGGAGGTGTCAACTCAAATTAGAGTCAGCATAATTTTCAAGTCTTTAACTGGTAGAGGATCATTTAAATGTGGTTGAAAAAATCTCCCAGTGATTTTTTTCAAAAATGAATGTAGTAAAAACCTCAAAATCTACTGTTCCAATTTATTATGCAACTCATCGTTTCAATACATTTTAAAGCTTGTATTTAACTGAAAATGGTCATTTGTTGAAATCAAAAGCTATTTCAATCAAAAAAATCTTAACAGGTCAAGTTATATTTTAACATAGGAGCCCTTCTTTGAGCAGCTTCAATATTCTTAAATCTAGGGATGCACCGATACCGATACCAGTATCGGGTATCGGGCCGGTACCACATGCTTTTACTCATACTCATACTCATTCATGAGGTCCCGATACCAGAAACCGATACCATTTGACGTGCGGCCAGCGCACCTACGAGGCGCACCTCTCAGCTGAGGAGAGAAAATAGCAACAAACTGGAGAATTGTGGAAATACAATAATCCACATAGAGCTGACTTTATTACAGACTGCGCTCTCTAAATCAGAGTCGGTGCTGGATTTTACCAGAGCTACATGTTGTTAGTGCTGCAGCGTCTGCAGTGTTTACAACATACAGGCTAACGTTGCTAACTCGCGGATAGCAGTTTTGGCCATTCTGACGCCGTTTTATGCCCAGGGGTATTCATCTGAAAAACTAACCCAGCGACTAAAAAGTCCTCAGAAAATCCAAATTAAAGACATACAGCATGTCCATATTGAGCGAAAATGAGCTGCAGGAAAACAATGAAAACGCTGTAGCTACTCGCTAAGTTGCTACAAACACACGAGAAAATCTACATGGAGCTGAAGTAAAGACGAAAAGAGACCATTTAAGTATCATCTCAATACTATTGTTAAATAAAAATACATAAATAAATAAAGCACAGGCATTGGGGAGCTTTTGGACATGGGCTTTTCTGTCTATGATGGACAGTGCAATAAAAATTTAAAATTATATTGAATGAAAATAAAATAAATAAATGGCATCAGCACAATTCTAATATAACGGCTCTTAAATATGTCGCCTACTTTACTTAAAGGTGCACAACGCAAGTCTCTGAGTTTTCGCAGAACTATGCCCCCTTTGGCGAAAATCGGAACTGCACTCAGAGTTGTGCACGCTCCTGGACCACACGCACGCTTGCACGAGCACGAGCCGATCAGAACCAAAGGAGCGTCATTCGTGATTGCACAAATCTTTTGTTGAGAGTCGTAATGTCTTCAGAGGTAAGAAAGTTATTTTGAATTATGTGAAAGGATTTTGCATTTCAGTAAACAAGATTGATGTTTGAGAGGAAAAACGGGGGTAGGAGAAAGGTAAAAAAATAATAATAATAATAATCCCATTTCTACCCGTTTTGTGTGTTCACTGATGATTGGATTATAATTGTAATGCGTTCATGAATAATATAAATTATTACTTAGTATAAAATTAAATAATAATAATCAGTGAGTGACACACCAAATACCTTATTAGTTGGTCAACAAAGTAGACTGAAATATAACGCTACCATCTTAGCTAAAACAGCCTGATCCTCCGAATATTTGTGAGGGTTTAGCCTGTTTTATTGATCTGCTTAGTAGCATATTCCAACAGCAATATATCCTTATTAGACAGTAATTTGATATACATTTATCTGTGAAATGTGCTAATACTTTTCAACTACTGTACCAGGGCAGTGTATGTAACGGCCAAAAGTCACTAGTTTATACATTTAGAAGAGGAAAAAAGGCTCCCTATACACATAACATGGAATTAATTCACACAGTACAAGATCATATTAGCTGGGAAATAGAAAGTGCATGGGCCGGTAGTTATGCTGTTCAGAAGCAAACTTGATGTAGACGAATACAGTTATTTGTTTTGTAAAAAGTCAGCCTGCTGTACAATATGAGGGAAGTAAAATAAGCTCCCCTTCATCATTGTATTTCTTTCCTGCGATGTGTAGAATACAGCATGTATCTTATCACAATAACAAAATATTGTTCTCCCTTTAGAATTCCAGCTCGGGTCATTTTGATGTTCTTGTGGAGAGAAGTGGCAGCAGTGGAAGGGGCAGAGCAGACGGGGAGACCACGAGGAAGACCAGGGGGGGAGGCAGAAGTACTCGTGGCAGGTGCAATCATGAGCAAGATTGATCAGTGAGGACATTTATGTTGACTGTAAAGAAACACCATTCAGGCAATAAACAAGCTGTGAGCACATGAGAAAATATGTCCACGAATTAGGGAAGAAAAGGCTTTATTGTAAATATTTTGTTCCATGTTTGTACAAATAAATATATATGCACTGCTTATGTTTCACTTGGAGTTTGTTCAGGGAGCTGATGGCATCTAGAAAAACAAAACATGATTTTTAGCAATTAGAACAAATGTGTTTTTATGGAACAGATGACAGACATGCATTGTAAAACAATGACAAACGAACATACCTGCCCTCTGCGGACACGTGACTGCACCAGATCAGCTGTAGGAGGGGGCACAAGGCCAGACAGGGGTCATATGTTCTGAAGCTTCGTTTTCTTGGAGGAGTCCTGCAGACTGAAGTCGTATTCGTAGAATTTTTGTCTGCAGGTCAGGGATGTCACTGTTTCTTTTGCCCGGTCTGTGACCTCTTGCAGTACAGTCGTTTTGGCCTGCACAACAATTTATATGACATAAGTTCTCAAACATGCGTAACATAGGAAAGTCATAAAGCGATAACTTACGACACATGGCCTTTGTTGTTGACATGCACTGGTTGGTGGTTATGGTGGTCGTGGCCGTCGTCTGTCCCGGCTTCATATAAAGAGGCAGATCCCGGGTGTAGGACCTCTCTTTCCTAACTTTTATCACACAAAGACCCATGGACTCCACCATGTCAGTGGAGTACACCTCACCACACACCCTACAATACAAAAATGAACCTCTATAATGTCATAGTAGAAGCAACATTGACATCTATTACTACAGTACTTTACTTTACATACATTTTGAATGATCAGACTCACCATAAACTCCTCTGTTGCTTGCATGTTGACAAGCAATACAATTACAATATCTTTTATCCAGCCAAGTATTGTTTTATGTCGCGACATCACCCAGGCCTGTGGAACAAGTTAAAATCTGAAATTCATGTTTCGTTACTACACGTCACTCTCACATGAAAACCATGTCACTTACAGCATAAAGTCTCTTAGTGAGATGCTGTGCAGCATGCCAGACGTCGAGGGAATGGGAATCGTCCCTCTCGTTGATTCTCTCCTTGTTATAAAACACAAACACTGCATTAGAAAATGCCCATCACTATCTCAAATACAGAAAATATTCTGATTTACAAATGAAACAAAAAAGGCCGGAGACAAAGCACATAAACCACTGAATTACCTGGGGAGTCCATTTGTCCGTCAGCTAAAATAGAAACACAGATGCATGTCAGTTATTAGAGAATTTGCAAATATCTGCAGTTTATAACTTACCAAGGCCAACAACACTGTCTTTAGTCTGTAATGGGTTTATAATGGCAGCCCTCTTCTCTGTCCAAAACTCCCTTACAGCTGGTACGCAGTAGAAATGCTGTAACCCATAGTAGAAGATGCACCATTCTCATGTTCATTATTTGAAGAGGTTATGGCTGTTCCACATCCACATCTTGTGTCCGCGTGGGCAAACTATGCAGATATATATGCAGAAGTATTACAAATGCACCTACATTATATTACATTACATCCTGTTCATGACTTTTTAAAAAACACTACAGACATTTAGTCCTCACCAAGTCTACTATAACTGCAGTCCATGAGGCTTCCTCAAGCCCAATAATGGGAAGTTCATCCAATTGATTCTGCTCTGAACCACCAGGGCTGTGTAACAAAAACATACACACTTTATTCACTCCTTTACAAGGAAAAGACAGTAGGAACTGCATTACAAACATACCACAAAGACACAGGGCGTGTGTCTGTGGCCAGTTCTCGCTCAAACTCTGTCCTGTGCACAAGAAAACATACAATATCTTAGCCAAAAAAAATGCACATCAATAAATTATTGACCCCAAACCAAGTAAAGATTGGAAGAGATTATCATTATTACGGTATTATTATCTATTTATGTATTAGCAATTTACACACCATCTAAACCAGGACCAACTCAGGACTAACTCAGGACTACACCAGGTCTGCACTAGGTCTAGACATAAACCAGGTCTAAAGTAGGACTAAACAATGACTAACATGTATATGGGTTGCGTGTGCTCTTCACAAATAATGTATTACAATCAGTACACAGCAACAGCCACGTTTCTGGGAACAATTGACTGATTTTCCCCCAAAAGAAAACATATAAAACAAAGTTGAGTCGTAAGTCGGTGTGTTGGTCAAGGACATGAGCACCTTTAGCATTAGCATCATTGTGAAGATGTGAGCGAAACGTAAAAGGCTCCCGGTAAACCAAACACTAAAACATAGTGTTCATCTTTTATGTTATGTTTCATGTTGTACGAATGATCTGAAGAAAACTCCAAGTTTGTGAACCTGCTCATTGACAATGGCAATAAAACCAATTCTGATAGTAGATTTAGCTAACGCTACAAGCTAAAGACGTAACATTACACATGTTACGCATCGTCATTTGTTGACATAGATCTACCGTATCAGACATGTATTAGACATTAGAGACTGTGTCTTACCCTTGTAGTAAGGAGAAAGCAGCTGAGGTCCGGGTGAGCCCGAGAGCGGACCGGAGGTAGTTTGTCCGATGTTGACTCGTCTCTGCGGCGCCTGTTTGACTCCAAATTGCCCCTTTTCGGTCACACTAGACAAAGTTTTTATCTTCTTTATCGTACGTTGAGTTTGCGTTTGGGTTTGGGATGAACAAGTGTCCGGTCACTTACAATCCACCCTCTACTTTCGCAAAAGTCGCGGAGTTGTCTTCGCTGATGCGGATAATGGCGGCGAATCAACAAACTCTCCAGAGCCAGGTGCGCGTGAACGCGCATGACGTCACGCCCAGGCTCAAAACCTTAAGATTCCGTCCCGAATCTGTCTTATTTATTTTACTGCACAGGATTATAGGGGCGAGTGCAGTGATCAGAGAGGAGCTCAATCAGCACATCAGGCAATTGTTTAAACATGTATGGGTGAGAAAAACGGTTATTTTAACATTTAGAGTTGCGTATAGCACCTTTAAGGAAATGTACATGAGTAAATTAACTAATTACAAACCAATCTGCTGTGAAAAAAGTAAGAATGTTGAAGAAAATGCCTTGTACTCATATCGGAATTCGGTATCGGCGAGTACTTAAATCAAAGTACTCGTACTCGTATCGGTTTTAGAAAAAGTGGTAGCGGTGCATCCCCACTTAAATCCATTAAACTTGTGAGTTTTTGGACAGTTTTTGCTTGGATTTCTTTGCAGCTCTGGGAGGCGATTCTAACATCCTGCAGTTTGGATGAAAACTGCCTCCCACCCTCATAGAAGTTTTTTTGTTGAGGCTCCAAAGGTTCTCAATTTCTCTCCTTATACACTGCGTTCCAAATTATTATGCAAATTGGATTTTTGTGTCAAAAAGGTAAAAAAAATAATAATAATAATGAAACTCATGGATGGTATCGTGTCTTGGGGCTCTATGAATCACTGACATTAATCTCAGTGACCTGGGATTATTAGTTTTCAGGTTAAGCCCAGTTAAGGGAAAAACTGCTGAAAAAGGTGTTCCACTTTATTATGCAGATCATCATTTTCAAGCAATATGGGAAAGAAAAAGGGTCTCTCTGCTGATAAAAAGCATGAAATAGTTGAATGCCTTGGTCTAGATATGAAAACCTTCGATATTTCATGAAAGATTAAGCGTAATCATCGTACTGATAAGAGATTTGTGGATGATTCAGACACACTCCGTTTTGTGCCGATAAAGGCACAATATGGACGGTTTCTGCCAGACAAACACATCAGATTAGGAGAACAGATGCCCCAAAGCAGCATACAGGTATTTGAAGCTGCTGGTGCCTCTGGAGTCCCCCGAACATCAAGGTGTAGGACCCTCCAGAGGCTGCAGTTGTGCATAAACCTTCTATCCAGGCCTCCCCTAAACTGTTAATTGAATGCTGATGAACAGAAACGGCTGCAGTGGCTCAGAAATACACGAGGACTCATTTTCAAACAGTCTTGTTCACTGATGAGCGCCGTGTAGCCCTGGATGGTCAAATCAATGGAGTAGTGAATGGTTGGTGAATGACCACAATGTCCCAACAAGGCTGTGACGTCAGTAAAGAGGTGGCGGAGTCATGTTTTGGGCCAGAATCATGAGGAGAGAGCTGGTCGGCCCCTTTAGGCCCTTTTAGGCTCCCTGAAGGTGTGAAAATGACCTTTGAAAAATATACGGAGTTTCTGACTGACCACTGTCTTCTATGCTACAAAAAAAAGAGCCGTGCTTTCCCTAAAAAAATCCTCTTCATGCATGACAACGCACCATGTCATACTGTAAAGAATACCTCTGTATCACTGGCTGCTATGGGCATAAAAGGAGGGAAACTCATGATGTGGACCTCCTCCTTTCCTGACCTCAACCCGGTTGAGAACCTTTGGAGCCTCAACAAAAAACACTTCTATGAGGGTGGGAGGCAGTTTTCATCCAAACAGCAGCTCTGGGAGGTTATTTTAACATCCTGCAAAGAAATCCAAGCAGAAACTGTCCAAAAACTCACAATTTTAATGGATTTAAGAATTTTGAAGCTGCTATCACAGAAGGGCTCCTATGGTCAAATATAACTTGACCTGTTAAGATTTTTTTGATTGAAATAGCTTTTGATTTCAGTAAATATGACCTCCTAATGCTACAAATACAACAAATGACCTTTTTCAGTTAATTACAAGCTTTAAAATGTATTGAAACGATGAGTTGCATAATAATTTGGAACAGTGGATTTTGAGGTTTTTACTATATTTATTTTTGAAAAAAATACTGTTATCAATAGGAAATTTTTTCCACCACATTTAAATGATCCTCTATCAGTACAAGACTTGAAAATTATGCTGACTCTCATTTGAGTTGACAATTTAGAAAATCAGAGAAAAATGTCATTTGCATAATAATTTGGAACGCAGTGTATGTCCATAGCAGCCAGTGATGCAGAGGTATCCTTTACTGTATGACATGGTGCGTTGTCATGCATTAAGATGATTTTGGTCGGGAAAGCACGGCTCTTCTTTTTGTAGCATAGAAGACAGTGGTCAGTCAGAAACTCCACATATTTTTCAAAGGTCATTTTCACACCTTCAGGGATCCTAAAAGGGCCTAAAGGGGCCGACCAGCTCTCTCCATGATTCTGGCCCAAAACATGACTCTGCCCCCTCCTTACTGACGTCATAGCCTTGTTGGGACATTGTGGTCATTCACCAACTATTATATATCCACTACTCCATTGATTTGACCATCCAGGGTCACACGGCCTCATCAGTGAACAAGACTGTTTGAAAATGAGTCCTCATGTATTTCTGAGCCCATTGTAGCCGTTTTTGTTCATCAGCTTCACTGAACAGTTTAGGGGAGGCCGGATAGAAGGTTTATGCACAACTGCAGCCTCTGGAGGGTCCTACACCTTGATGTTCGGGAGACTCTAGAGGCACCAGCAGCTTCAAATGCCTGTCTGCTGTTTTGTAGCATCTGTTCTCTTAATCTGATGTGTTTGTCTGGCAGAAACCGTCCATATTGTGCCTTTATCGGCACAAACCCGAGTGTGCTCTGAATCATCCACAAATCTCTTATTACTACGATGATTAAGCTTCATCTTTCATGAAATATCGAAGGATTTCATACCAAGACCAAGGCATTCAACTATTTCAGGCTTTTCATCAGCAGAGAGACCCTTTTGCTTTACCATATTCCTTGAAAATGATGATCTGCTTAATAAAGTGGAACATCCTTTTTCAGTAGTTTTTCCCTTAACTGGGCTTAACCTGAAAACTAATCATCCCAGGTCTCTGAGATTAATGCCAGTGATTCATAGAGCCCCGAGACACGATACCATCCATGAGTTTCATTAAGTTTTTTTTTTTTTTTTTACCTTTTTGACACAAAAATACAATTTGCATAAT
This sequence comes from Gobius niger, assembly GCF_951799975.1. NCBI lineage: Eukaryota > Metazoa > Chordata > Actinopteri > Gobiiformes > Gobiidae > Gobius > Gobius niger. Next base: position 4,951,487 of record NC_136860.1, on the reverse strand, counting down.
AATTTGGAACACAGTGTAGACTCATTTTATGATGAGCCTTGGGTGTCTTTATTCCTGAAATACACGCGTTCTGGCGAATTGCTGCCGCAAGAGGTTCAATGAATATGGTGAAAAGGGAGGGAGAGAGTGGACATCTTTGTACCTCTATGTAATGTGAATGGTTGTGATATGAGTCCATTGGTTAGTACTGTGGCGGTGGGTGAAGCATGTAAAATGTGAATCCAATTTATAAATTATTCCCCAAAAGCCGAATTTTTGAAGAGTGGATGTTAGAAATGACCAATTAACTCTGTCAAAAGTTTTTTCAGTGTCTAGTGAGACAATAATAGTTGGATGCTGTTGCAATTTTGAGTGTTCCAATAAGTTGAACAATCTGCCTGTGTGTTCATTTTATGAATCTGGTTTGATCTGGGTGTATTATGGCTGGAATTACTTTTTCAAAACAATCGGGATAATGTTTTGGTAATTATTTTGAGGTCAATGTTGATAAGCGATATGGGGCGATAGCTGGATGGTATAGTTGGATCTTTATTGGGTTTAAGAAGAAGCAAAATTATGGTGGAATTCATGTGAATAGGTAATCTGGACTTTTCATTTATTTCAATTATAAGTCTTTGGAAGAGTGGAGCGAAGATAGGCCAGAAGTGTTTATAGAACTCAGCAGCGAAGCCATCCAGTCCGGGTGCTTTATTGTTTGGCATTCATTTAAGAGCATCTTCAAGTTCTTTCTCAGGTAGTGGCGATTCAAGCATCATTTGTTGGTTCTAAGTAACTTTTGGTAGTTCAATATTATTAACAAATGTGTTAAACGTAAATTCTTTAATACTGGCCTGTATTCCATTACGTGCCGGGTCTCTAACAGTGGCCGAGTTCGCGACTGGCGGAGGCAAATGAAAGCCGGTCTCTAAAACAGGTCAGGGCCATTATTAGAAACTATAGCGGTAGAAGTAATCCCCATGTTAGGAATTTGTCTCACACTCGTGTAAATGCAGGAAGTAAACAAACGGGAACCCGGGCCGAGGGGGAACGCTGCAGAGGAGCTGATCCAAGCGTAACTTTGACACAGATTTAGCCACTTTTCAAACCTCCTGTGACTATATTTGGAAACAGGGAAAGCAACAAATTGTTGTGTGACCCTCCAGGGTTTTAATAAAGTCACCATCGCGTCTTCAAAGCACGTCCAGCTGCTCCGTGTGCAGGTCAGTCCCACGGCTCAAAATAACTCCTCCGATCAGCGCGAGCGTCTCGTCTTCTCTCGGGTCAGTCTCATCATCGATCACAAACACAAACGCTCTGTCTAAACTCGCCTTTTACGCAAGATAACAACAAATAATCCGGTCCATGGTAAAAACGAAACAGAAACCTGCAGTGACATTGATGTGAATGTTCCGCTTATAGCAACGAAACACTTCCTGTTGTCCCGACAAAATAAAAGGTGTCAATATTCCAGCTGCTGTTTGCAATGTTAATTAATAAATGAACCTAATATTTTAGGTGCAAATGGACACAAATCTTGTTTTTCTTTATTATCCTGGTAGTCCGTTTTGCTCAAATAGAAATACAGGCCTGTCTCTAATTGTGGCCTGGTTCCAATAAAGGCCTGGTCAGTAAATGAAGGCCCCGGCCTATATTAGAGAATTTACGGTATGTCCATTTGGGATGGGTCATTTTCAGAAGCATATAGTTTTGTATAAAAAGCCTTGAATATACTGTTAATCTCTGCTGGTAATTGTGTTGGCGTCCCTGCTGAGTTCTTCATACTAGCAATTACTGCTTTTTCACGATTTTGTTTAAGTTGATTTGCCAGATGTTTTCCAGATTCATTGTTATGCTGAAAGTTTTCTTGACAGAGTCTTTGTATCATAAATTGTGTTTTTTTTTTATGTATTATGTCATTTATTTGCTATCTTGCCGCAGTTCTATTTCTGTTTTCTTTGTCTCCTTGAAGGTTTTAAATCCAATATCAATCATGAAAATGTATTTCATGATCTTTTTTCTGCGCTTTGAAACCTCTGATTTTATAAATGAGGTTCAGGAACTTAAAAATAACTTGAAAAATAATCAACATTTTGAGATTTCACAAAATTAAGTGGAAAAGGTCTTTAAGTCGACCAAAGTTAACAAGAGTTGGGGTCCTGATAACATCTGCGGCCACACTCTTAAAAATTGTGCTAAAAAACTGAGCTCAAATTTTCTTGCACATTTTTGATTTGTCGCTGGAAAAGCAACAGGTACCGCAAATCTGGAAAGATTCAGTGATTGTCTCAGTCCCTAAATCGAATGGACCCAAAAGGTTGGAGGACTTTCGGCCTGTAGCACTAACATCCACTGTTATGAAAAATTTCGAAAAGCTAATCAAATCAGAAATTCTTCGTAAAACTGAGCATGCACTTGACCCCATGCAGTTCGCTTACAGGCCGAAAAGAGGCGTTGAGGATGCCACTATAACTTGGCTTCATCTGCACTTGGAGGGAATGGGGACTCATGCATGCCTTCTTTTTATTGACTTCACGTCAGCTTTTAATACGATGCAACCATATGTGCTTGCCAAACGGCTTATGGAACATTTTAATCTTGACTTTAACATTGTAGGCTGGGTTCTTGACATTTCAACTAAAAGCAATCAAAGAGTAAGAGTTAATGGTGAACTCTCTGTTTCGACAGGCTCACCCCAAGGTTCTGTTCTCTCACCCATGTGTCAGAGTGACCATGAAAACAGAATCATCTTAAAATACACAGATGACTCAGTTATTGTAAGTCTACATCACAAAAATGAAAGTCAGCATGGCGCAGTTGTTGAGAATTTTGTCAAATGGTGTGATGAGTCGTATCTTCTCTTAAACGTTGCCAAAACAGAAGATATGATCATCGACTTTAGGAAGAGCTCTCCCCACATGTTGTAACATATATAAAGGGACAACCAGTGGAGTGTGTGGAGTCCTGCAGGTATCTTGGAACAATTATAGATTGTAAACTGAATTTTAATGAAAACTGTGCTGTTGTTTGTAAAAAGGGTCAGCAACGACTGTATTGTCTTGTCGGAAACTGTCCTTCTTTCATGTAGATAAAACTGTGATGGCAGTTTTTGGTAACGCTTTAGAATACAGCCCGCGTTTCAGGTGTAAGTACGGGTAACAAGAAAGTAATTACACATGTAAGTACAGGTACTCTTACATGTGTAACAAGGGGGAACAATGTGTAACAAGGCAGTACAAAGTGTAACAAGGGAGAACAAAGTGTAACAGGGGAGAACAAAGTGTAACAAGGGGGAACAATGTGTAACAAGGCAGTACAAAGTGTAACTACGTGTAACTACGTGTCAAGGTGTAGTAAAGGTATTAATTTTCATTTTTTTGTTCATTTCATTCAAAAGTGACATCATACAATCATAACAAAACCGCCACGCCAAAACTGTATGAATGAAACAGAACAATTATTGGCGCTGATCACATAGTTGTGGCAAAAGGGAATGTGGTTTGAACATACATTTTAATGTTGCAGGACAGTATTACTGTTGTGAAAGTGACCCCAGGCATTTTTATTGATTGTTCTTTTTTTTTTTTTTTATAGTGAAAGTAATCACATGTAAGTACATGTGACTGTAACAAGCAGAGGCGAGAGTGAACAGAGAAAAATAAGAACAAGTGTCCAAAAATAATCACGCTTAATTATAATTTCTAAGTCAGACAGAGCCTTTCTGTGCTGATGAGCAACCTATTTTTTGTAGTTGTCTGGGAAACAGGAGGAAGCCTATGGAACCTATGGACAAACATGCACATCTGCACAGAAAGGCTCTGTCTGACTTAGCAATTGAACCCAGGACCTTCTAGCTGTGAAGCAAAAGCGCTAACCATAGCATCATCATATCACATGTACGGTGCCTCTCGAAAGTACTAATACACCTTGAACTTTTGCACATTTTGTCATGTTTACAACCATAAACATAAAGATTTTATTTAGATTTTTTTACTGAATGTTCACACACAAAAACAGAATTTTTTTTAAAGTGAAAGCAAAATGATAAATGATTCTGTTATTTTTCAAAAAATAGAAAGGTGAAAAGTGGGGTGTGCATAAGTATTCATACAGCATTTTTCTGAGTGCATTAAATTGCCTTTATAACATTCCTAATGACGGCAGAATGTTCACACCTTGCCCTAATGGTTAGTTAGAGGCCACCTGAGCATAATCTACTCTCAGTATAATTATAGCTGTTCTGTGAGGGCCTCAGAGCCATGGTCGGAGTGTGTTGGTCACTAAACAACATCATGAAGGTCAAGGAGCACCAGAGAGGTCAGGGACAAAGTTGTGGAGAAGTTTAAAGCAGCGTTAAGTTATACAAAAGATTTCACAAGATTTGAACATCTCTGTTCAATCACTGTTCAATCCATCATTCGGAAAGGGGAAACATATTGCACCACCTAAACTCACAGACCAAACAAGGAGAGCACTGGTCAGAAATGCAACCAAGTGCCCCAAGATAACTCTGGAGGAGCTGTGAAGTACTGCCGCTGAGCTGGGGGAATCTGGACATGGGACAACTATAAGTCGCACAAATCTGGCCTTCATGGACGAGTGGCAAGAAGAAAGCCATTATTGAAAGGAGGCCATAAGAAATCCTGTTTGAAGTTTGCTAGGAGTCATATGGAGGACACAGCTCCATGTGGAAGAAGGTGCTTTGGTCAGATGAGGCAAAAATGTAACTTTTTGGCCCAAATGCAAAAAACGTTATGTCTGGAGCAAACCTAACACTGCTCATCGTCCTGAGTGCACCATCCCCAGTGTCAAATATACAGGGGGAGCATCATGCTGTGGGGCTGCTTTTCCTCAGCAGGACTGGGGAGATTGTAAGAATCGTTGGTAAGATGGATGGAGCCAAATACAGGGACATTTTGGAGGAAAACCTGCTGAGTCAGCAAGAGAACTGAGGGTGGGGTGGAGATTCACCTTCAGCAGGACAATGACCCTAAACACAAAGATAAATCTACAATGGAATGGTTTAAAAAAACAACAACAACAACATATTATTGTGTTAGAATGGCCCAGTCAAAGTCCTGACCTAAGTCCTATTAAAAATCTGTGGAAAGACCTGAAAACTGCTGTTCACAAACACTCTCCTTCTAATCTGACAGAGCTTGAGTTGTTTTGTAAAGAGGAATGGGCTAAAATGTCAGTCTCTACATGTGCTAATCTTGTAGAGTCAGACCCCAAAAGACTTGCTGCTGTTATTGCAGCAAAAGGGGGTTCCACAAAGTATTCATTCATGCTGTATGAATACTTATGCACGCCCCACTTTTCGGTTTTCTATTTTTTGAAAAAAAACAGAATCATGTATCATTTTTGCTTTCACTTCACAGTTGTTACCTGTGTGTGAACTTTCAGTAAAACATTTCACAATATATTCTTTATGTTTATGGTTGTAAACATGACAAAATGTGCAAAAGTTCAAGGTGTATTAATACTTTCGAGAGGCACTGTACTTATGGTGTACATGCACTTTGATGGTGATAATTTTTGGAGACTTCTTTGTTCTGCTTGTTTTTTCTCTGTTCACTCTTGTTTCTGCTTGTTACAGGCAATAGTGTCTCACTTCAGTTTACAGCCCGTTCTCTCCTGTGCATGTATACTGTGACACATTAGTATACATGCATGCATCGTTTCCTTGTTTGGCTTTATTTTTCTCTGTTCACTCTTGCTTCTGCTTGTTACAGGCAATACACAACAATCAATAAAAATGCCTGGAGTCATGTCTTCACTTTCACAACAGCAATACGGTTGTCCTGCAACATTACAATTAATGCACAATTTATGATACCACATTCCCTTTTGCCACAACTATGTGATAGCTCAGCACCATTAATTGCTTTTTGAATATCTGTACTACACCTTGACACGTAGTTACACATTGTTCCCCCTTGTTTCACTTTGTACTGCCTTGTTACACATTGTTCCCCCTTGTTACACTTTGTACTTCCTTGTTACATATTGTTCCCCCTTGTTACACTTTGTACTGCCTTGTTACATATTGTTGCCCCTTGTTACACTTTGTACTGCCTTGTTACATATTGTTCCCCCTTGTTACACTTTGTACTGCCTTGTTACATATTGTTCCCCCTTGTTTCACTTTGTACTGCCTTGTTACACATTGTTCCCCCGTGTTACACTTTGTACTGCCTTGTTGCATATTGTTCCCTCTTGTTACACTTTGTACTGCCTTGTTACATATTGTTCCCCCTTGTTACACATTGTTCCCCTTGTTTCACTTATCACTTCCTTGTTGCACATTGTTCCCCCTTGTTTCACTTTGTACTTCCTTGTTACATATTTCCCCCCCTTGTTGCACTTTGTACTGCATTGTTACATATTGTTCCCCCTTGTTTCACTTTGTACTTCCTTGTTACATATTTTCCCCCCTTGTTGCACTTTGTACTGCCATGTTACACATTGTTCCCCCTTGTTACACATGTAAGAGTACCTGTACTTACATGTGTAATTACTTTCTTGTTACCCGTACTTACACCTGGAATGCGGGCTGTATTCTCAAGCGCTAGGATGGCACGAAGCATCATAAAAGACACTGAGCATCCTTTGCATTCAGAGTTTGGATTGCTTCCATCTGGGCGTAGGTTTTTGATGCCAATAAGTCATCCGAACCGTTTAAAGAAAAGTTTTGTTCCCGCTGCCCTTTCCTTGATGAACAAGTAGGATCTAATCGCCCCTGACACAGCTTCTTATCTTTGTTACTGTCCAGTGGTTTAAATTTCAGTTGTATCTGTCCTTTCTAGCTGTGAAGCACGAGTGTGAACCCCTGCGCTATTTTGCTGACCTATAAACGCAAAAACAACATTTCTCCACCCTTCAGGCTCATGTGATGACCAACCTTGAGCCACCTGAGACGACCAGCCCCAGCTGACCACCTGACAACAGTTTGACCCAGCTCTCTCACATGACTTTAGCTCAAAAGCTCAATTATTGTTCAGTTCAAAACTCTGATCTATAGCTTTTTATCGATATAAGATTTTTCAGATTCTTATCACCTCCAGCTTTTAACACGAAAAACATCAGACAGTTGAACAACTTTTAATTAAGCCTTCACAGCCAGAGAATCAGGAAGTTAAACTTGATGTTAAATAACAAAATCAAGATGAGAAAAAGTGTCCGCACAACTGAGTAGCTCCCAAAAAGTATTACTTACACCGCATGTAACGTTTCGGGCATTGACCCTTCCTCAGACATGAAGGACTACGACACATACTAGTAATGAACACTTTTTGGGAGCTACTCAGTTGTGTGGACACTTTTTCTCATCTTCATAGTCTACTTTGATCCTGCACACTATTTAGATTGAATGTGTGCGTTTTTTCTTTTTCTAACAATAACAATATCAAGTCACAGCACCCCCTAGTGTGGCTGTGAAAAGCAACGTGACGACCAACCCCTGTGACAAACAGCCCCGGTCTCCCCCACTCCGCCCGCTGCTATTGGTTTACACCTTGTTTGATATTGGTTTAGTCTCGGACAACCTTTGGCGTGCGTTAAACACCCTTTTGTCTGAACACTGACGCCAGTGTTTGCCTGTGCAGTGATCCGTGCGCGGGTGAGGGAGGTGAGGAACCGCGGCCTGGAGCCCACAGCGGTGGTGGAGGTGAGGGACGTGCTCAAGTCCTCGCTTGTCAACATCCCTCGAGAGACCCAGACCCTGTACTACTCCTCCTCCTGCTTGTGCCCACCCCTCAACCCCGGGGACGAGTACCTCATCATGGGCTATGAGAGTGAGGAGCGCTCCAGGTATTGCACCCTGTTGGCTCACACATGTTAAAGGCCGTGTACCTGACGTCATCTGTTTTCTACCTTTAAATTGTCAGCTGGGCTCCAAATTTAATTAGCAATCCTTTTGCAATTCTAAAATCTTGGTTCTTTGTGGAGATGAATTTATTAGTACATTGTTTTAGAGATTTTTCCTTTATATGTTACAAATGCAAGCTGCCGTGTCACATAAGAGTTATTGACTGATAAGGGACACGTCAACATGGATTTCACTTTGTGCTTGTGTCTGGCAGGTTGCTGCTCATTGATGGCTCCATTGCTCAGAAATGGAAGGACAAAATGGCCAAAAAGATAAAGGTAAGTTAAAAAATAACTTGTTAGCTATTGTACCAGCTGATTGGCTTATTCAGATTTGTTCAATTAATTGATGTATTCATTTAGCATTCATTTAATCAGTCATTTTTAAAAGCTATTCATTTGCTCTTCGGATTCTTGTGCAGAGATGGAACCAAATCCTTCAGGACGGAAGACCAGCCCACCCCCACTGACACCGCGGCCTGGCACACTCCTTTGCACTATGAGGCTGTAGGTGAATGTAGATCCGTTCAGACCCAGACTGAAGTTGGAGGAAGTTGATATAATGAAGTTAAGTCCCTAAAAGTAACAAAAAAGAAAAGAAGCAAACATATCCAGGCAAGTCCAATGCCATGCCATTGGTCCAACTGTCTATCTAGTCTGAGGTCAGTCTTCTGTTGTCTTTGCACATTATACGCAGGTGCCTTTAGAATCACTTTATGAATGTGTCTGTGTATTTTTGCTTGTATTATTGCTTGGAACTTTTTTGTGCATCAGACAGTGAGGTCCAATAATGATGTGTTTGTGAAAGAATGCTCAGTTACAATGCGCAGGGGTCCCTAAAAGGTCATGTTAGTTTTGATGATTTTGCTGCCCAGCTCCAATAGACACATGTAGGCAAGGCTTGTACATGTACAGAGCTACTCCAACATGGATGGACCGTAAGTGCGTTCTAATTGATTCTGATGAAGCCCAGAGGACCCTATCCAGCAGCAGCAATTTGCACATTTTTAATTAGGGTTTACAGAATTTTTAAGATTTATTTTTATTATTATTGTTGTGCCTTTACCTGAATGTCATAGCGCACACCAATTGTAAAATACAAATATAATTTAGAGTTAGTTAATATTTGTACCTATTTGACCTTCCAGTGACCCAGCGGCTGTATGAGAGTTTAACCTGGCACTTGTCCTTTCCATCCCGATGGTCTCTTGGATGCTCCAAGATCAATTGTTTTTAGGGTTTCTGGTGAGATTTCTCTGGTAGGTCAGTGCTGATCAAACTGTCTCCATTTTTACAAGTGATGCACGGGTCAGATTTTCAAATCTGCGGGACCTACATTTGGAGCCGGTTCTAACCCGCCCCGCAACCATTAAAAATTACGCATTACAAATATGATCCGTCTAAATGGACCACGACTTTAATTCCATATAATTAAGTCCTTGAAATAAATGGGGTGGGTGTGTCTTATAATAATATTGCTTTACACTTGTATTGCGCTTTACAAGCCTGTATTACCAAGTTTGTTAAAGCGCTACACTGTCGCCAATATTCATTCACTCCATATTCGGCGGTGGTAAGCTACTGTTGTAGCCACAGCTGGCCTGGGGTAGACTGACGGAAGTGAGGCAGCCAGTCTGTGCCATTGGCGCCTCCGACCACCACCAACCACTCACTCTCACATTACAATCACCCAGGCTTCCTGGTGTTACCAAACGGTCTCCCATCCAAGTACTGACCAGGCCCTTCCCTGCTTAGCCCCAAGATCTGACGGGATCGGGCAGAGCAAAAGCGCTGTCCCCTAGTGCACTCTCTCCCTCCTTCGAAAAGCGCTCGGATCAGACCAAAGTGCACATACCATAGAAAACTGGAGCCATTTAGCTCCATAAACATGTTCTCTGGATCACAAGCAGCAAAACGCTGCTTACTTCATGAAAGTCCGCCACATATATACGTCACAAACTTCTGTAAAGATGATAAAATGAGTCTGAATACAATGAACATGCGCACGGCGGCAATGAGTGGTGGCGACCGGGATTTTGTGACCCAACCCGACCACGATCAAAGGAGTTTTTTATAACTGGATGCGGTCCGTGGGCGGCCTACGGGGACCGGGTAACACGCATCACTAATGGATACATATATATTTCATCCAGAAAACCTACCAGAAACCCCAAAAAGCCTGAAATAAAATTGATTCTGGAGCGTCCAAGAAGCCCGCAGGATGGAAAGCAAAGGCACCAAGCTCACCACCCATACACAAGATGGGTCACTGAAAGGTCAAATATGCATTAATGTTACCTAAATTTCCTAATGAAAAGTTACACAGTGCACTCATCCAATCAGAGCACCCCTTCAGCAGAAAGCTGAAAGCCTGGATTCAATTTAAGATCAAAGTGATTAAAATCTACTCTAGACTAGGTTGCCATAGTAACAAATTCCGACCTTAGTTTAACTCTGTGACACACTGCAAAACGTGTTTAGGTCTGACTGAGTTGGCTTCTCGGTCTGAAATACAGGATGGGGCGTGGGAACTTCCTTATTTGAAAATGAAATAAAAAACTGTACACAAAAAGTCAAAACTCTTTATCTTTATTTTTTTGTCTGTCACACACATTGGTGATTTAATTTACACAGTTTTAAAGTATGTTTTAAATGTTTGTCTCATTTGTCTCCATTGTCAATACACTAATTCAGACCATTTTGAAAGATTTGATAGTGATGGCCGAAATGCCCGGTGCTCCGGAGCTTGTACCGCTCTTCCTGAAGCAGATTTGTGTATCGTGTGTCAAAGCGGGTCATCGGCTCAGAGCTGCCTTTAGCGGCGAGGCGCTAAACACCGGAGGTTTCCTCGTCCATATAGTGATGTAATAAATAAATGTGCTGTATTTCCCCCATTTCCCATTTAACTGTGTTCATGTGGTGAAAGTGGCTGTGAGCCAGAATGCATTTTGTATTTTCTTATTCTTTACAGAGTCCTTCTTTTGATCAGATAAAGCAGGCGTGGAGCTGATCAGGCGAGGGAAACGTAAGGAGCGCCATCTACAGCAAATAGTGCTTTTTGATAGGAAAGCCTCAAAGTGTTACAAGGCTTCACTCGCCCATCACTAGTGACCGGTATATTGCCTTTCTTTTCTTTTGGATGTTATTCTGCAGGTCGTCCAGGGCCTGTGGATAATCGGGACCAGGGATTGGGGAAAACCCACAGGAAGTACTCACAGTGCTAAATGGGGCGAGTGTGCAGGCCCTCTCAAAGAGATCAGTCGTCTGGGGATGCTTCTCTCAAACAAAAATCCATTGAAATAATTTTGTGTGGGTGAAGAGGGAGTTAATTGTGAAAAACCTGGTGAACTTTGCTTTGATTGGTCGATTTTACAAAGAGGTATGATTTATAATTAAAAGAAACCGAGCATTATCACAAGTGCGGCACCACAATGTGTGAAAGGCCCTTCTAAACAGGGGAGTGTTCATTTTTGCTTTGAAAAGCAGGTCTGTAATGGCATGTAAACTCAATGAGTAATGAGTTCCAGAGTTTTGGAGCTGCCACAAGCAAAGCACCATCACCCCACTGTTTGTGGTTTGAACTGGGATCATGTGAAAGTACACATTACAGCTCGAGATGATGGAACGCAGGGGCAACATGTAAAGCTGGGCCAAGAATGGACAGAGTGACTTGAACCACTTCAGCACAGGTCCCGGAAGGCCCACCTGCTGGGTCAGGTGGTCAGGAGGTTGGAGAAAGTCAGATGGGACTTCAGCCCCATTCGCATTATCTCGGGACCCTATATATTAAAACAATAACCCCCTGACATCTGCTTTTGATGTGGCGCATTCGCACGGGATAACCAAAGCCTGAGATACTGGTTGAAATTGACAGACATCTCCTGGATATGATGACAAAGCGCTCCTTTCTGAGTTAATTTGTAAAATGAACTTTCACCTGAATGAATGTGTGAAGCCTGCCTTAGTCTTTTACCATGAACAATTGGATCCGTGGCGACCTCGATACATCCATAGGGGATCAAGGCGCCGGTTTGTTGTGTCCGAACCCGGTGACCACAGCTCCATCTCATCCCTCTGGTCTGCATCGCGTCCTGTCGCACAACTGATGCGTCACCGATTGCGTCATCAGAGCGCCGCTACTCCTGGCATAGATAGTGCTGGGTGTAGACGGTACACTGTAAAACCTGGAGTGGATCACAGTGTTCTCCGCCCTCTCAATAAAATGGTTTCTACATCTCACATTACACTTGAACAGCTAAATGTGCAGTCCCTGTCAAACAAATCTGGACTTATAAACGACCACATCCTGGATAAGGGGATAGACATTCTCTGTCTTACAGAGACATGGCAGCAACCTGGGATATACTCATCCCTCAATGAGGCCTGCCCACCCGGGTACCACTACCTCGATAAGCCTCGAACAACTGGCCGTGGTGGGGGCCTAGCTGTTTTACATCGCAGCAACATTGAAATATCTCCCGTGTCCGTGTCCAGTACTGGCTCATTTGAAAGTCTGGTTTTTCAGTTGCAAAAAACCTTTTTCAGCAACAATAGCCCTCATCTATCGCCCTCCCAAACCGCAACCAACTTTCATCTCTGACATTCACGACTTCCTAATCTCCCTCTGCACAGCACACTCAAATATTCTGGTTATTGGTGATTTTAACATACACATGGACTCCCATAACTGTAAACTGGCCTCCAAATTCAAAGAAACCCTGGACTGTCTTAACCTCCTGCAGCTCGTGGATGGCCCCACACATAATAGGGGGCACACACACTGGACCTCGTCATTACAGACTCCCTCCCAGTTTCAGGCCTTCAGGTGTATGACGTCGGTGTCTCCGATCACCTGGCGGTTACATTTAAAGTCCCAATATCGGTTCCTCTCACCAAACCAAAACGCCATATTACGTTCAGAAACATCAAGAACTTGGACTCCACCGCCCTCAGTCAACATCTCCAGCATCTCGCCCCTTCTCCTCACTCATCAGCTGACGACTTAATGGACTACTACAACACCAGCCTCACCTCCATTCTAAACTGTCTTGCTCCAATAAAAACCCGGACAGTCACATTTACCCGCTCTGCCCCCTGGTTTACAAACGAGCTGAGAGGGATGAAGAGGTCTGGCCGTGTCCTGGAGCGGGCCTGCAAAACATCTGGCCTGACGGTGCATAAGCTGGCCTACCGGGAACATCGCAGGGCTTATGCCAAAGCACTTTCCAAGGCTAGGTCAGAACACTACTCAACACTCATAAACAACAACCCAGGTAACTCCAAAAAACTGTTCTCCACAATAAACCACATCCTCAAACCACAAATCTCATCATTCTACAGTCACACAGATACAAATTGCAACCAGTTTCTTGATTTTTTCACTTCAAAAATTAACAATATCCGTTCCTCATTCCCACTTCTAAATTGCACCTCACTAGACCTGCCCGAAACACCCATCGCACAACCTCTATCACAATTCTGCCTCACAACGCAGCAGGAGGTCGAGAACGTCATCCGTAAATCCAAACCATCCACCTGCCGCCTTGACCCCCTCCCATCTCCTCTGCTTAAAACTCACAACAACTCCATCAGTCCCCTCATAACCAAAATAATAAACCTGTCCGTAGAAACAGGCCATGTTCCCACCTCCCTCAAAACTGCTCTCATCAAACCCCTCCTCAAAAAACCCACCTTGGACCCTATACCCCTGTCAAATTACAGACCAATTTCAAATCTCCCATTCATTTCCAAACTCCTCGAAAAAGTTGTTTCCACCCAGCTCCATAATCATCTCAAAACTAACAGTCTATATGAGAAATTTCAATCTGGCTTCCGTCCCTCCCACAGCACAGAAACAGCTCTCATCAGAGTCACCAGCGACCTGCTCATGGCTTCTGACTCCGGTTCCACATCCCTCCTCGTTCTTCTCGACCTCTCTGCTGCGTTTGACACTGTAGACCACCACATCCTCCTGCACCGGCTCCAACACTACACAGGTCTTTCTGGTACCGCCCTTCAATGGTTTCACTCCTACCTCACTGACAGAACCGAGTATGTAGCTCTGGGGGACGCAAAATCCAGACCCCACACTGTCACCTGTGGGGTCCCCCAGGGCTCCGTACTCGGTCCAACCCTCTTCACCATTTACATGCTTCCCCTGGGTCGTGTCGTCAGCAAGCATGGAATTAATTTCCACTGCTATGCTGACGACACACAACTCTACCTCCGAGTCACTCCCTCTAGCTCCCCCTCTGCCACGGCTGCCCGCCTCAGCTCCTGCCTGGAGGAGATAGAGGCGTGGATGAGTCAAAACTTCCTGCAGCTCAACAGCTCTAAAACAGAAGCCATTCAAACTGGAACCTCTCATCAACTCTGCTCCTCTCCAATTACCACTGTTTCACTCTTTGGACACACCATTCCCCTCTCTCCCTCTGTCACTAACCTAGGGGTTAAATTTGACCCCCACCTTTCTTTTGACAATCATGTCACCTCCATCTGCAAAACTGCCTTCTTTCACCTCCGTAATATTTCCAAACTGCGCCCCACCCTCTCCCTTCCTGCTGCAGAGAAGCTCATTCATGCTTTTGTCTCCTCCAGGCTGGACTACTGTAATGCACTCCTCATCGGGATCCCTGGCAGGAGCCTCCAAAAGCTCCAGTATGTTCAGAACAGCGCTGCCAGGATCCTGATGAGGGTGCGAAAACACGAGCACATCACCCCCATCCTCCGTACACTGCACTGGCTCCCCATTCAGTCCCGCATACAATACAAGGTCCTCTTGCACACCCATCACTGTCTGCACGGTGTGGCCCCCACTTACCTCACCGAACTGCTCACACCACACACGTCAACCAGGACCCGGTCAGGCCAACAGCACCGTCTGGTCATGCCCAGGACACGGCTCAAAACCATGGGCGACAGGGCCTTTGAAGCCGCTGCTCCCTGCCTATGGAACGCCCTCCCAGACCACCTCAGGGCCCCACAGACAGTGGACACATTTAAAAAAGGACTAAAAACCCACCTTTTTACTAAAGCTTATTTTTAACAGCTAATGCTTTCGTTTTTTAGTCCTGTCTTTTAATATATGTTGTGTTGTATTTTAGAATGTTTTGTTTTTAACTATGCTGTCCATTGTAGCACTTTGAGATTTGGTGTCAAATGTAAAGTGCATTATAAATAAAATTTATTATTATTATTATTATTATGAACAATTCTCCGTAAAAGGTGTTTAACCGTTGCTGCTTGTAAATGTGTTTTTGGAGTGACATAAACTATGAGCGCAGCCTAGCTCTCTCTGAAGCGCACCTACATGCAGAACACCGCGTGGTTTCTCTTTGCGAGGAGGAGGAGGGGGAGGAGGGGAGGAGGGAGGGAGGGAGGGGGAGGAGGGAGGGGAGAGGAGGGAGGGGGGGGAGAGGAGGGAGGGGAGAGGAGGGAGGGGGGGAGAGGAGGGAGAGGAGAGAGAGGAGAGAGAGGAGGGAGAGGAGAGAGGGGAGAGAGGGGAGGGAGGGGAGAGAGAGGAGGGAGAGGAGAGAGAGGAGAGAGAGGAAGGAGGGGAGAGAGGGGAGGGAGGGGAGGGAGGGGAGGGAGGGGAGAGAGGGGAGGGAGAGGAGAGAGAGGAGGGAGAGGAGAGAGAGGAGGGAGAGGAGAGAGGGGAGAGAGGGGAGGGAGGGGAGAGAGGGGAGGGAGAGGAGAGAGGGGAGAGAGGGGAGGGAGGGGAGAGAGGGGAGGGAGAGGAGAGAGAGGAGAGAGAGGAGGGAGAGGAGAGAGGAGGGAGGGGAGAGAGAGGAGGGAGGGAGGGGAGAGAGGAGAGAGAGGAGGGAGGGGAGAGAGAGGCGAAGGTAAGCACCGCCTCCGGAGCATCAATGACACTGGAACCGCTGAATTTCGATATTTCACCCATTGTGTTTCTTAAACATTAAGTTGAAAATGAGGAAATGCAAACAATAAGCTCTGTTATTTCTGATATTGAAATTGACGAGCAGAAGATGCTCTCAGTCACTCGTCCTTGAGACTTTTACGCACCAGTTTTAAAATGCATGAGTTACAAAAGTCGAGCTTCATGAAGGTGTTCTGAAATGATGTTTAGTTTAGCTCAATTTATTCTGCGATCTCTGATTATTCCTTATTCAAATAACTGTCATAAATTTCAACAAAAACTAACATAATGAGAGGTGGATTAATGACAGATAACAGCTCAGGGCGTTTTTTTTTTTTTTTAACGACGCTGTTTGTCAAAATAACGGAGTAAAATTCCTAAATAAGCCACTGGTTTAAACTCTATTGCCGCCTCCATTCTTCATTAAAAGTAAATAAAATGCACACGGGAAACAAAAAAAGCCTCATCACGTGTCGGATCCTCCCTGTTTCTGTCCAAATCACAGACAGGACCTCGGAGTTCAGCAAAATATAGTGGGTCATTTGCGGGGAGTTTTTACTCGGTAAATCACTGACACAGGATTAACATCACAGATGTTCTCCGTGATTATTACAAATCTCATGTGGTCCCAGGTAAAACTAATCCCGTGCGAATAGGGCTTAAGTCAGGTTTTGTAATCAGTGACCTGACCAGAGCCTGCTTCAAAACAGCGAGGACAAATCCTGACCTCAGGTTCATGTCTCCTCTCATATTCAACAGCTGCCTGTTTGGAATGATGTCCAGAAGACGCTGGTACGTCTCAACTTCTGGACGACCTCAGTGGGCTTTTTGGAATATACCATATTCACCATATTAAAGACAGCAGAATTGGGATCATTGAGGGAAGGCACATTTGGTGCGCTGGCTGTTGATAAAATGGCTGCCGTCAGACAAAGCACAAAGAAATGGAGTAAGTCTTCACAGTTTGGTCACGTTTTTAAGAATTTAGGATCAGTGGGATTTGTGACTGACTGTGTAGAGGCCATTTTGACCTTGTGCCACTAGGTGAATAGGTGGAATAAGTTCCTGGGTCTGGTGCCCAGAGGGTGGAGCCATCCAGGTGAGTCCATCTTTATGACAGACAGTTGAAAACTGTCATAGAACTGAGGCCCTAGCTAGTTTCCCCCACCTGTCTGTTGACTGTACTTTGTGGATACAATGTGGATTATTGTGGACTTATGGAAACCTTGTGGAAACCTCAACATCCCAGTAAATCAGTTCTAACCATAGTCGTAAGTCTGGACAGTCAGCTCATTTAATTATCACCCTCTTCAAACACACGTCAAGCTACAGCAAAAGTGTCAAGTCAACTTCATGGGAAAATTACAAGTGCCAAAAATGTGCAGCTCTGGCTTTGCCATGTTCATGTTTTAGTCCATGATCCAATAAACTTCTGCTGGTGCTTTGCGGGCTTGTAGCCGGCGAAGGTGAGTGGCCCTTGGCTTTTAGCCATGGCCTGCGCGAGTCCCACTGGAGGCTGGTATGGCCGATTCCTCTGCAAGAGTTCTTCTTCTTCTTCTTCTTCTTGTGAAAGTGATGCCAAGCATCGGAAATTATATAAATGTACATACATTTACAGAAAAAAAAGAGTGGAAAAAGAGTGGTGCGCACTGAATGGGTGCTGCTGCCGGATGCCCTCTCATCAAATGCAATTTCTCCATCTGTGAGATCGATAAAGTATCATCTTATCTTATTTGCCTCAGTCAGCCATTTATGGACAAAAAAAAGCATTTATTCATGAAGTGTTTGATGAGGCGCACTAACAACATATAATAACATAGTGTCCAATGACACACTCAAAATGTTGATGTCACTCGGAGGTCTGAAATCGTAAGCCTGAACTTCTGATTGGCTGTGTCAATTAATGCTTTATTATGAAATATTAATATTTGGCCCATTTTTTTCTTTTTCATTTTAAATATGTTTATTGTTGTAATCTGTAATCTTATTTTTCTATTTTATTGTGTGCTGTGAGAATAAATGCATTTCACACTGCACATTTTTCTTGCCATTGTACATGATCAATACAAATATTCATAATATATATTTTTTATTAATTATTCTGTCATCCATTTTGCTGCTAGGCAGTTAGAGGGTGGAGTCTGTCCGTGTACATTATAGCCTTTAGTCGTTTAGGTCTGAATAAACTCCCAATTGACCAGCGGTCAGTTTCTGGCTCCAGCTGCTTTCTATGTGGCTTTGTATCGGTATTGTGGTTCATGTTTGAGTAAAGAAACAGGCAAACATTTTTCTATACTGTGATAATGTTCTTACCTGAGCTTAGATAGTTGATACACACCTGTCTTGTCTTGTGCCCGTGGAAGAGCTTGGTTGCTTTTAACTTCACCCTGTTTGGAGCCAAAGGAATATACTGGGAGAGGCCAAATGCTAACAACATCTTTGGTCTTTGTGCGTGTGCTCAGTCACGCAAAACGAGCAGACAAGTACACATCAACTCGTAAGAACATATCTCAGTATGGAAAACGGTGTCAGTGGCTGTAGTAGGAGTGTTTTTATTGTAGTCCAATACTATATGGGTGATATACTGTAGTTTCTATGAAACAGCGGTTGGTGGTAACAGTTGACCTTATCATGTAACAAGGGGATAGGAGCTATGATCAGGACATAGGAGTGATTATTGGAGGAATTAGGAAACAGCCTCAAGCTCCAGAAACACTAAAGATAAAACCTTTGAATAAGTCTGAAATAAAGGCAACAAAAACAGAGGAAATACTGGCTCTCATTTATCAAACTTCCGTATGTTAGGTCACTACCTGTTTCGGCATTTATCAATCTGGACGTGAGCGTATGGTGCGCTTAAATTATAAGTCAGGCCAGGAGTTGGTGTACACAATACACCAGTAGTAGTAGTAGTAGTAGTTTCTACATTTTGCCATACTTGCCATACAGATTTGTGCAGTGTACAACTAATAGTTCTGTGGACAGTTTCAGTTCATCCAGGGTCATCACAGGCTTCTTGGTAACAGCTGTGGTCAGTAAGTTTAGGAGGACGGCCGGGTCTCGGTAGGTTTGCAGTGATACCATACTCTTTCCGTTCCTGGATGGTCAAGAGAGAGATGTTCAAAGCTTTGGAAATCTCTTTAAAACCAAACCCAGCTTTATACTTCTCAATAACTGGATCCCGGACCTGTCTGGTGTGTTCTTGGACTTGACGATGCTTCTGCTCCACAATAGTCTCTTCACAGACCTCTGAGACCATCACAGAGCAGCCGTATTTGAACTGACATTAGATTACACACAGGTAGACTGGATTTAGTCATTAGGTCAACATGTGATCATTCAGAAATCATCAGGCAACTTCTGAAGGCAGTTGGTTGCACTAAAAGGAAAGGGGAGCCTATACTTTTGCACAACACAGTTTAGTTTTTTATTTACAAAAAAAATATCTAAATCATGTATAAATTTCATTTCACTTCACGATTGTGTGTCACTTAGTGTCTTTCACATAAAATTTCATTTCAAATATATTTGTTTCATAGTATGGCAAAATGTTGAAAGATTAAAGGGGGACGATACTTATGCAGACCACTGTAGGCCTAACTCTTATTGGTGCTTTAAACATGCAACAAGGCTAAAGCGTATTATTTATGGACAGACTTTGACTGAATTTGTTGCGTGCTGCATTGATATGCTCCATGCCATGGGTCCAAGCCCTTTTGTTCTTTTGTTACACAAAAGACTGCTGTAGACCGTAGGGCAAACTTTGTGTCGATAGCTTCCCCTCAGACAGAAACAGGCACGCGCCCCTGCAGTGGACTGGGACTCATCTGGGTCTGTGCGAGGCCCGTCTGTATCCTGGTCTGAGCACCGTGTGTGTCTGATGATCTGAAAATCTCTACTATGGCGGATGATACCTGCATGATTGAGAGCTCACAAAAACACAAGGGGTTCTAACATATAATGGAAGTTTTATGTTGTACTTAAGATCCATCCCTTCCCTGAGATTTTTTAAAACCAATATTAGGTTAGTTTGAGTGACTGTCTGGAATATAATCTTTTCTTAAAGATAGAGAAAGAGCAAAACTAAAAATACTTTCTACTACCCTCTGGGCCAAAAATGACCATCTTTGTTGCACAGCCCTGAACCCTGGACTCCTGGTCGGGTCATTGCGGCCCTTGGCGACTGCAGCGGACACAAGGTGAGGGCTGTTTCCTCAGACTGAGAGCTGCTGTTCACCCAGCTCCCACAGTTTACAAAAACAAATACACGTCCTGGCCAAAGCGTGTGTAATACTGCGCACAGCCACTAGTGGTCCTCTGGGGAGCATACAGAGTGGTTATTATGCCCGGGCTCCTGGGGGCAGTGAGGATGCAGACAGGTGGGGTTTGTTCTGGCACATTTCCAAAGCATTTGAATGGATCTGTAGTTCTCAATGAGCCTTATTTCTGACTGCGGCCCGTTCCCTTGGCTCCAGCAGCTCCAGATATTTAGGAAAGTGGTTAGAAAACACTACGCACCTTCTCGTAATGTGTTTGGTTTTACAAGTACCACCTGGACCCTAAACCATTGGATTATAGGCAACTTAAGGGTCAAATGAGTTATATAGTGCTTTCTTATCTTCTACCTTTCTTAAAGCACTCAAAGTGCACTCACTCTCTTATTAATACATCACTGTGAGACACTGTGAAGGCAAGGTGGATGAAGTGTCTTGCCCATGGACACATTGGCAGTGTGCACCTGTGGAATTCGAGCCGTCTGTGCCACTGTTGCCCCCTAAAACCATCCAGGGATAAAGATGGCTGCTTTTCTCCCCGAGTAGATATGTATGGAAACACTTCCCTTAACCTTCTCTGGACCAGGTTAAGTTCCCATAGGAAAAGTTACTCTGTAATCAACTGATTTTCACTACTTCAGGGTCAACAGAGCCTTAGCCCAATTAAATCTAATGGGATTTAGCTGATTTTAACCTGCTATAGAGCCGACTACAAGGCTCGTTTTAAAAATCTGATCACATAGAAATTTCCTCTGGATTTTCTTTAGTGATGCTTTTCTGGTATTATTTATCAAATTATCTTTTATTTTAAATATATAAATATATCTCACAGTTTCTACAGGCAAAACAAAGATTTAATTCTAATTATGTGTAAAACAGTTGTGCCTTTTATCTGCTGTTATTTCAGCAGGAGATTCAGATAAAGTTTTTTGCTGTGTTTGTCAATGGAACTGTCAACAGACCTGGAAGTAGCTTATTATTTATTATGTGTGACTTAAAGGGACAATACGGAGTTTAAAAATGTTAAAACTATGTATTTTCCTCCCCCTACATGTTCCAGCCATGTTCTAATGTGTAAAATGAGCTCAGACCTGTTCACCACAACTGCCTCTGAAATCCTGCACTGTCACTAAAAACGTGTTACTTCGGGTCTGAAGGGCATGAGCTTAATATAAAAGGTGCAGTTACACGTATGACCTGAGGTGGCAGTAGTGAGTATAACATGGTGAACTTGCATCTAGCCCCTTTAACCTCTTAACCTGTTGCCTGCCGTCCCCCCTGATCAGGGGGCTAGGGTTAGATTAGGTCATTATGATATGATGTAACTTGTCTTTTACTCACACAGATCTCACACACATTTTTAGAAACTATAAGGTCTTGGCTTTCAAATGAGCCACATAGGTTGCAAGCTCTCCAGTCAATACGCTTTGAGATTTGTATACAAAAAAATGGTTAACCCTAACCCTAATCCTAACCCTAAGGTGGCAGGTTAACAAACGTATAGGTCACATTCACGTGACATCACACATTTCTAAACAGCCAGATTCTATTTCAATTTAAGCCCCAAAGAGAAATGGGACCTAAAATGAATGGACAAATCAAGGAGTAACATTGCAGACAGTGCCATTCAATTTTACCCGATGGGAATTCCATGAGTGTGACTTTGGAAGTTGTCAAAATGCTTTTTTTTGGACTCTCGGTCACTACTGGGAGAATCCACAAGATAGTTCAATGTTTTCTCCAGGTCCAGTTATTTTCTTTGAAAGATTTCCAAATTGGTGACAATATTCAAAAACATGAGCGTGATGTTGGCCATAAAAATAATACAGCAAGTTTGTGAATCCAATCACTACCAAACAATACAACAACATTTATTCATTTTCCATTTGGAGATTTCTTAAAAAACTGTATTTCTCCCATAGAGTTGTATCGGCTCCTGTCCTTCATCCCATTCTAGAACGTGAACGCAATCTAAAAACAGTAACCATCAAAATTACAGGCGAGCACACAAGTGTTGAAAAGGAAAAACCTTTAATCGGAACGTTTCCCCGCAAACAATAAAATGTGTGTTCAGTAACAGAGTCGTAATGGCTTACATCATAGAGTAAATACAGCTCTGTCCAGTGTCCATCCGGCCACTCAGCCTCCAGGAGGGTCCACCAAACCAGTCACATTGACAGGAGTGTTCTAAACGACTAATCACATGATCCCCCTGCCCTCGCCAACATCAGAGCTCATCCTGCACAAAAGACAACAACAAAGAATCAAGACAAAGGTTTCTGTTTGTGGATCAATTGTTGGGGTGGAGTATCTGGTAAGTACTGTATAAAGCAATATCAGTAGTGAGCAGCAGCGAGTCACGTCAGTCCCTGAGTCTTGTTGTGAGGGCTGGTTTATTCAAATGGCATATGTAAGCTCACAGGCTTTTGTAGCTTTCCATTTGTCCGGTCTGTAACAATTTGGACACACTATATTCAATTATGGACTTGAAATACTGTAGGTAGGCTTCCGTCCAGTTGTAGTGTGGCATTATTATCACATGTATAAATTAATCTATTCATGTTATTTATGTTATTATTGTGCAATATTGACGCAGTCTAATCAGCATCTCAATACGGCAAACCTGTGAGGTGGGAAGGAGTAAAGGTGACAGATTTGAGAGCGGGGGTGTCACAATTTGAAACTTTTTAACAATTTTTACAATTCCTCATGATTATTGACCTAATGAAAGGAAACACCTGATATTTTTAGCTTTTGTATTTGAAATGCTTTTTAACATTCACTGTTTCCAAAAATAAAATAAAAAACATTATTATTATTATATTATAAGGCCACGATCTAGGCTAAGTTCTAAGTGATGAACTTATGGCGCTTAATCATTTGCCATTTGTTTTGATGAAGCGACTATGGAAACATGTGTCCAAGTGCACTAACGGGACTCGCGTGAACAGCAGATTATCACGTGTGTGTGTGTGCATGCTTGCAATTTATCCTTTGTGTTTACATCCTGTATCAGTTATTGAGGTTATTTCCGAACATTTGGAAAACTTCATCGGGAATTATGCATTCATTATCTTGACTTGGACATTTACAGTGAAAAATTACCTCGATGTTGTTTCATATTGGACCTATCGTTGCCTTTTGCAGCAACTTTACAACATGAGGATTTCCCTGATGGATTTCCATGATGGATGTCCATCAGCGACAACACCACCTTGGTCCTCTTTTGGATCCCCAAGAGGTCC
This sequence comes from Gobius niger, assembly GCF_951799975.1. Lineage (NCBI taxonomy): Eukaryota > Metazoa > Chordata > Actinopteri > Gobiiformes > Gobiidae > Gobius > Gobius niger. Next base: position 4,928,244 of record NC_136860.1, on the reverse strand, counting down.
CACACTGCTGACTTCCATGGTTTGTGGGTGGATGTAACTCTGGAGGATAGCGCCCTTCTGTCTTGCTCACCTATTGGTAAGTTTACGCGCTAAAATTCTAACAATTTACCTACGACATCCTTTTCTAATTGTGGTAAGCGTAAAATTGGCGTAAAATTGGGCTGAACTACAAGACAATTCCTTTATGATATGATATTCTGGGTTCGGGCATAAGATCGAAACTCTACGCAGTTAGCACATGAAATCTTAAATTAGCTGCATCGTCGTATAGGAAGCATGGTTCTGGGCGTGTGTAAAAGTCATGGCGTATAGTCCAAAGATTATGGTATTTGAAGTAGGCACTAGCCTGGCCAGCCAGAATACACACTATTCCTATTCTTTATATAGATGTGCATCTAGGATCAGGGGTGATGTCTCGGAGTTCCTGATGGACATGATTGAGAAGCGTATTAACCAATCAGAGAAAAGCCGGATAAGAGGCAAGCAGCATGTTGCGTACTTTGCAAACAAGGAAGGTGGTGGTTTTAGAAAATGTGAACAACCTGTCGTTTTTGCCACAAAAACTTAACTCATTGACTGCCAATGACGTCTTTAGACGTCAATTAGGTATTTTAATGGGGACGGGTGCATTCAAGCCTTGTGCAGCTGCGATAAATATTGAGTCAGCCGATGGCAGCAGTGCTCTTTGGATGTGATCACAGGTCAGAAGTAGTAACCGCGGCTACACTTGAACATGTTTTGGTTAGTGGTGGTTTCCGTAGTAATGGTGGAAAACGGGGATAAAGGAAGCAGACCTAAAAAAAAAGCCCACGTCTGGACATAGCGTCCGGACATAGTGTCCGGTGGCGCCTTTCATCACAGCGCACACGAGACAGAAACACTTTTTGCTTCTCTTGTGTGAGAGAAGAACAGGAGAGAGTGTGCTTCTGCTTTATAGATGGAAACCACTGTTCAGATATTTGAGGTGTCACTAAAAATATTAGCATCAAAGTGACTCTTCTGCTTGATTACAAAAAGCTTGTTTTCTCTGCTTTTTTTGTCAGAAACCATCATTTTGGGTGATTTTCCCCCTTTTTTTATGGACGATTACTAAAGAATGGAAAGAGGTACAGACAAACTTATTTTTTTGATGAGTCTAATCTGTTTGGGTTTGGTGTTGACATAGACCTAGAACAAAATGTTCTGTGAGTCTTGAAAAAACAGTAAAAATCCTGAAAAACCACTGGCCGTGGGGAGCTCTCCTATTTTGAAAATGGCTGGCAGTCAATGAGTTAAGGATCCAAGAAAGCAATGGCATCTGTTATACTTTTATTCTGGTACATTCTTCAGTACATTTAAGAAAAATGTTTTACTAGTGGTTATGTAGGAGCCATTTATGACTTGTCACTGTTATTTCACCCCTGCATCTATATGGCACTATGTCTCTCTTTTCCTCCCTGGGCCTATATAAGGCGTGGTCAGATGTAACCGTGTCGGGTCGGGTCATTGTGTCAAATGAGGATATTGGTTTGTGGAGCCAGATAAATACTGTAAGTCTATATACTGTATATGGAACATGTGTCATTTAAGCAGCCACAGCGTCAGTATGCTTTCCTGTGTTTGCTTCGCAGCAGGATAAATACGGCTCTCTGTCCTCTGAAAGTGTGAAAGGTTGTGACGAAAACTTGTGAGGCTGCAACGTGATGAACTTTTTGGAGAACTAGCGCGAGTTGAGGGGAGAGAGCAGACGCTCAGCGGCGCTGGTGACAGAAAGACGTTGGAGCTGTGTGTAACATATTCAGCTGCACAAGGATTTGTAGGGAGAGAAATAGGAGAAAAGGCTTTTTTTTTTTTTTTTCATTTCTCTGTGGCCCGGTAGCAAATACGTCACGGCCCGGTACCGGTCTCCGGCCCGGTGGTTGGGGACCACTGAACCTGCCCATCCGGTTTCACAAACATCCTGACCAAAACAGTAAAACTCACCTTGGCTTTGTTGTTAAAGCGTGGCGTCAGTTTCTCCAGTCTCTGCCTGATAATGTCAGTGATTAGGTTAGCTTCTCGACTGTTTATGTACTCCCCTCCATATGTGCTCTGCCAACAACAAAATGCAACATTAAATTCCCCTCATCACTTTTCAGAGTCGTGCTCTGGTTTGTACTCACTCTTTCTGGGCCTTGGTGTGGGTAGAAGTGTACAGAGGGGTAAGCATTGATCCCTGCGGACTGGCACAGCTGGGAGTGTGCCTGGCAGTCCACTTTTCCCGCCCGGACCTCTCCTTTAAGGCTCTGTTGAAGCGGATCGGATTTCAAAAAAACGATGAACAATAACCATTTGTCTCTGTAATCAGGTTTTTGGCCAAATTGGTCTTAATATACAGTGGGAGGAAAACGTATGTGAACGCTTTGGAATTTCTCACATTTCCGCCTAAATTTGTCACTAAAGGTGGTCTGATCTCCATCAAGATCATAAGAATGAATAAACAGTGTCTGCTTAAACTAATACCACCCAAACAATTCATTGTTATCATATTTTCAAAGGCCATAAGATGCAAACATTCACAGGAGAGTGTGGAAAAAGTAAATGAGTCCAGGAATCTTTAGAAATCTTCAGCAGTTTGGTAAAGAGGAATGGTCCAAGATTCATCCTGATCGTTGTGAGCGTCTAATCTACAACTACAGAAAAGCAGTTACTGCTGCAAAAGAAGGATCAGCAGATATTTAGTGCAGGGGTTCATTTACTTATTCCACGATGTTGTGAATGTGTCAGGTTTTCTGCAAAAAAAACTTGAAAACTCTTGAAAAACTTGTGAATTCCTTTTTCCATTGATGATAGCACGTTGTCTAGGCCTTGAGGCAACAAAACTGTCCCACACCATGATTCTCCTGCTCCAAACTTCAAAATGAGCACAGGGTTTTGATGTTGTAATATTTGATGGCGCACAAAGAGAAATGTCCTGTATTTCCGGCGTTAATGGCGCTTCATATGCGCAACAGCTGCTGTGCTGCCAATATGGTCATACCGTCTGCTGGAAGCTAAGCAGTGAAGAGTCTGGGTGGTACTTGGATGGGAGACCATTTGGGAAACACCAGGAAGCCTAGTGGATGGAGTGAGTGAGTGGTGGTGGTTTTCGGAGGGGCCGATGGCCGATGACTGTTTATAAGCTATATTTAACTTTTTTGAATAAGACGCAGAGATTATTTTTATCCAATTGTTTAGATCCAGTTTAGAGTTTATTTGATCTTAATCTAGGCCTTGTAGTACTTGGAAGATCAAATATGAAGTGGTACCGTTTCAGAATCACTGGTCTAAATCTAGGATTTTCAACCGGTGTTTCAACAGACTTTATGCATCTAGCCAGATTTCTGAAAATTTCTGCTTCTTATAATTATGTTGAAAGAATACAAGGGTCAGCAATTGGTATGGACCGATGGCTGTCCAATGATAGCCTGGAAAAATCCATCGCTGTTATCGAGGGGACTTCCACATCCCAAGCATGATGCTGCTTGCGAACAAGACGTGACTGCCAATAAACAAATCTGATTGCTCGTTTGAGTTTGGCAGAAGTGGCAACAGCGAGCTCCCTGTCCAGACTGATATCCCTTGTGTATGAAATATACAGAGGGGTATCAGGCCTGGATGCCAGGCTAGTCCAATGAATGGCCATTCAACAAGCATCGTATTCACAGTGGTACTTACACGCGCCAGGACCTCAAACTCTGGGGCAAAGTGCTGACATGGCCCACACCATGGGGCGTAAAAGTCCACCACCCAGTGCTGCTCCCCTTGAAGCACCAGGCTCCGGAACGAGTCTGGAGTTAGGTCCACTGAGGCCCGAGGCAGCGCACTGGGCGGACACACAAACGTTAGCAGACACACACAGGCAAGCATAAGTACACACAGAGAAAAAGTGGGATCGGTGCATCCCTAATTACAGATTTTATTCTGTACCTTTCATAATATTATTAAATCAAATGTCTGCAGCCTACAAGGGAGACAAATGTACACAGTTCATTCAGCAGCTAATGCTGCTGCTAATGCTAATGTTCATGTGCGTTTGAAAACTCACTGAATCATATACTAGGTCTTATGCTGAGCGAGTTTAATCAGGATGTATATTTATAGATTAAAGAAGTTGCAGTGGGCATGTTACATGGCCACCAGGTGGAGCTATTCCCCAAATACTGACCATTGACAGTGGCAATAAACTGACCCTTTTTTCCCATTCAAAATAGAAAACAGTTCCAAATCATCCATTGGTAGTGAACTGATTTGTGGGTGAGACTGGACATTTTCCTGTGGTTCTGACACTGGTGCGGTATATTGTAATACATGTGTGGGGACTCTGGTAAAGTGCCCGTATGTTTCTGCCATCTACAAGATATTCTGCTAACTTGACACAATTTAGCATACACACATATTATACTTTTAATAGTCTTCAAACTTTCTAAACATCACAAACGGGAGCCTGACCTGAGAACCCAGGATCGCAGGGAGTTTGCGTCCCTGTGCCAGCCGTTATATGTTCTGAAACACAAGAAAAGATCACATGCGTTCAATTCTGGAAACGTATTTTTTGTTCCATAACCGTCATGATGAATTAAGTGTTAATTAAATATTTATTAAGTCTAAATAAGGCGGTTTCACAAGTTTTATGTTTCATTTGCCCACTTGCACCAAAGAAAATTCCAAGTTTGCATTGCCATTGCCAGTGAACTAGTTCACAATCTGTTCTGATTCTGAATAAAAGAATTGTCATCATTCCGTGTCATCCTTCTGTTCATCAATTCAATGAAAAAGTCCTGTAAAAAAGTAAAAATAAGTGAATTATTGATATCGCTGATCCCCGTGTACGTACGTGAACTGGAGGCTCTTCCTAGTGCCTCCCGAGTACAGGCGCAGCTCAGGGTAGGACCTCACTCCCTGACTCTGACAGAAGGTCGGAAACCGCTGACAGTCCACGGAGCCAACCCAGACCTGACCTGACACCAGCTGAAAGACAGTGCACAGTCAGGCACACAGGAACGCAGTGTCACATGGCCAGAGGAAGAGGGAGACCTTACCCGCCCCATGCGTCTCCACTCGGGCATCAGCATCTGGCAAGGCCCACACCATGGAGCGTAGAAGTCCACCGCCCACACCTCATTCTCTGAACGTCCTAAAACATGAGCACGGACTTATATTGCATTGTGTCACTTTGTCAGGGTGCACCATCACAACAAGCAGTAATATTGTTTATTTTAGAATCTGGGCATCTCCATCATCTGTGTTGTTGTTGTAACACATTCATGTCAATGTATATGTGTCCTAGGACACATATACATTTACATGATAACAACGTTTACATGATCACAACATTAACATACTAACTGATGGGTATCCTGACGATTGTAATGAGCATCGTTTTTTTGGTTTAAATTAAGTGTATCTGTCTGATTTGTAAATATTGTGAATACCATTGTAAATATTTTTTTCCTGCATGGGTTGCGACATGCATCATGTGACTGTGACTTCTTCAATCATGCACAGTGTGTGTACTGCTGAAATTTCTGATGAAAGGCTGCAGCACTTGTGGTGTAAATAAAAATCTCAGGAGCTCTGTCAATTCTGCAAGATTAAACACTGGACACTTGTAGCGTACCTTTGACTCTTTCTGCAAAGCTGTCTGGTTCTAGAAGCACTACAGACGGCTGCACCAAGTCCTGGAGGAGCACAAGTGTTTGGTTGAGTTGAGGTGGGTAGAGTAGCCAAAGGTATCTCTCAAGTAAGAGTAACGTTACTTTGAAATAATTTCACTCAAGTACAAGTAAAAAGTAATGACCCAAACAATTACTCAAGTAAAAAGCTCTGTTTCAGCGAAAAAGTGTGATTTATTTTCAATGACGCCATAAATTGGGTGACGCAAAACTCATGTGGAGTTCATGATATTTACAAAGAAAATTCCAAGAAAGTGGCAGAAAATACAGAAAAACAAAATAATTCAAAAGAATAAGGTGCACAGAGATGATCTTCATCTATTTTACAGATCAAAATACATTTGCTGCTTAAATATTTACTCACACTGGAAAAAGAAACAATTATTTTTACTCAAGTAAGAGTACAGTACTTCATTATAAGTAAGAAAGAAATAATACAGTATATTAAACATTCTCTAAGAAGTACAATTTCTTTAGGTACTTGAGTAAATATAACTGAGTACCACCCGTCTCTGTTCAAGAGTACATCTAAATCTATACTTAAAACATTTGTTATCCCCTAAACAAAACAGTACATATTTTCCTTGTGAACAACAACAACAAACAGCAATGAGCCACCTTTCAGGATGTTTAAGTAACTAGTGGAACTTAAGCGGAGCGCACAAGTTAGTAGCCACGATTATATTTCAACACTATTTCGCAATTCATTTCATAATAAACTATAAAATTTGTTCCCTAAATACAAGCAGACAATGTTGAGACATGTTGAACAGACTCATTCAATTTAACTCATCTCAAGAGCTGTATCAACAAAACAGTCAGCTTCTGGGAAAATGTGGCAAGCCTTTGGGCTACTACCAAATTACAAAGCAGCAGTGCCCTCTGGTGGTGAGAAGACGTAATTTGATAACGGGACTTTCACAGGGATGCATGATTTGATTGCTTAATACACCTGTTCAAACCACACACTCTTTCAATAAAACTATAATTGCTCAGTAAAATCAAGTTTAAGTACAAGTATGAAGAAGTACTTCAATATTAAAAGTAGGAAGAACAAATCACTTTTCAAACAAGACAACAAAAACATTTATTTGTCAGTGGCATTGACAGTACCTCTGCACAGTACCGCCTTCTATTCCCCAGTCCCTACTGTTCCACAGTGTTCATCATACTACTTTTAAATAGGACATATGGAAAAATGTAGAGGAGAAAAAATAATGTGTCAGAGTGCAGATCCTACAATCTTGCACTTGATTACAATACAATACTGCAGTGAATCGAAGACAGGTAAGGTACCGCAGAGAAGCTAGTAGGCTAAAGCTAACTAGCCTGTCAGCAACAAGCAGTTTTATTCAAGATTAGTTTGTTTACTTCACACTACTTTTATGTTGTGCTTTGCGATAACGGGAGAGCGATTAGCTTACGGTAGAGATTTAAAATGACAGTCAGCTGATAGCCTGACACGATCTGCCTCAACTGTAGCACAAAGTAAGGCAAGGCAAGGCACCTTTATTTATACCGCGCATTTTGTACACAAGGCAACTCAATACACCCAAGCCCAAGCTAACGCAAAGTGATGACATCCCTGCGGCTTACAAATGAATACAAAGACTCACAAACCAATATATCAGTAGAAGTCCGCAGAATTAAATCTCATGTGGATCTGTGCCCTGACCCTAACGTAAAGAGCAGGATTTGACTCTGCAGAAATAAACATAACAATAAACAGGCTTGTGTAGCCTGATATTCGCAACGATAAACTTCAGTCGTCGCTACGGTTCTCTCTTTGAACCATCGCACAGTGGAGACGAGTCCACCCCATGATTTTACAAGCCCCCGTCGTGCCATGTGATGTCCAGAGGCTTGCAGTAAACTAAACTTAATTGTTGCCTAAAAATACATGAAAACTCTTTTTCAAACAGTCTTGCTCACTGATGAGGCCGTGTAACCCTGGATGGTCCAGATGGATGGAGTAGAAGATAGTTGGTGAATGGCCACCATGTCCCAACAAGGCTGTGACGTCAGCAAGGAGGGGGCGGAGTCATGTTTTGGGCTGGAATCATGGGGTTTTCTCCAAAAACTCACACGTTTAATGGATACAAGAATTTTGAAGCTGCTATCAAATAACGGCCCCCTATGTTAAAATATAACTTGACCTGTTAAGGTGTTTTTGATTGAAATAGCTGTTGATTTGCTTAAATATGACCTCCTAATGCTGCAAATTCAACAAATTACCATTTTCAGTTAATTACAATAATACGGCAATAACGGCCCAACACTGATTTTAATATAAATACAGCTACCGTATTTTCCGGACTATAAGTTGCACTTTTGTCATAGTTTGGCTGGGGGTGCGTCTGTGTATGTGTTTATTTTTACACAGTATATGACTTCACATGCCACTAGAGGGCACTGCAGGCTAATCGAGCAGCAGAAAGAAAGGTTGGAGCGAGTGAAAAGGAGGTTACTACAATGATGTAAACAAAAAAAACAGGCTAAAAGCTAGATGGCCACAGCAAGAAGAACGAGTTTACAAATGGGTGCTTAAACAACGTGCTGTTGTCATGGTGCAGTTACGCCTCCGTGTCAAGGGGATTGTTCAGCAGTGACACAGAGGATGAAGATTTCAATGGATTTAGTGGTTTGGAGTGAGATCGAGAGTCGGTATGTTCTTTATACTATAGTTATCTGAACTGTTTATGTGACGTTAACATACGAGACACCTATTTAGTTTGTTGTTATGCTTCATGTGTAATCATCAATGTGCTACGTTAGCACACCGTACGCCTATTCAGTCGTAAGACGCACTAGTCTGTTTGACTAGTGCATCTTATACTCCGGAGCGACTTATCTATGTTTTTTTCTTCTTCATTACGAATTTTTGGCATGTGCCAAAAAAAAAATCTGATCAAGAATATTAGAAAAAAAATACCATTTGCTGTTTTCTCAGTGCATCTGCCTCGATCTACGCTCTCATGAGTGTTCTACTGTTGCTAAGATGTTGCTGAAGAACAGATTCATGTTATTTCACCTGAGATTTCAAATTTTTATCATACTTTCTTCACAAGCTAATATTTTATGGGTGAAAAACTGATATTTTCTTTAACACAGGTATTATCCTTATCCTATTACCAAATCATGAAGAATTACCAAAACTTGACAACCACTTTAAAGCCCTATAACAGATATTCTAAATTCTAAGTTAAAGAGGAAGCTTCTAAAATATGTTAGTTGTGGTTAAAGTCATTCCTAATTTTCCTAACATATAACTTATGTATGCGAAGCATCCCTATTATTATTGCACATGTTGATGGTGTTTCTGGATGTACTGTTTTTATCGGGCCCCAACTGGCACTTGCACTGCAAATGAAGTTCCTAATGGATAAATAAATGAAGTTGAATTCTTCACATGGATGTGCTTATAGGCATTTCGCAACCTTCAACCTTTTCACAGAAATACTACAAAACTAGCCTTCAAGTCCATGAGTTTCCCCCCCACAAATGTCTGAGTATACAATATAGGCAGGAGGACCAACCAAAATTTGTTTCACAACTTGGGAAAATTTGCAATTAAATATTAGCAGCAGTACCTGTATGAACTCCAGAATGCCATCGGCCGAGTGCTGCCCCTCATACTCGTGCACAGTGGAGCCGTTCAAGATGACTGTGGTGGGATAAGCCTGCACCTTATACTGAAACACAGGACAGGTACACACATTATATAATAAATTCCAAACAATCACGTTTTGTGCTTGTGTTCTTAATTGGCTCGTTGCAAAATGTGGCAAAGTTGTCAGTGACAGTACATCCAAGGAAGGTCTTGGATAACCCACGACCAGTGACAGACAGCCCACAAGTCTCTTCTAAAAAAGTGTTGTAAGGAAGAACAGGCAAATATCCCAATATCTAGAATTGAAAGACTCCTTGAAAAAAAAGCATTCAAAACTGGGAAACTTTCCATATTTGGGGGCTAACATATTAACTTGTTTGCTCTGGCTTTTTTCCTTTATTGTCATTTTGAAAATGTTAAAAATGGAAATGAAGAGTTTTTCTTAATTTTATTGGAATGTCTCCTCTGTAACTTGGCCTTTTAAAGATCATTTCATCCACCTTCATTATTGCTTCATTATTCACATTAATAGAAATTTGGACCAAGTCACCAAAAACAGAGGTCACACTCCTAATATTTTGATTACAGCTTGCATTCGCTGTGGCATTGTTTCAATAAGCTTCTGCAGTGTCAAAGGATTCCGTGTTGCATTAATCTTTCATCAGGAACTTGTGTGGATGATTGAGAATCTCAAAGAACCCCAAAGATTCTCAAAGGGGTTAGATCTGGAGTCTGTGGTGGCCAATCCATCCATCCATTGGTTGTGGAGGCAGCAGTCTGAGCACAGTTGCCCAGACTTCCCTGTCCATGCTCACCCCCTCCAGCATGTCCAGGGGCTTCCCGGGGGCCTCCTCCCAATGGGACATGCCTGGAACACTTACCGATAGAGGTGACCAGGAAGCATCCAAAACAGATGCCCAAGCCACCTCAGCTGGCTCCTCTCCACATGAAGGAGCAGCGGCTCTACTCGGAGTTCCTCCCAGCGAAGAAAACTCATTTCGGCCACCTCTGCAATCTTGTCCTTCTTGGTCATTACGCAAATCTCATGACCATAGCTGAGAGTTGGAATGTAGATCAATTGGTAAATTGAGAGCTTTGCCCCCCCAACTTCCTCTTCATCACAACAGTCTGATACAGCGACCGCATCACTGCCGATGCCGCCCCGATCCGTCTATCGATCTCATGCTCCATCTGTCCCTCACAAGACCCTGCGATATATACTTGAACTCCTCCACTTGAGGCAAGGACCAAGCCACCTTTTACCGGTGGAGAACCATGGCCTCAGATATGAGGCGCTATCCCAGAAATTCTGTCCATAAATAAATGGTAAATAGTCACATTTATATAATCATTACCATATAAAGGTAATGAACCGAACCAGTGACAAAGGGCAATCAAATTAAAAGACATTTTAAGACCCCATGCTTTCACGCCCCCGTGATTTTCACCGTTAAGAGTTTGACTTGAGCACCAAATGAAAAAAATCATCAACTTCACAGCATTGGTACCCAATTTATTCTGCTGACACGATGCACTCGTTCCAGAGCGTGTCCAGAGAGTGTCATCATAAAGTCTTTAAAGTGCTGGTCAATGTAGTAGACCCTGGAGCAGTGCTTACCTGGGAGCAGAGGGGCTGGTGCAGGGTGCAGTCCAGAGTCCCAAACCTCATTTTCCCTGCCAGCTGAATGGATGCCTTCCTGAGCTCAGGCAGGAGGGCGCGGCAGGGGGGGCACCACTGCACACACATACACACAGAACAATGTTTACATTTGCCTCTACCATCTTAACCAAACAGCTACTCAGATGCTCAACTGGGTCAATAAAACAATGTGGCATGTGACATGACATTAACAATAAGCAGATTTGACATGACACAGATATGGATTATCTTGAGCGTTGTAAAGTAAATTTTTACATAGAAATACAACGTAAAAAGTGACAAAAGTGGGCGGGGCGGAATAAGGTGAATACAGTTTATGCAACATGACATTTTATGCATTTTACAAGTTTATGCAAATGAGATTATGCAAATTAAGCAATCTATGCAATTTGAACAGTTTATGCAATTTCTGCATTCGCTTCCCGCAATTCCGCAGTCAATCAAAATGCAATGGCTGCGCCATTGCATGCGCTCGCCTGCAGTGTACATGTACACGCTCTGCGCGAGAGAGCTCGGCCGCTCAGGGCGCTCGGCTCTGAAAGGCGTGTGTGGTGTATCACTGGCGTAAGTGAATATTTGAGCGCGTGTGATCAGCGCAGCAATGCAGCGGCACTGTTAAGAAGACCGTTAAGGCCGAAGCTTATCGGTCTGGGTGGACCTGCATACACGGGCCCAGGGCCGCTACGATACCAGGGTTACCGGTGTGCCAGGGCCATAAACAGCAGAGTTCACCGGCCGACCACGCAGTAGCGGAGCGGAGCTAGTGCGAGCTACACTGTGGACTCGCTAGGGTTTAGAGCGGCCGCCCGCTGGTAAACTCTGACGGTGCAGCGACGTTTATAACTATATTCACTGATCACTGTGAAATATTTTCTCATTGATTCTACACGATTCACGTAGGTCACCTATTTTGGTTTAAAAGCGGCGAATTTCGCCGAAAGGTGAGTGATTTTCATGCCTGAGTGACCCCGTTAAGAAGACCGATAAGGCGGAATCTTTCTTGCCACACACCTATTTATTTCTGTATGGTACGTCTTATGCAAGATCCTGCTTTTTCAAAGTTGGAGCTTATCGGTCCAGGTCGACCGGCACACGTGGAATCGGGGCCGTTATGATACGGGGATACCCAACCCTACTTACAAGCTCAGTGTGCGATGGAAGACCTAAATTAAAAACAGGCCCTGAGCTATGTGTCGACCCAATTGAAGGAAAAATTCACACCGGGGCGAAGAAGTCAACCAGCCAGGGCTCCTTCTGGTTGGAGGGGAAGTTCTCCGGCCTAAGTGTCGTCACATGGGCCTGCACACTGTCCCGTGCAAACGCCACAATGTTGTACAGAGCATCTTTACCTGGCAACAAATACAGAAAGTAATCCTTGAGCACAAGCAATTGGGACAGAAGATTATTTGTAAACTATAAACAGCATTATTCTATAATTATATCATCCAAGACGAGGAGGAACGGGCACTGACCATGGTGGATCTCAAAGTCGTGGACTCCCAATCCTTTGAAGACAGCAATGCAGGGTTTTCGGATGTACAGAGATTGGCACAGTGCAGAGTCCATCACACAGTCCACTCTGCCTACCTGAACACACCACATAAAACTGTTAACACACCCAACTATCTCTATATTTGAAAAAAAAGATAAGAGAAGCACAGGCGTTGTCACAACACCTGAATGTGGTCTTTGCGGAGGAAAGCCTGTAGTTTCTTGTATTCGTTGAAGGCAGAGTTGTCACCAAAGGTAAAGCTGATGAGCCAGCGGTGCCGAGCCAGTTTGCTCTGTCACAGGAGGAGGAGGCACAGTGTGAGGGCCAGACCGACAAAAGAGGCTGACCAAAAGCTTCGCAGAGTGAGGGCTATTGTACAGTGTCAGAGAAAGCTACACAACATTTTCACATGTGATTCATGTTTTTGAGTTTTTCACAGTAGTTTCTAGAGAGACAATGTACAGACATATGTTTATAATAAGAAGGGACATGGTGAGGTGGAACAGCGGAGCGGACCATGTTCTTTGTTAATTAGTAATAAGAGTAATAAAGGCTTTACTGACTTTAGTATTACCCATAACACTAGTGGTTAGTGACCAAGAACGCACAATGCCCTGCAATGTTCCGACTTTTGCTCTCTTTACGCTCTCTAGCTCAGTGACTGTGACCCAGCCTTTGAGCCTGACCAGGATTTCCTTCATTGGCCTGGCCTCAAACAAACCGTACTAACCTAGCAAATAGGCCAGGATTCAGATCCAGAAGGGACTGTGAATGCACCGTAACACTCTTATTTTCCAGATTATAAGTCACACTTTTTTCATAGTTTGGCAGGGGGTGCGTCTTATACTCCGGAGCGACCAATGTGTTTTTGTTTCCTTTTTTAAAAATCTTCAATATATTATTTCACATGCCATTAGAGGGCACTGCAGGCTAATCAAACAGCAGAAAGACAGTTTGGAGTGAGCGAGAAGCGGAGGCTACTCTTAAAGAAAACAAAACAAAGCTAGTCACGGGCTAAAAGCTAGAGCCACAGCCAGAGGAACGAGTTTGCAAACGAGAGTTCGAAAAACATGCTGTTGGGAGAGGCTTGTCAACGGTGCAGATACACCTCCGTGCCCAGGTACTTGGCAAGACGATTGTTTAGAAGTGACACAGAGGTTGAAGATTTCAATGGATTTAGTGGTTTGGAGTGAGATCGAGAGTTTGGTATGTTCTTTATGCTATAGTTATCTGAGCTGTTTATGTGAAGTTAACATATGAGACACATATGTAGTTTGTTGTTTATGCTTCATGTAGCTAGCCATCAATGTGCTACGTTAGTATACCATACGCCCATTCAGCCTGTTGTTTTTTTCTTCATTAGGCATTTTTTGGCTGGTGTGTCTTATACAGCGGTTATGTACAACATATAGAGCCACACGGGTTTGACAAGCTTTCAGCACTAAAAAGTAACAGGTGCGGATTATTATACTTTATGCAACAATTGTATACAGTGGTCCCTCGATATAACGCGGCTCAGCTTTGCTCTTTCGCAGATTTATTTTTAGCACAATTTGTATGCTTTTTTTTGCAGCGTACGAACGCCGTACGCGCATTGTGTTCTGCGTCCTGATTGGCTAGTCGCAGAGTGAGCCCTCCTCTCGTTGCATAGAGGATCTTTGTTTGTCCCGTCAACACATAAACGCACACAGCGCACGACGCAGAGTAACAGCAACACATACCGGGCATGAGCAGGTCTGACTCGAACTTTTCTTTCTCTGAACTTTTTCGCAAAAATAAACACCACTAGCATGTGAGGCTCGCCTGAGCTGAACACTCGCCTTCTGAAGCTGAGACTGTCACGATAAAGCTTTGGTCGTAGCTACGATTATCTCTTAGTTTGAACAAGCGCACAGCAGAGACGAGAGCAGCTCACGATTTTACAATCCCCACGTCTGTAATGTGAATCTGAAAACCTTATAAGACACAAAAAAAAAAAAAATCACACAATGAACACCAGGAGAATGCGTGTGAACAAGTGAGAAAAGTGTGTAAAGTGTATGGTGAGGGGTTTTACAGCCTTGTAAAAAAATAAGGCTGACTACTTTGTGGATTTCGTTTATTGCAGGTTATTTCTAGAACGTAACCCGCACGATAAACGAGAGATTACTGTCTGGGCCCTAAGGAGGACATTGCCAAAGCCTGTTTTTTTGTTAAAGAGGGGGTATGAATGGGCTAACTTTTCAATATGTAAATAATTAACTTTACAGGTTAGGCTATATGAATTGAATCATTTTGTAATTAGTGCAAATTCGCCTGGGTGCCCAAAGTTTAAGTGGATGCTGAGGTGCTCCTGCCCCTCAGCACCCAGTGGATCGCCGTCTATGAGTCATACAGTGCAATAGTCCAGGCCATTAGCAATACAATAAGCCCTTGATCTAAAACAGTATATGCGGCAATAGTTTTTTTCAATCACATAGCAACAGTCTATAGCACACTACAATGATGACCAAACCTTCTGTTGGTCTGTAAATGCAGTAAATTAAAATAACTGCCTTGAATAAAATTGCTCTCTCAAAATGGCTGTAGCGAATGTCTTGAAATAGGCCTCTGTCTCTTTAAGAACCTCTGACCCTTTCAGACACGCCCCCTCCACACGCTGTCTGTGGCATCAGTGGGGAGGGGGTTCTGCTTAGGAGCAGTGGTTGGTTACTCGGCTGGTGACGAAAGGTCGGAGGCGTCTCCAGGAGGTGGGGGCGTTCCTAGGAGGACTCAGGCAAACCTATCCCTAAAATGGCCGCCATCAGAGTTTTTACAGATTACTCAAAAAGACGTGAATGTGCCAAGGCAACACTTCAGGCATGTTTTTTAGGGGAGGGAATGACATAATAACATGATGTAAAGTCGATTTTGCATAATACCCCCCCTTTAATACATACTTATACACAACCTACATCTCAGATCAAATGCAAGGCTGGATAACCACTCCACACTTGCACTGATCCTGCAGGAGATAGGGGATCGCCTGAGCCTTGTTTGGTAAGAAAGTCAGGTAAGTCAATATTTGTGCGAATATAATATAGAGGGCTGTACCTTAAACCTGTCCGCACTTAGCAGCTCCAGCTCGGGCAGGTGCTCCAGGACCTGCTGGTAGATCTCTCTGCTGTCCAGACTGCGCAACCACTGTCATGACACATGAACAGGTCACATCTGCAATCATGTACATAGCATCTATATACAGTACAGTGTATGTGGAGTGGGACGCACCAGAACACTGCCCTCTTTGTCCAGAGCACTGCCAGGAGGAAACAAGGCAGTAGCTCCACTGGTCACCTGCAGCAAACACACATTAACGCTTGCTTTATCTTTCTCTCTTCAATCAGTTGTTGTTCTGTCATAGCGTCTAGAGCTGAGTGTCAGTAAAGTACCATGTTATGCCTAGTGGGTCTTAAAGGGGCAAGATGCAAGCTCGCTATTTTATACTCACTACTGCCACCTCAGGTCATATGTGTAACTGCACCTTCTATATTAAGCTCGTGCATGACGGCACTTCGGACCCGAATTAACACCTTTTTGAGTGACAGTGCAGGATTTCAGAGGCAGTTGTGGTGAACAGGTTTGGGCTCATTCTACACATTAGGACATTGCTGGAACATGTAGGGGGAGGAAAATACAGAATTTTAACATTTTTAAACTCTGTATAGTCCCTTTAAGACGCACTAAAGATAGATTTTAGGTTAGGTTGTTCCAATACTGGTTTTAAAACCTAACGTTTTATTGTCAATTTCCAAGCAAGTGACACTTCATTGCTCTTGTTCCCGAGGTGGATATTGGGGAAACTGTTGCTGAAGTTTTTCTTTTCCCTTCAGGTAAACTGAATACCAAAGTACTGACAGAAAACAAACAAAACAAAGAAAAAGGGAATGTATCCAGCCCTAAGGAGTCTATTGTGAAGATGTGTTGGTGTGTTTTGGACCTGGAAGCTCTCACACAGCTGCTCCTGGTTCACGCAGTCCAGCCATCCCACCTTCACCAGGCCGTCCTGCAGCAACAAGGCATCGATCAGAACAACCCCACAGACCACTACTACTGCACTACGAAACTAAAACTAAAACTAACTAAACCAGTTACATTTTTATAATACACTGGAAATATAAATGCAACACTTTTGTCATTTTTCATGAGCTGAACTCAAAGATGCAAAACATATTCTAAAAACTCAAAACCTGAGACCTATTCCTCCCAAATAATGTTCACATATCTGTCTAAATCTGTGTTAGTGAACACTTTTCCTTTGCTGAGATAATCCATTGCCCCTCACAGCTGTGGCATATATTAGCCTGGCCACAAAAAAGGACACTCTGAAATGTTCAGTTATACACACAGATGTCACAAGTTGAACTGGGTGTTCCTGTGAACCTGCCATTTTTCAGGAAAGCTCGGCTCCTTGGTCAATGTTATGGCACCAGGGATTCTGAGGAGTTGCTAAGATCAGCAAAGGAAGGGACTTGAAAAAAATTATAAATAAAAAATCTAATATTATGTTTCAGAAAATTGCAGGTCCAGGCAGCCATTACAACTAATCTGTAACATTTGTGCCTACAGCTCACTTTAAAGCTCACATTACTTTTACTGTTTTATCTGATTTATTAATTAACTGTCAAAATCTTGCGTTTCCCTGACCTCTACTACTGTGGGGCCTCACCCCCAGCTCACATTGACTCCTGATTTCCCCCAAAGTGCCACTCACAGTGACTCCGGCTGACACTGTGGCCAGCTCTGGTGCCAAACCCTGCGCCAGGCACAGATACGGCACTCGCGCGATAAGTCGCCCCGCATATAGGTAGTTTTTGTAAACAAAAGCTGTATTTGCCAGAACAACGACCCTCCCCAGTGAAGTGGATGCTTTGCAACACACCAGTGCCCCTGTGTCACTGGTAATGGAGAAATGTTTACATTTCTGACGTTACGCCAGTGTACAGGTGATAAGTGAGTCCAGATAAGTAGTGAGGAGACAGATTTTATCTTGAAATACACCAGATCTTCTTTCCTCACGAGACCCGACTACCTGTTTGGCTCATGTTTTCCATCAGCTTGATCTGCAGGGTTCCGGCCTCTGGCAAAAATAGACTGCAGCCTCGGTAACCGGACCTGGACTTTGCGGAGCAATGTGAGTGGGCGACATTGGTTTTAATGACTTTCTAAGATCGCAGAGGCCGACGTCAGTCCCACAACTGCTATGTCACAGAATTCAAGTTTGTCTAGATTTTTCTTAGTTTGTTGCTAATTCCTGGGCCAACTCACATGAAACAAAAACTGTCACAAAGTTCAGAGTCTTCTCTTCCAGCTCATATGAATTATGGTCTAATTATTTCTACTCATATAGGCATCCAAAATTGGAGACAATATTCAAAAACACGTCAGTAGAATGGACTTTCACCCAGAATAGTAATATGGCAGATTTGTGAATCCAATCACTATCAAATAATAATCAGTGAAAACATTCAGGGATATTTTCTCTTTTGGAAATTCTTTCAAGTCGTATTGGCACCTGCTCCAACTGAAATATAATTCTATAACATGAACACAACATATTGTATAATGACAATAACTCATGTGCAATAACTACTATGCAAAACTACATGAAATAATCTCTATCAGCATCACTTTATCAACCACTTGCACTAGGACTGGAAACTTTGCACTGGTGATATTTTTATTGTCGGTTCTTATTTAAAATAGTGTATTAGAGTATTGTTTATACTTTTTGCCGCTTAAAGCTTTTATTATTCATTGTACATAAGATACCTCTGTATACTATTTAATTGTTTGCACATTTCCTGTCTATTTTACATACCCTGAGTGTTTCTTGAGACCTGACGAAACAAGTACATTTCTCCATTGTGAGAATTATCTTACCTCATTATCTTATAAAGTTCTATCTTCATTCATTCAAACATTTATCCACGTGACATTAGCACGACTCCTCAGCACCGATAAGAGGACCGTTAAGGGTGGAGCTTATCGGTCCTGGGGGACAGGCTAATGCTACCCCGAGGCCGTTATACCTGGTTTTGGTACCTATCTGTATTCCAATAGACACTCACCAGCATCCCCGCCAGCTTCTGTCTGGTGCGTGGCTCCAGGCAATCTGCCACACACAGAGAAGATATGTTCACTTTGTTTCAGAAACACATAGATAGGTTTTAAAGGCACAATGTGTAACATTTTGTATTCTATTGTTGCCAATGCAAAACATGCTTCATATGAGCAGCTCAACACAGAAATGTCAACCTCTGCAGCGGGTAACTTAACCGACTTAAATATCATATTTGCCTGTCTATGGTTACGAGCTAGCTACGTTACTGCTCCCTGCCAAGTTACAGTTAGGGTTGTTCCGATGTACGATATCATCGTCCATCGTGATGGATAAGCAACATCAGGAGGGGGCGTGGCATTATGATGGTGGCTCTCCATCGTGATGCCACGCCCCTCCTGTCAGAAACACGCACTGATCTTCTGTTGGCCTTGTAAACCTTCAAACGTTGCACTGTGAATTAAATCACGAATATAACTAATATGTGCTCTAGTTTCAGTAGCCTGCCAGAAGCCAGAAGACATGATGCGTTAGCACTGCGCGGCAAATAGAGCAGCACTGCGTCGAATGATTACGGCTCTCTCTCTCTGAAAGCAGCTTTGCGTGGTCTCTTTGCTTTGCTTCGTAATATAAGGAAACTAAACAGTTTTAAAATGACGACATGGATCTCACATTGGAGCGAGCTGAGTGTGCATGGGTTTGGTTATTCTCACGAAGGAGAGAGAGGAGAGAGAGGAGAGAAAGAGGCGGTGCAGGAGGTACGAGATTACGAGCAGACGGACCGGGCGGCACGTGGAGCAGCTTCAAAAACGTAGGCTAAGACGCAAAATTGTAAATATTGTCCCGTTCACCCACTGTTACTTAAACATTACATTAAAATTGAGCAAATGCAAATAATAAGCTCCGATTTACATTTGTATTCGTGTGATAAGAGCCTTGGTATTGAGGAGCAGATGACGCCCCTAATAAGTCGTTCTCCTTTCAGACTTTAACGCACGAGTTTCAACACATTTCTTTTGCAAAATTCGTGTTCCATGACTCTGTTCAGATCAGGTTTAGTTTAGGTCAATTTATTCTGCAGTATCACATGTTTCCTAACATAAATAATATGCAGCATATACAGTGCCTCTCGAAAGTATTCATACACCTTGAACCTTTGCACATTTTGTCATGTTTACAAACCCTAACCCTAAGATTTTATTTGGATTATTTTATTGAACGTTCACACACAAGTAACCGACAACTGTGAAGTGAAAGCAAAATGATACATGATTCTGTTATTTAAAAAAAAAATAGAAAACCGAAAAGTGGGGCGTGCATAAGTATTCATGCAGCATGATTGAATACTTTGTACTGCAATAACAGCAGCAAGTCTTTTGGGACTCTACAAGATTTGCACAAGTAGAGAATGACATTTTAGCCCATTCCTCTTTACAAAACAACTCAAGCTCTGTCACATTAGAAGGAGAACGTTTGTGAACAGCAGTTTTCAGATCTTTTCACAGATTTTCAATAGGATTTAGGTCAGGACTTTTGACTGGGCCATTCTGACACATTAATATGTTTGTTTTTAAACCATTCCATTGTAGATTTATCTTTGTGTTTAGGGTCATTGTCCTGCTGAAGGTGAATCTCCGCCCCAGCCTCAGTTCTCTTGCTGACTCCGGCAGGTTTTCCTCCGAAATGTCCCTGTATTTGCCTCCATCCATCTTCCCAACTATTCTTACAATCTCCCCAGTCCCCGCTGAGGAAAAACAGCCCCACAGCATGATGCTCCCCCCACCATATTTGACACTGGGGATGGTGCACTCAGGACGATGAGCAGTGTTAGGTTTGCTCCATACATAACGTTTTGCATTTGGGCCAAAAAGTTACATTTTTGTCTCATCTGACCAAAGCTCCTTCGTCCACATGGAGCTGTGTCCTCCATATGACTTCTAGCAAACTTCAGGATTTCTTATGGCCTTCTTTCAATAATGGCTTTCTTCTTCCACTCGTTCATGAAGGCCAGATTTCTGTAGAGTACGACTTATAGTTGTCCCATGTACAGATTCCTCCAGCTCACCGGCAGGACTTCACAGCTCCTCCAGAGTTATCTTGGGGCACTTGGTTACATTTCTTACCAGTGCTCTCCTTGTTCAGTTTGTTAGATGTTTGAGAGTCCGTGAGATGTTTAAATCTTGGGAAATCTTTGTGTAACTTAACGATGCTTTAAACTCCTCCAGAACTTTATCCCTGACCTCTCTTATGTGCTCCTGGGCCTTACCGCCTTTGCTATGCCCAATCCCGTCAGACCTTGGAAGCTAAGCAGGGAAGGGCCTGGTCGGTACTTGGATGGGAGACCGTTTGGTAACACCAGGAAGCCTAGCGAATGTAGTGAGTGAGTGAGTGGTGGTGGTCGGAGGGGCCGGTGGCGCAGACTGGTTGCCTCGCTTCCGTCAGTCTACCCCAGGGCAGCTGTGGCTACAATAGTAGCTTACCGCCACCGAGTATGGAGTGCAATGTAAAGCGTCTTTGAGTGTCCAGAAAAGCGCTATATAAAAGCAATGCAGTATTATTATTATTCATGATGTTGTTTAGTCACCAATAAACTCCGACCATAGCTCTGAGGGCCTAAAAGAACAGCTGAAATTATACTGAGAGTAGATTACACACAGGTGGCCTCTATTTAATGGTTAGGCCAAGGTGTGAACATTCTGGAGTCATTTGGAATGTTATAAAGGCAATTTAATGCACTCTGAAAATGCTGTATGAATACTTATGCACGCCCCACTTTTCACTTTTATATTTTTTGAAAAATAACAGAATCATGGATCAATTTGCTTTCACTTCACAGTTGTCTGTTACTTGTGTGTGAACGTTCAGTAAAAAAAAACAAAATAAAATCTTTATGTTTAGGGTTGTAAACATGACAAAATGTGCAAAAGTTCAAGGTGTGAATACTTTCGAGAGGCACTGTATATAGGCTATGTAAATGTCTTTAAAAATGCTTATAATGAGAGATGGACGATATCATATCATCGGTTCACTGTAAACATCGTCATCGGCCAATTAAGGGGACATCGCCCAACCCTAGTTACAGTGAAGTCTTAGGACAGGTGAGCCGCTGACTCTGAACTATCCGAACAAGGAGAGCACTGAACAGAGCCGTTACCAAGAAGCCTATGATGACCCCGGATGAACTGCAGAGAGCTACAGCTCAGGTGGGGGAAACTGTCCACAGAACTACCATTCGCCGTATACTGCACAAATCTGGCCAATTGGTCGATGACACCATGGTCGACTAAGATTTTCATTGGTCGACTAAATGCACGTACTTTTGCAACAATTAAGATGCTCTCAAAACCAGAGGCCTGTGGCCTTGGGCTAATGTTTCATAATAATAACAGATATCAAAGTTTTACAGAAAGAGTTATGTTTGATTTATTTGTGTGAAATGCTTTTGCTAAAAATAAAAAAAAAAGAAGAAAAAATAAATAAAGATAAAATAACATCGAGGAGAGAAATGAGCATGGGAGAGCGCCTCTTCTGCGTACGCATAAGCAGCTGAGATCAGGTGCTCTGTGTCTTGGCGAGATATTGCCTTCAATAGGCCAGACTTCTACAGTAGTTTAAACCTCAAAGATCCTGGTTCAACAGTGAAATGCGATACGCGAGTCTGACACGGGACAACAAAAGTAATCACGTCAGGCGCAGAAGCTCATGGACCTGCTGTGTCTTTCTCCTCTTCATTCTGGCTTTTTACGAGATAAATAAGACGAGGAACTCACTCGTATTACGTGAAGCAATTCATCACTACAACGTGCAGCGAAGAAATTAAGTGGCAAATTAACAGGAAGTCTGACATGGAACCTCTTGGGCGGAGCATTTCACAATAAAGCACATGGCTCGTGTTTACATTACGGCGAAACAGAGACAAGTGGCACGGAGGACACTTGAGAAAAGGGACAAGAAGAGAACTACTGTTTTATTTGGTTTATATGGACAGTTTATTTATGGACAGCACATGCAGGAGTGAGGGAATTGGAGTCTGAGATTAAAGGTGAGATTAATGTGACTTTTTACACATAAATGTGCGTTTATGTTGCTTCTATGTATAAATGGTAGTTACAGCAAGAGCTACTGTAATTATATGTCTTATGAGGGCAGTTTGGGTCAGAAAAGTAGTTTAGTCAGCGTCATGCCACGCCCCCTTTTTGTCAACTAATCGCTCCTCAGGACATGTTTTTGGTCGACCAAGAAATTCTTGGTCATTAACAGCCCTAATGAAAACCATAAATCTTGTTTTCTGTCGCCCAGAAGCCACATGGGAGCTGTAAGTGCAGCAAAAGGCAGTTCCACAAAGTATTAACTCAGGGGGTATAGATACTTTTGCACACCCCACTTTTCAGTTTTTTATTTACAAAAAAAGTTAGATTTTGGCCTGGGAGTTACATTTAGATCAGCCACTTGGGCCCAGAGTTTTTAGCTCAGCTTTAGTTTACAAGGTTGTCAGATCACATTGCTCCCAGTAAATGAGACTTCCTCTTTTTACACAGACCGTCACATGTACAGTGCCTCTCGAAAGTATTCATACACCTTGGACTTTTGCACATTTTGTCATGTTTACAACCCTAAACATAAAGATTTTATTTTGATTTTTTTACTGAACGTTCACACACAAGAAACAGACAACTGTGAAGTGAAAGCAAAATGATACATGATTCTGTTATTTTTCAAAAAATAGAAAAGTGAAAAGTGGGGCGTGCATAAGTATTCATACTGCATTTTCTGAGTGCATTAAATTGCCTTCATAACATTCCTAATGACTCCAGAATGTTCACACCTTGGCCTAACCATTAAATAGAGGCCACCTGTGTGTAAAGAAGCACCAGAGAGGTCAGGGATGAAGTTCTGTAGAAGTGTAAAGCAGCATTAAGTTATACAAAGATTTCCCAAGATTTAAACATCTCCCGGAGCACTGTTCAATCCATCATTTGGAAATGGAAAGAGTAAAGCACCACTGCCAACTTACCAAGACACAGTCGCCCATCTAAAATATTAGATCAAACAAGGAGGACACTGGTAAGATATACAACCAAGTGCCCCTAGATAACTCTGGAGGAGCTGTGAAGTCCTGCCACTGAGCTGGGGGAATCTGTACATGGGACAACTATAAGTCGTGCTCTACACAAATCTGGCCTTCATAGACGAGTGGAAGAAGAAAGCCATTATTGAAAGGAGGCCCTAAAAAATCCCGTTTGAAGTTTGCTAGAAGTCATATGGAGGACACAGCTCCATGTGGAAGAAGGAGCTTTGGTCAGATGAGACAAAAATTTAACTTTTTGGCCCAAATGCAAAACGTTATGTATGGAGCAAACCTAACACTGGGAGCTACTTAGTTGTGCGGACTTTTTTCTTTTTCAGCTCTATAGTCCACTTTGGTCCTGCACACTATTCAGACTGGATGTGCGTGTTTTTTCTTCTTTAACGCAAACCTAACACTGCTCATCGTCCTGAGTGCACCATCCCCAGTGTCAATTATACGGGGGGGAACATCATGCTGTGGGGCTGCTTTTCCTCAGCGGGGACTGGGGAGATTGTAAGAATAGTTGGGAACATGGATGGAGCCAAATACAGGGACATTTTGGAGGAAAACCTGCTGGAGTCAGAAAGAGAACTGAGGCTGGGGCGGAGATTCACCTTCCAGCAGGACAATGACCCTAAACACAAAGATAAATCTACAATGGAATGGTTCAATAAAAACATATTAATGTGTTAGAATGGCCCAGTCAAAGTCCTGACCTAAATCCTATTGAAAATCTGTGAAATAATCTGAAAACTGCTGTTCACAAACATTCTCCTTCTTATTTGACAGAGCTTGGGTTGTTTTGTACAGAGGAATGGGCTAAAATGTCAGTCTCTACATGTGCTAATCTTGTAGAGTCAAACCCCAAGACTTGCTGCTGTTATTGCAGCAAAAGGGGGTTCCACAAAGTATTCATTCATGCTGTATGAATACTTATGCAAGCCCCTCTTTTCGGTTTTCTATTTTTGGAAAAATAACAGAATCATGTATCATTTCACTTTCACTTCACAGTTGTCTGTTACTTGTGTGTGAACGTTCAGTAAAAAAATCAAAATAAAATCTTTATGTTTAGGGTTGTAAACATGACAAAATGTGCAAACGTTCAAGGTGTATGAATACTTTCGAGAGGCACTGTATACCTCCAGTCAGCAGACCAGGTTATGCAAATTAAAATATTTTTTCCCCTTCTTTTTACCAATGGGTTGCTTTTGTCTATCTTTTGCAGTCCCACCAGGCCATATACACAAGTAACTTTATTCATGTCTCAAATGGCAGTCAGGGCTCCTGCTGCAGTCCAGTTAAAGCCTATAGGTCTATAATAGCCTGTTATTAATTAAACTAAATTCTGCACAAAAATGCTGTGGGAAAATGTCATAACTCTTCCGATTACCCAACTGGACTAAACCAGATCTAACCATTCAAATTGCGTCTCTTCACAGATAAGAACGTAATACTTTTGGAAAGGCTTGACTCTTTTAGTTCAAAAGTGTGACCCTGCCATAGAACATAAACTGTCTTCAAATCAGTCATTCTGAATACTATTCCAATTTTACTCTGGTTGAGTTAAAGCCACACAGTTGATCATTCCAGAGCCTGTGTTGCTACTAAACTCACAATCTCAACTTTACTCAACCTCAGCACTCATTATGAGTCTTTTTAATTGTAAGGTCTACATTAGCAAATAGTTTAAAATACATTAAAGATTTGGGAAAGTTATATGGATCCAAGTAGAAATACAGATGTGCTGATTGGGATCTTACAGAATAAGATGTGTAGAAAGTACTACAAACAAAATTGACCAGAATACAAGGATCGAGCTCGATCAAATTTCCCTCCAGATCCTGTTCTCAGTTGTAAAACAAATATAGTGCAACAGTAATACACAGAATAAAAACTGCATTGCTGAAAATAAATTCCCCTAAATCACCAAATTTTAAAATGTGTCTTACCCCCAGTGTTTGCACAAAAGGTGATGAGCCACCCGATCCCTTTGGAGAACTCCGCCTCGATCTCACTGAAGACATTCCCTTAAGGCACAGGAGCGTGGTTAACATGGAGTACAGTCAAAACATATCGGAGCAGGCCTGTCCTACCATGCCACAGCTGAGTGACCACAGTGGAGATGAACTGCATGGAGAAGCGGACCAGGGTGTCTTTGGAGCGCTCCCCACTGAACTTCTCTGGATTCTGCATGTGAAGAAATGCAGGTCAATTAATGATAATGAACACAACATGGAAGCCATGGGCTATTTTGCATCCGTTTTCCCCACACTTGCACACTCAAACATACTGTTATTCATCCTGGCCTATTGTAAATGTTCTTCTATTTACCACACACCATTTTTTTTTTAATATGGCCTACAGCTTATTTAATATTTTATTTTTATTATTTAATAAAGATGTCCTTTTATTATTTAAAAAAAAAAAAAAAAAAATGTAAAAAATTGTAAATGTGATCTTGGATTGGCTATAAGGTAAATGAGGGTTACTGACAGATTGTATAATCTTCCTAATGCGCAAAAACATCATATTTGTTGTGTTAAAAGAATTATTTATCATTTCCTGGTTGGAGAAATGTTATATTTTGCCGTGTTTAGTGTGTTCATACCATAAACCCTGTGGGTTAGGCCTCAACTATCTGTGCCACTGTCATGATTATTGTATTTGAAGTAGATTAGGAGTGCAGTCATAAAGCATGTAAATAAAAGTCAGGAGCTATTCATTTCTTAACCTTTCATTTGCATTCTATTGTAGGTATTTAAAGATACAGTACCTCTGGTATAAGTGGATTAAACAACTCAGAGCCATGCATTAGGCCAGTGTTTTTAAACCTTTTTTGAGCTTTGGTCGACAATGGTTGTTTTTAAATGTGCTTTATAAATAAAATTGACATTGACATTGACATTGAGCCAAGGCACATATTTTTCATTGAAAAAATCACGAGGCACACCACCAGCAGAAAATGTAAAAAAAATGTAACTCTGTAGCCTATATTCAGTCGTTCTCATCAAAGTAAGATAAGATAAGATAATCCTTTATTGATCTCATAAAGGAGAAATTCTCTTGTTACAGTCGGCATTCAAGATCACTCAGAGTTAATAAAGTGCAGCTGATACAGAGATTGTTGCACATGTTACTTTACAGTCTTATTGTACAGTCTGACAGAGGTGAGGATGAAGGCTTTGCGGTAGCGCTCCGTCCTGAATGTGCGCTCCATGGGTAGCCATCTTCTCCTCTTGCGTCCACCTCTACAACCTCTGCGTTTCCTGCGTATCGCGGCGGGGATCACCGGCCTCTCCACATGCATGAAAGCTGAGTCCTTGAGTCCAAGGAGCTGCTCCCGTGAATAAAAAAAGGGACCGCGTGTGTCGCCGTGGCAACAAGAACAACAAGAAGGAAATCCTCTTAGAGACGTGGATCCCAAAAGTGCCAAAGACATCATAAATAAAAGGGAAAAGTGCAACTAAAGCAGCTTCCCATGTGCACAAATGCTCAATGTATAGTCTACTTGAAGAAAAAAAAAAAAAACACGTCTATAAGTAAAAAATAAGAGCAAAAGTAGGAAAGAGGTAACGGAGCCGAAGTAACTAGCAGCTCAGCAGGGGCTGGCGCCATAGCAAAGTGTCTTGAATAGGAACACCGTATAGTCTTGCTAGCCACAATGCCATTGATCATCACAAATGAACTACCTGTGGCCACTTACTGATATGGAAGAGTATTACATGGTCACTCTGCCGATCACTAGAGGGCACAGACATTCAAAAACTGTGCATTATTTGCGGATAATAATGAATTTATAAGAATAAAAAAAACTGGGTGAAATTGCATAATTTACCCAAGGCATATGAGAATATCTCACGGCACACTAGTGCCACGGCACAGTGGTTGAAAAACACTGCATTAGACGGTTATAATGCACGACACGCAGTCAAGAACACCACGACGCGCAGTGGAGTGGTGTTATTCTGCAAAGTTGTTTAATCCTTACATTCCTAATGACTGCAGAATGTTCACACCTTGCTCTAACCATTAAAGAGAGGCCACCTGAGCATAATCTCTCAGTATAATTACAGCTGTTCTGTGAGGGCCTCTAGCTATGGTCACTAAACAACATCATGAAGGTCAAGGAGCACAGCAGAGAGGTCAGAGATAAAGTTGTGGAGAAGTTTAAAGCAGCGTTAAGTTATACAAAGATTTCCCAAGATTTGAACATCTCACGGAAATCCATTCGGAAATGGAAAGAGTACAGCAACACTGCGAACTTACCAAGACACGGCCGTCCACCTAAAATAACAGACTGAACAAGGAGAGCACTGGTCAGAAATGCAACCAAGTGCCCCAAGATAACTCTGGAGGAGCTGTGAAGTACTGCCGCTGAGCTGGGGGAATCTGTACATGGGACAACTATAAGTCGTACTCTACACAAATCTGACCTTCATGGACGAGTGGCAAAAAGAAAGCCATTATTGAAAGGAGGCCATAAGAAATCCCGTTTGAAGTTTGCTAGGAGTCAAATGGAGGACACAGCTCCATGTGGCAGAAGGTGCTTTGGTCAGAAGAGACAAAAATCTAACTTTTTGGCCCAAATGCAAAACGCTATGTATAGAGCAAACCTAACACTGCTCATGGAGGGGGAACATCATGCCCCACAGCATGATGTTCCCCCCCCATATTTGACACTGAGTGCACCATCCTCAGTGTCAAATATGGGGGGGGGAACATCATGCTGTGGGGCTCCTTTTCCTCAGCAGGGACTGGGGAAAAAAACACATATTAATGTGTTAGAATGGCCCAGTCAAAGTCCCTAAATCCTATTGAAAATCTGTGGAAAGATCTGAAAACTGCTGTTCACAAACACTCTCCTTCTAGTGTGACAGAGCTTGAGTTGTTTTGTAAAGAGGAATGGGCTAAAATGTCAGTCTCTACATGTGCAAATCCTGTAGAGTCAGACCCCAAAAGACTTACTGCTGTTATTGCAGCAAAAGGGGGTTCCACAAAGTATTCATTCATGCTGTATGAATACTTATGCACGCTCCACTTTTCGGTTTTCTATTTAAAAAAAGAAAAAAACTGAATCATGTATCATTTTGCTTTCACTTCACAGTTGCCTGTTACTTGTGTGTGAATGTTTATTAAAAAAATCTAAATAAAATCTTTATCTTTATTGTTTTAAACATGACAAAATGTGCAAAAGTTCAAGGTGTTTGGGTACTTTCGAGAGGCACTGTATCTATTCATGTTAGAAAATAATCTGAGATTGCACTACAAATGGACCTTAACTAAACTCATTTCTGAACACTAATTATGCAACAGAAATGTGCTAAAAGTTGTCCCACCATCTGCTCATCAATATCAAGGCTCATATTTCACTAATATACTAATGTAAATTGGAGCTTATTATTCACATTTCTTTGCATTCCTGTGAATGGGACAATGAGCAGTTCACATGGTACGTCTAAAGCCTGCTCTACACATGCTCTGTCTTACCTTCATGGTGCACCATGCTCCTTCCCTCTCACCTCTCTCGGTCGTTCACGGCTTATCCAAGACAATGCACTCTCAGCTCTAATGTGCGTAGTGTTGAAAACATCGCAGCGATAATGGCTATTTAGTTGCCGTGAAAAATACAAAGAGAAACCACGCAGCGTTCATCTGTGCTTTTGCGCGAGTCCAGAGGTGCTCAAACCCAAAAACAGGAAATCTAAGACCCTTGTTCCTTAGTCATCAGAAAGTGCATGTACCTGTCCTGCTCTGTAGATGTACAGGCTGGGGTAGCTGTTGATGCCCCTCCGGCGGCATAGCTGGTGGTTATCTCCGCAGTTGACCGCTCCAATTCGGATCACACCGTCCATCTCCTTGGCCACATCCCTCCACTGACCAAAAACACACAGAAAAGGCTCACAATAAGCTGATCAAGACTCAAGGCAGCTCATGTTAACAGCACATGCTACATTACATGCATGCATTCATATCACTATAATTGTGAATAACTCTGCCATTTTAGGATTTGCACTTAATACTGCAGCAATAACCAAATTGTAAATACAGCAATTATTTAATTCAGCTTCATTTAACCTGGAAAGTCCCACTGAAAATTCAGAATCTCTTTGACAGGGAAGTCCTGGCCCCAAAGGGGACCCTATTGTTCATGTTTTTAGTGGTAGGGGAAACCGGTAGGGGTGTGCTGTTCAGCTATCTCATGGTTTAGTTTGGTTCACGGTGCAGGACCCACAGTGTGATGTATCACGGCAAGTGCGATATAAAAAAT
This sequence comes from Gobius niger, assembly GCF_951799975.1. Taxonomy (NCBI): domain Eukaryota; kingdom Metazoa; phylum Chordata; class Actinopteri; order Gobiiformes; family Gobiidae; genus Gobius; species Gobius niger. The sequence continues at coordinate 4,898,398 of NC_136860.1, read as the reverse complement.
AACTTTAAAGTGGATGTCTAAATGTATTACAAATTTTAAGAAATGTACAAAATTGACCTCCTGGCCTTATATTTTGATTTAAAGTAAGTACAAATATATATTATTCTATTGTTAAGTTCCTCCTTCCCTGATCTCAGCAACTACTCAAGAGCCCACTCGCCGTTGGCCTAAACCAACAAAATGCGAGCAAGATGATGATCGACACATCATGCACACTGTCTGCTTGCGCCCGGGTACTGAGCACGTGCAGAGAGTGCTTCTTGTACCTGGATCCCCCATTACGGCCTGAGCGCTGCTATGGAACGACAACAACCAGAAGCTACAACTGCTTGCTACTTCTCATAAGAAATTTAAACAGTTCAAAAGTCCATCTTCTAAACTAGCAGAAAAACGAATGCGGGATAGATGTGGCATTTGCTCATTCAACAGATGGACAGAACTTCGTGAGCTCAACTGCAGAACGAATGAAGAGGACGAAGTTTCTTATGGACAGGTAAATGCATAACACTTTGGAAGTATTCATGGCGACAAATTGTTGAATTTAGTGTGTCCGTCATGGTTAGCCTTTTTGAAAATTCTAAGCGCTAATATCAATGGCCGCTGGCTGCTCTGCTTTATGCCCACAACACTAGAGGCCGCCATTGCTGTAGTGCCTCCATATCACCACCGGGCCCCCATTGAAAAGCATTGGACTTTAGACACGTTAAAAACAACTTTAAAGCCTGGTCCCAATTTTTTTGGAACTATCTAGAGCTAGATATTCCTCCTGTGATAACGCTGGGTTAGTTACAATTAAAGAAACCAGGCTGGTTTTCATAAGAAGAATTTTTGAAATCTCGTACTTAATGAGGGTCGGACTGTTAGCATTGGAGCTGCGCGAGCTACAAGTCACGCAAGGGCTGGGGAGGGGAGTCTGTAAATCCACCATGAGCGTGGTCATTATGGTTAACGGGGAGGAGTGAGGAGAAGCATTTATATAAACAGTCTATGGCTAATATGCTAGCTAACTATGAACTGTTTGCATCGCATTATGAAGCTATAAGGTTAGTTAGCCTACTGTAAAAAATGGCACTGGTCACTGCGGATGTTTTTCACAACTTTACATGCACGTGACCTGACTATGTATATTTCTGCGCATACTGGCATTACATCAAATGCTGCATTGAGATTTGGAGACATGCAGACCATGCAGAATATCAATCTTATTTTTTTTATTATACCGGTATATACTAATAAAACATCGTTACCTACTATAATAATTATTCAGTGGTATGCAAAAGTTTGGGCACCCCTGTAAATTGTCATGATTTTCCTTTATAAATCATTGGTTGTCTGGATAAGATATTTCAGTTAAAGGGGCTAGATGCAAGTTGGCCATTTTATACTCACTACTGCCACCTCAGGTCATACATGTAACTGCACCTTCTATTTTAAGCTTGTGCATGACGGCACTTCGGACCCGAAGTAACAACTTTTTGAGTGACAGTGCAGGATTTCAGAGGCAGTTGTGGTGAACAGGCCTGAGCTCATTCTACACCTTAGGACACTGCTGGAACATGTAGGGGGAGGAAAATACTTAATTTGAACATTTCTAAACTCTGTATAGTCCCTTTAAATATATCATACAAGAGACAAACAGTGATATTTCAGAAGTGAAATAAAGTTTATATGATGTATGTAAAGTGTGCAAGAATTATTTAAACAAAATTAGACATGCGCAGAAATGTAAGCACCACAAAAGAAAAAATAACAAAAATTTTTGTCCATCCTCCTTCAATTTCAACTTTGTCACTGATTCCTGGACATTGCACTCCAGAATCTGCTGATATTGAGTGGAATCCATGCGACTCTCACTTTAACAAGTCCCTGCAATGGTCACACAGCCCCACAGCATGATGGAACCTCCACCAAATTTTACTGTAGGTAGCAAGTGTTTGTCTTGGAATGCTGTGTTCTTTTTCCGCCAAGCATAACACCCTAGTTTTGCCCAAATAAATGAGTCCACAGCACCATATTCCAAAACTTGTCTAAGCTCAGGCATCTTCATTGCTTTTCTGTGATTTACTTTTTGGTAGGGATGCACGATAATATCGGCCGCCGATAATTATCGGCATTTATCGGCATTTTGGCGCCATCCCCGATAAAGCCGATAAAAAAAAAAAATCATCCGATAATTAGGCCCGATAATTATAATCTCAAATTACATTGAATCTGCGGCTCCAGCTCGCTGCCTTTCTCTCGGTGGCAGCGCCGCCCCGCACGTCCTGCAGCCCGGAGCTGCTGCAGACTCAGGACAGTACATTTACAGCAGCAGATATACGCTCTCCACGGCCGACTTCTGCACGGTTTTAGCTGAAAAATACGACGAGTATTCCAGCGAAACAGCGCTGTGCAGGCGCTCTCCGCGAAGGAAGAGTTTTTCGACTTTTTACATTGAAGTCACTTCAACATTAGCACCGCAACAAAATAAGAAATAGACGAGGAAATGCTAACTGCGGATCCGCTCACGTAGGTTACTGGAACAGAGCGGGGCCTGAAAACCCATGTGTTATCTTCGCATTTCTGATAAAATAAACACGATAGCCCCGCGATTGAAGCGCTATGAACGAGAGAAGTTTTACATTGATGAAATGAGCCACGCTGCACATGTTTTTTTTTTAACACACGAAGCACAAATGCATAAATGAGCCCAATGCAGGAGAGAGCCTTGTTTTTGTGTTGTAATATCATATTATTAGTCAAAGTTGAATCTGTCACAGATTTGGCATCACTTCTCTCTCATGTCAGAGACGCCTCTAGACTCAGTGAAATACTATAATACTGTCTATATTCCAGTATTGTAAATACGAATTCATTAGTATGATGTCAACAAAAAGAAAAATACTAGGAATTAAGTAGCAGTAGTAATATTCTTCTTTCTTTTTTTTTTAATAAGATGTGACACAGATGAACAGAGACAGACCTGCTCAGATGATGGAACATTAAAAAACCAGAGCTTTAGAAAAAGGTGGAGACCCGAACCCAAAGTAAAACTCATTATTTGATTTATATTTAGACACTTGTACAGTATATTGCTTGGTAGAGTTAATACATTTTGGGCAGAACTGTGAACTGCTACATTGAGTTCTTGTCACAAATAAAGTGCAAATATATACATAATTATCGGCGTTGTTATCGGTTATCGGTATCGGGACATGCGGAATTATCGGTTATCGGTTCAAATTGGCATTATCGTGCATCACTACTTTTTGGCATTATTTTGTCTCTATTTCAGATACCGGAAAGTATTCAATAGAAAGTCTAGGCGTTGCAGGATGTATACATTGAAGATAAAATGACCAAAGATGTTGTTAGCATTTGGCCACTCCCAGCATATTCCTATAGCTCCAAACGGGGTGAAGTTAGAAGCGACCACTAAGCTCAAGTAAGAAAATATCTCTGTACGGAAAAACAGTGGCCTGTTCCTTAATCTACATATTAATAATAGAAAACAACCAGTTATAGAATGTATTGATTGAAATGCATTCACCAAAATTAAATGACCAGCATCTGTATCGATATCGACAAAAATGACCGCAAAAAAGTGTGGTATTAAATGAGGGCCACAGGGTGTGAAAACATGCACTCAAACAGGTGCAACAGGTCGAGCTGACAGAGCAGTTACCGTGGGAGCCAGCTGGTGACAGTGAGAACAGCGCGGAGAGTAGAAGTTGATAAACCAGATTTCTCCAGAGTTCACAGCTGCTTCTGAAAAACACAAGACAAGAACAGCAACTATTATCAGAATCAGAAACGGTTTTATTGTCATTGTTAATGCACAGGTTCACAAACTAGACATTTCTTCGGTTCAATCATGCAACATGCAACATACAACATAATACTTAAACATAATAAATAGATAAATAATAAACTATAACAACTTTAAAATTTTAAAACTAAAGCAACAACAGCTCATTTATAAAGGGTCCTCATTTATAAAGTTTGCTTACGCCACACAATGTAGCTGCCCTCTGCGCTACACTGTACGTGGAATTTATCAAAGTCCTACTTGGTTTGTAAATTTGCTTATCTCCACGCCAGCACTGACCCTAGCTTATGCTCTACGTAAAGACAAGAGTCGGGGAGGAAAGGCGACACTGGGGGAGAGGTGGAGAAGTGGAGATACAGTAGATGAGTGAATGTTCGATTCCGCTTTCTTTGATTTTTTTTTTTTTTTTTGTTTTTTTTTTTTTTGTCGTCACACTTTTTTTTTTTTTTTTTTTCAAAATTATTTTTTATTGAACTTTTCACAAAGTACATGTAAAGAGCTGTCAAAATACAGTACAATGTTACGTTTTGTTCCCCCCGTCCCATGAACAATAACCAAAAAAAAAAAAAAAAAAAAAAAAAAAAAAAGAAAGATTAATGTCGAATATTTGTTCGCTGGAAAAGACATAATGAAAAAATATCAAAAGCAAATCGGCAAAATTACAAAAAAGATGCATCCACACAGAATGAAAAAAAAAAAAAAAAAAAAAAACAAACAAACGAAAAAAAAAAAAATAAAAAAAAAAAAAACGTCTCCAATTTTATGACTTAAATAAATGTAAGTATAAAAGTACTGCATTAAATATAACAATATGAATGGCAATAAGTAACAGAAAAAAAGAAAAAAAAGAAAAGCAACAACAACATAATTTTAGCCAGCTTAGGAAGGAATATTACGTGAAGGCAAAGTCTGAATATAATCAAAAAAGGGTTGCCATATATGTAAAAATTTGCTCGTAGACCCACGTAAGGTAAACTTGATTTTCTCAAGTCTACTGAAATGGAGAGCATCTCTGATCCAAGTCTCATACAAAGGAGGGGATGGGGATTTCCAACACAGTAATATTCTGCATCTCGCCAATAGTGTAAGAAAAGCTACAAGGTCTTTTTTAAGCTTGGGCAATGATACAGTGTCAGGGGTCGTTCCAAATAAGGCAAGTAATGGATCCGGATGAAAAGTCAACTGAAATGTATTTGATAAGGTTGTGAAAATATGAGACCAATACTGTTGAAGGGATGGGCATGTCCAAAACATGTGTATTAAATTGGCCGGAGACTGATGGCAACGGTCACAATCAGGAGTCACATTAGGATAAATTCGAGAAAGTCTGAGTTTAGTCCAATGAGTACGGTGCAAAATCTTACACTGTATCAACCCATGCCTCGCACACAATGAAGAACTATGAACCCGACGCAGGATTTCATCCCAAGAGTCATCCTCAATGGTAAAACCCAAGTCTTGCTCCCATGATGCCTTAACTGCTGATAAGGAGGAGTCACAGAAAGAATAAATTCTTTCATATAAAAAAGAGATCGGACCTTTCGATAAAGGGGGTGACTGTAAAACTATATCAATACCATGGTTAGGTGGCATGGATGGAAATTGAGATGCCTTTTCTTTAATATAACTTCGAACCTGTAAGTAACGAAAAAAGTTACTTTTCGGGAGGTCAAATTTAGATGAAAGTTGCTGAAAAGAGGCAAACGTGTTATCAATGTAAAGGTCACTGAATGACTTTATACCAAGGGTTGCCCAGAGATTGAAAGCACCGTCGACAATAGAGGGAGGAAACGAGGGGTTTTTAGAGATGGGAGCCTGCAAGGAGAACGAGTGCAGCTTGAAATAGCGTCTAAATTGGTACCAGATTTTGAGCGTGGATTTAATAATTATATTATTATTATAAAAGTCTTTGCCTGGCAGCTGCTTAGGTGCATATATTAAAGTTGACAGGGTAGAGCAAACACATGAAGAGGCTTCCAAACCCAACCAGGCCTGATGAGCACTCAATCTACTTGCCTGCAACCAGTAACGAAAAACACGAATATTGCATGCCCAATAGTAAAACATAAGGTTTGGTAGGGCCATACCACCTGTACTTTTAGGCCTCTGAAGGTATATCTTACGGATTCTAGGTGTTTTGTTACTCCAAATAAACCCAGAGATAATCCCATCTAGTTTGCGAAAAAAAGAGACAGGAATAAAAATAGGAATACACTGGAAAAGGAAAGAGAACTTTGGAAGTATGTTCATTTTAACTGTGTTGATACGCCCTGCAATAGACAAATGAAGCAGTGACCACCTGTCTAAATCATGGCGGACCTTCTCCAAAAGGGGAATAAAATTACATTTGAAAAGGTTGCAAAATTTGCTAGTAACCTTAACTCCTAAGTACGTAAAACTGTCTGAAACTATTCTAAATGGGAAAGCCGCAAGTGGGTGTTGGCGAGCAGCGGAGTTCAAGGGAAAGAGCTCACTTTTGCCAAGATTTAGTTTATAACCAGAAATACCACCAAATTGATGTAGAATGGACAGCACAGTGGGAATTGAAATGTCTGGTTTGGAAATGTAAAGAAGCAAATCGTCTGCATAAAGACTGACTCTCTGCTCAATGCCGTTCCTCACGACCCCGATCATACGCGTATTAACTCTAAGCGCAATGGCGAGGGGTTCTATTGCCATAGCGAAGAGTAGGGGAGACATGGGACATCCCTGCCTTGTGCCTCTGAAAAGTGGAAAATAACCTGAATGCATAGTATTTGTTTTAACAGAGGCGAGCGGGGAGGTGTATAGGAGCTTAATCCAAGAAATAAATTGTCCTCCAAAACCAAATTTCTCCAACACATAAAAAAGATATCCCCACTCGACTCTGTCAAAAGCTTTCTCAGCATCCAAACTAATCACAAACTCAGAAAAAGCATATCTCCCCCTGATAAACCCGGTCTGGTCTGAATTAATGATTGATGGTAAAATAACGTCCAATCGAATAGCCAGAAGCTTAGCCAAGATTTTATAATCAACATTTAGTAACGAAATAGGGCGATATGAGCCACAGGAAAGTGGATCTTTATCCTTTTTAAGGATCAAAGATATAGAGGCCTGCATAAGAGAGGGAGGAAGGGATCCAGTCTCAAGTGAGTGTGTGAACATATTTATCATGAGAGGGGCTAATTTATTAATAAACTTTCGATAAAATTCAACCGGAAAACCGTCCGGGCCAGGACACTTTGAACATTGCATCGCACCAGCCGCTCGGATAATTTCTTCAACTGTTATCTGCTCCTCCAATTGACGACGGTTTAGTTGGTCAATCACGGGAACATTTAAATCTCTAAAGAAAGAGTCAAGGGATGAAATATCCAATGTACATTCAGAAGTATAAAGTGCCGAGTAAAAATGTTTAAATTGATGATTGATCATTTGAGGATCCGTGGAGACTCCACTAGAGGTTTGAATCTGAGGGATAAGATGAGCCACCGCTGTGCTACGGAGTTGGTGAGCAAGTAGCTTTGTGGCTTTTTCGCCATATTCGTATTGAGCATGTTGGGACTTAAGTAACATTTCCTCAACCTCCACTGAAGACAGGCGATCAAACTCGGCTTGAAGGGACAGTCTGTCGTTGTACACTCTTGGTGAAGGTGAAACTGCATATAGTTCGTCTAGCTGTTTTATTCGAGTCGTAAGTTCAGACATTTTCTTTTTCCTACATCTGTTTTCAAAACAAGTATAAGATATAATATGTCCCCGAATAAAAGCCTTAAAAGTTTCCCATAAAAGGGTAGGTGATATAGATGGTGTATTATTAGTTGCAACAAAAAGGTCAATCTTGGACAATACAAAAGCGACAAATTTGTCATCTGACAAAAGACGGGAATTGAACCGCCACACTTTAGGAGTATAGGATACACTTATCGCCAAATCCAAAATTACCGGGGCATGGTCTGAAATTACAATGGCACCATGGGAGCAGGAACGAATATAGGATGTAAGCCTTCTATCCAACAAAAAATAATCAATCCGAGTATAAGTATGATGTACCGGAGAAAAAAATGTGTATTCCCTACGTGAGGGGTTAAGAAAACGCCATGCATCTATAATTGAAAATTCCTGAGAAAATGTGTTTACGACCTTCGAAGAGTTAGATTGTCTGGCAGGTCTACTGGAAGACCGATCCAGTGGACCTAGCCAGCAGTTGAAATCCCCGCCCAGAACAAGGTTATGAGAGGACATGTCAGGAATCTTATTGAAAAAATTGCTAAAAAAATTCCGGTCATCCCAGTTGGGGGCGTAAATATTAGCTAGGACCAATTTAGTGTTAAAAATGTTTCCGCTGACTATAATATATCTACCATTAGGATCGGCAATGATATTAGATGAAACAAATGGCACAGATTTATGTATTAAAATGGCAGCTCCCCTAGCCTTGCCTTGAAAGGTAGAATGGAACAATTGACCCACCCAGCCTTTACGCAATCTAGAATGGTCTGTTACTTTTAAGTGGGTCTCCTGTAAGAATACAATCTGAGCACCCAGATGTTGTAGATGGTGAAGCACCTTGCTCCTTTTAATAGGCTGATTCAGTCCTTTACAATTCCAGCTACAAAACTTAAAATCAGCTGGCTGACTACTATTTATTTGCGATGCCATCATGTACTAAAAAAAATAAGCAAAACATGAACAATGCAGACCTTTATATTAGGAGACCAAACTTCAAAAAAAGTGCAACAAAAAACAAAACAAAGAACAATTGAACTTACCCAAAACTGCTGAAGCATCTTCCCAAACAAGATGCGTGCACCCCCCATGATACAAACCACCAGGTACCTCCTAGCAAACATAAGACGTCCTAGCAGCTGTAGGCTCCCACTATTCCAAATAGTGACAAATAAACAATAAGTAAATAAAATAAGCATGATAAAATCGACAAGTATGTGTTTAGAAAACACACATTACTCAGAAAAAACAGAAAATGTCAAGATTGATGATCATAGTTATGGAACAGGAGAGGCAGTGCCTCCCAAGTCCTTGGTGACAAAGTCAGTAGCAAGAGCCGGGTCAGTAAACTTATGGACAGTTCCATCTGGCAGTGTGATCCTCAGCTCAGAAGGGTAGAACAGGCCAAACTTGATCCCAGGGCAGGAGTGGAGAAGGCGTTTGACTTTAGTAAACTATGAGCGTTTTTTGGCTACTGCTGGAGCAAAATCAGGGAAAATGGACAGCTTCTTGCCTTGATAAAGTAGAGGGGGGGTTTTCCCTGCACAGCGCAATATTTCCTCCTTGACATGGAAGTAATGCACTCTGATAATCAATGGTCGTGGCGGGTCCCCTGCCTTGGGCTTCTCTCTGAGGGATCTATGCACTCTATCCAACAGGGGTGCTTCGTCCAGATTCAAAACATCATGCAGAAGCTGTGACACAAATTCTCTAGGGTGAGGTTGTTCCAACCCCTCAGAGACCCCTATCAGCCGGATATTGTTACGCCGTGATCTACCTTCCAGGTCTTCGCATTTAGCTTTGAGAACTTCAACTTCATCCCTTAAAACCTTTACCGTAGAATGAAGAGAAGCTACATCAGCGCTGCAAGCAGTAGCCGAATCCTCCAGATCCTGTATGGTATCGCCCTGAGCACCGACGGTAGTCTGGAGTGTTGACAGCGTAGCTTTCAGTTCAGTCTTCACCTGGGACATTTCTGACCTCAGTGCTTGTGTGACAGTGTCTATTTTAGAATCCAGTTTATCGTAGATATCTTGTCTCAAGCTTTGAAGTGCCTTGGTGAATACAGTTTCGCTGAGTAGCGCAGCTCCCGGTTCAGCCACGCCATCCCCTCCGACCACGCGAGTGTCCGGTGGCGAAGCCGAACTTTTAGAACTTGCTGGTGTCACGCTAGGACCTAGCGTAGGGTTTCTCCTTTGACGAGGTTTATCTCCCATTGTAACGATGATTACGCACCGTCAAGAGCACATAAAAAACCCACAAAAATACTCGGCCAGAGAGAGAAGCACACTATATCGCCGTAGCACTAGCAATGTAGCTAGGCTAAACACGTCAGTAGCTTCAGGCCAGAAATTATGAAAGAGACCTTGATTTCCCCTCACGTATCCAGCAAAATGTCCTTCCTGGGAGCGATACAGCAAGCGTCCTCTCCGTATGTGGAATTAGTGCTGCATATCATGAAAAATGATCTCGGAGTGCACGGTGATTCTCGCTGCTAACAATGCTAGTCAGCCAGGAAATACCGCGGCTTCGGTTGCGGCCTACCACGGTGATTGTCAGTGTCAAAGCTTGTAAATGATGTAGCTTGTCCAAAGACCCGTAATTATCCGCAGGTTGACATAAAAAAACAACTTGTCGAGTTACATAGAAGAGTTAAAAGAGTTAAAAATGCTTAAAATAAATGTTTTGTCACTATTTGGCGGAGCTCCGGGAAACACGTCTTCACCCCATGGTGTCCAACAGCGCCCCCCGCTTTCTTTGATTTTAAATCATACTCAATACAAAATATTACATTCACACTTCCTTATTTGGAATGTTAGCTTTTCATCATTTATTGACATTTCTGGCTTGTAAAGCCGTGCGCTCTCACGCATGTGTATGTGCACATCATCAGTGCACAACACAGCAGCTGACTCATTCAAGCGCTGTGAACTAAAAGAAGAGACGATCTCTGATGAATCTGTGTCTGCGTTCAAGAATTAAGACCCCTGTAAACTGCACATAAGTATTCGGTGCACTGTCAGAACTAGGGCTGAACAATAAATTGCATTTGCAATTTTATCGCAATATTACACAACGCGATCGCAGAGGCACGAAATCGCAGAGGCACGCGATTTCAGCCCATGCAGCTGAAGGCCGCGGCCCATAGAAGTGAATGTAGCGGCGAGAGACGCCACCGACGTCGCCCCGCGCTCCACCACGTGCTTTTGTTTACTTCTCCGTCTACTTCAGGTGCGCAGTAGATCGTGGATGTACTGTAAAAATATCAGCGTGTATAATGCAGCCACCGCTAAGGACTATTGCTTTTTCCTCCGTTAGCATTGCGTTAGCTGCAGCGCTACACACTCTGATGCTCTGATCACAGAAACTTTCCTACAGATTCACACGTCTCTGCCTCCACAGAGATGAAGCTGAGCCTGGGCTGCTTGTTCAGAGTCCTTTGCGGCTCACTTTTGGAGGCTTATGTTTGGGAATGTTTTGGATGAAGATAAGAACATATCTCACAAATAGCAAGAAATTATTTAGGCTATCTAAAAAATTAAAAAATTCAGTATAAGATTATTGGATATGATGTAGGCTAAATGACTATGTGGACTATTTGGAATTATGTTCCATGTGATTAAAAGGACTTAAGAGTAAGTAACACTTTATTAAATCAGTTGTAAATATTTAATTGTATTGCAACAAAAAGTTATTATATGATGACGTCATCACACGACTAGTCGACTCTACGTCAACTTTCTTGACTATAAAGTTGACTTCTAAAAATCAGTAGTCAGTCACCAAACATGGCCACAAGCCGTCCGTGTCTAACTGAAACAAAAAAGGTGAAACCAAAACTGCTGTCTGGCACATGCTCTGATGAGACGAGTGCACGCGACTGCATCGGGGAAAGAAAACAGCGCACGATTCGAAAGAAAAAGTAATGAGCCGTTTTGAAAATGTAAGGAGCAGAAAGTGCAGATACTTACTTTTAAAAGTAAGGTGTAAAAGTAAAAAGTCACCAGGAAAATAAATACTCAGGTAAAGTACAGATACCTGAAAAATCTACTTAAGTACAGTAACAAAGTACAAGTACTTTGTTGCTTCCCAACCTCTGGGTATCGGTAGCAAAAAAGCTGGAACGGTGCATCTCTAGAAAAATTGCAGAAAAAAAATGGGGCAAAAATAAGAAAAAAAGGGTAAAATATTGAGAGTAATGGGGCAAATATCGGGAAAAACGAATTAAATAATTGTATAACATAGGGAAAAAAATTAATACAAATTGGGCAAAAATGGGGGGGAAATTATTTAGGTATCTGAGCTGAAACAACCAGGTCCCTGAACCAAATATCATCTAAAGATATACGATTTTTTTCGATACTAGTATCGAAAAGTTGAGAACCAACATTATAAAGCTTATGCACCCCCATTTCAGATGACTCTAAATAAGTCACATGCATATGGTTTTTATTTGCCCTTTATTAAGGTTGTACTTTTTGAATTTAAAATAACAAATGCGACCCAGCTTTGCCGGGTACCGAGTGTGCAGTGTGTTCTTCTCACCAAAGTCTCCACTGTCCAGAGTAATGATCTCCAGGTCCTCATCGTAGATCCCTGCACAGACACAAGGTCAGAGCCTCCACCAGACAAAGAGTTACCATATAATAATCTCATCCTTATCTCACACTGACACTTGTGATCCACTGTCACTTTGACATTTCAGGGTTGGCTTCATTCATTCACTCTTTGAATCCAAATCTCAACTTGAATAAATTGAATGGCCTCAAATCAACAAATCCATGGGCGTGTAATGAATCAAACCCTTGTAAAATGTATATTTACTCTCAACTATCAACCTGGTGCTGTTTGTACTTTAAAACTACAATGGAAACTAAAAGCATGTTGTGTTAAATGGTGCTGCAGAGGAAAGCGTTAATTTGTTGTTCAAGTAAAAGCAACATTTTTGTGTATTATTTTACAAAAACAAAATGAAAGAAGTAAAACAACATGACACTGATCAACATGAGGGGGGAATTGTAAAAGCCTGCTATAATGATACACTGCTCACAAAAACTTAGGGCACACTCAAAAAACACATCCTAGATGTCAATCAATTCGATTTTTCGGATGAAAATCTTTATTCATAGTGTAGGGCAATGTGTTGAGAACAAAATAACATAAGAATGATAAATGGAAATCAAATTCTCAGCCCCTGGAGGTCTGGATCCAAAATTATAGTCAAAATCAAAGTGACAAATCAGGTCACTGGTTGATCCAGATTCTGTAGAAATTCCTCCAAACGAGTCTGTATCATCCTCAGTAGTGTGTGTGGCCTCCACGTGCCTGAATGCACTCCCTACAACGCCTGGGCATGCTCCTGGTGAGACCACGGATGTCCTCCTGAGGGATCTCCTCCCAGACCTGGATTAGAGCATCAGTCAGCTCCTGGACAGTCTGTGGTGCGACGTGGCGTTGATGGATGGACCGAGACATGATGTCCCAGATGTGCTCTATTGGATTTAAGTCTGGGGAACGGGCAGGCCAGTCCATAACATCAATACCTTCATCATGCAGGACCTGCTGACACACTCTTGCCACATGTGGCCTGGCATTATCATGCATCAGAAGGAACCCAGGGCCCACAGCACCAGCATATGGTCTTACAATAGGTCTGAGGATCTCATCCCGGTCCCCAATGCCAGTCAGGGAACCTCTGGCTAGTACATGGAGGGCTGTGCGGCCCTCCAATGAAATGCCTCCCCAGACAATCACTGACCCACCACCAAACCGGTCATGCTGGATGATGTTGCATCAGCAGAACGTTCTCCAGGGCGTCCCCAGACTCTGTCACGTCTGTCACATGTGCTCAGGGTGAACCTGCTCTCATCCGTGAAGAGCACAGGGCACCATTGGCCAATCTGCCAATCGCTGTGTTCTCGGGCAAATGCCAAACGGGCTGCACGGTGTTGGGCAGTAAGCACCGGCCCAACTTGTGGACGTCGGGCCCTCATACCACCCTCATGGAGTTGGTTTCTGACCGTTGAGTACCAACATGCACATTTGTGGCCCTCTGGAGGTCATTTTGTAGGGCTCGGGCAGTGCTTCTCCTGTTTCTCCGTGCACAAATGAGCAGATAGCGGTCCTGCTGCTGGGTTGTTGATCTCGGTCGGCCCCCCCCAGGTCTCCTGGTGTGCTGGCCTGTCTCCTGGTATGTCCTCCATGCTCTGGACACTGCGCTGGGAGACACAGCAAACCTTCTTGCTACAGCACGAATGGACGTGCCATTTTGGATGAACATCACTCCCTGAGCAACTTCTGTGGGTTGTAGATGCTCCTCATGATACGTCTAGTGGTGAGAACACTGGACAAATGCAAAAGTGTTCCAAAAATACGGTACAAAGGATGAAGACAGGGAAATGGTCTGTGGTCACCACCTGCAAAACCATTCCTCTTTTGGAGTGATCTTGCTAATTGCCTCTCATTTCCACCTGTTGTCTGTTTAATTTCCACAACACCAAGTGAAATTGATTCACAATAAGCGTGGCTTCCTAACTGGACAGTCTGATATCCCAGAAATTTGACTGACTTGGAGTTACATTGTGTTTTTTGAGTGTGCCCTAAGTTTTTGTGAGCAGTGTATAAAACAAAGTAAGGTTTTTTTTGTAAAAAACAAAACAAAAAAGCTACACCTGTAGTCCTACAAACATTTAGAACTGGACTAACATGTAAGAACTAAGAACTATTGCAATAATTAAAACACAATTACAACTGCACACAGCCCCACTGATCAGTCATAGGCTAAAACAATGGGTAACTTTGGATCACCCTGAACATTTTTTTATGCAAATCTATTCAGTCTGTGAGATATTGAATCAACTTTGTGTTTGTCTTTCATTGGTCTGTAAGAGAGGCCCAGATTAAGTGTAAGGCTGAAATGTGAACGCAGCATGACACAGAGGTACAGACCAAAGTCGTATCTGTAGTAGTTCCAGCTCTCGTATCGCCCGCCCTGCTGCTCCTCCAGGCCTTTCTCTCCGTACTTGTCGTATTTCTTGCGGAGGTCCTCGTCCTTCAGAACCTCGTAGGCGCGGTTGACCTGTAGGAACTTCTCGTGAGCAGAGGAATCTCCCTGAGGACAGCAGAAGGAGAAATTAACTTTCACTGTTCAAAAGCTTCGTATGAAAAGCGCTGGGTAGGGGATATCAAAACAACAGACAGAACTGTTTCTTTATACTCATGTCAAAGTTTTACAGTCCCATTTGATTTACATTGATTTATAGATTGTCAATCAAAAGTTTACATACCATGACAGAATTATTAGACTATTTTTCAGAGAACATGAATAATAACACAAAGTTGTTGTTTTTTACTCATAGTTAGTGTTTGTGTGAAGCCATTGATGCTAAACTGAGTTTGCTCTTTTTAAAATCATAATAACTGAAACTTCCAAAATGACCCTGACCGTGTCTGTGAGCAGGCTCTGAAAGTCCTGGACATTAAACCTTTTCGTCATCACCACTGCATTACAAGTATATTGGATAAATATAAACTACTGAACTGGGAAAACCTTTTTAAAAACAAATCTAGTTTTTAGAGGTTTGGCCCCTGCACCACTTTCTAATTTTGTAAATCTGAGCAGAAGACAAACTAAATCTGCTGCCTTAAATAACCTGTTAGTTCCCCTCAGGTAAAGTGCCTTCAGCCAGGCGGCCTTTTCAATGAGAACGGTCAAGCTCTGGAACACAATCCCTTCTCATATACGCAATGTTGATACATAAGGCCTTTTAAAAATATGTTAAAAACATCAGACTTGTGTACCATTAATGTATTTTATTTTTTGCTGCTTTTGTGTTGCCTGCCTGTTGCCACTGTAAGTCTGCCTGCGTGCAATTCACCATGTAAGAATTAAACAACTCAGAGCCATGCATTAGACGGTTATAATGCACGACGCGAAGTGCATTATAACCGTCTAATGCACAGCTCTGTCCCACAAACGTAACATTTTAGAACAAATGTCTTTTTCATTTACTAAACTATTTTTATGTGGGGTATTTTTTGCCCAAAATTTTGAAATTAACCACAAAATCCATCTCATACGTTCCTGTCAGTCACTAATTAAGTGTATCTGATTCAGCTGTGTCATGTGTTGCTATGGCGATGCCCACAGCGGAGCGATATCCCTCTGATTTAACTACCGGACTACGTGTGCAGTGATGGGAAAATAATGCACGCCAGCTAGCACCCACCAGCCAATCAGAATCGAGTATTCACCCAGACCATGGTATAAATTGTTGACAACGCACTATTTGTAGTGCCTGTGCTGAATTCTGCCATAGGTTTAGGGATGGGTACCGAACCCCAGTATCAAAACGGCGCTGGTCCACCCGGACCGAAAAGCTCCAGCCTTAACGGTCTTCTTAACGGGACACATGCTCAAATATTCACAAACAAAAGTCTCCGCTCTTATGAATGCATTCGCTGCACAGGATCTGTTCATCCTCGCTACTGCCCTGTCTCCCCTCTGCAGGTGTGCGGCGGGACAAGTGCGTGTGGGACATTCAAAACGTGCTTATTCTACTCTGAAACCCGCCGAGCTGCTGCCGCCAACCCGCTGTAAAAAGAGAAACATAACGACTTCGCATTGAACAAACAGATGAGCCACACGCACTTTTCTACTTTCACAATACTCCAACTTTAGAGTTTCGGGCGGAGTCATTTTTCGTCACACTATTCACTACAATGGAATTTAGCAGATTTTTTCCTGCTGTAGAGCCGACAACAAGGCTCTTTTTAAACATCTGATCGTCCACAAACAGCACACATGGCAGTGTATAAGTGCCCACACATGCGTGCTCCCATGTGCACGTCAGCGCGAGGCGGTGTCGACCCACTGGACACAAGCTGAGAGGCAGATGACTAGCTGTAGCTCGAGTCTAGTTCATTATTCAAACTGCACTAAGTTTTAATTTGGACTCAGTCCCCAGAACTCAAGCCAAATCAAACCAACCTTGATTAACTAGATAATAATAATGATTAAAACAAATAGTAAAGTAAGTGAAGTAGCCTATTTTAAAGGACCTATATCATCTTTTTGGAGCTTTTAGCCATGTTGTTATGCTATTTCCTTATCAATAACACCCCCAGAGTGGTTTTTGGCTTCATTCACGCAGTTCCCAGTAATCCTCCTGAATCCAGCTCTCTGCTCGAAAACCACTGAGTTGAACACACCCCCTGAGCGTCTGAACAGATGTCATGTTTGCACTGAAGGATGTGAAGATGGAGCTCTTTCTAAACTATTCTGGACACGCCTGTTCTTTTTTCTTACCTAACGATAATGTCACGGAGAAAAGTGCGTTTGGCTACGAGAGGTGCAGGACTTTTTTCAACCTTCCTAAAGAGGAGGCCACTCGCCAGGAGTTGGAATTTCTTTTCAGGGATTCAGCGACTATCAGCCAAAATAGTGTTTTTCTGTGACTGTCTCTGATGGATGTTTGGTGAACCTTCTCAAAGTGGATTAACTTTTATAACCAACACGAGTCCCCAATGTGATGGAGAGGCCAGGACAGAGCGGTGGTGAGTCAAAACGCGTGTTAGCGTGTGTGTTAGCATGTGTGTTAGCCTGTGCGTTAGCGTGCGCGTTAGCTTGTGCGTTAGCTTGTACGTTAGTGTGTGCGTTAGCGTGGGTGTGTTAGCGTGTGCGTTAGCGCGTGCGTTAGCTTGTGTGTTAGCCATTTATGAAGCTGTGTTGCAGATGTCAACTCCTTATAACTGTATTGTGAAGTAACTTCACTTATTACTGTGATATTTATATTTATTTTACTGCTAATAATGCATGGGCAGATCCGCTCGGAGAGAGGGGGCGAAGTTAACTGAATCGAAGCGTCTTGTCTTCCGGGTTTGCACAAAACCCCCAGAAAATACTTATATTTCTCACAAAAAATAGTTCTTCATAGTGGTAGAGGTACAATATATCATATAAATGCCTATACTTTACTTTGGGATGGCTAAAATAGCATGATACAGATCCTTTAGTTCCCATATATTAAGTGCATGCGCAAATTGGAAATAAAATGTAGAGTAATAAAAAATAAATGTAGGCCAAAATATAATGCCTACGTATACAGTAGCCTCTATCTAACTTCTTTTCCTTTTAAAGTACCAATAAGAGTACTGTTAAAGTACTGTTGTAAAGTTGTTGTGAGGTGTGTGAGATCATACTAATTAATAGTTTTATGATTTTGTAGGCTAATAGGTTAGGGTAGGTTGCTCTGTTACAACCTGGTACAATGCATCTCTCCTTTTCGAGGTTAATGTATATTGTACACTGTCCCTGTTCAAATAAATAAATAAACTAAACTTCATTTGTACGCGTAGTAGGGCTGAACGATTTTGGAAAATAATCAAATTGCGATTTTTTTCCTTCAATATTGCGATTAGGGATGGTTGATATATCGGCGCTAGGGATGCACCGATACCACTTTTTCTAAAACCGATACGAGTACGAGTACTTGGATTTAAGTACTCGCCGATACCGAATACCGATACGAGTACAAGGCATTTTCTTCAACATTCTTACTTTTTTCACAGCAGATTGGTTTGTAATTAGTAAATTTACTCATTTACATTTCCTCAAGTAAAGTAGGCTACGCTTTTAAGAGCAGTTATTAGAATTGTGCTGATGCCATTTATTTATTTTTATTTTCATTCAATTATTTTTTTTATTTTTATGTCTCTGTTCATCATAGACAGAAAAGCCCATGTCCAAAAGCTCCCAATGCCTGTGCTTTATTCATTTATGTTTTATATATGTATTTTTATTTAACAATAGTATTTCCGTCTTTTCTTCAGCTCCTGTAGATTTTCTCGTGTGTTTTGTAGCAACTTAGCGAGTAGCTACAGCGTTTTCATTGTTCTGCTGCAGCTCATTTTCGCTCAATATAAACATGCTGTATGTCTTTATTTTGGATTTTCTGAGGGCTTTTTAGTCGCTGGGTTAGTTTTTCAGATGAATAAACCCCTGGGCATAAAACGGCGTCAGAATGGCCAAAACTGCGCTAGCCGCGAGTTAGCAACGTTAGCCTGTATGTTGTAAACACTGCAGACGCTGCAGCACTAACAACATTAAGCTCTGGTTAAATCCAGCACAGACTCTGATTTAGAGAGCGCAGTCTGTAATAAAGTCAGCTCTATGTGGAATATTGTATTTGCACTAAAGAATTCTCCAGTTTGTTGCTTCTTCTCTCCTCAGCTGAGAGGTGCGCCTCGTAGGTGCGCTGGCCACACGTCAAATGGTATCGGTTTCTGGTATCGGGACCTCATGAATGAGTACGAGTATGAGTACAAGCCTGTGGTATCGGCCCGATACCCGATACTGGTATTGGTATCGGTGCATCCCTAATCGGCGCAGCCGATATTATCGGCCGATATTCACATATCGATATCGGTCCGATATGGAAAATATTGGCCGGAAAAAAATGTTTTCCTTTGAATTCTTTATTGCATTGTAATGTCGTAGCGCACCTGAATGCAGCAGCAGTGTAGACGGGCTGCACTGACCTGACTAGGGCAACAGTTTATTCAAATTATCTCAAATAAACAGTGGCTCCTAAAAATAAAGAACCTCCAGCATAAATTCACACGTTTCCAAAAGAAAATGTTTTTACTAAGTTTAAGAAGGTTGAAAAAAGTCCTTGTTGCCAAACGCGCTTCTTTTTCTCCGTGACATTATCGTATAGAACAAAGAACGAGCTCCATCTTCACAGCTGCAGCGCAAACATGACGTCTGTTCAGACGCTCAGGGGATGCGTTTGTTTTGGCCCCAGCTGACCTGGAAGCACCTTGGGCACATCCATTTTTCTTTTTTTTTCTCTTTGTTTCTCTCTTAAGACAGAAATAATGAAAAAGCTGTTTTACAAATAAAAATCAGGCCGTAAGGCATTACGGCGGCACGGTAATACAGCGGTTAGAGCTCGTGCTTCACAGCTAGAAGGTCCGGGTTCGATTCCCACCAAGGACGGGGCCTTTCTGTGTGGAGTTTGCATGTTCTCCCCGTGTCTGCGTAGGTTTCCTCCGGGTACTCCGGTTTCCCCTACCACTAAAAACATGTACACTAGGCCAGGATGTATGAGAGTGTGTTTGTGAGTGCGCATGGGGGACGACGGATGAAAATTAGCCTACGGCTACAATCCGGTGTGGCTTGTTCATTAACTTGCACTGTCCCTACCAAATAAACCATAAATAAATAAAAAATTACAGACGTCGAGCACTTCCGTTCCACTGTGACGACACAACTGAGCAGGTCAGTCGTTCACCAGCAGAGGGCGGAGCAGCTGCTCAGAGCAGGATTCAGGAGGATTCCTGAGAACTGTGTGAATGAAACCAAAAACCACTCTGGGGGTGTTTTTGATTAGGAAATGGTATAACAACATGGCTAAAAGCTCTAAAAAGTAGATTTTGCATGATATAGGACCTTTAATTCGGGTCCGAAGTGCCGTCATGCACAAGCTTAATATAAAAGCTGCAGTTAACACAGTCGGGTTTGTGCAGATAAAGGCACAATATGGACGGTTTCTGCCAGAAACACATCAGATTAAGAGAACAGATGCTACAAAGCAGCAGACAGGTATTTGAAGCTGCCGGTGCCTCTGGAGTCTCCCGAACATCAAGGTGTAGGACCCTCCAGAGGCCGCAGTTGTGCATAAACCTTCTATCCGGGCCTCCTCTAAACTGTTAATTGAAGCTGATGAACAGAAACGGCTGCAACGACTCAGAAATACATGAGGACTCATTTTCAAAAAGTCTTGTTCACTGATGAGGGCGTGTAACCCTGGATGGTCAGATCAATAGAGTAGTGGATAGTTGGAGAATGGCCACAACAAGGCTGTGACGTCAGTAAGATAAGATAAGATAAACCTTTATTAATCTCACAAAGGAGAAATTCACTTGTTACAGTCGGCGTTACTTCACAGTCTTATTGTACAGTCTGACAGCAGTGGGGATGAAGGCTTTGCGGTAGCGCTCCGTCCTGCACTGAGGGTGTCTCAGTCTGCCACTGAGAGAGCTGCACAGCTCTTCTACAGTCCCGTGCAGTGGGTGGGAGGTGTTGTCCATGATGGAGGTGAGCTTGGCTAACACCCTCCTGTCCCTCACCTCCTCCACAGAGTCCAGGGGGCAGCCCAGGACGGAGCTGGCCCTCCTGACCAGCTTGTTCAGTCTGTTCTTGTCCCGCTCTGTGCTGCCCGGGGCCCAGCACATGGCAGCGTAGTGGAGAGCAGAGGCCACCACAGAGTCATAAAAAGTCCTGAGCAAAGGCCTGCTCACTCCGAACGACCTCAGTCTCCTCAGAAGGTGGAGGCGACTTTGGCCCTTCTTGTACAGGGCGTTGGTGTTGTGGGACCAGTCCAGTTTATTGTTGAGGTGAACACCCAGGTACTTGAAACTGTCCACCTCCTCAATGTCCTCCCCCTGGATGTTCAGCGGTGTGTGCGGTAGTGGCTTCCTCGTGAAGTCGATCACCATCTCCTTCGTCTTACTGATGTTCAAGCACAGGTGGTTGCGCTCACACCAGTCCACAAAGTCTAGGATGACCGACCGGTACTCCAGGTCGTTCCCCTTAGACACACAGCCCACGATGGCGGAGTCGTCGGAGAACTTCTGGAGATGACAACTGTCCGTGTTGTATGTGAAGTCCGATGTATAGATGGTGAAGAGAAACGGTGAGAGGACGGTGCCCTGTGGGGCCCCGGTGCTGCAGACGACCACCTCAGACTCACAGCTGCGCAGCCGCACATACTGTGGTCGGTCCGTGAGGTAGTCGATGGTCCATGCGGTGAGATGTTCATCCACTCCCGCGTCCTCCAGCTTTCCCCGCAGCAGCGCCGGCCTGATGGTGTTGAAGGCACTGGAGAAGTCAAAGAACATGACCCTCACAGCGTTCCCGGCGTGCTCCAGGTGCGTGAGCGCCCGCTCCGACAGGTAGATGACAGCGTCCTCCACTCCGATGTTGGGTCTGTAAGCAAACTGCAGCAGGTCAAGGGTGGGGCTTACCACAGAGCGGAGGTGGGTGAGGATGAGCCGCTCCATCGTCTTCATCAGGTGGGAGGTCAGGGCGACTGGTCTGTAGTGGGCCGGTTCCCTGGCGTGCGCTGTTTTAGGAACTGGAATCAGACAGGAGGTCTTCCACAGGACGGGGACCTTCTCCAGGCTGAGGCTCAGGTTGTAGATGTGGCAGAGGACCTCGGAGAGCTGGTCTGCGCAGGTCCTCAGCAGCCTGGGACTGATGCCATCTGGTCCTGCAGCTTTCCCCCGCTTCAGTCGCCTCAGCTCCCTCCTCACCTGGTCCGGTGTGATGGAGAGGGGGGAGTGAGGGGGGGACCGGTGTGGGGGTGGACTGCCGGGGGTGGGGCAGGTGCTAGAGGAAGTCCGTATGATGGGGGCTGGAGACGTGGGTGCAGGGGGGCTGGAGGCAGGTGAAGGTGGTCGGGGGAGGGGGGCAGTGTCCACTGTGCTGGAGACGCGTGAAGAGGAGGGAGTGGGGGGAGAATTAAACCAGTTGAAATGTGCGTTGAATTCATCCGCCCCGCGCTGGTCTCCATCAGCTGTCCCTCTGGCACTCTGTCCAAAACCGGAGATGTTTTTCAGTCCCCTCCACACGTCCCGTGCGTTGCCCTGCGCCAGCTTCTGCTCCAGCTTCTCGCCATAGTCCTTCTTGGCCTTCCTGATCCTCCACTGGAGTTCGTGCTGGACTCTCCTCTGCTCCTCTCTGTCCCCTGAGTTGAAAGCCCTTTTCTTTTGGTTCAGGAGGGCTTTAAGTTCAGGGGTCACCCAGGGGTGGTTGTTGGAGAAACACCGTACCTTCCGGGTTGGTACAGTGTTTTCCACACAGAAGTTGATGTAGTCTGTGATGCAGTGGGTCAGGCCGTCGATGTCATCTCCATGAGAGCTGCAGATCATGTTCCAGTCTGTGGTCTGGAAACAGTCCCTAAGTCTCTCTTCAGCCTCTTCACTCCACACTTTCACAGACCTCTTCTGTGCTGGCTCCCTTCGCACCCTGGGTGTGTAATCCGGCCGCAGTAGGACGAGATTGTGGTCTGAGCGTCCGAGCGGGGGGAGGGGGGCAGAGGTGTAAGCGCCCTTCACGTTAGCATACAGAAGGTCCAGGGTCTTATTGTTCCTTGTGTGGCACTTAACATACTGCGTGAGTGTGGGGATAGTGGCGGAAAGAGAGGCGTGATTAAAGTCACCGGTGATGAGCAGCAGGGCGCGGGGATGACCTATCTGGGTCTGGGTCACGGTACTGTGGATGCGCTCACAGGCTGCGGCGGCGTCAGCCGAGGGGGGGATATACAAGCACAACACGACCATGTGTGAAAACTCCCTCGGTAGATACCTAGGCCTCATGCTGACGACGATCATCTCCAGGTCCCGGGTGCATATCTGTTCTTTCACGTGCACGTGGCCGGGGTGGCACCATCTCTCATTCACAAACACAGCTACTCCACCGCCTTTCTTCTTCCCGCTCCCCTCCACACACCGGTCTGCGCGCGCGAGTTTAAATCCGTCCAGGGAAACCACAGAGTCCGGTATATTCCCGTTCAGCCACGTCTCCGTAAAGCACATCAGTCCGCACTCCCGATAAGCCCTCTGATGGCGGGTCAGTGCGGCCAGCTCCTCGGTCTTGTTCACGATGGAGCGCACATTACCCAGGATGACTGAGGGTAGCCATCTTCTCCTCTTGCGTCCACCTCTGCAGCCTCTGCGTTTTCTTCGTATCTCGGCGGGGATCACCGGCCTCTCCACATGCATGAGAGGTGAGTCCTTGAGTCCGAGAAGCTGTTCCCGTGAATAAACAAGAGGACTGTGTGTGTCACCGTGGCAACGAGAACAACAAAAAGATGCAGATCCCAAAAATGCTGAAGACATCGCAAATAAAAGGGAAAGTGCAACAAAAAACAGCTTCCCCTGTGCACAAATGCACAATGTCTAGTCTACTTGATGAAAATTTAAAAAAAACACGTCTATAAATAAAGATAAAAGCAAAAAGTGTAAGAGAGGTAACAGAGCCAACGTAACTAGCTGCCAGTTAGGGCCGGCGCCATAGCAACATGGTGAGGTAAGGAGGTGGCGGAGTCACGTTTTGGGCCAGAATCATGGTGAGAGAGCTGTTCGGCCCCTTTAAGGTGTGAAAATTACCTTTGAAAAATATGTGGAGTTTCTGACTGACCACTGTCTTCTATGCTACAAAAAGAAGAGCCGTACTTTCCCGAACAAAATCATCTTAATGCATGACAACGCACCATGTCATGCTGAAGAATACCTCTGCATCACTGGCTGCTATGGGCATAAAAGGAGAGAAACTCATGATGTGGACCCCCTCCTCCTCTGACCTCAGCCCTATTGAGAACCTTTGGAGCCTAAACAAAAAAACTTCTATGAGGGTGGGAGGCAGTTTTCATCCAAACAGCAGCTCTGGGAGGCTATTCTAACATCCTGCAAAGAAATCCAAGCAGAAACTGTCCAAAAAGTCACAAGTTTAATGGATTTAAGAATTTTGAAGCTGCTATCACACAAGGGCTCCTATGGTCAAATATAACTTTACCTGTTAATATTGTTTTGGTTGAAATAGCTTTTTATTTCAGTAAATATGACCTCCTAATGCTACAAATTCAACAAATGACCATTTTCAGTTAATTAAAAGCTTTAAAATGTATTGAAACGATGAGTTGCATAATAATTTGGAACAGTGGATTTTGAGATTTTTACTACATTCATTTTTGAAAAAAATACTGTCATCACTGGAAGATTTTTTCAACCACATTTAAATGATCCTCTACCAGTTAAAGAATTGAAAATTATGCTGACTCTCATTTGAGTTGACAATTTAGAAAATCTTAGAAAAATGTCATTTGCACAATAATTTGGAACTCAGTGTACACATTAAGGGAGTTCATAGATTGTTGATGTAGAAACATATAACCGGAAATGTTCCCTAATGTGACTTTGAATACACACAAAAGAGAGTGGAGGGACTGACCGGGTTCTTGTCAGGGTGCATGGTGAGGGCCAGCTGTTTGAAGGCCTGGCGGATCTCTCTGGTTGTGGCTCCACGGCTCACTCCCAGCAGAGAGTAAAAATCTCGTCCCTCTGCCGCCACACTCTGCAGAAGCACCAGCAGCAGTAGCCCCACAACAAGTGGCCGGAGCCGAAGCACAGCCATCTGCATTGTCCACTAGTACGTATCCGCTCCTGTCCGCTGTCCTGAGCCGAAATATAGGATAAAAAACATGAACAACCAACTAATCACATGCATTTCAGAAAACATTTAGTTGAACATCAGGTTAGTGCTGCTGGATGCACAATTTTCGGGAATAAAATCTAATACTGTAGCGCAGGGCTGTCCAACTGTCCAATCAAAACTAAAATACAATAACTGCACTAATCAAGCCATGTCTTGTCCAAAGTCTAGACTCCAGGGCATCACTAACAGATTTTTTCTATGTTCTTGATTTGTCCTCTGAGGTACCCCAGGGGGGCTGGACTGCACTTTGGGATCCACGATTGATTACGAATATGCCGATGAAAAAATGCTCCTACCAAAGTGTGCACTTAGGTGCTATGGCAGTTCATCAGTGTCTAAACACTTAAATTGTACATTTACTTGGTATACTTTGCACTTTAATTGTGAAAGCATGTTTTGTGCCTTCAAAATAAATAAACCATAAACAAATAGTCTCATCGACTAAGGATTAAATTTGTCTGAGCAAAGTTGATGCTATTTGTAAAATAAGGGTCGCAGACAGATTGAGCTGCCATTGTCTAATATTTTTATTTATATCAAAATATTTGGGTTTATCTCGTAAAGGCGCCCGTTTGTCTGACTCAAGACACAACACACAAGGACACAGGCTCAAACCGAGGCGTCCCATGGTCATGAAGTGACGCACGGGACGAACGCATTTAATTTGCCAGCACAATTGCCATATCACCTGATATGACCGCAAGGTCCACTTGTAGTTAATAATGCAGTAAATCCGATAGTTCGTGTTGTGGGTTTTTTAGGTGTTGATCTGGTTGCAGATAAAACTTTCATTGCTTAATTTGATCCCCCGTTTGAGGGAAGGCATTCCCCCATCTTTCAGTTTATCAGTTCAGAGCTAGTTTGGAGGATTAGGCAAAGCTTTAAGATGATACAATGGTGTCTAATGAGAGTGTTCTGGTAACTGTTTTGGCTTACTACTACTACTACTACTACTGCGGCGCTGTGATAAAAAATGACACCGTTCGTGGATCTACGCAAGGATCTCCCTAGAATTTAAGCACATATCCAGCCCATATGTCTGAATAAAGGACTATTATCTGTGCCAGTGGACAATGGTTATTCCAGGTTCGCCCTGTTAGCTTTAATCGCCTACAGCTCATTGTTGATGAAAAGTTCACAATAAACCACAAATGCATCAAGCCCCGCTCAGTGTGTGATCATCTTAAAGGCCGCTTTATATAGTTACCGGCTTTATTTACGTTATTATTGTATAATACTTGTTTTCACCGGATCTATGTGCTGCTAAGGAGCTAGTTAGCTCCGGGCGAGCGGTTAGCAGCTCGGCTACGGACTTATTTTTTGACATGGCAGATGTTCTCACGTTGAAAACACAGACTCGATAAAGTTGTAAGTTGCGAGCAAAAACGCTCCGGAACTTGCGAAGACTATTGTTACCCATAATGCACCACAACATTCAGTCGCTCCCCCGCCCATCGGATGAAATTTTGGGAGAGCAGAACGCCCGAATCTTCCATCGGCGTTGCAGCCTGATGTTTGCCCACTTACCTTCGTACCCCAGGTGATGGAGTTCCAAATCCCCAAATGTTCAACTGTGAGGATTCAGAACCAGGCCAACGCCGCCACAATTTGAGGCAAGACACTGCCGGTGGAAAACGAGAGAAAACATAAATCATATGAATGTGACAACTTTCAACATAGATTACCTACATAAATGTAATTAGAATTTAAAACATCATTTAAAATATTACGGAAATATGACATATTACGAATTGGTTCAAACAGCATATTTTTAGGAATATTTCAACAAGAGGGAAGAATAACGTAAAAAGCCATGTTTGAATAAATAGATTTATTTATACGGCTACTTGTTTTTTCCCCCTTATTTTTACATGTTTGATCCATACATTTCAATACAATTAATTTTCGCCTTGTTTAAAACATACATTTTGAGCAATTCTTCAATAATTCTATAGAGGAGAGTTGAAATATTGAAACGTATTGGCTCTTTAGACCATTTGTTTCCAGGTGAAGTAGCCTATGTTTGGGCCCTAAACCTTGAACAAATTAATTATAATAACAACCATGGCCTGCGGTGTCTCCCCTAAAATCTCCTTACATTCTTAGGCTTAAGACGCAGAATGATCGCCTGCAAACGAGACACGTTACCTTTACAGGCTGTACTTCTCCTTGATCAGGCTCTATCCGGCATCGAGCACCAATGCTGGGCAGCAGAAAAGTCCTCTTGTATAAAACGCAGCCAAAATAAAACGCCAAAATGGCACTCGTCAGGAGGCCTGTTGCTGCAGTCAACATTGGAGTTTTAGCGCGTCGTAGAGGTAAATCCACGTAAAATAGCCATATCTTTCACCAGCACGTATTGGAAGTTCTTCCGCTGAAGTCATCAGAGCGAGAAAGCTCTGAACCGCTCTGAACGTAGGCAATAGAGGGGCACGTGATCAGTGGACTTCCTCCACTTTACCACAGGAAATGACGTCACATCTGCAGGATAACTTCTATGGTTTAAAACTAATCCAAACTAGAAATATGCAGGATTTTTTTTCCGATGAAAGTGGGCAGCTCTTTACATACGAAGCTTTTGTGAATCATCATCATTTTCCTGTTACCTCATTTATTACCTCATTATTCCCAGTGGAAGTGATGAGGTCACATCGCAGTACGGCCCGCATGCAGTTACAGATCAATTATTTATTAATGGGAATAGATATAAAAAGCTATAACAATCCTCCAACAAGCATATCCGGAACTGTCTACAAACAATAAACAAAACTATACCAGCCTGTAAAGCACAGTGGAATGCAATATTTTCCTGTATAATTTGGAAAACAACCTGGCTGATTCTGTTCAGATACTGTATTAACAATAAAGTGAGAGAGCTACACTGGAAAATATTGCATAGAATCTATCCAACACATTTGCATATCGCCAAATTCAAAGATGTGGAAACAAAATGCTCCGTCTGTAACCAAGACGAGGAATCCTTATTTCATCTTTTTTTCGAATGTACATTCACAAACAAAATATGGATTGAGCTCGAGTGACTAATACATCAGAAAATATCTCTCAGAATATACTTTTTATGTGGCAATATAATAACTTACTTTAATCACAGAAATCGCAATTTGGAGTATATTGTGAATGTGTTTATACTGATGGGCAAAAATCATATAGGCCTACATAGAGCTAAATTTGGAGATGGTAAGCCTCGTTTAACTCGCTGAGATTGGAACTCAATCAGTATTTGGTTTGCCTAAGTACACTTTCAAACAAGAAAGCTGCCAAAACAACGGACACAATACAATTACTTAATATCTCTTTTTAACGTATGTGGATTTCAATACACCCTATGGCAAAAAAAATAAAAAATAAAAATATATACTCCTCAATGTCAGTATGGAGCAGTTATGCAGGCACTACACGGAGGGCCTGGGTGCCCGCTTGGCCCGCTGCCGGGGCCCATAGCTGTGCCTCTAATTGCTGTTTACTTTCAAAATGTTATGGTTACATGGTTAAATGGTTATAAATTTGCTTCTCTACTTAATCCCTGATCATGTGCATGTAGATTCAAGGGTCGGTATCCATATGTGTATGTGAAGGAATATATCACCAATTGTAGCTCCTTATGCCTCAGTATACATGCACCGACTACATAGAATATACAATGAACCTGTGAAGAACTGATTGTGCCCGCCTCATGTTATTTTTATTTTTGTTTAATTTCTGTTTCACAATGTCTGTTAACTATGTTTGGTTATATTCTAAGTAATAACAATAACAAAAAAATAAATAAACTAATCCAAATAAACCCTAAACCTTTCTCACCAACAAAATAAGATAATAATAGTAATAATAATAATAATAATAATAATAATAATAATAATAATTATTATTATTATTATTATTATTATTATTATTATTATTATAATAATAATAATAATAATTATAATTATAATAATAATAATCCTTTACCATACCATACCAACTTTATTTATAAAGCACTTTAAAAACTGTACAGTTGGCCAAAGTGCCGCACACAGAAACAGATGCAAATATTTACAGTAAAAAAAATATGAGGTAAGAAGTACAACAACAGCAGCAATCTCAATTTGCATTAAACGCCAGAGAAAAAAGGTGCGTTTTTAGGAGAGATTTAAAAACAGGAAGGGACTGGGCCTGTCTAATCTCTAATGGCAGCTGGTTCCACAGCCGCGGGCCAGCAACAGAGAAGGCCCGATCTCCCCGAAGTTTGCGCTTGGTTTTTGGGACAACCAGTTGCAGCTGATCCGCTGACCTGAGAGCACGAGAGGGAGCGTAAGGCTGAATCAGGTCAGACAGATAGGTGGGGGCGAGGCCATTCAGACTTTTAAAAGTAAAGAGAAGAATTTTGAAATCAACTCTAAATCTGACTGGGAGCCAATGGAGAGAAGCTAAAACCGGTGAGATATGGTCATGTTTCCGTGTCCCTGTTAAAAGCCGAGCTGCAGCGTTCTGAACAAGCTGCAGTCGAGAGAGCGCCCTCTGGCTCACACCAGCATAAAGGCCGTTACAATAATCCAACCTGGTCGTTACAAAGGCATGTATTACAGTCTCAAAATGCTGCCTTGATAAAATGGACTTCAATTTCGCCAGTTTTCTCAAGTGGAAAAAACTGGACTTAACGACAGCGTTGATTTGTTTCTCAAATTTGAGTTCGGGATCCACTCTTACGCCCAAATTGGAAACAACCGGCTTGACGAAATCAGACAAAAAGCCAAGGTCAGGAGGGGTGCAATTAGGGCCACTAGGGTCAAAAACCATGACTTCAGTTTTGTCCTGATTTAGGCATAAAAAGTTAAGGGCCATCCACGCTTTGATATCACTGATGCAATCGAAAAGGGGCCTAGCAGCATGTGGGTCACCCTTCTTTAAAGGCAGGTAGATTTGACTGTCATCGGCATAACAGTGAAAAGTCATGCCATGTTTTCTCAGAATGGAACCAAGTGGGAGCATGTACAAGGAAAACAATAAAGGGCCAAGTATTGATCCTTGTGGTACCCCACATGACAAAGGGGCCTGAGAGGAAACGCATGCACCAAAATTTACACGGAAGCATCTGTCAGTCAAATATGACTGGAACCACTGCAAGGCTGAGCCACAAATTCCCACCCAGTGTTCAAGCCGTGAGAGGAGAATCGCGTGGTCCACTGTATCAAATGCAGCCGTCAGATCTAGCAGCACCAGGACAACTGAGTAGCCAGCATCAGTTGAGATAAAAATGTCATTAAAAACACGAAGAAGTGCCGACTCAGTGCTGTGAAGATTTTTAAAACCAGACTGAAAAGTTTCAAAAATGCTGTGTTCATCTAAAAATGACTTCAGCTGAACAAAAACCACTTTCTCCAGTATTTTCGAGAGAAAGGGAAGTTTAGAAATGGGCCTGTAATTAGACAGCGCAGATGAGTCAAGGCCAGGTTTTTTAAGTAAAGGTTGAACTACAGCATGTTTAAAATAAGCAGGAACAACACCAGTTGATAAACTGCAGTTTAAAATGGATAAAACTGCAGGTGCGAGTGTCTCAAAAACCTCCTTAAAAAGGCGAGGGGGAAGCGGATCATCAGGAGAACCAGACGCTTTCATCTTGGCAACCATGGCCTTCGTTTGCAAGAGAGTCACAGGCTCAAACTGCTCAAAAACAGCAGAGCAGGGGGCATGCACAGAGGGGTCATGGGAGGGGGGTGCAATAAGTGCCCTTGAACTCTCTACCTTATTGACAAAGAAGGAAAGAAAATGTTCACAAATATCAGGTGAGGACTCAAGATCTGCAGGCTCAGGTACATTCAATGCAGAATCAATTGTCTTAAACAGTACCCGAGGGTTATGACTATTATTAGTGACAATATCAGACAAATACATCGATCTGGATAGTTTCACAGCTTTCTGATAGTGACGCCAACTCTCTTTCAGAATTTGGAAAGACACCTCCAATTTGTCATTTTTCCACTTTCGCTCGGCCCGCCTGCACTCTCGCCTGGCAGCGCGAGTAGATTCATTTAACCAAGGCTCATGATTACGTCGCACAGTCTTGCTCTTCACTGGCGCTACTGTCTCCAGTACCCTTTTGCAAACCGAATTAAAGCCGGAGGATAGCGTCTCGACCTCAGTGCATGCAGACTGGTCAAAACAGCCTTCAAAAACGGCAGTAAACCGAGCGGCAGTGGAGGGGTTAATTACCCGGCAAAGGCGCACAGGAGCGCAGCACGATTTGGCTGTTACGCACGGCATATTAAGGTTAAAAATGACAGGCATATGATCAGAAAACACGGCATCAAGAATTTCAAGGTTATCAACAGACAAACCGTGAGTTAGCACTAGATCAAGCGTGTGCCCGCGCTCCTGTGTAGGACCAGAAACACACTGCACAAGATTAAAAGAGTCAATAAGGTCCAAGAAGTCTCTGGCAAGCGGTTTTTCCGGACAACAAACATGGATGTTAAAGTCCCCAACAATTACAATCTTGTCATGTTTCGGCATGATGTTAGCTAGGAACTCGGCAAAGTCAGTAATAAATTCCTTGTTGTATTTAGGAGGTCTATATACAACAGCAAACAAAACAGAGACGGGACGACATATTTCAAAGGTAGACAGTTCGAAACTACGATAACTGGCAGACATCGTTAGCTGCTTGCACTTAAACATGTCGGTATTATTGATCTCACAACAGAGAAATTCACTTGTTACAGTCGACATTCAATAAGATCACTCAGATTGTACAAAAACAGACAGGAAATGTGCAGTTAAATTGTAGAATAACGAGGTATTTTGTATGCAATAAGTAAAGCAAAAATCCTAGGGGCGGAGTTATAACAATAAGGAAACAATAATAAATAAAAATAGGATAAAAATGAGAACAGATTATATAAGTAGAATATCATGGTGTAAAGTTACAGTCCTAGTGCAGGATGTCAATAAGTGATTCTGGTACAAGGAATAAAGTGCAGCTGATGCATAGATTATTGCACGTAGTTTTGCAAGGGGGTTATTGCACATGTTACTTTACAGTCTTACAGCAGTGGGGATGAAGGCTTTGCGGTAGCGCTCCTTCTTGCACTGACGGTGTCTCAGTCTGCCACTGAAAGAGCTGCTCAGCTCCTCTACAGTCCCGTGCAGTGGGTTCGAGGTGTTGTCCATGGAGGTGAGCTTGACACCCTCCTGTCACTCACCTCCTCCAGCCCAGGACAGAGCTGGCCTTCCTGACAGGCTTGTTCAATCTGTTCTTGTCTCGCTCTGTGCTGCCCGGGGCCCAGCACACGGCAGCGTAATGGGTAGCAGAAGCTACCACAGAATCATAAAACGTCCTGAGCAGAGGCCTGCTCATTCTGAAGGACCTCAGTCTCCTCAGAAGGTGGAGGCGACTTTGGCCCTTCTTGTACAGGGAGTTGGTGTTGTGGGACCAGTCCAGTTTGTTGTTGAGGTGAACACCCAGGTACTGAAACTGTCCACCTCCTCAATGTCCTTCCCCTGGATGTTCAGCGGTGTGTACGGTAGTGGCTTCCTCGTAAAGTTGATTACCATCTCCTTCGTCTTACTGGTGTTCAAGCACAGGTGGTTGTGCAGTCCACAAAGTCCATGATGACAGACCAATACTCCAGGTCGTTCCCCTTAGACACACAGCCCACGATGGCGGAGTAGTCAGAGAACTTCTGCAGATGACAACTGTCCGTGTTGTATGTGAAGTCCAATGTGTAGATGGTGAAGAGAAACGCTGAGAGGACGATGCCCTGAGGAGCCCCGGTGCTGCAGACGACCACCTCAGACTCACAGCTGCAAAGCCGCACATACTGTGGTTGGTCCGTGAAGTAGTCGATGGTCCATGCAGTGAGATGTTCATCCACTCCCGCGTCCTCCAGCTTCCTCCGCAGCAGCGCCGGTCTGATGGTGTTGAAGGCGCTGGAGAAGTCAAAGAACATGACCCTCACAGCATTCCCGGCGAGCTCCAGGTGTTTGAGCGCCCGCTCCAGCAGGTAGATGACAGCGTCCTCTACTCCGATGTTAGGCCAGTAGGCAAACTGCAGCGGGTCCAGGGTGGAGCTCACCACAGAGCGGAGGTGGGTGAGGATGAGCCGCTCCATCGTCTTCATCAGGTGGACCTCGGAGAGCTGGTCTGCACAGGTCCTCAGCAGCCTGGGACTGATGCCGTCTGGTCCTGTAGCTATCCTCTGCTTTCGTCGCCTCAGCTGTCTCCTCACCTGGTCTGGTGTGATGGAGAGGGGGGAGTGAGGGGGGGACTAGGGTGGACTGCCGGAGGTGGGGCAGGTGCTGGAAGAGGTCCGTATGGTGGGTGCTGGAGGCCAGTGAAGGGGGAGGGGGGCAGTGTCCACTGGAAAGGAGACGTGTGAAGAGGAGGGAGCAGGGAAGGGGGCAGAAGGAGTGGGGGGAGAATCAAACCTGTTGAAATTTTCAACCTGAGATGTTCTTCAGACACCTCCACACGTCCCGTGCGTTGCCCTGCACCAGCTTCTGCTCCAAATAAAATAAAATAAATCTCCCTCAAAATTGTTCACAAGCTTTACCCTGTAAAACATCTTTTAAGACGATTAAAGAAAGACTTGGACATTAATTACACGTTTTGCGGATCCTATCCAGAAACCGTTTCTCATTTAATCAAGCTCCAGAGCTTATTACAGCAATGTCAGCTCCCCACCATCAGGAGCATACAGAAACGTGTTCCTCGCCCATTGTGTGGTCCCCAAACCGGACCCTTTTCCGGCTTGCTGGCTGGACCTTCTAGTCCAGGATTTTCTGTCATTAGTTTATGTTGTTTTCATTTTTTTTGCAGGCATGACAGTGGGGGGAGAGGTTTGAGCAGGTCAATTCCTTTTTGTCCAGAGTAGCTTTAACTACAAAATACATGACTAAAGCAGGTAAAGCAGATCATGTTTTTAAATCATATTTCAAATGATTTCTAATCACATTTTTAGCTCTACCAGACATGACAACTGTGCATGCGAGAGGATGGAATATCCATAAGAAAAATGGCCTCCTCAAATATCTGTCAAAGAGACCTTTCAAAGTAATATTGATTTTTTTTTTTTTGTCATGTAACAAAATGTTACTCTTGAAAGCACCTGTAAACAGATCTTCAGCTCACAGATCATGATTTGAAGGTCTGGGTTCAAGAAGTGAAACAATGGGCTGACGCAAGTATATTGACACCAAGAGCTTTTGAATTTTAAGAATAATGCCAGTTACATAAAACACTTAACAATAATATAACATTGACACTTTTTGTTTTATGCAGCTTCAGAGGTAAATGATGCAACAAGACTTCAGCGTCCAATGTTATCCTAGTCAACTAAATATGTATTAATTAACTACTGGTAATTGTGTTTAAATTTGAAAAACCAGAACGTCCCATTTTATTCTGTTGGAAAAATGTTAAACTCCATAATTCAACGTGTGCTTTTTCTATCTCCTCCGAGGAAAACCTGGTGAAGAAGATCTAGAGAAGTGAGGAACCAAAGGTTATCCAAAGTACTTGGATAAACTAAGTATTTTCAACCCTAAGTACAATTTAAAAATATGCTTCAGTTTGCAGATATAGTGTGATACAAATTCATACACCACATTCCAAATTATTGTGCAAATTGTATTTCAGTGTCAAAAAGGTAAAAAAAAAAAAAAAAAAGGTTCAATGAAATTTAGTTTAACGAAGTTTAATGAAACTCATGGATGGTATTGTTTCTCTGGGCTCTTTGAATCACTGACATCAATCTCAGTCTGTGATGATTAGTTTTCAGGGTAAGCCCTGTTAAGGCGAAAACTATTGAAAAAGGATGTTCCACATTATCAAGCAGATCATCATTTTCAAGCAATATGGGAAAGAAAAAGGATCTCTCTGCTGATGAAAAGCGTGAAATAGTTGAATGCCTTGGTCTAGGTATGAAAACATTCGATATCTCATGAAAGATTAAGCGTAATCATCGTACTGATAAGAGACGGTTTTCGCCAGACAAATACATCAGATGAATAGAAAAGCAGCTACAAAACAGCAGACAGGTAGCCTATTTGAAGCTTCTGGTGCCTCTAGAGTCTCCCGAACATGAAGGTGTAGAGAGAAACTCATGATGTGGACCCCATCCTCAGCCCTATTGAGAACCTTTGGAGCCTCAACTTTACCGGGCACAGGCGAGGCGACTCACTACGCGGCGGCGGTGGAAGCGCTCAACACGTATTTTGTTCCTCAAGTAAATGCAGCATATGCACAACAGACTTTTCAGAAGTTGTCCCAAAAACAAGGTGAGACTGTGCAACAATTTTGTACTCGTTTGAGACAAGCTGCAAAAGACTGTGACTTTCGGGGGGACAGAGACCATTTCTCAAAAATGTGTCGTACCAAAGGACATAAGAAACAAAATGTGAATGTTGTTGAACAAAATGATTATGCATTCATTGTAAAAGATGATGATGTACCTGAGAAACTAACATTTTATGTGGGGGGAGTTGAGTTGAAAATGCTCATAGATTCTGGTGCTAAGTAACATAATGGGTGAAAATGTATGGGTTAAAGGTGCATTCAGATGTGAAATCAATATTGGTGATAAGACTGAGGAGGCCGAGTTTATTGTGATAAAAGGCAATGGTGAACCACTCCTGGGGAAAAGACTGCTGTTAAATTAAGGGTGTTGAAAATAGGTCATGATGTGGCGGCTGTCACAGATCTAAAACACTCTGTTAGGAAATTATATCTGCCACAGCACTAACTGGAATGCAAGGGAGACAATAACAAGTAAATATGATAACAGAGAAAGCACAGGGAGTAAGAAAATGGTAACTAAGAAGTTACAGGAAGCGATTAGAAAGGAGAAAGTTAGCGCTCGCACACCTAAACACGCTCGCTGCACATACATTGTCACAATGTGGAGAACAGCTCGAACTGACCTTGGGCGATTCGAGATGAACTCTGCAGACACACAAACAGATGCCCCCTTGCATGGGAGGTGTCAGGGAGTTTATAAAAAGTGTAAGAGACAAAGCAGTGGCAGAGATCTCTCATGAGGGGCCGCAGCGCTGTGTTGTCTCAACGTGGAACGACCTACTGCTCGTGTGTATTTACATGTGATACCAATTCTCAATAATAATTGATGATTCTTATATCTGTTTAATGTTTTTATTTATCAACGGTATGATCCAAAAGAACCGGATGAATTGTTGAGGACGGGTAACACACGACTAGAAGGCTAAGAGATAATGTAACTAAAAGTCCAACAACTCTCTTAAAGAGCAGTACCCAAAAGTGTTTAAAGGCGTAGGGAAACTAAACACTAAACAGATGTGGCAGGGACAGGTGTGATCAGGTGATCACATGACGCTATAAAGGGAGGAGCTACACAGGCTTGCCTCCTCTTTCTGAGCAGGCCTGTGCACACGTTGCTTCCTGGTGAGAACTGTTTTAGGTTTTAAGGTTTTAAGGTTTTTATTGTAAAACACTAACATTGTAAATGATTTTGTATTCTTTTAAGGGTCTTAACAGTCCAGTGTTAAAGGTATGCTTTTAGTTGTAAATTGTTCTGTTATATTGTTTAATAATCGCACTGTGCTTTTATAGGCTCAGTGCTGGTTGCCGTTTATTTTTGAGTTAGTTTCAGTTTACTGTGTCATTTCATTTTAAACAAGATCTTCCCCAATTGGTGTGGACCTAATCTAGCAACAGCTGGGTGGGACAGGGGTTCACTCTAGGTGGTGATTTTATTTGTAGTTTTGGTGGTGGTGGCACATTTATATATGGGTGATTTCTGTTATGGAAATGGTGTTTATTTGTGTTTAACCTTGTGTTTGTTTTTCATAAATAGTATACCCTTCTCACCCCAGCTCGAGGCCACACCATTACCATTCCAATTCAACCATTTTAGTATTTTTGTTTAATTAGCCTTAGGGCTGTTGGACCCACACTGACTGTCTGGCTTTGTTATTGAAGCACCTGTAGTTTAACACGATTGCTAGTGTTACATTTGGCGTTGTTGCAGGATCGAGCAGTCAGTGTGTGGTCATTTTTTTTTCTTTATATTTTTTCACCTAATTTATCTTAGTTATTTTTAGATTTGTTCAGTTCATGTAAACGGCAATCAGCACAGAAGATTGGAGAGACTTGTACCTCCCGATCTACAGACGTTTTGGAAGAAATCCAACTCTACAGACCTGTTTCTACAAAGACACTGTTTAATTGAGAAACAATGCCTGAGTTTGATGAACAATTACAAAACCAACTAAAAACTTTGCAAGCTGAGAATGATCAGTTTAGAAGGTCTATGGCCTCTTCTGCAGCCACCTCTAGAGTTGACCGAGCTGTCTACATCCCTCGTGAAAGAAGGTGCCCTAAATTTTATGGTCCTCAAGACTCACCAGATAGTGTTCGTCTTGAAGACTGGATTGAAGAAGTGGAAGCTTGTTTGGAGGGCAGACACCTCTCAAACAAAGAAAAGGCCATTTTCATGTTGGACCATTTAGGCGGGGAACCACGCAATGAAATTAGACATCGACCACTCTTTGAGAGAGGGAGTCCTGGTAAAATTGTAGACATCTTGAAAAGGTTGTACAGTGGCCACAAACCTATGGTCGTGCTGTTAAAGCAGTTTTATGACAGAAAACAACAAGATGGAGAGTCTCTTAGGCACTTCTCACATGCATTAATGACTTTAATGGACTATGTGCTTGACAGTGCCCCTGATGCTGTTCCTAATCAACAGACAGTGCTCAGGGATCAGTTTGTGGAACATGTGAGAGAGGGTATGCTGCGCCGCCACCTTAAAGATGTGGTAAGACGGGACCCTAGCATGTCATTAATAGACATTCGTGAGGAAGCCATTAGATGGTCAGAAAGCATTGATGGGGACGCTCACTCTCAGTTTACCTATGGTTGTAATGTGGCCAGAAGTGATTTGAGAACTGTCCCTCCCGTGTACAAACCTACAGCTTTAGAGCTCCAGGAAATCACAGATCTCTTAAAGCTGCAACAAACTCAAATTACCACATTGACTGAACAACTTCAGTCATTACAGAGCAATTTGAAACAGACTGCTTCAAAATGGCCGACAGACAGAATATGCCTCAGATGTAACAAAATGGGCCACATAGCGCGTTACTGTCGTCAACTACTGCCTAGTGGCACTCAGCAGCAAACACCAGTAGTTCA
Source organism: Gobius niger (assembly GCF_951799975.1). Classification (NCBI taxonomy): domain Eukaryota; kingdom Metazoa; phylum Chordata; class Actinopteri; order Gobiiformes; family Gobiidae; genus Gobius; species Gobius niger. Next base: position 4,860,433 of record NC_136860.1, on the reverse strand, counting down.
ATCAATTCTCTCAGAGGAGTCGGAAAACTAGCACCTTCTGTTGTTTTGAGCCAGACCTCAGAAGGAGCTGAAATTGGCTCCACACCAGTGCCCTCTAAACTCCTACAGCAACTGGTGGGGACATGTACCGTAGTGGATTTGATAATAAATGGTGTTAAAGTACCATCACTTTTGGACACAGGGTCAAATGTAACAACAATCACCCACAGTTTCTTTGCGGCACATTTTGACTTAACCAAGCATGTGTGGCAGTATCGCCTGCAGGCAGGCTCTGCCACGTAAATGTTTTGTTTTTATTATTTGCTTCATGCATTGCGTCGCCCTATAAATAGTGCGTGGTTTACGTTACGCGCCCTCTGACCTCTCACTTCCGCCCCTGGTCTCCGGGCCACCCGGTTCGAGCGCTCCTTCATGTCTGCGCAGGTAACGTCAACCCGCTAATTAATGCGTTTTAATGCTAAATTGGTCCTAATGCAGAGCTTCTCCGCTACTTTAGCATGTCGGTGGCGCTGGTATCTGGTGCGCTGGTTACATCGTCCAACCTTGCGACGCTCTTGTGGGAGGTAAGAGTGGCAGCTAGCCTTTTAGCGTAGCAAATCTTTCAAAACATACTCACGCCGTATTCTTGTCACAGCTGTGGTAGCTCGGCGTGGCGTCCGACTAAAGCTCCGTCCACTGTTGACCGCTTAGGTTTCCCACGTTTTGTTAGCAGGTAACTTTTATACAAGACATTTATATAACTTTGTTTGAATAGTGCCTAAGATGCGCCCTTAATTGTGCAGCTTCAGGCACGGAAACTGCTGTCTTGTCTGGTCCTCTCTTCGCTCTGGAACAAGTGCAACCGAATGACTACGAAATGTATTGAAGTAACGAAAACCTGGTACTGGATAAAGAACTGAAATTATGGACAAGTGGTACAGAACTTGCATTAAAAAGTAATTGTGCACTTCGAAATGGAACTCAACAAACACAACTGTTTTAACTTACTTAAAAATAAAGCAAACTTTTGTAAGATGGACATTGCCTGCTTGTCATTTTATATCAGAACGAACCTGTGTGCCTTGTGCTTTGTCAATCTGTATTTAGTTAAATCTCCAGGTGAAACTCCTGGGGTGGCGTTGTGGCATTTTAAAGCTAAAGTAAAATCGAAGTCAACCCTCGCCTTGCCACATTCTGGCGTTAGTTCGGGCAGGATTTGATAAATGACAGCGGCATGTTCCATATTGATACAATGTATAGCTGTTGTCAATGTGAAGTGGTAGCCTAAAGTTTTTGTGTTGGCCTTTTGAAAGCCATACTGACCAATTTTGTGTTTTTGTTTGACCTGCACATCGGTATTTTTGTTTTGCTGTGATTTGTTTAATTTTGTACCTTTTGTGCATGCATGCTTTCTGTAAATATTTCTTTGGTCATGTTAAATGGTTTGGAAAAGTGCTAATGCTAAAAGAACTGCTAACGCTATTACTCTACTGACTGTAACTGTGTACATTGCATTGGCATAACATATTATATATTTTTTTTGTTTGTGCAGAGAAAGACAAGACAGCAGTTGTCCCAGAAAGATTAGTCATGGGGTAGAAGTGTGAGGTCACTGCATCTTGGCATCGGAGCTGGGAGCTGTTCCTGGTGGCCTCCTGGTGGTGGCTTAAACCCATCCGGCAATAGTGTGTAAGTCGAGAGGTAGGAGCTGCTGGTGTGGGCAGTATCCGGGGTGGTCTCACTTATATGGGCGGTCAACGCAGCTATTGTGTCAAAGGAAAGGGCTGGGGTACGGTTCCTATGCAGGCCAAGTCTGTGTGGTTCAGCTGGCAAGCCGTCAAGGCCCCACATCCCATTTGGTTACAGGTGGAAGGTGTGGCAGCTGTTTTTAAACTGTTTGTGATGGGCCGATGGTTCACGGCGTTTCTTTAGTACAGTGGTCGGTTTAGGGGAACCCCCTTAGCCTCATAGCGCCGCCGCTGTAGTCATGGGCGTCATTGTACACCCCTTGCGTACGTGTGTCGTCCGGCATTCAACACGCCCCTCTGCGGCCGTCAAGGCACCTCTTCCAGCCTCCGAGCGGGGTGTAGGCTAAGGAAAAGTTGCAGTACCTGGTAGTTGTTTGCGGGCGTGGTATGAATGTGTTTTAGCATCGCCGGGACGACGATGCATTTTGGGGGGGGCATATGTGGCAGTATCGCCTGCAGGCAGGCTCTGCCACGTAAATGTTTTGTTTTTATTATTTGCTTCATGCATTGCGTCGCCCTATAAATAGTGCGTGGTTTACGTTACGCGCCCTCTGACCTCTCACTTCCGCCCCTGGTCTCCGGGCCACCCGGTTCGAGCGCTCCTTCATGTCTGCGCAGGTAACGTCAACCCGCTAATTAATGCGTTTTAATGCTAAATTGGTCCTAATGCAGAGCTTCTCCGCTACTTTAGCATGTTGGTGGCGCTGGTATCTGGTGCGCTGGTTACATCGTCCAACCTTGCGACGCTCTTGTGGGAGGTAAGAGTGGCAGCTAGCCTTTTAGCGTAGCAAATCTTTCAAAACATACTCACGCCGTATTCTTGTCACAGCTGTGGTAGCTCGGCGTGGCGTCCGACTAAAGCTCCGTCCACTGTTGACCGCTTAGGTTTCCCACGTTTTGTTAGCAGGTAACTTTTATACAAGACATTTATATAACTTTGTTTGAATAGTGCCTAAGATGCGCCCTTAATTGTGCAGCTTCAGGCACGGAAACTGCTGTCTTGTCTGGTCCTCTCTTCGCTCTGGAACAAGTGCAACCGAATGACTACGAAATGTATTGAAGTAACGAAAACCTGGTACTGGATAAAGAACTGAAATTATGGACAAGTGGTACAGAACTTGCATTAAAAAGTAATTGTGCACTTCGAAATGGAACTCAACAAACACAACTGTTTTAACTTACTTAAAAATAAAGCAAACTTTTGTAAGATGGACATTGCCTGCTTGTCATTTTATATCAGAACGAACCTGTGTGCCTTGTGCTTTGTCAATCTGTATTTAGTTAAATCTCCAGGTGAAACTCCTGGGGTGGCGTTGTGGCATTTTAAAGCTAAAGTAAAATCGAAGTCAACCCTCGCCTTGCCACACATGCAATTAATAATTGTGGGTGGCTTAATCTGACTGCTGCAAATGGACTGTCTATTCCTTACCATGGCTATGTGGAGGTGGACGTGACCGTTCTGGGAAGGACTTTACCAGCATGTGGAGTGCTAATCGTTCAAGATCCACAGGGGACCACTGCCTTTTCAAAGCAAAAGCAGCACATACCAGGACTTCTAGGGATGAACATTATTCAGCAACTCTATGACAACCTTTACAGGGAACATGGATCTGCAATGTTCTCTATCCCTGAAGTTGTACAAGCGCCTCCAGGCTGGAGAGAAGCCCTCCAACATTGCCATCTGGTGGAGACTGGTGATGGTATCACTGGTCAACTGCGGGTACAATCCTCTGGACCACTGCTGATCCCCGCGGGCACAACTGTTATGGTCCCAGCCACCGGTCCAAAAGGTAAAGAGTTCCGCACACAGAGACTACTTTTAGAACAAGATCATAGCACTAACCATCTTGCTGCAGGTCTTTTGATCTCTACATCTTTAGTGTCTTGTGAAAATGGATTGGCCTTTGTCCCTGTGTCTAATGTTAGCAGAGAGCCTGTTTATCTCCAACCACGAGTTACCCTAGGCCTATTGCACTCAGTAGCCCTTGTGGATCGTAACGCATCCTCTGTTGTGTTCACGGAAGCTACTGATAGTCATGGACAAGTTACTGTGACATGTTCTCAGGTTACAGTCAATAATGCCCCCCCTCCTGCTTTAGATTCTGTAGATTTGTCCAAATTGACCCCTGCTGATAAAAAGGCTGTACAGCAAATGCTCATGCAATATTCAACAGTGTTTTCCAAAAATGATGGAGATTTAGGCTGCACATCACTCATTGAGCATAACATCCCTTTAGTTGATGATGCACCGACTAAACAGCGCTATCGACGCATTCCACCTTCTCAATTCGAGCTTGTTAAAACTCATATTAGACAATTACTCGACGCACAAGTTATTAGAGAGAGCTGTAGCCCTTATGCTGCTCCACTAGTTTTGGTTCTGAAGAAGGATGGTTCTCTTAGAATGTGTGTGGACTACAGACAACTGAACGCCAAGACACGAAAAGATGCCTATCCTTTACCTCGCATAGAGGAATCGTTGGATGCCCTCTCTGGGGCTAAATGGTTTTCCACATTAGATCTGGCGAGTGGATATAACCAGGTGCCAGTCGCAGAAAGTGACAAACATAAAACTGCCTTCTGTACACCCTTTGGCCTTTTTGAATTCAACAGAATGGCCTTTGGGCTGTGCAATGCCCCAAGTACGTTTCAAAGGCTAATGGAACGATTGTTTGGTGATCAAAGCTTTCAATCTTTGTTATTGTACTTGGATGACGTAATAATTTTTTCTACATCTGTTGAACAGCATCTGCAGAGACTGGAGCTAGTCCTCAGCCGCTTACAGAAGGAAAACCTAAAGGTCAAGCTGAGTAAATGCTGTTTCTTTCAACATCAAGTGAAGTACCTCGGCCATGTGGTTTCATCGGAGGGGGTATCTACAGATCCTGCAAAGATCTCATCCGTAGCAACGTGGAAGCGTCCGGAAACTGTCAAAGAACTAAAGTCGTTCCTTGGTTTCTGCAGTTACTACAGACGCTTTGTCTCCGGTTTCTCACAAATCGCAGCACCGCTGAATAACTTGGCAGCACAACTGTCTCCAAAACACAGGAACAGTAAGAAAATTACTGTGAAACATCTCTGGACCGAGGTATGTGAAACAGCATTTCAGACACTAAAATGCACACTTACAACAGCTCCTGTGTTGGCTTATGCAAATTTTGCCAAGCCATTCATCTTGGATGTAGATGCAAGCCATCATGGCTTAGGGGCAGTGTTGTCACAGGAATGTGAAGGTCAAATTCGTCCCATTGCTTTTGCAAGCAGAGGCTTAAGAAAAACTGAGAAGAATATGCAAAACTATAGTTCAATGAAGCTGGAATTTTTAGCACTGAAGTGGGCGGTTACGGAAAAATTTCGAGAATATCTATTGGGTCACAAATGTGTGGTTCATAAAGACAATAATCCCCTCAGCCACTTACAGACAGCTAAATTGGGTGCTGTGGAACAGAGGTGGGCTTCTGAACTTGCATGTTTTGATTTGGAAATTAGATACAAACCAGGGCGCTCTAATGGAAATGCAGATGGCTTGTCAAGACAAAATGTGACTTCAGAACAAATTGTGTCAATGGCACCCTCAACAGCCTTACCAGGAGGCCTTAGAGGTGCCCTGCAAAATGACACAACCACCACTCACAACTTTATCTCTCAAGCTATGACCATCAATCCCTGGCCACCAGATATGAACCTCTCTGTTTTGCAGGCGGAGGATCCTTTAATTCAGGAGTTTCGTGTCTTTTGGGACAGACGTCAACAGCCAGATCAAGAGGAAAGGGTAAATGTGTCTTCAATGGTTCTGAAACTGGTGAGACAATGGGACAGAATTGTTGAAAAACATGGAATCCTGTACAGGCAGTTGACACCACCGGAAGGAGGACCAGCAAAACACCAGCTGTTACTTCCACAATGCCTACAGTCCGAAGTGCTTCAGTTCTCGCATGACCAACATGGCCACCAGGGGGTGGATCGCACCTTGGACCTAATCAGAAAACGTTGCTATTGGCCAGGTATGGATAAAACTGTTCAGGCCTACTGCAAAGACTGTGAACGCTGTACAGTGTCAAAACGGGGAACGTTGCATCCACGAAGCTTTATGGGTCATTGGCCATAGACTTCACTGTCTTAGATGCTTCCTCAAATGGTACAGAAAACGTCCTTATAATGACAGATGTATTCTCAAAATACACACAAGCCATCCCAACAAGAGACCAAACTGCCAACACAGTAGCTCAAGCTCTTGTTAATCATTGGTTCCATATATTTGGGGTTCCACGCCAGCTGCACTCAGACCAGGGACGTTGTTTTGAAGCTAAAGTAATACAGCAGCTTTGCAGTATGTACAAAATTACGAAAACCAGAACAACACCTTATAGACCGCAAGGCAACGGGCAGTGTGAACGTTTTAATAGGACGTTGCATGACTTGCTCTGCACCTTACCACACAATCAGAAAAAACAGTGGCCGAAACATTTGTCTCAAGTAGTGTTTGCATATAATACCACAAAACATCATTCCACTGGACATTCTCCATATTTGTTGATGTTTGGACAGGAGCCACAGCTGCCGATTGACTGCTTATTGGCCACGATGGAGGACAGTACTGATGAGTGGACCCACAACCATCGGGATGCAATACAACACATCTATCAGGATGCAAGAAAGAAAATACAACTTGCCGCTACAAGACGAGCTACACGCCATGATTCCAAGGTAAAGCCAGACTGCTTACAGCCTGGGCAGTTGGTGTACTGCCGTGACCACAGCCATAGAGGCCGCCACAAAATACAAGATTACTGGTCCCCAGTACTGTACAAAGTGCTTCAATGTCCATCAGATGGTGGACCTATCTACACTGTGACTACAGCAGATGGTAAAGGGAAACAGAGACACATTCACAGATCGGAAATTCGCCCCGCCCAAGTCAGTCACACAGACACTGCATTGACTTTAGATCCGGGGTTGCCTGAACCACTATTGGCTGAACTGGATGATGATTCTGACATCTCTTTTGTCATAGTGGAACAAGCCCCAAACCAAAGGATTCAGTTACATGGAGGACCTACTCTAGAACCCCCTGGACCTGTAGTACCAGCCGCCATTCCACCAGCCGCAGGGTTACGGCGCTCCCAAAGAACTACAGCAGGCCAGCATCACAATCCACATCATCTGCCAAGACCGCTTGTACAACAACAGCTCTCTGAAGGATATGTCAATGACTCTCGGGTGACTTTCTATAGGCCCTGGCTTTAACAAACTCATCGACGGGACGTCGATCCAAAGCCCAGGGGTAAATGTGGCAGGGACAGGTGTGATCAGGTGATCACATGACGCTATAAAGGGAGGAGCTACACAGGCTTGCTTCCTCTTTCTGAGCAGGCCTGTGCACACGTTGCTTCCTGGTGAGAACTGTTTTAGGTTTTAAGGTTTTAAGGTTTTTATTGTAAAACACTAACATTGTAAATGATTTTGTATTCTTTTAAGGGTCTTAACAGTCCAGTGTTAAAGGTATGCTTTTAGTTGTAAATTGTTCTGTTATATTGTTTAATAATCGCACTGTGCTTTTATAGGCTCAGTGCTGGTTGCCGTTTATTTTTGAGTTAGTTTCAGTTTACTGTGTCATTTCATTTTAAACAAGATCTTCCCCAATTGGTGTGGACCTAATCTAGCAACAGCTGGGTGGGACAGGGGTTCACTCTAGGTGGTGATTTTATTTGTAGTTTTGGTGGTGGTGGCACATTTATATATGGGTGATTTCTGTTATGGAAATGGTGTTTATTTGTGTTTAACCTTGTGTTTGTTTTTCATAAATAGTATACCCTTCTCACCCCAGCTCGAGGCCACACCATTACCATTCCAATTCAACCATTTTAGTATTTTTGTTTAATTGTAAATAAACTTTGCCTTAGGGCTGTTGGACCCACACTGACTGTCTGGCTTTGTTATTGAAGCACCTGTAGTTTAACACGATTGCTAGTGTTACACAGATAAGTCTGTACATTGACCCAAATGTGAAACCAGTTGCTCAACCACTGAGGCGCATACCCTACCATTTAAGGGATGCAGTGGAGAAAAAGATAAACTAACTGATTGACATGGACATTGTAGAGCGTGTAGAAGGACCTACACCTTGGGTAAATCCTGTAGTGGTACTCCCAAAGTAATGTGATAAAGATATTCGAATGTGCTTAGACAGGAGGAAAGCAAATTAGGCAATAGTCAGAGAAAGATACCCTATCTCCAGAGTGGTTGAAATACTTCAAGGACTAAACGGCTCTGCAATCTTCAGCAAGCTAGATCTCAAATGGGGCAACAATCAGTTGGAGCTAACCCCAGAGTCCAGAGAGATCACAACATTTGCAGTGCACAACGGAGTTTACAGATACAAAAGACTAATATTTGGAGTCTCGTCAGCCAGTGAGCAATACCAACACGAGATCGCTAATGCACTGTCAGGCATTGAAGGAGTTGAGAACATCTCATATGACTTGATCATACATACGCATACAGAGCTTGCGTGCTGTCATGAAGAGACTTTCTGAATGTGGATTGACACTAAACCCAGAAAAGTGCCAGTTCAACATGGACAGACTTGTATTCATGGGAATACTACTGACACAAAGAGGCATCGGACCAACAGAAGAAAGAGTGAGAGCTGTCATGGAAGCCAGAGAGCCAAAGACTGCTGCAGAGGTGAGAAGCTTTCTTGGACTGGTAGGCTTTAGCAGCAGGTTCATACCACAGTTTGCTACACTCCCAGAACCATTAAGACGTTTAACACGAAAAGAGACTTTTCGTGTTAAACGTCATCTTTTGTATGGGATGTTTTGTATGAACATCCCATACAAAAGAAGTATGGTTTTGGGTTGTTTTCATAAGTGAGACCTGAGAAAACTGATGAATATTCAGAAACTTGAAACCGACTTTGTGGAAAAAGTATGTGATCAAACTTGACCAAACCTTGGATTCTGGTACGGGCTGGGGCTCTATATAACATACTAAAGAATCAGCCATCTAGCATATATGGTTTTGGAGACACAGTATTTTTTCTGTTTTTATGGCCGCAAACGCGTTCTCTCACTGAGAACACTCACTTTGAGGAACTCGCAGCTTGTTGCATTGTCACAGCGGAAAACCATCTCATATGCAGAGTCAGTGTCAGGGATGAACATCCCGGTCAAAATAAGGATGGTTTTGGGTTGTTTTCATAAGTGAGACCTAAGAAAACTGATGAATATTCCGAAACTTGAAACCGACTTTGTGGAAAAAGTATGTGATCAAACTTGACCAAACCTTGCATTCTGGTACGAGGTGGAACCCTGTATAACATACTAAAGAATCAGCCATCTAGCATTCATGGTTTTGGAAAAACAGCAATTTTTCTGTTTTTATGGCCGCAAACGCGTTCTCTCACTTAGAATACTCACTTTTAGGAACGCGCAGATTTTTGCATTGTCACAGCGGAAAACCATCTCATATGCAGAGTCAGTGTCAAGGATGAACATCCCAGTCAAAAGAAGGATGGTTTTGGGTTGTTTTCATAAGTGAGACCTGAGAAAACTGATGAATATTCAGAAACTTGAAACCGACTTTGTGGAAAAAGTGTGTGATCAAACTTGACCAAACTTTGGATTCTGGTACGGGCTGGGGCCCTATATAACATACTAAAGAATCAGCCATCTAGCATTCATGGTTTTGGAGAAACAACAATTTCTGTTTTTATGGCCGCAAACGCGTTCTCTTACTTAAAATACTCACTTTTAGGAACTCGCAGATTTTTGCATTGTCACAGCGGAAACCCATCTCATATGCAGAGTCAGTGTCAGGGATGAACATCCCAGTCAAAAGAAGGATGGTTTTGGGTTGTTTTCATAAGTGAGACCTGAGAAAACTGATGAATATTCAGAAACTTGAAACCGACTTTGTGGAAAAAGTATGTGATCAAACTTGACCAAACCTTGGATTCTGGTACTTGGTGGGACCCTGTATAACTTACTAAATAATCAGCCATCTAGCATTCATGGTTTTGGAGAAACAACAATTTCTGTTTTTATGGCCGCAAACGCGTTCTCTCACTTAAAATACTCACTTTTAGGAACTCGCAGATTTTTGCATTGTCACAGCGGAAACCCATCTCATATGCAGAGTCAGTGTCAAGGATGAACATCCCAGTCAAAAGAAGGATGGTTTTGGGTTGTTTTTATAAATGAGACCTGAGAAAACTGATGAATATTCAGAAAATTGAAACCGACTTTGTGGAAAAAACATGTGATCAAACTTGACCAAACCTTGGATTCTGGTACGGGCTGGGCCCTATATAAAATACTAAAGAATAAGCCATCCAGCATTCATGGTTTTGGAGAAACAGCAATTTCTGTTTTTATGGCCGTAAACGCGTTCTCTCACTTGAGTACTCACTTTTAGGAACTCGCAACTTTTTGCATTGTCACAGCGGAAAACCATCTCATATGCAGAGTCAGTGTCAAGGATGAACATCCCATACAAAATAAGTGTGGTTTTGGGTTGTTTTCATAAGTGAGACCTAAGAAAACTGATGAATATACAGAAAATTGAAACCGACCTTGTGGAAAAAGTATGTGATCAAACTTGACCAAACCTTGGATTATGGTATGGGCTGGGGCTCTATATAACATATTAAAGAATCGGCCATCTAGCATTCATGGTATTGGAGAAACAGCAATTTCTGTTTTTGTGGCCGCAAACGCGTTCTCTCGCTGAGAACACTCACTTTGAGGAACTCGCAGCTTTTTGCATTGTCACAGCGGAAAACCATCTCATATGCAGAGTCAGTGTAAGGGATGAACATCCCAGTCAAAATAAGTGTGGTTTTGGGTTGTTTTCATAAGTGAAACCTGAGAAAACTGATGAATATTCGGAAAATTAAAACCGACTTTGTGGAAAAAACATGTGATCAAACTTGACCAAACCTTGGATTCTGGTACGGGCTGGGGCCCTGTATAACATACTAAAGAATCAGCCATCCATGATTTTGGAGAAACAACAATTTCTGTTTTTATGGCCGCAAACGCGTTCTCTCACTTGGAATACTCACTTTTAGGAACTCGCAGATTTTTTGCATTGTCACAGCGGAAAACCATGTCATATGCAGAGTCAGTGTCAGGGATGAACATCCCAGTCAAAAGAATTATGGTTTTGGGTTGTTTTCATAAGTGAGACCTAAAAAAACTGATGAATATTCAGAAAATTGAAACCGACCTTGTGGAAAAAGTATGTGATCAAACTTGACCAAACCTTGGATTCTGGTACGGGCTGGGGCTCAATATAACATATTAAAGAATCAGCCATCTAGCATTCATGGTTTTGGAGAAGCAACAATTTCTGTTTTTATGGCCGCAAACGCGTTCTCTCACTTAAAATACTCACTTTTGGGAACTCGCAGATTTTTGCATTGTCACATTGGAAAACCATCTCATATGCTGAGTCAGTGTCAAGGATGAACATCCCAGTCAAAAGAAGGATGGTTTTGGGTTGTTTTCATAAGCGAGACCTAAAAAAACTGATGAATATTCAGAAAATTGAAACCGACCTTGTGGAAAAAGTATGTGATCAAACTTGACCAAACCTTGGATTCTGGTACGGGCTGGGGCTCAATATAACATATTAAAGAATCAGCCATCTAGCATTCATGGTTTTGGAGAAGCAACAATTTCTGTTTTTATGGCCGCAAACGCGTTCTCTCACTTAAAATACTCACTTTTGGGAACTCGCAGATTTTTGCATTGTCACATTGGAAAACCATCTCATATGCAGAGTCAGTGTCAGGGATGAACATCCCAGTCAAAAGAAGGATGGTTTTGGGTTGTTTTCATAAGTGAGACCTAAGAAAACTGATGAATATACAGAAAATTGAAACCAACCTTGTGGAAAAAGTGTGTGATCAAACTTGACCAAACCTTGGATTCTGGTATGGGCTGGGGCTCTATATAACATATTAAAGAATCGGCCATCTAGCATTCATGGTTTTGGAGAAACAGCAATTTCTGTTTTTATGGCCGCAAACGCGTTCTCTCACTTGAGTACTCACTTTTAGGAACTCGCAGATTTTTGCATTGTCACAGCGGAAAACCATCTCATATGCAGAGTCAGTGTCAAGGATGAACATCCCATACAAAATAAGAGTGGTTTTGGGTTGTTTTCATAAGTGAGACCTGAGAAAACTGATGAATATTCAGAAACTTGAAACCGACTTTGTGGAAAAAGTATGTGATCAAACTTGACCAAACCTTGGCTTCTGGTACGGGCTGGGGCCCTGTATAACATACTAAAGAATCAGCCATCCATGATTTTGGAGAAACAACAATTTCTGTTTTTATGGCCGCAAACGCGTTCTCTCACTTGGGAATACTCACTTTTAGGAACTCGCAGATTTTTTGCATTGTCACAGCGGAAAACCATGTCATATGCAGAGTCAGTGTCAGGGATGAACATCCCAGTCAAAAGAAGTATGGTTTTGGGTTGTTTTCATAAGTGAGACCTAAAAAAAACTGATGAATATTCAGAAAATTGAAACCGACCTTGTGGAAAAAGTATGTGATCAAACTTGACCAAACCTTGGATTCCGGTACGGGCTGGGGCTCAATATAACATATTAAAGAATCAGCCATCTAGCATTCATGGTTTTGGAGAAGCAACAATTTCTGTTTTTATGGCCGCAAACGCGTTCTCTCACTTAAAATACTCACTTTTGGGAACTCGCAGATTTTTGCATTGTCACATTGGAAAACCATCTCATATGCAGAGTCAGTGTCAAGGATGAACATCCCAGTCAAAAGAAGGATGGTTTTGGGTTGTTTTCATAAGTGAGACCTGAGAAAACTGATGAATATTCAGAAAATTGAAACCGACTTTGTGGAAAAAACATGTGATCAAACTTGACCAAACCTTGGATTCTGGTACGGGCTGGGATTCTATATAACATACTAAAGAATCAGCCATCTAGCATTCATGGTTTTGGAGAAACAGCAACTTCTGTTTTTATGGCCGCAAACGCGTTCTCTCGCTGAAAACACTCACTTTGAGGAACTCGCAGCTTTTTGCATTGTCACAGCGGAAAACCATCTCATAAGCAGAGTCAGTGTCAGGGATGAACATCCCAGTCAAAAGAAGGATGGTTTTGGGTTGTTTTCATAAGTGAGACCTAAGAAAACTGATTAATATACAGAAAATTGAAACCGACCTTGTGGAAAAAGTGTGTGATCAAACTTGACCAAACCTTGGATTATGGTATGGGCTGGGGCTCTATATAACATTATAAAGAATCGGCCATCTAGCATTCATGGTTTTGGAGAAACAGCAATTTCTGTTTTTATGGCCGCAAACGCGTTCTCTCGCTGAGAACACTCACTTTGAGGAACTCGCAGCTTTTTGCATTGTCACAGCGGAAAACCAACTCATATGCAGAGTCAGTGTAAGGGATGAACATCCCAGTCAAAAGAAGGATGGTTTTGTGTTTTTTTCACAAGTGAGACCTGAGAAAACTGATGAATAGCCAGAAACTTGAAACCGACTTTGTGGAAAAAGTTTATGATCAAACTTGACCAAACTTTGGATTCTGGTACGGGCTGGTGCCCTATATAACATACTAAAGAATCAGCCATCTAGCATTCATGGTTTTGGAGAAACAGCAACTTCTGTTTTTATGGCCGCAAACGCGTTCTCTCGCTGAGAACACTCACTTTGAGGAACTCGCAGCTTTTTGAATTATCACAGCGGAAACCCATCTCATATGCAGAGTCAGTGTCACGGATGAACATCCCAGTCAAAAGAAGTATGGTTTTGGGTTGTTTTCATAAGTGAGATCTGAGAAAACTGATGAATATTCAGAAACTTGAAACCGACTTTGTGGAAAAAGTATGTGATCAAACTTGACCAAACCTTGGAATCTGGTACGGGCTGGGGCCCTATATAACATACTAAAGAATCAGCCATCTAGCATTCATGGTTTTGGAGAAACAGCAATTTCTGTTTTTATGGCCGCAAACGCGTTCTCTCGCTTAGAATACTCACTTTTAGGAACTCGCAGATTTTTGCATTGCCGTAGCAGAAAACCATCTCATATGCAGAGTCAGTGTCAGGGATGAACATCCCAGTCAAAAGAAGGATGGTTTTGGGTTGTTTTCATAAGTGAGACCTGAGAAAACTGATGAATATTCAGAAACTTGAAACCAACTTTATGGAAAAAGCATGTGATCAAACTTGACCAAACCTTGCATTCTGGTACTGGGTGGGACCTTGTATAACATACTAAAGAATCAGCCATCTAGCATTCATGGTTTTGGAGAAGCAGCGATTTCTGTTTTTATGGCCGCAAACGCGTTCTCTCACTTAGAGTACTCACTTTTAGGAACTCGTAGATTTTTGCATTGCCATAGCAGAAAACCATCTCATATGCAGAGTCAGTGTCAGGGATGAACATCCCAGTCAAAAGAAGGATGGTTTTGGGTTGTTTTCATAAGTGAGACCTGAGAAAACTGATGAATATTCAGAAAATTGAAACCGACTTTGTGGAAAAAACATGTGATCAAACTTGACCAAACCTTGGATTCTGGTACGGGCTGGGGCCCTATATAATATACTAAAGAATCAGCCATCTAGCATTAATGGTTTTGGAGAAACAACAATTTCTGTTTTTATGGCCGCAAACGCGTTCTCTCACTTAGAATACTCACTTTTAGGAACTCGCAGATTTTTGCATTGTCACAGCGGAAAACCATCTCATATGCAGAGTCAGTGTCAAGGATGAACATCCCATACAAAAGAAGTGTGGTTTTGGGTTGTTTTCATAAGTGAGACCTGAGAAAACTGATGAATATTCAGAAACTTGAAACCGACTTTGTAGAAAAAGTATGTGATCAAACTTGACCAAACTTTGTTATATAGGGCTGGTGCCCTATATAACATACTAAAGAATCAGCCATCTAGCATTCATGGTTTTGGAGAAACAGCAACTTCTGTTTTTATGGCCGCAAACGCGTACTCTCGCTGAGAACACTCACTTTGTAGTCAGGGACCCAAACTCTCAAAAGCTCGTTAAATTGGGTTGAACCTGACACGGTCTGATATATGTTTTATTTGTGTTTTTTCTGTTAACTTTGACCCTAAGGACCAATAATTGGAGGGTCTGCTCTGCTGGAAATATTGCGAAAAAAAATTGTGGCCATTTTAGTGCATGCACCCTGCATTTTTATCAGAAAAATATGAAAAACGACTTTTTTCCCTCAAATCCTCAGTGGGTTGAGTAGGCTGTCAATAAATGCATTCCAGATACACAGAACACATGTGCTGAGAACATCCACTGAAAAAAACGCTCTTAAAACACATTTCTACACATTTTTGCATCAATTTAATGCAAAAAAATGTGTTGTTTTCTCACTTTTTTCCTATATTTGTATCTTTACTTCATTGGCAATCAACTATTCCACCCAGTTATGGCATCAGTCAATATGCCATTATTTTAAACAGACTGTAGACACATTCCACAGAAAAAATGATCAAAATCCAACCAACATCATTGGATCTGTGATGATTTAAAGACCAATAAGTGATCAACAGACTCAGCACCTCAGAACTGTCAAAAGTCACTTTTGACACTGGTCCATATTTTGATTTAGGCCATTTCCAGCCCATTAGATAATGATTTACACCATTGTATTTGGTATCATTGGAAAGAAGACATTGTCATGTTTCATTTGAGCCCAAATGTACTACTCTGTAACAATTGCCGTGGTAGCTCCTCAGACTCAAATGTGAGAACATTTTTTCACAATTTTCACAAAAAAATGTTTTACTACATTAATGCTGTTTCTTCCAAGAACATCACAGATGCAAATCTCTGATACTGGGAAACTCTGTAGACTCTGAGGGTTCAGGAAATGTATAACATGTCAGAACCTTCTGAGCTTAAGGCCTCACTGTGAGCCATGAAGTAAAAGAATGTCCACCTCATATGAGCCTCTCCCATAGAAATAAGCCTATATCTGCCAGGCTGGAACAGCTGGTGGGACTTTCTGACCAGGACAGGCCCAACGTAACTTGAAATAACATTTATAAAAATTATAATTATTCTGTATCATATAAGCTGTATCTTAAATTGTAAAAGAAAAAATATATATCCGTATTCTGTAGCCTTTAACAGTACAGGTGAAACTCGGAAAATTAGAATATCGTTCAAAAGTTCATTTATTTCTGTAATTCAAGTTAAAATGTGAAACTAATATATGATATAGACTCATGACATGCAAAGTTGCATATGTCAAGCTTTTGTTTGTTATCATGATTATGGCATTTTCAAAATATTCTAATTTTAGGAGATTTTTAATTTGTGTTTTTTACAAGCTGGGCCATAATCATCCAAAGTATAATGAATAAAGGCCATACATGTCTCACTTTGCATGTAATGAGTCTATCATATATTAGTTTCACAGTTTAGTAAGTTGAATAACAGAAATGAATGCACTTTTTAACAATGTTCTATAAGAAGCTACGCTCCACAGGACGTATAAGTAAGTGCTTTGTCAGTGTATAATTGTACACTGACATTGTGTTTAGGTGTTGGGTTAGCCCTGAGTCGCTGCGACTGAGCGTGCTGCCCGACCAGCATGTTTTTGGAGATCAGGAGTACCCAGAGGAAACCTGGCTGCCTGCTTTCAGTGCTGTTCTGAAAAAAGTGCAGCGCCTCCTGGGTTTGTCCCTGTTTCAGAGCATGGTGTCCTGCACTGGTCAGCTCCTCTTCCACCTGTATTAATATATTCAGGCCAGTGCTAACAAGCTTGGTGCAACTCAGAAACATCTATAGTGACCTTCCTGGGGTACTTTGTGTACTTTGGGTCTTTCTACATCATACACTCATATCCAGACGACCCAGTCGAGGTGATCAAGTCCTGCCTTGTGTGGTTCAAATTTTCAGCCTCACTTGATCCACAACTTTTTACAATGTCTGAAATGTTCTTAATGGCGTTTGTCTTTATATTAATAATATTTAATAATAATATTTTCAATGCTCTTTGGAGTCCAGTTTCGTATTTAATGTATGCATAGATTCCCAAATTTACCCTCTGCATTTGACTCATCCTTCAAGCTTCAGAGAAACAGGAGCAGAGCCGTCACGCTGCCTGGGAAACTATCTCTAGATTTTGAGCCTAGAAGTACTGAGGTGTTTTAGAGTACTGAAACTGGATTCTACTGGATTCTCGTCTGTGCAAAGCCCTTTGACCCAGGTCTGCACCCATCCATCCATTTTCTTACAATTTACCCACGGTCTGGTCATGGATGCAGCAGTCAAAGCTGAGATTCACAGATATCACTCTTCCCAAACACTAACTCCAGCCCTTCTGAAGGGATCCCGAGGCATTCCCTGCCCACAGAGAGATATTGTCCATCCAATGTGTCCCCAAGCCACCTCATCTGGCCGCTCCTGACAGGAAGGAGCAGTGGTTCTACTCTGAGCTCCTCCCATGTAACTGCCTTACCCCAAGCCATCTTGTGAAGGTAACTAATTTCGGCCGCTTCACACTCGGCTTCAAACCAGAGCAGCTGAAGGTCCAACAGAACATCATCATCTGTAAACAGCAGAGATGAGATCCTGAGGTTCCCAAACCAGCAACCCCTGGCAGTCCCTGGCTGCGCCTAGAAACTCTGGTCATAAAAGTTACTTTTTATTTAATCATTCATAAAGCACATTTCTTGTGGGTAGTACAGATTCAATGTGCCAGCGAATAAAATAAATAAATTACACAACATTAAAGGGGCTATATCATGCAAAATCGACTTTGTTGTGCTATTTCCTAATCAAAAACACCCCCAGAGTGTTTTTTGGTTCTCAGCAATCCTCCTGAATCCTGCTCTGAGCAGCTCCGCCCTCTGCTGGATAACTCGATTTTAATTTGTAATAAAAAGTTAATTAATTTTTAAAAAAGAAAGAAAAGGAAGTGCCTGACACGTGTGCGCTGCCCATGTGGAGAAAACAAATGCACCCCCTGAGCGTCTGAACAGACTTCATGCTTGCACTGAAGGATGTGAAAACGGAACTCTTTCTAACCTACTCTGGACACACCTGTTCTTTTTTCTTACCTAACGATAATGTCAGGCAGATGTCAACTCCTTATAACTGCATTATGAAGTAACTTCACTTATTGCTGTGATATTTAGATTTATTTTACTGCTAATGTTGCATGAGCGCAGAGAGGAGGCGGAGTTAATTGAGCGCAAGTGTCTTGTCTTCCGGGTTGGAAATATAACCCCAGAAAATACTTATACAAGATACAATATATCATATAAATGTTTATAGTTTACTTTGGAATGAGTAAAATAGCATGATGCTGGTCCTTTATAAGCAAAACTGAAATACATGAATATATATATATTTTTAAAGTGTGACAATTTTAACATGTACAAAGAACTTAAAACAACTTCAGAAAAGCGAAGAGAAATGGTTTAATCCAGTAAGGACTGTTTTGTTCAGACGACTGCCACTGTGATTTAGTCCTGGACGAGCCCTAAGCTTTAGTTTTGTGGTGACTCGTCGTGCATTAGTAATGTAATAAACCAACTTTAGTGAACGGACTACATCAAACTATTTACTTTATTAATTTACTAAACAGTAAAAAGGCTGTTGTTCATTGTAAACATGTGGTTTATGGAAAATCCAGCTTCAGAGCACAGCTTTCCTCAGCAAATACATTACCAACCATATTACTATCTAATGTATAACAAATGTGTAGTATTTTAGGCATAACCATGTGGGGTCTACAAAGACACACTGTTGGAATTGTCTTGGATTCTTGAGGATTTTTTTTTACAGATTTAAAGGGATGTATATTGGAGTGAAATCAACAGATGTATATTGTGTATATGGCATAGTAAAGGATATATAAAGAGTTACATAATATAAAAACAGATGAACAGCTTTATGTAAAAATACAGAACTGTTGTTCTCCATAAATGTAATTTCAAGTTACGTTGGGCCTGTCCTGGTCAGAAAGTCCCACCAGCTGTTCCAACCTGGCAGATATAGGCTTATTTCTATGGGAGAGGCTCATGTGAGGTGGACATTCTTTTACTTCATGGCTCACAGCTGAGAAAGTTCTGACATGTTATACATTTCCTGAACCCTCAGAGTCTAGAGAGTTTCCCAGTATCAGAGATTTGTGTCTGTGATGTTCCTGGAAGAAACAGCATTAAACGTAGTAAAACATTTTTTTGTGAACATTGTGAAAAAATGTTCTCACATTTGAGTCTGAGGAGCTATGGTTACCACGACAATTGTTACAGAGTAGTACATTTGGGCTCAAATGAAACATGACAATGTCTTCTTTCCAATGATACCAAATACAATGGTGTAAATCATTATCTAATGGAATGGAAATGGCCTAAATCAAAATATGGACCAGTGTCAAAAGTGACTTTTGACAGTTCTGAGATGCTGAGTCTGTTGATCACTTTTGGTCTTTAAATCATCACAGATCCAATGATGTTGGTTGGATTTTGATCATTTTTTCTGTGGAATGTGTCTACAGTCTGTTTAAAATAATGGCATATTGACTGATGCCATAACTGGGTGGAATAGTTGATTGCCAATGAAGTAAAGATACAAATATAGGAAAAAAGTGAGAAAACAACACATTTTTTTTGCATTAAATTGATGCAAAAATGTGTAGAAATGTGTTTTAAGAGCGATTTTTTCAGTGGATGTTCTCAGCACATGTGTTCTGTGTATCTGGAATGCATTTATTGACAGCCTACTCAACCCACTGAGGATTTGAGGGAAAAAAGTCGTTTTTCACATTTTTCTGATGAAAATACAGGGTGCATGCACTAAAATGGCCACAATTTTTTTTCGCAATATTTCCAGCAGAGCAGACCCTCCAATTATTGGTCCTTAGGGTCAAAGTTAACAGAAAAAACACAAATAAAACATATATCAGGCCGTGTCAGGTTCAACCCAGTTTTGAGAGTTTGGGTCCCTGACTATTGAGGAACTCGCAACTTTTTGCACTGTCACAGCGGAAACCCATCTCATATGCAGAGTCAGTGTCAAGGATGAACATCCCAGTCAAAAGAAATATGGTTTTGGGTTGTTTTCATAAGTGAGACCTGAGAAAACTGATGAATATTCAGAAAATTGAAACCGACTTTGTGGAAAAAGTATGTGATCAAACTTGACCAAACTTTGGATTCTGGTACGGGCTGGTGCCCTATATAACATACTAAAGAATCAGCCATCTAGCATTCAATGTTTTGGAGAAACAGCAACTTCTTTTTTTATGGCCGCAAACGCGTTCTCTCGCTGAGAACACTCACTTTGAGGAACTCGCAACTTTTTGCATTGTCACAGCGGAAAACCATCTCATATGCAGAGTCAGTGTCAAGGATGAACATCCCAGTCAAAAGAAGTATGGTTTTGGGTTGTTTTCATAAGTGAGACCTGAGAAAACTGATGAATATTCAGAAACTTGAAACCGACTTTGTGGAAAAAGTATGTGATCAAACTTGACCAAACCTTGGATTCTGGTACGAGGTGGGGCCCTGTATAACATTCTAAGGAATCAGCCATCTAGCATTCATGGTTTTGGAGAAACAGCAATTTCTGTTTTTATGGCCGCAAACGCGTTCTCTCGATGAGAACACTCACTTTGAGGAACTCGCAGCTTTTTGCATTGTCACAGCGGAAAACCATCTCATATGCAGAGTCAATGTCAAGGATGAACATCCCAGTCAAAAGAAGTATGTAGTCAGGGACCCAAACTCTCAAAAGCTCTTTAAATTGGGTTGAACCTGACACGGTCTGTATTTGTGTTTTTTCTGTTAACTTTGACCCTAAGGACCAATAATTGGAGGGTGTATTCCAGATACACAGAACATCAATTTAATGCAAAAAAATGTGTCGTTTTCTTTTTTTTTCCAATATTTGTATCTTTTCTTCATTGGCAATCAACTATTCCACCCAGTTTTGGCATCAGTCAATATGCCATTATTTTAAACAGACTGTAGACACATTCCACAGAAAAAATGATCAAAATCAGACCAAAATCATTGGATCTGTGATGATTTAAAGACCAATAAGTGATCAACAGACTCAGAACATCAGAACTGTCAAAAGTCACTTTTGACACTGGTCCATAATTTTGATTTAGGACATTTCCAGCCCATTAGATAATGATTTACACCATTGTATTTGGTATCATTGAAAAGAAGACATTGTCATGTTTCATTTGAGGCCAAAGGTAACAATTACCGTGGTAACCAAAGCTCCTCAGACTCAAATGTGAGAACATTTTTTCACAATTTTCACAAAAAAATGTTTCACTGCGATTAACGCTGTTTCTTCCAGGAACATCACAGACACAAATCTCTGATACTGGGCAACTCTCTAGACTCTGAGGGTTCAGGAAATGTACAACATGTCAGAACTTTCTCAGCTTACGGCCTCACTGTGTGAATGTCCGCCTCACATGAGCCTCTCCCATAGAAATAAGCCTATATCTGCCAGGTTGGAACAGCTGGTGGGACTTTCTGACCAGGACAGGCCCAACGTAACTTGAAATTACATTTATAAAAACAATTATTATTATTTTTACAATTATTCTGTATTATATAAGCTGTATCTTAAATTGTAAAAGAAAAAATATATATCCGTATTCTGTAGCCTTTAACAGTACAGGTGAAACTCGGAAAATTAGAATATCGGTCAAAAGTTCATTTATTTCTGCAATTCAAGTTAAAATGTGAAACTAATATATGATATAGACTCATGACATGCAAAGTTGCATAAGTCAAGCTTTTGTTTGTTATCATGATTATGGTATTTTCAAAATATTCTAATTTTAGGAGATTTTTAATTTGTGTTTTTTACGAGCTGGGCCATAATCATCCAAAGTGTAATGAATAAAGGCCATACATGTCTCACTTTGCATGTATGGCCTTTAATTTTTTTCATTTTATAAGTCTATCATATATTACTTTCACAGTTTACAGTTTACAGTTTACAGTTTACAGTTTACATAAACAATTTTATGTAAAAATACAGAACTGTTGTTCTCCATAAATGAAATTTCAAGTTACGTTGGGCCTGTCCAGGTCAGAAAGTCCCACCAGCTGTTCCAACCTCAGAATGGCAGATGTTCCAGCCATTGTGTGTTGCGCTGTGGTCTGGTGTGAATCTGTGAATGAATGGTACGTCATAGTGGGCGTGTAGTGGGTGCGGTGTGGTTGAGAGTATATGGGTGGGCGCTTCAGTGCAGTTGTGAGAGTGACTGGGTGAGCACACAGTTTTTGACCGCTTTGCCATGTCATTGATATAGTTGTTTTGTCTAAATAAAGTTTATCAAAGAATGCTTGAGTGCGCGCGTCAACTCTTATCTACCCAGTCAGATTAGTCCACACATAAGTCAAAAACTAGCTCATGAAACGCGTGAGCTCCAGCTGCTGGAGAAGGAAATGGTAACTCAGCGTGGATCGAAAGAAAGTTGGAAGTTTCCCAGCCATGTCAACGAAACAAGTTTGTAAACTCTGAATGAAAACGCCAGCGAGAAGGTCAGTGTCAGCCACACACACGAAGAAGGAGTAAGATACTTGGTGCTTTGAAGCTCGTAACAATGGAAGGTGCGGAAAAGGACACAACAAATGTTGCAATGTTGCAACCAGAAAACGCAGATGCTGTTGTCTGTAAAACGGGTTGTAATCAGCAGGAAAATGCACAACATGATGACGCAAATGCGGGAGCAGCTGCGTTACGCACGCACGATGCCAAGCCGAAGCGCCCGAGGAAACTTACCGCTAAAGCTCTGCTGGACAAAATTGAAAACTTACAAACCTCCCGAAAGTCTATGTTCAATAAAACCGGAAGATTAAGGGCTGTTATTGTTGAACTGATGATGGACAGAGATTGTGGAAATGAAGTGAAATGCACCTTTGACAAATATAAAAGTGTGTGCAATGAAATCCAAAATGGAGCTGGAGTTGCTTCCCAAAGAGGAAGCTGAGAAGCATGTCATATGGTATAAAGCAAAAATGCTGGGTGTCAATGATTTTGTAAAGCAAGTGAATGTGTGGTTGACAAATACTGACGCTGATGGGGAAAATGCGGACAATGAAGAAACTGAGACACAGTTTGTTGAAGCGGATGTTCGGTCTAATCACAGTCAATCAAGTATCGGGTCCAGTGCATCTCGTAAATCATCAAAGAGCAGCAGCAATCGCAGTTCAAGAAGTGGACGCTCCTCCATTTCAACAAAACGCCTCCAAGCTGAGGCAGAGAGGGCTGCGCTCGAGACGCGCGCGGCGGCCTTAAAGAAAAAACATGATTTGGAAGAGCAAGCTGCGCAACTAAGGAGAAAGCAGGAGCAGCTGGAATTGGACACGGAGATCGCAGCTTCAACGGCCAAATTAGCTGTGTTAATGAATGAGGACGGGCGCAGTGTTGTG
Source organism: Gobius niger (assembly GCF_951799975.1). Classification (NCBI taxonomy): domain Eukaryota; kingdom Metazoa; phylum Chordata; class Actinopteri; order Gobiiformes; family Gobiidae; genus Gobius; species Gobius niger. The sequence goes on along the minus strand of NC_136860.1, from coordinate 4,837,250 downwards.
TCAAATGGAAAGGATTCTCATGTGAAGCTGGATGTAAAGCCGAAAGAGAAACACCTGTTGAATCCCAATGCAAAGCAATTTTACCCAGTGAAAACGGATGCCAATGAGCAAAATGAATCGACTGCAAATGATAATGCACGAGCAACAACAAGCACAAATAAAGATGGTTATAGTACAATGACTGAATCAAATATGAAAAAAATGCACACACACCAATTGAACACAAAACAAGACTCCAAAGCATGTGTTCCAGTGCTGCAAATCCAAGATGGCAATTTATACACCTTGCTACAAAAACAAAATGAAATTACAGAACTTCTTGTCCAACAGCAAAATTTAAATTCTCTACCAATGAGAGAAATTCCTATCTTTGATGGAAATCCTTTGTCCTTTCAAACCTTCATGAAAGCCTTTCAGCACTGTGTGGAGAGCAAAGTAAATAATACAGGCGATTGTTTATATTACCTCCATCAGTACACAAGAGGGCAACCACAAGAACTCGTGCGCAGTTGTCAGCACATGCCCCCTGACAGAGGATATGCAAGAGCAATGGAGCTGTTAAACGAGCATTTTGGAAGTGAATTAAAAATATCAGCTGCATATGTGGACAAGATGCTTGATTGGCCTACGGTGAGGCCTGAGGATGTCAAAGGTTTACAGGCCTATTCGTTGTTCCTCAGAGAGTGTTGCACGGCTATGGAAGACTTGGAATATCTAAAGGAGCTGGACATGCCAGCCAATATGAAAGCTGTGGTCCAAAAACTTCCTTACAAATTAAGAGAGCGGTGGCGAACCAAAGCCAGTGACATTTTGGAGTGTAACAACCACAGAGCCTGCTTCATGGACATTGTTCGTTTTGTTGAGAAGCAGGTCAGGATTGTGTGTGACCCTATTTTTGGAGATTTGCAGGATGGTAACTATGCAAAGCAAAGCAAAAATGTTCGAAGCAAGTCCCCACAAAAAACAAGAAACAGTTTTGCTACCAATGTAATCACAGCTGACCACAAGTCTGAGATAGAAGAGGAAACTACAAGGCCCAAGTTTAAATCAAACTGTTTGTACTGTTCTAACGATCACAAGGTGGAAGAGTGCCCTCTGTTGGAGAAGAAGACACACAGGCAAAAAATAAGCTTTCTGATGGAAAATGGAGTGTGCTTTGGCTGCTTATGCTCCGGGCACATTAGCAAACATTGTGAGCGGCGCATGAGTTGCAAAAAATGTGGCAACAAACATCCAACTGTTCTGCATTATGATAAAGGTCTTCAAGACACAGACATGGACACACCTCAGACCACCTCTGCTGATACACTCGTTACAACTTGTGGCCATACAGGAGCCGGCAGCAGTGATGGCATTTTGTCCATTCTACCAGTCCAAGTAAAGTCCGCAAAGGGCGATACAATCATAAGCACATACGCATTCTTAGACCCAGGAAGTACGTCCACTTTCTGCTCCGAAAGTCTCATGAAAAGATTGAAGTTAACTGGAACTAAGGCCAATATTCACCTCCGTACGATGGCTCCTGAGCAGAAAGTCTCAACATATGTTGTCAGAGATCTGGAGATTGCTGGCTACAGTGATGGTACATTCTATTCTCTGCCTGATGTGTATACGCAGAAGAAAATGCCTGTGTCTACCAGAAATATGATGTCGCAAGTCGAGTTGGAGAAGTGGGCATATCTAAAACACATACGTATTCCACAGTTCCAAGCTGAAGTTGACTTACTGATTGGAACAAACTCTGCAAAGTTAATGGAGCCTTGGGAGGTTATTAATAGTGTTGGAGAGGGACCATATGCTATTAAAACCTTACTGGGATGGGTCATTAATGGGCCACTGAGAGGAAGCAGCAGTGAGCAGAATGACTGCCCTGTGGTCAACATAAACAGGACTGCAGTTGATAAATTGGAGGAGTTGTTAATAAATCAGTACAACCACGATTTTAATGAGTGTTCAAGTGAACAAGACATGTCACTGCAAGAGAAAAAATTCATGAACATTGTAACCTGTTCTGTTAAATGGCAAGATGGGCACTATACGATGAAGCTTCCCTTCAAAACTGACATGGTGTCCTTCCCAAATAACATCAGTGTTGCCCAGCAGAGGATGTGTGGTCTAAAAAGAAGGTTTTTGAAGGATAGAGCATTTCATGATGAGTATACAGAGTTCATGGAAAATGTGATTAAGCATGGATATGCTGAGAAAGTCCCATCAAATGAACTGAACAGATCTGATGGTGGTGTGTGGTATATTCCATATCATGGAGTGAGACACCCTCAAAAGAAGAAGCTGCGTGTGGTGTTCGATTGTGGTGCAGAGTTCAAGGGTGTTTCTCTGAATAAGCAGCTCTTGCAAGGTCCCCATTTGACGAGCTCATTACTGGGAGTGCTTACAAGGTTCAGACAAGGAGCCGGTGGCTGTTATGGCTGATATAGAGGCCATGTACCATCAAGCCAGAGTGGATGAAGAACATATAGATCTGTTGCGTTTCCTGTGGTGGCCTGGGGGAGATACAGAGCAAGACGTTGTGGAGTATCGTATGAAGGTTCACCTTTTTGGTGCAACGTCCTCCCCCAGTTGTGCATGTTACGCACTCCGTAAAACAGCCGAAGATAACAGTCATGATTTTGCTTCAGAAGTGATAAGCACTGTTTGTAACAACTTCTACGTTGATGACTTGCTCAAGAGTTTGGCATCAGAAAGTGACACCATCGTCATGGTCAACAAACTGGTTGAGTTATGTCAAAGAGGAGGATTTACACTGAGCAATGGATGAGCAACAGTCGTGAAGTCTTGTGTAACATCTCACAAGAGCATCGTTCAAAAACTGTGCTTGAGCTGGATTTGGACAGGGACAAGCTGCCACTCGAAAGGGCCCTGGGTTTGTTCTGGTGTGTGGAGACAGATGTGTTCAGTTTTAAACGAGCTGTAAAGGAACAACCACATACAAGAAGAGGCATTCTATCAGTCGTGAGTTCTGTTTATGACCCCTTGGGTTTTTTGGCTCCTTTCACACTGAAAGCAAAGTTCCTTCTGCGAGAGCTGTGTCGTATGAAGTACAGCTGGGATGACCCTGTCCCTCGAGTCCTACAGTTACAGTGGGAGCAGTGGCTAGCTGACCTAAAAAGGGTGACAGACTTCAAAGTCAACAGATGTTTCAAACCAAATGATGTCAGACAGACTGGGAAGATGCAGTTACATCATTTTGCAGACGCAAGTCAGGATGGTTATGGCACTGTCAGCTATCTCAGGCAGCAAAGAACAGATGGTGTACATGTTGCCTTTGTGCTTGGCAAGGCTCGTGTGGCGTCATTAAAACAAATGACTATCCCTCGCATGGAGCTGACGGCTGCAGTTCTCGCTGTCCGTGTTGACAAAATGCTTCAGAATGAACTACAATTTGAGTTGGAAAACTCTGCGTTCTGGACAGACAGCACTTCGGTCCTCAGGTACATCAGAAACGAGGACAAGAGGTTCCATGTTTTTGTGGCCAATCGTATAGCTGCTATCCGAGAAGCATCTGAAGTGTCACAGTGGAGGCATGTACCCACTGCACAGAATCCTGCAGATGATGCTTCAAGGGGACTTCGAATGGAACAGCTACTAACCCAGGGCAGATGGTTAGAAGGACCACAGTTTTTAACCGAAGTTGAAAGTGAGTGGCCTCTTACAAATCTGGACCTCAATATTGTTGATGATGATCTAGAGGTTAAAAAAGAAGTTTTGGTGAATTCTGTCAGTGTAACTGACCAAACTCCCACTTGTCAGCTGCTTCTGCACTTTTCTGATTGGATGCGACTCAAGATTGCTGTAGCATGGTTCATGAAGTTCAAGAAGGTTCTGTTAAAGCTGAGATCCTTCAGAAAAGAATTGATGGATAAAGCCCCGATGAATGCTGAAACTGTGGATAAAGAAATAAAATTGTGGAAAGCTACAGTGCGTGGAGAAGGCCTGACAGTCGAAGATGCGAGAGAGGCAGAGACAGCCATTGTTCGTTTCATTCAGCAGCAAACCTACCAAAGTGAGATTGCAGCCTTGTCTGATGGCTCTGGAGTAAAAAAGGAGAGTTCTGTGTACAAGCTGGATCCCATCTTGCAGGATAGCTTGTTGAGAGTTGGTGGGCGTTTGAGAAGAGCGGCTATGCCAGAGACAATGAAACATCCTGTCATTTTACCAAAAAACCACCATGCATCTGCTCTGATTCTGAGAGACGTCCATCTTCAGTTGGGCCATGCAGGCAGAAATCATGTCCTGTCTACTCTGCGCAGAAAATACTGGATTATCAATGCTAATGCTGCTGTCAAGAAAGACCATCTCAAATTGTGTCACCTGCAGGCGCCAAAGAGGAAAACTTATGGAGCAAAAAATGGCAGATTTGCCTTCTGAGAGAGTTACTCCCGACCTTCCTTCTTTCTCTAACGTTGGAGTTGATTATTTTGGGCCTGTCGATGTGAAAAGAGGAAGAAGTCTGGTAAAGCGTTATGGAGTGCTTTTTACATGCATGGCGAGTAGAGCAGTCCATCTGGAGGTTGCCTACACTCTAGATACCGACTCGTGCATCAATGCCTTGAGAAGGTTCATCTGCAGACGGGGCCAAGTTACACACATGAGATCAGACAATGGGACAAACTTTACCGGTGCAGAGAAGGAGCTAAAGGATGCTGTTGCTGCATTTGATAATAGTAAAATACAAGGGACCTTTTTACAGCAGGGCATTAAGTGGAGCGTCAATCCACCTGCAGCCTCTCATCATGGCGGAGTCTGGGAACGGATCATTGGCTTGACTAGAAAGATTCTGACCTCAGTGTTACGGGAACAGACTTTGGATGACGAGGGCTTCCATACAGTGTTGTGCGAAGTGGAGACAATTTTAAATGATCGCCCAATCACAAAGCTGTCTGATGATCCGTGTGATTTGGAGGCTCTAACCCCTAACCATCTGCTGACCATGAAGGGCAAGCCAGTGTTACCTGCTGGCCTGGTTGATGCCAGAGACTGTTACTCAAAGAGAAGATGGAAACAGGCTCAGTATATTTGTGACCTTTTTTGGAAAAGATGGATACGGGAGTATCTACCATTGCTGCAGGAGAGGCATAAGTGGAATAAGGAGAAACAAAATCTCTTTCCAGGAGACATTGTGCTGATAGCGGATTCCTTGGCCCCCCGCAGCTCCTGGTTATTGGGCAGGATCGAAGAAACCTTTGTTGATAAAAAAGGATTAGTTCGTTCTGCACGTGTGAAGACAATGACTAGTATCTTAGTAAGGCGTATTACAAAATTGTGCCTTCTGCAAGCAAGACAATAAAACTATGAACTATGGACATGACTTTATTCGTTGGCCTGAACTTTTAATATGGACTTGACTATGAGAGACTATGAGATTATAATACCACCAATGAACTATTGAAAATGAACTTTTACTGAACTTTCCAAGATGGACATTGTTGATGTATTGCATGAGTTGTACATTTAACGTAGATTTTAGGATTTTAAGCGTGTCAATGGCTTGGTTAAGATGATTGAATTATGAATTGTTTTTGTCTGTCAAAATGCAATTAGGAGCCGGAGTGTTCCAGCCATTGTGTGTTGCGCTGTGGTCTGGTGTGAATCTGTGAATGAATGGTACGTCATAGTGGGCGTGTAGTGGGTGCGGTGTGGTTGAGAGTATATGGGTGGGCGCTTCAGTGCAGTTGTGAGAGTGACTGGGTGAGCACACAGTTTTTGACCGCTTTGCCATGTCATTGATATAGTTGTTTTGTCTAAATAAAGTTTATCAAAGAATGCTTGAGTGCGCGCGTCAACTCTATCTACCCAGTCAGATTAGTCCACACAGCAGATATAGGCTTATTTCTATGGGAGAGGCTCATATGAGGTGGACATTCTTTTACTTCATGGCTCACAGTGAGGCCGTAAGCTGAGAAAGTTCTGACATGTTATACATTTCCTGAACCCTCAGAGTCTAGAGAGTTGCCCGGTATCAGAGATTTGTGTCTGTGATGTTCCTGGAAGAAACAGTGTTAAACGTAGTAAAACATTTTTTTTGTGAAAATTGTGAAAAAATGCACTCACATTTGAGTCTGAGGAGCTATGGTTACCACGGTAATTGTTACAGAGTAGCACCTTTGGCCTCAAATGAAACATGACAATGTCTTCTTTCCAATGATACCAAATACAATGGTGTAAATCATTATCTAATGGGCTGCAAATGTCCTAAATTAAAATATGGACCAGTGTCAAAAGTGACTTTTGACAGTTCTGATGTTCTGAGTCTGTTGATCTGATCGGTCTTTAAATCATCACAGATCCAATGATTTTGGTCTGATTTTGATCATTTTTTCTGTGGAATGTGTCTACAGTCTGTTTAAAATAATGGCATATTGACTGATGCCATAACTGGGTGGAATAGTTGATTGCCAATGAAGTAAAGATACAAATATTGGAAAAAAGTGAGAAAACGACACATTTTTTTGCATTAAATTGATGCAAAAATGTGTAGAAATGTGTTTTAAGAGCGATTTTTTCACTGGATGTTCTCAGCACATGTGTTCTGTGTATCTGGAATGCATTTATTGACAGCCTACTCAACCCACTGAGGATTTGAGGGAAAAAAGTCGTTTTACACATTTTTCTGATAAAAATACAGGGTGCATGCACTAAAAATGGCCACAATTTTTTTTCGCAATATTTCCAGCAGAGCAGAATTATTGGTCCTTAGGGTCAAAGTTCACAGAAAAAACACAAATAAAACATATATCAGACCGTGTCAGGTTCAACCCAGTTTTGAGAGTTTGGGTCCCTGACTACTGGGATGTTCATCCTTGACATTGACTCTGCATATGAGATGATTTTCCGCTGTGACAATGCAAAAAGCTGCGAGTTCCTCAAAGTGAGAGAATGCGTTTGCGGCCATAAAAACAGAAATTGTTGTTTTTCCAAAACCATGAATGCTAGATGGCTGATTCTTTAGTATGTTATACAGGGTTCCACCTCGTACCAGAATGCAAGGTTTGGTCAAGTTTGATCACATACTTTTTTCCACAAAGTCGGTTTCAAGTTTCTGAATATTCATCAGTTTTTTTAGGTCTCACTAATGAAAACAACCCAAAACCATCCTTCTTTTGACTGGGATGTTCATCCTTGACACTGACTCTGCATATGAGATGTTTTTTTGCTGTGACAATGCAACAATCTGCGACTTCCTAAAAGTGAGTATTCTAAGCGAGAGAACGCGTTTGCGGCCATAAAAACAGAAATTACTGTTTCTCCAAAACCATGAATGCTAGATGGCTGATTCTTTAGAATGTTATACAGGTCCCACCCAGTACCGGAATGCAAGGTTTGGTCAAGTTTGATCACATACTTTTTCCACAAAATCGGTTTCAAGTTTCTGTATATTCATCAGTTTTCTTAGGTCTCACTTATGAAAATAACCCAAAACCATACTTCTTTTGACTGGGATGTTCATCCTTGACACTGACTCTGCATATGAGATGGTTTTCCGCTGTTACAATGCAAAAAGCTGCGAGTTCCTCAAAGTGAGTGTTCTAAGCGAGAGAACGCGTTTGCGGCCGTAAAAACAGAAATTGCGGTTTCTCCAAAACCATGGATGCTAAATGGCTGATTCCTTAGAATGTTATACAGGGCCCCACCCAGTACCAGAATGCAATGTGTGGTCAAGTTTGATCACATACTTTTTCCACAAAGTCAGTTTCAAGTTTCTGAATAACCATCAGTATTCTCAGGTCTCACTTATGGACACAACCCAAAACCATTAGTCAGGGACCCAAACTCTCAAAACTGGGTTGAACCTGACACGGTCTGATATATGTTTTATTTGTGTTTTTTCTGTTAACTTTGACCCTAAGGACCAATAATTGGAGGGTCTGCTCTGCTGGAAATATTGCGAAAAAAATTGTGGCCATTTTTAGTGCATGCACCCTGTATTTTTATCAGAAAAATGTGAAAAACGACTTTTTTCCCTCAAATCCTCAGTGGGTTGAGTAGGCTGTCAATAAATATATTCCAGATACACAGAACACATGTGCTGAGAACATCCACTGAAAAAATCGCTCTTAAAACACATTTCTACACATTTTTGCATCAATTTAATGCAAAAAAAATGTGTCGTTTTCTCACTTTTTTCCACCCAGTTATGGCATCAGTCAATATGCCATTATTTAAACAGAGTGTAGACACATTCCACAGAAAAAATGATCAAAATCAGACCAAAATCATTGGATCTGTGATGATTTAAAGACCAATCAGATCAACAGACTCAGAACATCAGAACTGTCAAAAGTCACTTTTGACACTGGTCCATATTTTGATTTAGGACATTTGCAGCCCATTAGATAATGATTTACACCATTGTATTTGGTATCTTTGGAAAGAAGACATTGTCATGTTTCATTTGAGGCCAAAGGTGCTACTCTGTAACAATTACCGTGGTAACCATAGCTCCTCAGACTCAAATGTGAGTACATTTTTTCACAATTTTCACAAAAAAATGTTTTACTACGTTTAACACTGTTTCTTCCAGGAACATCACAGACACAAATCTCTGATACCGGGCAACTCTCTAGACTCTGAGGGTTCAGGAAATGTATAACATGTCAGAACTTTCTCAGCTTACGGCCTCAATGTGAGCCATGAAGTAAAAGAATGTCCACCTCATATGAGCCTCTCCCATAGAAATAAGCCTATATCTGCCATTCTGAGGTTGGAACAGCTGGTGGGACTTTCTGACCTGGACAGGCCCAACGTAACTTGAAATTACATGTATTAAAATTATAATTATTCTGTATCATATAAGCTGTATCTTAAATTGTAAAAGAAAAAATATATATCCGTATTCTGTAGCCTTTAACAGTAGCAGGTGAAACTCGGAAAATTAGAATATCGTTCAAAAGTTCATTTATTTCTGTAATTCAAGTTAATATGTGAAACTAATATATGATATAGACTCATAACATGCAAAGTTCCATATGTCAAGCTTTTGTTTGTTATCATGATTATGGCATTTTCAAAATAGTCTAATTTTAGGAGATTTTTAATTTGTGTTTTTTACAAGTTGGGCCATAATCATCCAAAGTATAATGAATAAAGGCCATACATGTCTCACTTTGCATGTAGTGAGTCTATTATATATTAGTTTCACAGTTTAGTAAGTTGAATAACAGAAATGAATGCACTTTTTAACAATGTTCTAAAAGAAGCCATGCTCCACAGGACGTATAAGTAAGTGCTTTGTCAGTGTTTGTTTATTTGTTTATTTATTTATGTATTTTGGAATCCCCATTAGCTTCCACCATGGTGGTTGCTAATCTTCCTGGGGTTCCGATTAAAAAAAGAAAATTGCCAGTGAGACATTACAATGAATAAATATACAGTGTTTTACAGCAATTTTAGCAGAATATAAAAATGTACATAAGACAGTAGTTCATCGATAAAATATAAACATTCAAGAGCACATTGAAAATGCATTATTTCATTAAGCATTTTACTTTTTTCTTAAAAGATTGTGCTGTTGGGAGCACAATCAGATGTGTATAGTTGTACACTGACATTGTGTTCAGGTGTTGAGTTAGCCCTGAGTCACTGTGACTGAGCGTGCTGCCTGACCAGCATGTTTTTGGAGATCAGGAGCACCCAGAGGAAACCTGGCTGCCTGCTCTCAGTGCTGTCAGAGCATGGTGTCCTGCACTGGTCAGCTCCTCTTCCTCCTGTATTAATATATTCAGGCCAGTGCTAACAAGCTTGGTGCGACTCAGAAACATCCACAGTGACCTTCCTGGGGTCATTGTGTACTTTGGGTCTTTCTACATCATACTCTCATATCCAGACGACCCAGTCGAGGTGATCAAGTCCGGCCATGTGTGGTTCAATTTTTCAGCCTCACTTGATCCACAACTTTTTACAATGTCTGAAATGTTCTTGATGGCATTTGTCTTAATATTAATAATATTTAATAATAATATTTTCAATGCTCTTTGGAGTCCAGTTTAGTATTTAATGTATTCATAGACTCACAATAGGGAAATTTACCCTCTGCATTTGACTCATCCTTCAAGCTTCAGAGAAACCTGCAGGAGCAGAGCCATCACGCTGCCTGGGGAGCTATCTCTAGATTTTGAGCCAGAAGCTAGGTTAGAAGCACTGAGGTGTTCTACTGTACTGGAACTGGATTCTACTGGATTCGCGTCTTGACCCAGGTTTGCACCCATCCATCCATTTTCTTACAATTTACCCATGGTCTGGTCATGGATGCAGCAGTCAAAACTGAGATTCCCAGATATCACTCTTCACAAACACTCCAGCCCTTCTGAAGGGATCCCGAGGTTTCCCTGGCCACAGAGAGATATAGTCCATCCAGTGTGTCCCCAAGTCACCTCATCTGGCCGCTCCTGACAGGAAGGAGCAGTGGTTCTACTCCGAGCTCCTCCCATGTAACTGCCTTACCCCAAGCCATCTTGTGAAGGTAACTAATTTCATCCACTTCACACTCGGCTGCAAACCACAGCAGCTGAAGGTCCAACAGAACAACATCATCTGCAAACAGCAGAGATGAGATCCTGAGGTTCCCAAACCAGCAACCCTCCCGTCCCCGGCAGCGCCTAGAAACTCTGGTCAAAAAAGTAACTTTTTATTTGATCATTCATAAAGCACATTTCTTGTGGGTAGTACAGATTCAATGTGCCAGCGAATAAAATAAATAAATTACACAACATTAAAGGGGCTATATCATGCAAAATCGACTTTGTTGTGCTATTTCCTAATCAAAAACACCCCCAGAGTGTTTTTTGGCTTCATTCTCACAGTTCTCAGCAATCCTCCTGAATCCTGCTCTGAGCAGCTCCGCCCTCTGCTGGAAAACCCGATTTTAAGTTGTAAAAAAAGTTAATTAATTTAAAAAAAAGAACGAAAAGGAAGTGCCTGACACGTCCGTGCTGCCCCTGCGGAGAAAACAAACGCACCCCCTGAGCGTCTGAACAGACGTCATGCTTGCACTGAAGGATGTGAAAAAGGAGCTCTTTCTAACCTACTCTGGACACACCTGTTCTTTTTTCTTACCTAACGATAATGTCAGGCAGATGTCAACTCCTTATAACTGCATTATGAAGTAACTTCACTTATTGCTGTGATATTTATATTTATTTTACTGCTAATGTTGCATGAGCGCAGAGAGGGGGCGGAGTTAATTGAGTCCAAGTGTCTTGTCTTCCGGGTTGGAAATATAACCCCAGAAAATACTTATACAAGATACAATATATCATATAAATGTTTATAGTTTACTTTGGAATGAGTAAAATAGCATGATGCAGGTCCTTTATAACCAAAACTGAAATACTAAATATATATGTTTTAAAGTGTGCCAATTTTAACATGTACAAATAACTTAAAACAACTTCAGAAAAGCGAAGAGAAATGGTTTAATCCAGTAAGGACTGTTTTGTTCAGACGACTGCCACTGTGATTTAGTCCTGGACGAGCCCTAAGCTTTAGTTTTGTGGTGACTCGTCGTGCATTAGCAATGTAATAAACCAACTTTCGTGAACGGACTACATCAAATTATTGACTTTATTAATTTACTAAACAGTAAAAAGGCTGTTGTTCATTGTAAACATGTGGTTTATGGAAAATCCAGCTTCAGAGCACAGCTTTCCTCAGCAAATACATTACCAACCACATTACTATCTAATGTATCACAAATGTGTAGTATTTTAGGCATAACCATGTGGTGTCTACAAAGACACACTGTTGGAATTATCTTGGATTCTTGAGGATTTTTTTTTACAGATTTAAAGGGATGTATATTTGAGTGAAATCAACAGACGTATATTGTGTATATGGCATAGTAAAGGATAGATAAAGAGTTACATAATATAAAAAACAGATGAACAGCTTTATGTAAAAATACAGAACTGTGCTTCTCCATAGATGCAATTTCAAGTTACGTTGGGCCTGTCCTGGTCAGAAAGTCCCACCAGCTGTTCCAACCTGGCAGATATAGGCTTATTTCTATGGGAGAGGCTCATATGAGGTGGACATTCTTTTACTTCATGGCTCACAGTGAGGCCTTAAGCTGAGAAAGTCCTGACATGTTATACATTTCCTGAACCCTCGGAGTCTAGAGAGTTGCCCAGTATCAGAGATTTGTGTCTGTGACGTTCCTGGAAGAAACAGCATTAAACATAGTAAAACATTTTTTTGTGAACATTTTGAAAACATGTTCTCACATTTGAGTCTGAGGAGCCATGGTTACCACGGCAATTGTTACAGAGTAGTACCTTTGGGCTCAAATGAAACATGACAATGTCTTCTTTCCAATGATACCGAATACATTGGTGTAAATCATTATCTAATGGGCTGGAAATGGCCTAAATCAAAATATGGACCAGTGTCAAAAGTGACTTGTGACAGTTCTGAGGTTCTAAGTCTGTTGATCACTTATTGGTCTTTAAAACATCACAGATCCAATGATTTTGGTTGGATTTTGATCATTTTTTCTGTGGAATGTGTCTACAGTCTGTTTAAAATAATGGCATATTGACTGATGCCATAACTGGGTGGAATAGTTGATTACCAATGAATTAAAGATAAAAATATTGGAAAAAAAGTGAGAAAACAACACGTGTTTTTGGATTAAATTGATGCAAAAATGTGTAGAAATGTGTTTTTAGAGCGATTTTTTCAGTGGATGTTCTCAGCACATGTGTTCTGTGTATCTGGAATGCATTTATTGACAACCTACTCAACCCACTGAGGATTTGAGAGAAAAAAGTCGTTTTTCACATTTTTCTGATAAAAATACAGGGTGCATGCACTAAAATGGCCACAAATTTTTCTCGCAATATTTCCAGCAGAGCAGACCCTCCAATTATTGGTCCTTAGGGTCAAAGTTAACAGAAAAAACACAAATAAAACATATATCAGACGGTGTCAGGTTCAACCCAGTTTTGAGAGTTTGGGTCCCTAACTAATACTAAAGAATCAGCCATCTAGCATTCATGGTTTTGGAGAAACAGCAATTTCTGTTTTTATGGCCGCAAACGCGTTCTCTCGCTTAGAATACTCACTTTTAGGAACTCGCAGATTGTTGCATTGTCACAGCAGAAAACCATATCATATGCAGAGTCAATGTCAAGGATGAACATCCCAGTCAAAAGAAGGATGGTTTTGGGTTGTTTTCATTAGGGAGACCTAAGAAAACTGATGAATATTCAGAAACTTGAAACCGACTTTGTGGAAAAAAGTATTTGATCAAACTTGACCAAACCTTGCATTCTGGTACGAGGTGGAACCCTGTATAACATACTAAAGAATCAGCCATTTAGCATCCATGGTTTTGGAGAAACCAAAATTTCTGTTTTTATGGCCGCAAACGCGTTCTCTCGCTTAGAATACTCACTTTGAGGAACTCGCAGCTTTTTGCATTGTCACAGCGGAAAACCATCTCATATGCAGAGTCAGTGTCAGGGATGAACATCCCAGTCAAAAGAAGTATGGTTTTGGGTTGTTTTCATTAGGGAGACCTAAGAAAACTGATGAATATTCAGAAACTTGAAACCGACTTTGTGGAAAAAGTATGTGATCAAACTTGACCAAACCTTGCATTCCGGTACTGGGTGGGACCCCGTATAACATACTAAAGAATCAGCCATCTAGCATTCATGGTTTTGGAGAAACAGACATTTCTTTTTTTTATGGCCGCAAACGCATTATCTCCCTTACAATACTCACTTTTGTGAACTCGCAGGTTTTTGCATTTTAACAGCGGAAAACCATCTCATATGCAGAGTAAATGTCAAGGATGAACATCCCAGTCAAAAGAAATATGGTTTTGGGTTGTTTTCATAAGTGAGACCTGAGAAAACTGATGGTTATTCAGAAACTTGAAACTGACTTTGTGGAAAAAGTATGTGATCAAACTTGACCAAACCTTGGATTCTGGTACTGGGTGGGACCCCGTATAACATACTAAAGAATCAGCCATCTAGCATTCATGGTTTTGGAGAAACAGCAATTTCTGTTTTTATGGCCGCAAACGCGTTCTCTCGCTTAGAATACTCACTTTTAGGAACTCGCAGCTTTTTGCATTGTCACAGCGGAAAACCATCTCATATGCAGAGTCAGTGTCAGGGATGAACATCCCAGTCAAAAGAAGTATGGTTTTGGGTTGTTTTCTTAAGTGAGACATAAGAAAACTGATGAATATACAGAAACTTGAAACCGACTTTGTGGAAAAAGTGTGTGATCAAACTTGACCAAACCTTGCATTCTGGTACTGGGTGGGACCCTGTATAACATACTAAAGAATCAGCCATCTAGCATTCATGGTTTTGGAGAAACAGCAATTTCTGTTTTTATGGCCGCAAACGCGTTCTCTCGCTTAGAATACTCACTTTGAGGAACTCGCAGCTTTTTGCATTGTCACAGCGGAAAACCATCTCATATGCAGAGTCAGTGTCAGGGATGAACATCCCAGTCAAAAGAAGTATGGTTTTGGGTTGTTTTCATAAGTGAGACCTAAGGAAACTGATGAATATTCAGATACTTGAAACCGACTTTGTGGAAAAAGTATGTGATCAAACTTGACCAAACCTTGCATTCCGGTACGAGGTGGGGCCCTGTATAACATTGTAAAGAATCAGCCATCTAGCATTAATGGTTTTGGAGAAACAGACATTTCTTTTTTTTTATGGCCGCAAACGCATTATCTCCCTTAGAATACTCACTTTTGTGAACTCGCAGCTTTTTGCATTGTCACAGCGGAGAACCATATCATATGCAGAGTCAGTGTCAGGGATGAACATCCCAGTCAAAAGAAGTATGGTTTTGGGTTGTTTTCATAAGTGAGACCTGAGAAAACTGATGGTTATTCAGAAACTTGAAACTGACTTTGTGGAAAAAGTGTGTGATCACACTTGACCAAACCTTGGGACCTGGTACGAGATGGGACCCTGTATAACATACTAAAGAATCAGCCATGTAGCATTCATGGTTTTGGAGAAACAGCAACTTCTGTTTTTATGGCCGCAAACGCGTTCTCTCGCTGAGAACACTCACGTATGTGAACTCGCAGCTTTTTGCATTGTCACAGCGGAAAACCATCTCATATGCAGAGTCAGTGTCAGGGATGAACATCCCAGTCAAAAGAAGTATGGTTTTGGGTTGTTTTCATAAGTGAGACCTGAGAAAACTGATGGTTATTCAGAAACTTGAAACTGACTTTGTGGAAAAAGTATGTGATCAAACTTGACCAAACCTTGGATTCTGGTACGGGGTGGGACCCTGTATAACATACTAAAGAATCAGCCATGTAGCATTCATGGTTTTGGAGAAACAGCAACTTCTGTTTTTATGGCCGCAAACGCGTTCTCTCGCTTAGAATACTCACTTTGAGGAACTTACAGCTTTTTGCATTGTAACAGCGGAAAACCATCTCATATGCAGAGTCAGTGTCAAGGATGAACATCCCAGTCAAAAGAAGTATGATTTTGGGTTGTTTTCATAAGTGAGACCTAAGAAAACTGATGAACATTCAGAAACTTGAAACCGACTTTGTGGAAAAAGTATGTAATCAAACTTGACCAAACCTTGGATTCTGGTACGGGGGTGGGACCCTGTATAACATTCTAAAGAATCAGCCATCTAGCATTCATGGTTTTGAAGCGACAGCAATTTCTTTTTTTATGGCCGCAAACGCATTATCTCGCTTAGAATACTCACTTTTGTGAACTCGCAGCGTTTTGCATTGTCACAGCGGAAAACCATCTCATATGCAGAGTCAATGTCAAGGATGAACATCCCAGTCAAACGAAGTATGGTTTTGGGTTGTTTTCATAAGTGAGACCTAAGAAAACTGATGAATATACAGAAACTTGAAACCTACTTTGTGGAAAAAGTATGTGATCAAACTTGACCAATCCTTGCATTCTGGTACGAGGTGGAACCCTGTAAAACATACTAAAGAATCAGCCATTTAGCATCCATGGTTTTGGAGAAAAAACAATTTCTTTTTTTATGGCCGCAAACGCATTCTCTCGATGAGAACAATCACTTTGAGGAACTCGCAGCTTTTTGCATTGTCACAGCGGAAAACCATCTCATATGCAGAGTCAATGTCAAGGATGAACATCCCAGTCAAACGAAGTATGGTTTTGGGTTGTTTTCATAAGTGAGACCTAAGAAAACTGATGAATATACAGAAACTTGAAACCTACTTTGTGGAAAAAGTATGTGATCAAACTTGACCAAACCTTGCATTCTGGTACAAGGTGGAACCCTGATCCTGATTCTTTAGTATGTTTACTAAAGAATCAGCCATCTAGCAATCATGGTTTTGGAGAAACAGCAATTTCTGTTTTTATGGCCGCAAACGCATTCTCTCGATGAGAACAATCACTTTGAGGAACTCGCAGCTTTTTGCATTGTCACAGCGGAAAACCATCTCATATGCAGAGTCAATGTCAAGGATGAACATCCCAGTCAAACGAAGTATGGTTTTGGGTTGTTTTCATAAGTGAGACCTAAGAAAACTGATGAATATTCAGAAACTTGAAACCGACTTTGTGGAAAAAGTATGTGATCAAACTTGACCAAACCTTGCATTCTGGTACGGGGTGGGACCCTGTATAACATACTAAAGAATCAGCCATGTAGCATTCATGGTTTTGGAGAAACAACAATTTCTTTTTTTATGGCCGCAAACGCGTTCTCTCGCTTAGAATACTTACTTTTAGGAACTCGCAGCTTTTTGCATTGTCACAGCGGAAAACCATCTCATATGCAGAGTCAGTGTCAGGGATGAACATCCCAGTCAAAAGAAGTATGGTTTTGGGTTGTTTTCATAAGTGAGACCTGAGAAAACTGATGGTTATTCAGAAACTTGAAACTGACTTTGTGGAAAAAGTATGTGATCAAACTTGACCAAACCTTGGATTCTGGTACGGGGTGGGACCCTGTATAACATACTAAAGAATCAGCCATGTAGCATTCATGGTTTTGGAGAAACAGCAACTTCTGTTTTTATGGCCGCAAACGCGTTCTCTCGCTTAGAATACTCACTTTGAGGAACTTACAGCTTTTTGCATTGTAACAGCGGAAAACCATCTCATATGCAGAGTCAGTGTCAAAGATGAACATCCCAGTCAAAAGAAGTATGATTTTGGGTTGTTTTCATAAGTGAGACCTAAGAAAACTGATGAACATTCAGAAACTTGAAACCGACTTTGTGGAAAAAGTATGTAATCAAACTTGACCAAACCTTGGATTCTGGTACGGGGTGGGACCCTGTATAACATTCTAAAGAATCAGCCATCTAGCATTCATGGTTTTGAAGCGACAGCAATTTCTTTTTTTATGGCCGCAAACGCATTATCTCGCTTAGAATACTCACTTTTGTGAACTCGCAGCGTTTTGCATTGTCACAGCGGAAAACCATCTCATATGCAGAGTCAATGTCAAGGATGAACATCCAAGTCAAAAGAAGTATGGTTTTGGGTTGTTTTCATAAGTGAGACCTAAGAAAACTGATGAATATTCAGAAACTTGAAACCGACTTTGTGGAAAAAAGTATGTGATCAAACTTGACCAAACCTTGCATTCTGGTACGAGGTGGAACCCTGTATAACATACTAACGAATCAGCCATCTAGCATTCATGGTTTTGGAGAAACAACAATTTCTGTTTTTATGGCCACAAACGCATTCTCTCGATGAGAACACTCACTTTGAGGAACTCGCAGCTTTTTGCATTGTCACAGCGGAAAACCATCTCATATGCAGAGTCAGTGTCAGGGATGAACATCCCAGTCAAAAGAAGTATGGTTTTGGGTTGTTTTCATAAGTGAGACCTAAGAAAACTGATGGTTATTCAGAAACTTGAAACTGACTTTGTGGAAAAAGTATGTGATCAAACTTGACCAAACCTTGGATTCTGGTACTGGGTGGGACCCCGTATAACATACTAAAGAATCAGCCATCTAGCATTCATGGTTTTGGAGAAACAGCAATTTCTGTTTTTATGGCCGCAAACGCGTTCTCTCGCTTAGAATACTCACTTTTAGGAACTCGCAGCTTTTTGCATTGTCACAGCGGAAAACCATCTCATATGCAGAGTCAGTGTCAGGGATGAACATCCCAGTCAAAAGAAGTATGGTTTTGGGTTGTTTTCTTAAGTGAGACCTAAGAAAACTGATGAATATACAGAAACTTGAAACCGACTTTGTGGAAAAAGTGTGTGATCAAACTTGACCAAACCTTGCATTCTGGTACTGGGTGGGACCCTGTATAACATACTAAAGAATCAGCCATCTAGCATTCATGGTTTTGGAGAAACAGCAATTTCTGTTTTTATGGCCGCAAACGCGTTCTCTCGCTTAGAATACTCACTTTGAGGAACTCGCAGCTTTTTGCATTGTCACAGCGGAAAACCATCTCATATGCAGAGTCAGTGTCAGGGATGAACATCCCAGTCAAAAGAAGTATGGTTTTGGGTTGTTTTCATAAGTGAGACCTGAGAAAACTGATGGTTATTCAGAAACTTGAAACTGACTTGGTGGAAAAAGTGTGTGATCAAACTTGACCAAACCTTGGATTCTGGTACGGGGTCGGACCCTGTATAACATTCTAAAGAATCAGCCATCTAGCATTCATGGTTTTGAAGCGACAGCAATTTCTTTTTTTATGGCCGCAAACGCATTATCTCGCTTAGAATACTCACTTTTAGGAACTCGCAGCTTTTTGCATTGTCACAGCGGAAAACCATCTCATATCCAGAGTCATTGTGTCAAGGATGAACATCCCAGTCAAAAGAAGTATGGTTTTGGGTTGTTTTCTTAAGTGAGACCTAAGAAAACTGATGAATATACAGAAACTTGAAACCGACTTTGTGGAAAAAGTGTGTGATCAAACTTGACCAAACCTTGCATTCTGGTACTGGGTGGGACCCTGTATAACATACTAAAGAATCAGCCATCTAGCATTCATGGTTTTGGAGAAACAGCAATTTCTGTTTTTATGGCCGCAAACGCGTTCTCTCGCTTAGAATACTCACTTTGAGGAACTCGCAGCTTTTTGCATTGTCACAGCGGAAAACCATCTCATATGCAGAGTCAGTGTCAGGGATGAACATCCCAGTCAAAAGAAGTATGGTTTTGGGTTGTTTTCATAAGTGAGACCTGAGAAAACTGATGGTTATTCAGAAACTTGAAACTGACTTGGTGGAAAAAGTGTGTGATCAAACTTGACCAAACCTTGGATTCTGGTACGGGGTCGGACCCTGTATAACATTCTAAAGAATCAGCCATCTAGCATTCATGGTTTTGAAGCGACAGCAATTTCTTTTTTTATGGCCGCAAACGCATTATCTCGCTTAGAATACTCACTTTTAGGAACTCGCAGCTTTTTGCATTGTCACAGCGGAAAACCATCTCATATCCAGAGTCATTGTGTCAAGGATGAACATCCCAGTCAAAAGAAGTATGGTTTTGGGTTGTTTTCTTAAGTGAGACCTAAGAAAACTGATGAATATACAGAAACTTGAAACCGACTTTGTGGAAAAAGTGTGTGATCAAACTTGACCAAACCTTGCATTCTGGTACTGGGTGGGACCCTGTATAACATACTAAAGAATCAGCCATCTAACATTCATGGTTTTGGAGAAACAGCAATTTCTG
The DNA here is from genome assembly GCF_951799975.1 of Gobius niger. Classification (NCBI taxonomy): domain Eukaryota; kingdom Metazoa; phylum Chordata; class Actinopteri; order Gobiiformes; family Gobiidae; genus Gobius; species Gobius niger. The sequence continues at coordinate 4,817,572 of NC_136860.1, read as the reverse complement.
TTTTTATGGCCGCAAACGCGTTCTCTCGCTTAGAATACTCACTTTGAGGAACTCGCAGCTTTTTGCATTGTCAGAGCGGAAAACCATCTCATATAAAGAGTCAGTGTCAAGGATGAACATCCCAGTGAAAAAAAGTATGGTTTTGGATCGTTTTCATTAGTGAGACCTAAGAAAACTGATGAATATTCAGAAACTTGAAACCGACTTTGTGGAAAAAGTATGTGATCAAACTTGACCAAACCTTGCATTCTGGTACGGGGTGGGACCCTGTATAACATACTAAAGAATCAGCCATCTAGCATTCATGGTTTTGGAGAAACAACAATTTCTTTTTTTACGGCCGCAAACGCGTTCTCTCGCTTAGAATACTTACTTTTAGGGAACTCGCAGCTTTTGCATTGTCACAGCGGAAAACCATCTCATATGCAGAGTCAGTGTCAGGGATGAACATCCCAGTCAAAAGAAGTATGGTTTTGGGTTGTTTTCATAAGTGAGACCTGAGAAAACTGATGGTTATTCAGAAACTTGAAACTGACTTTGTGGAAAAGTATGTGATCAAACTTGACCAAACCTTGGATTCTGGTACGGGGTGGGACCCTGTATAACATACTAAAGAATCAGCCATGTAGCATTCATGTTTTGGAGAAACAGCAACTTCTGTTTTTATGACCGCAAACGCGTTCTCTCGCTAGAATACTCACTTTGAGGAACTTACAGCTTTTTGCATTGTAACAGCGGAAAACCATCTCATATGCAGAGTCAGTGTCAAGGATGAACATCCCAGTCAAAAGAAGTATGATTTTGGGTTGTTTTCATAAGTGAGACCTAAGAAAACTGATGAACATTCAGAAACTTGAAACCGACTTTGTGGAAAAAGTATGTAATCAAACTTGACCAAACCTTGGATTCTGGTACGGGGGTGGGACCCTGTATAACATTCTAAAGAATCAGCCATCTAGCAATTCATGGTTTTGAAGCGACAGCAATTTCTTTTTTTATGGCCGCAAACGCATTATCTCGCTTAGAATACTCACTTTTGTGAACTCGCAGCGTTTTGCATTGTCACAGCGGAAAACCATCTCATATGCAGAGTCAATGTCAAGGATGAAACATCCCAGTCAAACGAAGTATGGTTTTGGGTTGTTTTCATAAGTGAGACCTAAGAAAACTGATGAATATACAGAAGACTTGAAACCTACTTTGTGGAAAAAGTATGTGATCAACTTGACCAATCCTTGCATTCTGGTACGAGGTGGAACCCTGTAAAACATACTAAAGAATCAGCCATTTAGCATCCATGGTTTTGGAGAAAAAACAATTTCTTTTTTTATGGCCGCAAACGCATTCTCTCGATGAGAACAATCACTTTGAGGAACTCGCAGCTTTTTGCATTGTCACAGCGGAAAACCATCTCATATGCAGAGTCAATGTCAAGGATGAACATCCCAGTCAAACGAAGTATGGTTTTGGGTTGTTTTCATAAGTGAGACCTAAGAAAACTGATGAATATACAGAAACTTGAAACCTACTTTGTGGAAAAAGTATGTGATCAAACTTGACCAAACCTTGCATTCTGTACAAGGTGGAACCTGATCCTGATTCTTTAGTATGTTTACTAAAGAATCAGCCATCTAGCAATCATGGTTTTGGAGAACAGCAATTTCTGTTTTTATGGCCGCAAACGCATTCTCTCGATGAGAACAATCACTTTGAGGAACTCGCAGCTTTTTGCATTGTCACAGCGGAAAACCATCTCATATGCAGAGTCAGATGTCAAGGATGAACATCCCAGTCGAAACGAAGTATGGTTTTGGGTTGTTTTCATAAGTGAGACCTAAGGAAATGAGATGAATATTCAGAAACTTGAAACCGACTTGTGGAAAAAGTATGTGATCAAACTTGACCAAACCTTGCATTCTGGTACGGGTGGGACCCTGTATAACATACTAAAGAATCAGCCATGTAGCATTCATGGTTTTGGAGAAACAACAATTTCTTTTTTTATGGCCGCAAACGCGTTCTCTCGCTTAGAATACTTACTTTTAGGAACTCGCAGCTTTTTGCATTGTCACAGCGGAAAACCATCTCATATGCAGAGTCAGTGTCAGGGATGAACATCCCAGTCAAAAGAAGTATGGTTTTGGGTTGTTTTCATAAGTGAGACCTGAGAAAACTGATGGTTATTCAGAAACTTGAAACTGACTTTGTGGAAAAAGTATGTGATCAAACTTGACCAAACCTTGGATTCTGGTACGGGGTGGGACCCTGTATAACATACTAAAGAATCAGCCATGTAGCATTCATGGTTTTGGAGAAACAGCAACTTCTGTTTTTATGGCCGCAAACGCGTTCTCTCGCTTAGAATACTCACTTTGAGGAACTCGCAGCTTTTTGCATTGTCACAGCGGAAAACCATCTCATATGCAGAGTCAATGTCAAGGATGAACATCCCAGTCAAACGAAGTATGGTTTTGGGTTGTTTTCATAAGTGAGACCTAAGAAAACTGATGAATATACAGAAACTTGAAACCTACTTTGTGGAAAAAGTATGTGATCAAACTTGACCAAACCTTGCATTCTGGTACAAGGTGGAACCCTGATCCTGATTCTTTAGTATGTTTACTAAAGAATCAGCCATCTAGCAATCATGGTTTTGGAGAAACAGCAATTTCTGTTTTTATGGCCGCAAACGCATTCTCTCGATGAGAACAATCACTTTGAGGAACTCGCAGCTTTTTGCATTGTCACAGCGGAAAACCATCTCATATGCAGAGTCAATGTCAAGGATGAACATCCCAGTCAAACGAAGTATGGTTTTGGGTTGTTTTCATAAGTGAGACCTAAGAAAACTGATGAATATTCAGAAACTTGAAACCGACTTTGTGGAAAAAGTATGTGATCAAACTTGACCAAACCTTGCATTCTGGTACGGGGTGGGACCCTGTATAACATACTAAAGAATCAGCCATGTAGCATTCATGGTTTTGGAGAAACAACAATTTCTTTTTTTATGGCCGCAAACGCGTTCTCTCGCTTAGAATACTTACTTTTAGGAACTCGCAGCTTTTTGCATTGTCACAGCGGAAAACCATCTCATATGCAGAGTCAGTGTCAGGGATGAACATCCCAGTCAAAAGAAGTATGGTTTTGGGTTGTTTTCATAAGTGAGACCTGAGAAAACTGATGGTTATTCAGAAACTTGAAACTGACTTTGTGGAAAAAGTATGTGATCAAACTTGACCAAACCTTGGATTCTGGTACGGGGTGGGACCCTGTATAACATACTAAAGAATCAGCCATGTAGCATTCATGGTTTTGGAGAAACAGCAACTTCTGTTTTTATGGCCGCAAACGCGTTCTCTCGCTTAGAATACTCACTTTGAGGAACTTACAGCTTTTTGCATTGTAACAGCGGAAAACCATCTCATATGCAGAGTCAGTGTCAAGGATGAACATCCCAGTCAAAAGAAGTATGATTTTGGGTTGTTTTCATAAGTGAGACCTAAGAAAACTGATGAACATTCAGAAACTTGAAACCGACTTTGTGGAAAAAGTATGTAATCAAACTTGACCAAACCTTGGATTCTGGTACGGGGTGGGACCCTGTATAACATTCTAAAGAATCAGCCATCTAGCATTCATGGTTTTGAAGCGACAGCAATTTCTTTTTTTATGGCCGCAAACGCATTATCTCGCTTAGAATACTCACTTTTGTGAACTCGCAGCGTTTTGCATTGTCACAGCGGAAAACCATCTCATATGCAGAGTCAATGTCAAGGATGAACATCCAAGTCAAAAGAAGTATGGTTTTGGGGTTGTTTTCATAAGTGAGACCTAAGAAAACTGATGAATATTCAGAAACTTGAAACCGACTTTGTGGAAAAAAGTATGTGATCAAACTTGACCAAACCTTGCATTCTGGTACGAGGTGGAACCCTGTATAACATACTAACGAATCAGCCATCTAGCATTCATGGTTTTGGAGAAACAACAATTTCTGTTTTTATGGCCACAAACGCATTCTCTCGATGAGAACACTCACTTTGAGGAACTCGCAGCTTTTTGCATTGTCACAGCGGAAAACCATCTCATATGCAGAGTCAGTGTCAGGGATGAACATCCCAGTCAAAAGAAGTATGGTTTTGGGTTGTTTTCATAAGTGAGACCTAAGAAAACTGATGGTTATTCAGAAACTTGAAACTGACTTTGTGGAAAAAGTATGTGATCAAACTTGACCAAACCTTGGATTCTGGTACTGGGTGGGACCCCGTATAACATACTAAAGAATCAGCCATCTAGCATTCATGGTTTTGGAGAAACAGCAATTTCTGTTTTTATGGCCGCAAACGCGTTCTCTCGCTTAGAATACTCACTTTTAGGAACTCGCAGCTTTTTGCATTGTCACAGCGGAAAACCATCTCATATGCAGAGTCAGTGTCAGGGATGAACATCCCAGTCAAAAGAAGTATGGTTTTGGGTTGTTTTCTTAAGTGAGACCTAAGAAAACTGATGAATATACAGAAACTTGAAACCGACTTTGTGGAAAAAGTGTGTGATCAAACTTGACCAAACCTTGCATTCTGGTACTGGGTGGGACCCTGTATAACATACTAAAGAATCAGCCATCTAGCATTCATGGTTTTGGAGAAACAGCAATTTCTGTTTTTATGGCCGCAAACGCGTTCTCTCGCTTAGAATACTCACTTTGAGGAACTCGCAGCTTTTTGCATTGTCACAGCGGAAAACCATCTCATATGCAGAGTCAGTGTCAGGGATGAACATCCCAGTCAAAAGAAGTATGGTTTTGGGTTGTTTTCATAAGTGAGACCTGAGAAAACTGATGGTTATTCAGAAACTTGAAACTGACTTGGTGGAAAAAGTGTGTGATCAAACTTGACCAAACCTTGGATTCTGGTACGGGGTCGGACCCTGTATAACATTCTAAAGAATCAGCCATCTAGCATTCATGGTTTTGAAGCGACAGCAATTTCTTTTTTTATGGCCGCAAACGCATTATCTCGCTTAGAATACTCACTTTTAGGAACTTACAGCTTTTTGCATTGTAACAGCGGAAAACCATCTCATATGCAGAGTCAGTGTCAAGGATGAACATCCCAGTCAAAAGAAGTATGATTTTGGGTTGTTTTCATAAGTGAGACCTAAGAAAACTGATGAACATTCAGAAACTTGAAACCGACTTTGTGGAAAAAGTATGTGATCAAACTTGACCAAACCTTGCATTCTGGTACGAGGTGGAACCCTGTATAACATACTAAAGAATCAGCCATTTAGCATCCATGGTTTTGGAGAAACCAAAATTTCTGTTTTTATGGCCGCAAACGCGTTCTCTCGCTTAGAATACTCACTTTTAGGAACTCGCAGCTTTTTGCATTGTCACAGCGGAAAACCATCTCATATGCAGAGTCAGTGTCAGGGATGAACATCCCAGTCAAAAGAAGTATGGTTTTGGGTTGTTTTCATAAGTGAGACCTAAGAAAACTGATGAATATACAGAAACTTGAAACCTACTTTGTGGAAAAAGTATGTGATCAAACTTGACCAAACCTTGCATTCCGGTACTGGGTGGGACCCCGTATAACATACTAAAGAATCAGCCATCTAGCATTCATGGTTTTGGAGAAACAGACATTTCTTTTTTTTTATGGCCGCAAACGCATTATCTCCCTTAGAATACTCACTTTTGTGAACTCGCAGGTTTTTGCATTTTAACAGCGGAAAACCATCTCATATGCAGAGTAAATGTCAAGGATGAACATCCCAGTCAAAAGAAGTATGGTTTTGGGTTGTTTTCATAAGTGAGACCTGAGAAAACTGATGGTTATTCAGAAACTTGAAACTGACTTTGTGGAAAAAGTATGTGATCAAACTTGACCAAACCTTGGATTCTGGTACTGGGTGGGACCCCGTATAACATACTAAAGAATCAGCCATCTAGCATTCATGGTTTTGGAGAAACAGCAATTTCTGTTTTTATGGCCGCAAACGCGTTCTCTCGCTTAGAATACTCACTTTTAGGAACTCGCAGCTTTTTGCATTGTCACAGCGGAAAACCATCTCATATGCAGAGTCAGTGTCAGGGATGAACATCCCAGTCAAAAGAAGTATGGTTTTGGGTTGTTTTCTTAAGTGAGACATAAGAAAACTGATGAATATACAGAAACTTGAAACCGACTTTGTGGGAAAAGTGTGTGATCAAACTTGACCAAACCTTGCATTCTGGTACTGGGTGGGACCCTGTATAACATACTAAAGAATCAGCCATCTAGCATTCATGGTTTTGGAGAAACAGCAATTTCTGTTTTTATGGCCGCAAACGCGTTCTCTCGCTTAGAATACTCACTTTGAGGAACTCGCAGCTTTTTGCATTGTCACAGCGGAAAACCATCTCATATGCAGAGTCAGTGTCAGGGATGAACATCCCAGTCAAAAGAAGTATGGTTTTGGGTTGTTTTCATAAGTGAGACCTAAGGAAACTGATGAATATTCAGATACTTGAAACCGACTTTGTGGAAAAAGTATGTGATCAAACTTGACCAAACCTTGCATTCTGGTACGAGGTGGGGCCCTGTATAACATTGTAAAGAATCAGCCATCTAGCATTAATGGTTTTGGAGAAACAGACATTTCTTTTTTTTTATGGCCGCAAACGCATTATCTCCCTTAGAATACTCACTTTTGTGAACTCGCAGCTTTTTGCATTGTCACAGCGGAAAACCATATCATATGCAGAGTCAGTGTCAGGGATGAACATCCCAGTCAAAAGAAGTATGGTTTTGGGTTGTTTTCATAAGTGAGACCTGAGAAAACTGATGGTTATTCAGAAACTTGAAACTGACTTTGTGGAAAAAGTATGTGATCAAACTTGACCAAACCTTGGATTCTGGTACGGGGTGGGACCCTGTATAACATACTAAAGAATCAGCCATGTAGCATTCATGGTTTTGGAGAAACAGCAACTTCTGTTTTTATGACCGCAAACGCGTTCTCTCGCTTAGAATACTCACTTTGAGGAACTTACAGCTTTTTGCATTGTAACAGCGGAAAACCATCTCATATGCAGAGTCAGTGTCAAGGATGAACATCCCAGTCAAAAGAAGTATGATTTTGGGTTGTTTTCATAAGTGAGACCTAAGAAAACTGATGAACATTCAGAAACTTGAAACCGACTTTGTGGAAAAAGTATGTAATCAAACTTGACCAAACCTTGGATTCTGGTACGGGGGTGGGACCCTGTATAACATTCTAAAGAATCAGCCATCTAGCATTCATGGTTTTGAAGCGACAGCAATTTCTTTTTTTATGGCCGCAAACGCATTATCTCGCTTAGAATACTCACTTTTGTGAACTCGCAGCGTTTTGCATTGTCACAGCGGAAAACCATCTCATATGCAGAGTCAATGTCAAGGATGAACATCCCAGTCAAACGAAGTATGGTTTTGGGTTGTTTTCATAAGTGAGACCTAAGAAAACTGATGAATATACAGAAACTTGAAACCTACTTTGTGGAAAAAGTATGTGATCAAACTTGACCAATCCTTGCATTCTGGTACGAGGTGGAACCCTGTAAAACATACTAAAGAATCAGCCATTTAGCATCCATGGTTTTGGAGAAAAAACAATTTCTTTTTTTATGGCCGCAAACGCATTCTCTCGATGAGAACAATCACTTTGAGGAACTCGCAGCTTTTTGCATTGTCACAGCGGAAAACCATCTCATATGCAGAGTCAATGTCAAGGATGAACATCCCAGTCAAACGAAGTATGGTTTTGGGTTGTTTTCATAAGTGAGACCTAAGAAAACTGATGAATATACAGAAACTTGAAACCTACTTTGTGGAAAAAGTATGTGATCAAACTTGACCAAACCTTGCATTCTGGTACAAGGTAGAACCCTGATCCTGATTCTTTAGTATGTTTACTAAAGAATCAGCCATCTAGCAATCATGGTTTTGGAGAAACAGCAATTTCTGTTTTTATGGCCGCAAACGCATTCTCTCGATGAGAACAATCACTTTGAGGAACTCGCAGCTTTTTGCATTGTCACAGCGGAAAACCATCTCATATGCAGAGTCAATGTCAAGGATGAACATCCCAGTCAAACGAAGTATGGTTTTGGGTTGTTTTCATAAGTGAGACCTAAGAAAACTGATGAATATTCAGAAACTTGAAACCGACTTTGTGGAAAAAGTATGTGATCAAACTTGACCAAACCTTGCATTCTGGTACGGGGTGGGACCCTGTATAACATACTAAAGAATCAGCCATGTAGCATTCATGGTTTTGGAGAAACAACAATTTCTTTTTTTATGGCCGCAAACGCGTTCTCTCGCTTAGAATACTTACTTTTAGGAACTCGCAGCTTTTTGCATTGTCACAGCGGAAAACCATCTCATATGCAGAGTCAGTGTCAGGGATGAACATCCCAGTCAAAAGAAGTATGGTTTTGGGTTGTTTTCATAAGTGAGACCTGAGAAAACTGATGGTTATTCAGAAACTTGAAACTGACTTTGTGGAAAAAGTATGTGATCAAACTTGACCAAACCTTGGATTCTGGTACGGGGTGGGACCCTGTATAACATACTAAAGAATCAGCCATGTAGCATTCATGGTTTTGGAGAAACAGCAACTTCTGTTTTTATGGCCGCAAACGCGTTCTCTCGCTTAGAATACTCACTTTGAGGAACTCGCAGCTTTTTGCATTGTCACAGCGGAAAACCATCTCATATGCAGAGTCAATGTCAAGGATGAACATCCCAGTCAAACGAAGTATGGTTTTGGGTTGTTTTCATAAGTGAGACCTAAGAAAACTGATGAATATACAGAAACTTGAAACCTACTTTGTGGAAAAAGTATGTGATCAAACTTGACCAAACCTTGCATTCTGGTACAAGGTGGAACCCTGATCCTGATTCTTTAGTATGTTTACTAAAGAATCAGCCATCTAGCAATCATGGTTTTGGAGAAACAGCAATTTCTGTTTTTATGGCCGCAAACGCATTCTCTCGATGAGAACAATCACTTTGAGGAACTCGCAGCTTTTTGCATTGTCACAGCGGAAAACCATCTCATATGCAGAGTCAATGTCAAGGATGAACATCCCAGTCAAACGAAGTATGGTTTTGGGTTGTTTTCATAAGTGAGACCTAAGAAAACTGATGAATATTCAGAAACTTGAAACCGACTTTGTGGAAAAAGTATGTGATCAAACTTGACCAAACCTTGCATTCTGGTACGGGGTGGGACCCTGTATAACATACTAAAGAATCAGCCATGTAGCATTCATGGTTTTGGAGAAACAACAATTTCTTTTTTTATGGCCGCAAACGCGTTCTCTCGCTTAGAATACTTACTTTTAGGAACTCGCAGCTTTTTGCATTGTCACAGCGGAAAACCATCTCATATGCAGAGTCAGTGTCAGGGATGAACATCCCAGTCAAAAGAAGTATGGTTTTGGGTTGTTTTCATAAGTGAGACCTGAGAAAACTGATGGTTATTCAGAAACTTGAAACTGACTTTGTGGAAAAAGTATGTGATCAAACTTGACCAAACCTTGGATTCTGGTACGGGGTGGGACCCTGTATAACATACTAAAGAATCAGCCATGTAGCATTCATGGTTTTGGAGAAACAGCAACTTCTGTTTTTATGGCCGCAAACGCGTTCTCTCGCTTAGAATACTCACTTTGAGGAACTTACAGCTTTTTGCATTGTAACAGCGGAAAACCATCTCATATGCAGAGTCAGTGTCAAGGATGAACATCCCAGTCAAAAGAAGTATGATTTTGGGTTGTTTTCATAAGTGAGACCTAAGAAAACTGATGAACATTCAGAAACTTGAAACCGACTTTGTGGAAAAAGTATGTAATCAAACTTGACCAAACCTTGGATTCTGGTACGGGGTGGGACCCTGTATAACATTCTAAAGAATCAGCCATCTAGCATTCATGGTTTTGAAGCGACAGCAATTTCTTTTTTTATGGCCGCAAACGCATTATCTCGCTTAGAATACTCACTTTTGTGAACTCGCAGCGTTTTGCATTGTCACAGCGGAAAACCATCTCATATGCAGAGTCAATGTCAAGGATGAACATCCAAGTCAAAAGAAGTATGGTTTTGGGTTGTTTTCATAAGTGAGACCTAAGAAAACTGATGAATATTCAGAAACTTGAAACCGACTTTGTGGAAAAAAGTATGTGATCAAACTTGACCAAACCTTGCATTCTGGTACGAGGTGGAACCCTGTATAACATACTAACGAATCAGCCATCTAGCATTCATGGTTTTGGAGAAACAACAATTTCTGTTTTTATGGCCACAAACGCATTCTCTCGATGAGAACACTCACTTTGAGGAACTCGCAGCTTTTTGCATTGTCACAGCGGAAAACCATCTCATATGCAGAGTCAGTGTCAGGGATGAACATCCCAGTCAAAAGAAGTATGGTTTTGGGTTGTTTTCATAAGTGAGACCTAAGAAAACTGATGGTTATTCAGAAACTTGAAACTGACTTTGTGGAAAAAGTATGTGATCAAACTTGACCAAACCTTGGATTCTGGTACTGGGTGGGACCCCGTATAACATACTAAAGAATCAGCCATCTAGCATTCATGGTTTTGGAGAAACAGCAATTTCTGTTTTTATGGCCGCAAACGCGTTCTCTCGCTTAGAATACTCACTTTTAGGAACTCGCAGCTTTTTGCATTGTCACAGCGGAAAACCATCTCATATGCAGAGTCAGTGTCAGGGATGAACATCCCAGTCAAAAGAAGTATGGTTTTGGGTTGTTTTCTTAAGTGAGACCTAAGAAAACTGATGAATATACAGAAACTTGAAACCGACTTTGTGGAAAAAGTGTGTGATCAAACTTGACCAAACCTTGCATTCTGGTACTGGGTGGGACCCTGTATAACATACTAAAGAATCAGCCATCTAGCATTCATGGTTTTGGAGAAACAGCAATTTCTGTTTTTATGGCCGCAAACGCGTTCTCTCGCTTAGAATACTCACTTTGAGGAACTCGCAGCTTTTTGCATTGTCACAGCGGAAAACCATCTCATATGCAGAGTCAGTGTCAGGGATGAACATCCCAGTCAAAAGAAGTATGGTTTTGGGTTGTTTTCATAAGTGAGACCTGAGAAAACTGATGGTTATTCAGAAACTTGAAACTGACTTGGTGGAAAAAGTGTGTGATCAAACTTGACCAAACCTTGGATTCTGGTACGGGGTCGGACCCTGTATAACATTCTAAAGAATCAGCCATCTAGCATTCATGGTTTTGAAGCGACAGCAATTTCTTTTTTTATGGCCGCAAACGCATTATCTCGCTTAGAATACTCACTTTTAGGAACTCGCAGCTTTTTGCATTGTCACAGCGGAAAACCATCTCATATCCAGAGTCATTGTGTCAAGGATGAACATCCCAGTCAAAAGAAGTATGGTTTTGGGTTGTTTTCTTAAGTGAGACCTAAGAAAACTGATGAATATACAGAAACTTGAAACCGACTTTGTGGAAAAAGTGTGTGATCAAACTTGACCAAACCTTGCATTCTGGTACTGGGTGGGACCCTGTATAACATACTAAAGAATCAGCCATCTAGCATTCATGGTTTTGGAGAAACAGCAATTTCTGTTTTTATGGCCGCAAACGCGTTCTCTCGCTTAGAATACTCACTTTGAGGAACTCGCAGCTTTTTGCATTGTCAGAGCGGAAAACCATCTCATATAAAGAGTCAGTGTCAAGGATGAACATCCCAGTGAAAAAAAGTATGGTTTTGGATCGTTTTCATTAGTGAGACCTAAGAAAACTGATGAATATTCAGAAACTTGAAACCGACTTTGTGGAAAAAGTATGTGATCAAACTTGACCAAACCTTGCATTCTGGTACGGGGTGGGACCCTGTATAACATACTAAAGAATCAGCCATCTAGCATTCATGGTTTTGGAGAAACAACAATTTCTTTTTTTACGGCCGCAAACGCGTTCTCTCGCTTAGAATACTTACTTTTAGGAACTCGCAGCTTTTTGCATTTTCACAGCGGAAAACAAGCCTCTTCACTCCACACTTTCACAGACCTCTTCTGTGCTGGCTCCCTTCGCACCTTGGGTGTGTATTCCGGCCGCAGTAGGACGAGATTGTGGTCAGAGCGTCCGAGCGGGGGGAGGGGGGTAGAGGTGTAAGCGCCCTTCACGTTAGCATACAGAAGGTCCAGGGTCTTATTGTTCCTTGTGTGGCATTTAACATACTGCGTGAGTGTGGGGATAGTGGCGGAAAGAGTTGAGCATATAGATGACATTGTAGGTGTTGCAGGTGATAGCTCCTTTCATTTTGTATGTTCTGCCGGTTCTTGGATGATTAAAGGTCTTAGTCTTTTGTGTAAAATTGCATTGGGTGCAATGTCCGCACCTGTAATTGCCATGAGGGATGTCTTGTAGAAAATTAGTCTGAGTGAGTGAGGGGGGGGGACAGGGGACAATGGTAGGCTTCTTTTTAGAGGTACAGGATGGAAAGAGTCACCATGTAAGATAGAGTTTCTGTCGGTGCTTTTCCTGTGAAGTTAGAAGCTACCAGTTGTTTTTGATTGAACTACTCTGTCTTGTTTTTGTCGCTGTATTAGATTTGGGTAAAGTCAAACTGCTTTCTTATGAAGTTCATCTTCACCTCAAGTCTAACATGAACCAAAAGTATCATTATAAACAAATCTATCATTTGAATAGAGCTTCTTTTTGTCTTTAAAAGTAAGTGAACCTTCTTTCTTCAGTTGACGTTGGGTGAAAAGTAACAAAGGGTTTTTAAATCAATTGTGGACGTCATTGTGTGATGCCGAAGGTAAAATCATTAAATTGGGCGGTTATGCTGGATTACGTTATTGTTTGAGTAAAAGTAGTTCATGCAGCATGTGCTCTTACAGTCTGGGTTTCCTTTGCATAACATACCTCATCTTAAAGGAACAGGCCTCGGCTTTCACATACTGACATATGTTCTTACCTGAGCTTAGATGCGTTCATGTGTACCTGTCTGGTCTTCACGCGTGCCCTCAGTCATGTAAACACAGCACAGACTGCGTTAGCATTTAGCCTCTCCTCCTCTCCTCTATAGCTCCAAACCAGGTGAAGATAGAAGCTACCAAGCTCTTCCACGTTTTCCCTATTTAAATATGGTTACGTGAAGTGTTACACGATCCAAGTATAGTTACACAAAATTAAACAATGTTCATTTTCTAAGCGGATAAAAGGGGAACTATATTGTGAGGCGTAGTAATACCAGGAGTAGTTCGAAATTTGTGCAGCAATATCTTCACTTTACTGTGCGGACGCCGAAAATTGTGTCTATTGAGAACATGAAAACATACTGAGCAACATCACATATATACAGTAATGTTTGGGAGAGCGGGAAACGTGAGACTCTTTCCTTTATTTATTTGTGAATGAATCATAGATTCAAAAACTACATTTAAATCTTCTTTAACAAACATAACTTGTTTAAACACATCGACTCAAAGTATACATGCCATCAGTCTTGAAAACACTTTTTGAAAATATGTTTTCAGACCTCTTAAACGTCACTGACCCTAAAGGCTGAGTGAAATCTGAAATACTGTTGTTTTAACTATGAAGTTGAGATGCCTTGGTCAGATTCTCATTGATCCAGATGATTCTTTTGTTTTGTCTTTATTGAAACTGACACTGACTTTGTGTCCCCACAGTTTACCTGGCCTTCAGACTCTTTGTAAGATGGTGCTCCTGAGAAGACTGAGAAACAGGCCTGAAGTGCTGCAAAAACAGAACCAGATGTTTACATACACCTCATAAAAACACACATTTGCATTTTATTCTCACTGTCTGACATAAAACCAGAATTATCTTTTATTTTTTTAGGTCAATTAGAATTTAAAAAAAATATTTATATTTATCAAATGAAGCTTCAGCACAAATTCAACCTGGAAGACCAATCTGCAGCCTTCATTATCCAGTCATCCAATCACGGGCCAGTGCAGAGACCAGAGCACTGGACTAGTATGGTCGTATTTCAAGGTTCTTGTCAGGACTCGAGCAGGAGCTTTTTGGATAAACTGCAGCTCTATCAGCTCTCATGACATTAAGCTTGGGCGCAGATGGTTCTTCCAAATTGACAATTCCCAAACCCAAAGGCCAATACTGGTCACAGGGAGGCTAAAGGAAAGCAAAGTTAATGTTTTGAAGTGGAAAAAACAATGTCCTGATTCACAATCCAGTTGAAATGTGTGGGCAGAGCTGAAAAGATGTCCTACAAATGTATCTCAGTTACACCAGTTCTGTTTGGACGAATGGAACAAAACTCATCCAACTATTGAGAGAAGCTTGTGGAAGGAAATGCAAAACGTTTGACCCAAAATATACAGTTTAAGTTAGTCGAACTTATAGTTATTATAGTTATTTTGGCAAGTCTATTATTATTATGTCTGTGGTTTCATGTCAGACGGTGAGAAAAAAATCAAATGTGTCTGTAAACATCTGGTTCCCGCTGTATGTGTCACATCTGTGTCTGAAGCCTCAGCCATAAGCTCTGTTTAATGGTCTTGGCTTTAAAACTAATAAAAACAAATGAAGCATCAATAAATAACTTGTTTTGATTTCTGTCAGTGTTTCATAATATTTGTTGTAGTTGTTGTGGTGGTACTTGTGACAAACATATAAATCATTAAATAGGTTAAGGTTTAAATAAGCTACACCAATGTTATTAATTGCGACAACGGTCGTAGCTCATAATGTTCTCTGGTTAATAATGTTTAAGAAGAGACTAGTTAAGCTTAACCAGCTCCGGTCAGTGAGGCTTTAGGTGTGTGTGTGTGTGTGTGTGTGTGTGTCCCTGTGTGTGTGTGTGTGTGTGTGTGTGTGTGTGTGTGTGTGTGTGTGTGTGTGTGTGTGTGTGTGTGTGTGTGTGTGTGTGTGTGTGTGTGTGCGTGCGTGCGTGCGTGTGCGTGTTGGTTGAAGGAAACTGATAATCATAGTGAAAGACAAATCTCAGATGACCCCAGTCCGAGAGAGAATAATCTATAGAGAAACTGTCCTTGGTTCAGCTGTGCAGAGAAAGATGTAAATAAAAAACAGAAAAGTGACAAAAAGCCATGAAAATGTGGGGGAAAAATGTGACGTTAATGCAACACAAAGAGCCAGTGGCGTGCACAGACATTTTGAGGGGCAGATGCTCCACCAAGACAAAAGGTCAACTGCTCTGGTCCTGGTCCACGCTCAGTCCTGATTTAGACTGAGTAATACATAATAATAATCTCAACACGCGGCGTTGACGTCCTCGCCCTGTCGGCCTTTTCGATTCCTTTCCCATTAAAGGTCCTATATCATGCAAAATCGACTTTTTGAAACTTTTAGGCATGTTCTTATGCTATTTCCTTCAAAAACACCCCCAGAGTGGTTTGTGGCTTCATTCACGCAGTTCTCAGCAATCCTCCTGAATCCTGATCTCTGAGCCGCTGCTCCGCCCTCTGCTGGAAAACCACTGACCTCCATAGTGGTAGAGGTACAATATATCATATAAATGCCTATACTTTACTTTGGGATGGCTAAAATAGCAGGATACAGATCCTTTAATAATCCAGTCATGTTGTGCTGGCTTGTTCATAAGGTTATCAAGTTTACTTTACTCCCGCATCTTACAGAGATGGGCTGTACCATCTTCTCCAGCGGGGGAAAGACGGGGACAGCACAGCGGCCCTTCATTGATCAGGAGCTCGTCAGCACCGCCGCGGCTCAAGAGGCAGAGGAGGAATGAAGCACAATTTGAAGTTGTTGAACATTAAAACTGTATTTTCAACACATGTTGGCTTAGTAAGGCAAATATCTAAGAACAATCACATCCATTTTAGAAGTCTAGTATACTAATGAGGGCCGGACTTTGATTGACAGGCCATTAGCATCAGCTGAACTATATGCCTCGTGAGGGCGGAGTCTCCAGTGAAGATCCCGCCCTTATGCCCTTTTTAGGTACACGCTCCGTCCCCACTTGGTTACAAAGGCAATACAAAGTGTCAGAAGTTAACCTAATAACCGAGCACATATTATCCTGTTCAGCTTTACCCAAATCTAAAAGCTTCTTGACTGGAGTTTACAGCCTCTGGGCCAGAGAAACGACTCATTTGAAAGCTAAGACCTACAAAACTGACTTTTTCATCACTTTTTTGCTGCTTTTTCCTTTATGTCTCTTTTTTCACAAGAAGCTTTTAGATTTGGGTAAGAGTGGAGAAAATCTGCCTGGTTGAGGCGGGGGTGAGGAGGTTAAACTGAAACGCTGACGTATAGCCTGAAAAAAATGAGTCTAATCCCTCAAGGTTTCTCTTCATTTCACTTTGACATTTGTTGCATTTGTTTGTTACAGTTCGTCTGTTCCTCTGATTGAGAAAATCAGTTCAATAACTTGCGATGACATTGAGCTGCACAACAAACATTTAAAGTGAAATAACAACTTTTTGTTTCCAGATTGCATTATCAGCGCGTGTGTCAGACTCAAGTGCGTCTGACATGAGATAAAGAGACTGACAAACCGCACATTCAAACATCTGAATAAGCCGTGTCTCCACTTGTGATAAAGCCTGAGAGCAAGGGCAGCGTTTGTGGATAAATACCAGCGTGTGTGAGGTCCGTGTGTGACTGCAGCAGATCAACATGGATCGCTCCGTCCTCTGCCTCCTGATCGTCGTCTTCGTGGATCTGAAGTCCGCTGAGTCAGGTAAGTGATGTTCAAACATTTACATTTGTATTTCTCATGTCCTCAGGTTCCACGAGCTGCGGAAAACTGTGTGTTAAACTATGATGACAAATGAAAAAGAAATGTAATATTTTTGACTTGTTGTACCTCATCCTATTTATTAAAGAGGGGGTATGATGCTTTTTTCAATCACATAGCACCAGTCTATAGCACACTACAATGATGACAAAACCTTCTGTTGGTCTGTAAATGCAGTAAATTAGAATAACTGCCTTGTATAAAATTGCTCTCTCAAAATGGCTTTAGCGAATGTCTTGAAATAGGCCTCTGTCTCTTTAAGAACCTCTGACCCTTTCCGACACACGCTGAGGAGCAGTGGTTGGTTACTCGGCTGGTGACGAAAGGTTGTAGGCGTCTCCAGGAGGTGGAGGCGTTCCTAGGAGGACTCAGGCAAACCTTTCCCTAAAATGGCTGCCATCAGAGGTTTTACAGATTACTCAAAAATACGTGAATGTGCCAAGGCAATACTTCAGGCATGTTTTTAATGAGGGAATGACATAATAACATGATGTGAAGCTTGAAAAAGTTGATTTTGCATTATACCCCCCCCCCCCCCTTTAACCTCTTTATTAACCTCTTCCCGCCCACAGCCTCAATCCAGCACATTTTCTCCAGTTTGACTTTACCCAGATCTAAAAGCTTTTTAACAAAACAAAAAAAGACGTCGATATAGCAACAAAAACGAGGATGAAAACGCAAAAATGTGTTGGGCCAAGTTACTTTAACTCTTTCAAATGTGTAAGCACTTACAGGACCCACTGTTTTGCTCCGGGCAGTTGGACGCCACTGGACACAAGGGGGCGCCCTTCCAACCCTCTCAGTGTAAATGAATTGACTTTCTATAAAGTTTGACTTTAGGTCAGACACCATGAGTGACAGTAACATGACACTAAATACAGTGAGCTCTTTGTTTCCAGTAAAAACACTAACCCTAACCCGATGCCTCATTGCTCTTCAGTCACAGACTGAGCAGTGAAGAAGGAAGTCATGGAGATTCTGCTTTAGACAGAACTTTATACATGCACGTGTGTAGGAGACGCATCTGTGTGAGTGTGTGCATGGTGCGCTTGTGTGTGTGTGCTTCTGAGGCGGGGTACTCACGTGGGCATGGGCGTGTGCACGCGGAAGTGTGTGTGTGTAAAAACGCGCACTCACCTGGGGTCCGGATGAGAGAGGTCTAGTCTGGGTAGCCACAATTTTTGTTGACCGCACCGCACCCATTCCATAAGTCATTTTTTGTCCGTTTATCCCTCCTGGTTTGCATCATTTCGTCATATTCATTTAATGCGCTGTTATAGCTTTGTCCTTTTTTAAATGCAATAAATGCACTAAAACGCAACTCTGGATCTCAGCGTATCTGTCACCATAGCCTCCTTGCGCGTCACAAAACTGAGCCACAGGACCCAGCCTTATATCCTCTCCGCGGCTATAAGGTTTGTTTGGAAGCCGCAATATTTGTCAACAAAAAAGGCACTGAATGAAAATCATCAGGCCGGCCAAAAGTGTCAAGGATCCAAGTCATCTCCAGCAATTAGACGGGGACAAGGGGCATCGATGGTGGCGCACTATCTCCGTGCATTATTTGATTGAGATGACTGGACCGTGCGGCAAATACGGCGCGGCTGGTGTTGTCTAAAGGCCTAAGCTTGTTGAATTGTTTGGATGGAATCCGCATTGTCAATGAATTCAAATGCAATGTCTATGGATGAATTTGGAAGCACTGTTTTAGATGAATTTTAAACGAAATGTTTATGGATGGACTTTGAACGCGCGTTTGATGAATTGTGATTGTGTCACGCCACCAAAACGAAAATATCAAGGAAATGAGTCAAATAAATGCTGATGTTGAACGTACAAACATGGAAACTGAAAAAAGAGAAATAAAACTGACCGCCAAAGCTTTGGAAAATAAACTCGAACGGCTTCAGCATGAGCGCAAAAGTGCCGTTAACAAAATCAAGGCGCTTATCCCGCAAATAAAAGCGCAAATGAAATTAAAAGAAAATGCTACTGAAATCCCCTCCCAGCTGGACAAAGTGAATGCACTGTGTAAAAAGGCAAATGAGCTGCACAATGAATTATTGCCACTGTTTCCTGATGAAGAAAAGGAAAAACAAAAGGAGTGGTTTTCCAGCATTATGGATTACAGCGACGCATTTACGCACAAAACGGAAAAATGGATACAGGAAAATCTCCATGAAAGGCCAAGTGAACCCCAACTTGAAACACAACCACAAAACAAAAACGACCAAGCAGAGCAAGCTCCTGTTGAACAAGGCAATGATTTTCCAGATGGTGACCCTCCAGAGCCCGTCCCTACTGTACAGGACCCTCAGGACGCACTTCATGCCTGCGACAGCGTCTCAAATACAAGCAAGAGATCGCGCTCACATCAAACAGGTTCCTCGGCCTCGCGTTCATCTGCTCGCTTGAAAAGTGAAGCGAATCTTGCATTTTTGGCTGTAAAACAAGGCATTGATGGAAAGACATGCATTGGAGGAAGAGGAGTTACAATTGCGCAAAAGAAAAGAGCAATTTGCATGGGAAGAAGAAGAATTAAAGCTGCGCAAAAAGAGAGAGCATTTTTTACTGAGGAACGAAATTGCTGAAGAAAAGGCTAAATTAAGCTCCTTAAAATCACAAAGCAGTGTTGGTGGGAAAACAAAGTCAAATGTTTCGGATGGCATGAATTCGTACTACACAAAGACACATTTAAAGAAACTCAATGTCAATGCCACTGAATTTGTACCATCTCAGTCAGTTAAACCAAAATACCATGCAGCTGAAACAATGCATCCAGCTGTGAAGCCTAAAGTCACTCACTTACCTGACATGAGACAGCTCCCAGGTCCTCCCTACATGCTCCAACGTTACTTAAAGGGGCTATATCATGCTATTTTAGCCATTCCAAAGTTAAGTATAGGCATTTATATGATATATTATACCTCTACCATTATGGACCACTCATTTTTGTGATAAATATAAGTGTTTTCTGGAGGTATTTTTCGAACCCGGAAGACAAAACGCTTCAATTCAGTTAACTCCGCCCCCTCTCTCCACGCATACAACTTTACCGTAATATAAATAAACAACAATAAGTGAAGTCACTTCACGATGCAGTTATACGGGGTTGACATCTGCAACACAGCTTCATAAATGGCAAACACACAAGCTAATATGCTAACACACAAGCTAACCCGCGTTTGGATTGACTCACCGCTCTGGTACATCGCTGTTTACATTATGGGACTCGCGTTGGTTATAAAAGTTAATCCACTTTGATTCTGGCGAAGGTTCACCAAACATCCATCAGTGACAGTCACAGAAAAACACCATTTTGGCTGATAGTCGCTGAATCCCGGAGAAAAAAACAGCTGAGTGGCCTCTTCCTGAAAAGGGTTGAATATAAACTCCTCGTCCTCGTAGCCAAACGCGCTTCTTTTTCTCCGTCCGTGACATTATCATTAGTTAAGAATAAAAAACAGGTGTCCAGAGTAGGTAACGAGCTCCATCTTCACAGCTGCAGCGCAAACATGACTGATCTGTTCAGACGCGATGTGTTTGTTTTTGCTGACCTGGAAGCACTTCGGGCACATCCTTTTTTTTTTTTTTTTTTTTAATTCATTTTTTACTCTTTGTTTCTCTCTTACGACAGAAATAATGAAAAAGCTGTTTTACAAATTAAAATCCGGCCGTAAGCATAGAATTAAGACATTACATTACAGACGACGAGCACTTCCGTTCCGCTGTTACGACACAACTGAACACTCAGTCGTTCACCAGGAGAGGGAGGAGCAGCTGCTCAGAGAGCAGGATTCAGGAGGATTACTGAGAGCTGCGTGAATGAAGCCACAAACCACTCTGGGGGTGTTTTTGATAAGGAAATAGCATAACAACATGGCTAAAAGCTCTAAAAAGTCGATTTTGCATGATATAGGACCTTTAATGGCTCCTGAAGACACTGTGATCAATGTGCCACAACAGGAAGATCTATTTAATAAAACTGATGGATTACAAAATGATAAAGTACTGGACATCATGAGAAAACAAAACGAAATTACAACACTGCTAATGCAACAACAAAGTCTTTCAGCACTCCCAAAAAGGGAAATACCCATTTTCGATGGAAACCCGCTCAAATATCACTCGTTCATTAAAGCCTTTGAAAATGGAGTTGAACAAAACACCAATAATAACTCTGACAGACTCTACTTCCTCGAACAATACACCAAAGGGCAAGCCCGAGAGCTGGTGAGGAGCTGTCAGCACATTGAGGCAAACCGAGGATATCTGAAAGCAAAGGCTCTACTGAGAGAGCATTATGGCAATGACCAGAAGGTGGCAGCAGCATATATGGAAAAGGCTTTATCATGGCCCACCATTAAAGCTGAAGACGTCGAGGCCCTCCAAGACTACAGCCTCTTCCTGCGTGGATGCTGCAACGCTATGGAGGATGCACAGTATTTAAGTGATTTGGATACGCCCACAAACATGTTGGACATAATCAAAAAACTGCCATACAAGCTCAGAGACCTCTGGAGAAGTCATGCATGCGATCTGCAGGAAAAGTACAACAGAAGAGCAAAGTTTATGGACATTGCTAACTTCGTGGGAAAACAGGTGAAGATTCTGACAGACCCTGTGTTTGGAAATATTCAGGACACTGCTCCATCGACGAAACCATATAAGTTCAAACCTCACCCATGCTCTAACATCCAGGGAACCAGCTTTGCTACCACCGTAAATCAAGCAGAAACACCTCTGCCCAGAAATGAAGCAGAGCCCACAAACCCACCTGTCAAGAACTGTCCCTGCTGCTCTGGAGGACACACATTGGATGTGTGTGCACGGCTGGAAGAGATGGCACACCAGGAGAAAATTGGCTTCCTGATGAAAAATGGCTTATGTTTCCGCTGCCTGTGTGCAGGACACATCAGCAGAACTTGTCAAAGGAAGATTTCTTGCTCAAAGTGTGGCCAAAAGCACTCAACGGTGCTCCATAAGGACAGTGTGGCTAATGCAGGACAGGCTGAGAGGCGCAGCCATGTGGCAGTGGATGGCACGATGGTTTCCAGTGGGCTTACAGGGGCTGGTGAGATAGATTGCAAACTTCCTATTGTACCAGTCCAAGTTAAGGCGAAGAAAGGCAATAAAATCATCTTCACTTATGCCTTTTTGGACCAAGGAAGTACGGCAGTGTTCTGTACAGAAAGCTTGATGCAGAAGCTCAATCTGTCTGGGAAAAGAGCCAACATTCTCCTCAGGACCATGGGGCAGGAGAAGGTGGTCAGCAGTTACATTGTCCCAGAGCTGGAAGTCGCGGCACTTGAAGATGACACATTTGTTGACTTGCCAAAAGCCTACACTCAGTTGTCAATGCCAGTGCACAGAGCCAACATACCGACAAATAAGGATCTGACAAAGTGGCCATATTTGAGACACATCTACTTACCGCAGATTGATGCTGGAATTGAGCTGCTGATTGGAACAAACGTCCCACGAGCCATGGAACCACTGGAAGTCATTCGCAGTGAGCATAATGGACCCTACGCTATAAGGACGGTGCTGGGCTGGACGGTAAACGGACCACTGACAGGAAACGGTGGAGAGGCCGATTGCAGTGAGCAGCCAGCAACTGTAAACCGTGTGTCCATTGTCAATCTGGATGATCTGTGGCAACAGCAGTTTAAGATGGACTTTCCAGAATCTGCAGTAGAGGAGCAAGTGGGTCTGTCCAGAGAAAACCTGAGGTTCATGGATATGGTCACAAAGTCAGCCAAACACATTGATGGCCACTACCAGGTTGCCCTTCCTTTGAAAACCCCAAACACCAGCATGCCAAACAACAGAAAAGTGGTGGAACAGCGCTTGTACCACCTGAAGAGGAGGCTGCATAGGGATCTGGCGTTTCACAAGGAGTATAACGCCTTCATTAATGATCTCCTTGTCAAAGGCTATGCTGAAAGAGTTCCCGATGCAGAGCTGGACAGGAGTGATGGCAGAGTTTGGTACATTCCGCACCATGGTGTCCACCATCCGACAAAAGGAAAACTCCGAGTCGTGTTTGATTGCGGCGCCAGTTACAAAGGACAATCTCTGAATGAGCAGCTGTTGCAAGGCCCCGATCTAACCAGCTCACTAATCGGAGTTGTGACCAGGTTCAGGAGGGAACCTGTGGTCATCATGGCAGACATAGAAGCTATGTTTCACCAAGTGCGGGTGCCTCCAGAAGATGCTGACATGCTGCGATTCCTCTGGTGGCCACAAGGAGACCTGAGTCAAGCGCCATGTGAATACAGGATGAAGGTGCATCTGTTTGGCGCTACATCCTCTCCAAGTTGTGCCAACTTCACACTCAGAAAATGTGCAGAGGATTTCGGACAGGAGTTTCAAGAAGAGACAGTAGACAAACTGCAGCACTGCTTCTATGTGGACGATTGTTTGGTGTCAGTAGCCAAAGAGGAGGAAGCGCTGACCCTACAGCACGAACTCTGGTCTCTGTGTGCTAAAGGGGGATTCTGTTTGACCAAGTGGCTCAGTAACAGATCTGAAGTGCTTGAGGCCATCCCAGAGCCCAACAGAGCTAAAAGAGTAAAACAATTGGACCTGGAGCGGGACTTGGCACCCATGGAGAGAGTGCTGGGGGTGGAATGGTGCATCAAGTCAGACACCTTTAAATTCAAACTTGTGCTGAAAGACAGACCACTCACCCGCAGAGGCATCCTTTCTATTGTCAGCTCGATTTTTGATCCTCTGGGTATGCTCAGCCCCCTGGTTCTTACAGCAAAAAAGATCTTGAGGGATTTGTGCAAAAGAGGAGTCGGATGGGATGACCTCATGCCAGAGCCAGTCTCCAAGGAGTGGCTTAAATGGGTTCAAGGACTCCATCTCCTGGAAAACTTT
Organism: Gobius niger; assembly: GCF_951799975.1. NCBI lineage: Eukaryota > Metazoa > Chordata > Actinopteri > Gobiiformes > Gobiidae > Gobius > Gobius niger. Next base: position 4,793,889 of record NC_136860.1, on the reverse strand, counting down.
GAGCTGCAACGATGTCTAAAACCTCTGAAGTTTGGAGATGTTATTACTGCGCAATTACATCACTTCTGTGACGCTTGCGAGGAAGGCTATGGTACAGTAACCTACCTGTTGTTACAGAATGAGTGCCGACAAATGCACAGCGCCTTCATCATGGGGAAAGCTCGTGTCGCCCCACTGAAGACAGTTACTATCCCGAGAATGGAACTGATTGGAGCAACAATGGCCAGTCGCATGGACGTACTGTGGAAAAAGGAGCTGCACATGAGTCTGCAGGAATCTGTGTTTTGGACCGACAGTGCTTCTGTGCTGAAATATATCAAAAATGAAACCTCCAGATTCAAAGTGTTTGTTGCCAATCGTGTTTCAGAGATATTAAAATCATCTCACCCCGCTCAGTGGAGGTACGTGGATACATCTTCAAATCCAGCTGATGCAGCATCCAGAGGGGTCAAAGTAGAGACATTTCTAAAAGACAGACTCTGGTTAACAGGACCTTTGTTTCTATGCCAACCTGAAACAGAATGGCCTGTGAATCCTGAGCCTGTGAGCCATCTGTCCCAGGACGATCCAGAGGTGAAAAAAAGTGTTGTAGTAAATGCTATGCAAATTGAAGAAGATTCCACAAGTCACCTGATCCATCATTATTCTTCGTGGATCCGGTTAAAAAATCTGCATAAGTTATGTCCAAGCTTCAAAGAGGGAGTCTTGTGAGTGGGAGGTCGGCTCAGTAAAGTCAAAGCATCCCATAATTCTGTCAAAGGATCTACATATTTCTACCCTGCTGCTAAGATATGTTCATCAAGAGGTAGGACATAGTGGCCGCAACCACATGTTGTCCAAGCTCAGGGAGAAATACTGGATGACGGGAGTGAGCACTGCCATCAGGAGAGTCCTGTCAAAATGCACCATCTGCAGGAGACTCAACGCTACACCAGTTTACCAGCAGATGGCAGACTTGCCCACAGAAAGGCTCAAACCAGATGAACCTCCATTCACTTGTGTAGGAGTTGATTATTTTGGACCCTTTGAAGTGAGGAGCAGGAGAAGTACAGTGAAAAGATACGGTGTCATATTTACCTGTCTCGCATTGAGAGCTATCCACATTGAGGTGGCACCTTCTCTGGATACGGACTCCTTCATAAATGCTCTGAGGCGTTTTATATCCAGAAGAGGACAGGTCCGCGAGCTGCGTTCTGACAATGGGACCAATTTTGTGGGAGCAGAACGTGAGCTTAAAACGGCTATTGAGCACTGGAACCAGGCACAAGTGCATGATGTGTTGCTCCAAAAGGGTAGCCTGGCATCCAGACTAATCTCCGATGTTTATTAATTAATAAACAGGAGACTAGTCTGGCGACCCTGTCGTAGAAAAGCTACTGCTTGAGGCGGGACTAATGTGGGACAACCGAAGCGCATAGCAGCCAATGAGAACATAGCGGATGTGACGACAGAAACAGTCACAAGAAAGTTGTAGTCATTCGGACATTAATAATGGCGCTCCCTGCCACACAGAGTTCAGTAAATGACTTCTGTCAGCACACACTACACGACTTTTATGCCCGATTTCGCTCTTCTCGAGTCGCGTCTAGTCGAAGGCAGTCACACAGAGTCGGGTCGTGTTGTTTGGGGGGGGGGTAACGACTGGACTGTTCAAATCGTGTAGTGTGGGCGGTAGAAAGACGTGACTAGACTTCAGTCGTAGGTAATCAAACATGTTTGATTTTTAAGCCCGATTTTGGACGCACGGGAGAAACGTGGGTGATTTTACCCCAAATGTGAATGACAGAGAGATATAAAGACAAAAAAACACCGCCACGCCTCCTTTTTTCACTTCTCTGTTAAACCAGCGGCACAAACAACTCATTTCATGGCCACAGCCCCACACATGAAACAGCACGACTTTATATCACCAAAAGTTCACGACAGCCACCCTTTCCAGCTACATTTCAACCACGAACAGAGTTTAGCGGCACTTACTGTGTTTGGAGACGAACTGTTTAGCTTCACCTCCCCGCTTTCTCCTCCGTCTCCTCCGTTATCTCCTCCATCCTGAGATTGACGCCTGTCTCCTTTTCTTATTAAATCCACTGAAATACGTCTTCTTCCTCTCGCCAACTTTTATCTCCATTTGACAGGCCAAGTTGAAGGCTTCGTAGTAGCGTTAGCCTAGCGCTGCGGTGTTGTGACATTGTTGACACCGTTGACCAATCGGTACCCGCACACGTTATCCCACGCTCACAAACACAGACCTATCTTTGCGGATTTGGGGTCAGTTTTCGAAGCCGTAGAGAGGACAGACAGTGTTATAAAACATCAGCTGTTTGTCAGAATCGTGTAGTGTGTTCGCTCTTACGATTCTCTGTCGCTAAGTGTGAACCCCAGACGTTCGAAAATCGCACTGAATCCAGTCGTGTAGTGTGGACCCCCCATTCTATATAAAATCGTTTACGACTGGAAAAGTCGTGTAGTGTGTACTGACCTTAATGTCAGAAAAACTTAAAGGGGGGGTATTATGCAAAATGGACTTTTTCAAGCTTTACATCATGTTATTAAGTCATTCCCTCATTAAAAACATGCCTGAAGTGTTGCCTTAGCACATTCACGTATTTTCGAGTAATCTGTAGAAACTCTGATGGCGGCCATTTTAGGGATAAAACGCCTGATTCCTTCAGGAAACGCCCTCGACCTCCAGGATACGCCTCAGACCTTTCGTCACCAGCCGAGTAACCAACCACTGCTCCTCAGCAGAACCCCCTCCCCGCAGTGTCTAGCCCTAAGATGTAAACAGAGTCATCATGGAGGAGGATTAGCTTCATGTGTTGTGAACCGGAGCCACAGCAGACTTTTACAAAGACACACATCAGTGTTTCTGTTACCGAAACACCCAGGATTAAAACCGGTGACAAGAACACTTATTTCAGTGTCTGGTTCTGCGCTGGGCCTTGATGATGCAGAGCCTCCGGAGAAAGCTAATGCTAAGCTAAACCTCGAGTCATCACGTGAAAACGAGAAATATCCACACATAAAGTCAATAAAACCACCACACACATAAAGAACCGTTTAACAATGATCACACACGGAGCCTGGCTTGTTGATTTGGAAGTTTATTGCTCACATTTCATCTACAATGGGTCATAGCCGAGTGGTTTTCTCCCGGAGCTAACAAGCTAGCCGCGATAAGCTAACGGGAAAATTCACTGAATACAAGCAGCATATTATGCATTGAAAACGTCACTAAACCAGGCAACTGCTTGAAGCAGCCTTTATGACGATCACACACGGAGCCTGGCTTGTTGATTTCGTAGTTTATTGCTCACATTTCATCTACAGTGAGTCGTAGCCGAGTGGTTTCTCCCGGAGCTAAGGCACTATTAGCCGCGACAAGCTAACAACCTTCACCTTCACAACATTCATTGAAAACAGGCAGCATATTATGCACAAATAACGTCAATAAAGCAGCAGCTACTCGAAGCAGCCTTTACGATGATCACACAATGAGCCTGGCTTTACACATTTGTGGTTTATTGCAGACTTTTCATCAACAATGAGCTGTAGTCGATTATAACAAGCTAACGGGGTAACTTCGAAAAACCATTGTCCACCTGCACAGATAATGTCCGTCTTTTGAATCGTATGGGCTCCTGCAGATCCTGGTGTCTTCCATGGGGGTATAGTTAGAGATCCATAGAGCATGGCAGATGCCTCCAAACAGCAGTTATTTTTCAGGCAAGAGCCCCTTCCAAGCGTCCGGTGTGGAAGGTTCGTCTCCAAATAATATCCTGTGTGGCCATTGTTCCCAAAGTGATAAACAGTAGCTCCTTTCCAACAATAAAAATTAAAATGCACCGATCGTAGTTTCAATACTGTGGAGACAAGCGGAGTGTTGTGATGCCACAGACAGCGTGTGGAGGGGGCGTGTCGGAAAGGGTCAGAGGTTCTTAAAGAGACAGGGGCCTATTTCAAGTCATTTGCTACGCCATTTTGAAAGAGCAATTTTATACAAGGCAGTTATTCTAATTTACTGCATTTACAGACCAACAGAAGGTTTGGTCATCATTGTAGTGTGCTATAGACTGGTGCTATGTGGCTGAAAAAAGCATAATACCCCCTCTTTAAGAATACAAGCATACCGGAGCATAACGTGAAGTCGTTGCTTGTGTTGAAAAACTACAAAACAAAGGCGCAACAACGTGACGCCCGTTCAGGGAGCTGCTCTGATTGGTCGGTAGGCTCCATATCGCTGCGTCACTTCCTTTGAAAGCGCGCAATGGAGCGTTGCCAGACCCTCTTCTGTAAAGAAGCGGGGTCTGGTTGGCGAGACTACCTCCAGAGTTATCTTGGGGCACTTGGGTGCATTTCTTACCAGTGCTCTCCTTGTTCGCTCTGATTTTTCTGATATACACGGACGACCGTGTCTTGGTAAGTTGGCAGTGGTGCTATACTCTTTCCATTTCCGAACGATGGATTGAACAGTGCTCCGGGAAATGTTCAAATCTTGGGAAATCTTTGAATAACTTAAGGCTGCTTTAAACTTCTCCACAGCTTTATCCCTGACCTCTCTGGTGCTCCTTGACCTTCATAATGTTGTTCAGTGACCAATACACTCCGACCATAGCTCTGAGGGCCTAAAAGAACAGATGTAATTATACTGAGAGTAGATTACACACAGGTGGCCTCTATTTAACCGTTAGGCCAAGGTGTGAACATTTTGCCGTCTTTAGGAATGTTTTAAAGGCAATTTAATGCACTCCGAAAATGTTGTATGAATACTTATGCAAGCCCCACTTTTCACTTTTCTATTTTTTGAAAAATAACGGAATCATGTATCATTTTGCTTTCACTTCACAGTTGTCTGTTACTTGTGTGTGAACGTTCAGTAAAAAAATCAAAATAAAATCTTTATGTTTAAGGTTGAAAACATGACAAAATGTGCAAAAGTTCAAGGTGTATGAATACTTTCTAGAGGCGCTGTACAAAAATGTTTTCAGCTGAGATTGGAATTACATCAGTGATGCCTTCATGACAGCTATTGTTAATAGCTGTAGCTTTGGCTCGGAGGAGTTAGGAAAAGCTAAGGAACATAACATATTACTTAAACAAAATATGGAAAGATATTAGTCGTTACAATTGAAGTCTTGCAACTCAAGATCCAAGTTCATTTAAATGCACTTGGATCCGCCCAAATATAATGCAAATCAAGTTGGACTCTTGTCAGGTACGTGTTGCTAACGGTGTCAAATAAATATATATATATTGTTTAAAGCTGTAACTAATAAATAATATATTACAATTCTAACCCATTAAGCTGTGGGTTTTATTATTTTCTGTCTCAGAGCTTAGATCTTGGTGTTTGGTCCCATTTGAGCCCCGCCCACTCTGAGTCTCTGTGATCTGATTGGCTCCAGAGTTACACTGTAGGTCAGACACCATGAGTGACAGTAACATGACGCTAAATACAGTGAGCTCTTTATTTCCAGTAAAAAGGCTGAGGCCTCATTGCTCTTCAGTCACAGACTGAGAAGTGAAGAAGGAAGTCATGGAGATTCTATCATTACACTTCTGCTGGATGTAACAATAAAAGACTGAAATTCAAGTATTTCTTCATTATAAGTGTGAACAATCCTGTATAATTAGTTAATTATTAATGACTTTCATTCTACAAAAACAAACCCTTGTCATTTGTATCTGCTGTAGAGTCATGTTTGTCCCAGTTCCTCTGAGTCGTGGTGCAGCAGGACAGATGTTACAGAAGAAGCTCATGAGGTTCAGTTCTTTAACACAGTTACTATAGTAACTATTTTTTCTTCAAAGTAGATCTACCACAGTTCTGTCCACATCTGTCATGGTCCACCATGACCCACTACGACTCAGAGGAACTGGGACAAACATGCACACATCAGATAATATATATGTAGATATTTTTTCAACCTTTATAAACATCAATTCTGTGATTAAAAATATAAAAAAAAGTCGAATTTGAATTTCATTTTTTTATTTACTACACACTTAAGTTTTACAATTCACGTTATTGCGGCTTCCAAACAAACCTTATAGCCGCGGAGAGGATATAAGGCTGGGTCCTGTGGCTCAGTTTTGTGACGCGCAAGGAGGCTATGGTGACAGATACGCTGAGATCCAGAGTTGCGTTTTAGTGCATTTATTGCATTTAAAAAAGGACAAAGCTATAACAGCGCATTAAATGAATATGACGAAATGATGCAAACCAGGAGGGATAAACGGACAAAAAATGACTTATGGAATGGGTGCGGTGCGGTCAACAAAAATTGTGGCTACCCAGACTAGACCTCTCTCATCCGGACCCCAGGTGAGTGCGCGTTTTTACACACACACACTTCCGCGTGCACACGCCCATGCCCACGTGAGTACCCCGCCTCAGAAGCACACACACACAAGCGCACCATGCACACACTCACACAGATGCGTCTCCTACACACCAGCCCCTAATTATTAGGTGACACATAATAATTCATATTTCACGACACATATAGGAGACATAAACATATCATAGGATTTCAAGTGTAACGCTTGATATTAAAGTTACAGTCCATAATTAGGCTAAATTAGTAAGTCGTCTTGATCAACTAGTCCATAGTCCAAAAAATCGTCTCAAAGTTCAAAAAATGTACAAGTCCAGAAAAAACAGAGTCTATGTAGAGGTCAGCAACGTCCTTATGCTGCCTCCTCTGCCTCCAGCAACAAACAGACCTTCGATATGGGTCTGTCAAGGCAACTGGTTTTAGTCTTAATCCGCACTTGTCTGACAAATCCTTTAGAGTCAGGAAAAGTCTGTATTACACGTCCCATAATCCAGGAACTACGAGGCGCAGTACTGTCCATGAGTAAAACTAGATCTCCTTCGACAAGATTCCTCTGAACTCCAGTCCATTTCTGTCGCTCCTGTAACAGAGGCAGGTACTCCTTCGTCCAGCGTTTCCAGAAAAGGTCAGAGATGTACTGAACTTGTCTCCATCTTCTTCGTGCATACAGATCTGCTGCTTGGAACTCTCCAGGTGGCAATGAAGGCTGGGATTTGAGCAGTAAGAGATGGTTTGGTGTCAGAGCTTCCAGGTCGTTGGGATCGGTGGAGGCTTTAGTGATGGGCCTGCTGTTAATAACAGCCTCAACTTCACAGAGAACGGTGTGAAGTCCCTCCTCATCCAAACGTTGCTCTTTGAGGGTGGCGTTCAGGACTTTCCTCACAGATCTGATCAGCCTTTCCCACACTCCTCCATGATGGGACCCAGCAGGGGGATTGAATGTCCACTTTATTCCCTTTTGGTAGTCTCGCCAACCAGACCCCGCTTCTTTACAGAAGAGGGTCTGGCAACGCTCCATTGCGCGCTTTCAAAGGAAGTGACGCAGCGATATGGAGCCTACCGACCAATCAGAGCAGCTCCCTGAACGGGCGTCACGTTGTTGCGCCTTTATTTTGTAGTTTTTCAACACAAGCAACGACTTCACGTTATGCTCCGGTATGCTTGTATTCTTAAGTTTTTCTGACATTAAGGTCAGCACACACTACACGACTTTTCCAGTCGTAAACGATTTTATATAGAATGGGGGGTCCACACTACACGACTGGATTCAGTGCGATTTTCGAACGTCTGGGGTTCACACTTAGCGACAGAGAATCGTAAGAGCGAACACACTACACGATTCTGACAAACAGCTGATGTTTTATAACACTGTCTGTCCTCTCTACGGCTTCGAAAACTGACCCCAAATCCGCAAAGATAGGTCTGTGTTTGTGAGCGTGGGATAACGTGTGCGGGTACCGATTGGTCAACGGTGTCAACAATGTCACAACACCGCAGCGCTAGGCTAACGCTACTACGAAGCCTTCAACTTGGCCTGTCAAATGGAGATAAAAGTTGGCGAGAGGAAGAAGACGTATTTCAGTGGATTTAATAAGAAAAGGAGACAGGCGTCAATCTCAGGATGGAGGAGATAACGGAGGAGACGGAGGAGAAAGCGGGGAGGTGAAGCTAAACAGTTCGTCTCCAAACACAGTAAGTGCCGCTAAACTCTGTTCGTGGTTGAAATGTAGCTGGAAAGGGTGGCTGTCGTGAACTTTTGGTGATATAAAGTCGTGCTGTTTCATGTGTGGGGCTGTGGCCATGAAATGAGTTGTTTGTGCCGCTGGTTTAACAGAGAAGTGAAAAAAGGAGGCGCGGCGGTGTTTTTCTGTCTTTATATCTCTCTGTCATTCACATTTGGGGTAAAATCACCCACGTTTCTCCCGTGCGTCCAAAATCGGGCTTAAAAATCAAACATGTTTGATTACCTACGACTGAAGTCTAGTCACGTCTTTCTACCGCCCACACTACACGATTTGAACAGTCCAGTCGTTACCCCCCCCCCCCAAAACTGCGGTAAAGTGGCCCGCCACTTCCAAACCCACGGTAAAGTGGCCCACACTTGAAAAGATGTTGCGCCTTTTGCCGGTTACTTACGGTAATAGCAGATTTCCTCGTCGTACAGCTTGCCTTTTCCGTGCAATTTCGCTATGAATAAAGTTGTGATCATCACTCTTTTGTAGCTAATGATGTGTGTTCATTAATTTAGGGAAATAGAGTTGCGCGCACGCGCGCGTTTGTTTGTTTGTGTGCGCGCGCGCGGTGGCTAAAACTTCATATTTCTACCACAGTAGTGGTCACGTGACGGCACGGACAGATGACCAGCGTGTATTGAGAATATAGGGAACTATTCATCTTCATTGTCTTTTATTCCCTACTTCATGCAGTTTTATTATCATTATTATTATTATTATTATTATTATTATTATTATTATTATTAAAAGATTATAAATATTATAATCATTTTGACAGGGCACCAAGGACGCTCCAAATGGAACAAAATTAAGGTTTTCAAAAATTCTTTAAAAAAAATCCTTGAGAGGTTTGCAACTAATTTCACTGCAGACATGGCCTCAGTGCTGCCCCTATCACCCTGCCAAAACAAAATCCACTTTTACTGTGGAAATCTGAAGAAAACTGAGGTTGAAAAAGGCCAAAATGGAACAAAATTAAGCTTTCCATAAAATGTTTAAAAAAAATCCTTGAGAGGTTTGCAACTAATTTCACTGCAGACATGACCTCAGTGCTGCCCCCTATCACCCTGCCAAAACAAAATCCACTTTTACTGTGGAAATCTGAAGAAAACTGAGGTTGAAAAAGGCCAAAATGGAACAAAATTAAGGTTTTCAAAAAATGTTTAAAAAAAATCCTTGAGAGGTTTGCAACTAATTTCACTGCAGACATGGCCTCAGTGCTGCCCTCTATCGCCCTGCCAAAACCAAGTCCACTTTTACTCTGGAAATCTGAAGAAAACTGAGGTTGAAAAAGGCCAAAATGGAACAAAATTAAGGTTTTCAAAAATTCTTTAAAAAAAATCCTTAAGAGGTTTGCAACTAATTTCACTGCAGACATGGCCTCAGTGCTGCCCCCTATCACCCTGCCAAAACAAAATCCACTTTTACTGTGGAAATCTGAAGAAAACTGAGGTTGAAAAGGCCAAAATGGAACAAATTTCAGGTTTTTAAAAATCCTTTAAAAAAAATCCTTAAGAGGTTTGCAACTAGTTTCACTGCAGCCATGGCCTCAGTGCTGCCCCCTATCACCCTGCCAAAACAAAATCCACTTTTACTGTGGAAATCTGAAGAAAACTGAGGTTGAAAAAGGCCAAAATGGAACAAAATTAAGGTTTTCAAAAAATGTTTAAAAAAAATCCTTGAGAGGTTTGCAACTAATTTCACTGCAGACATGACCTCAGTGCTGCCCCCTATCACCCTGCCAAAACAAAATCCACTTTTACTGTGGAAATCTGAAGAAAACTGAGGTTGAAAAAGGCCAAAATGGAACAAAATTAAGGTTTTCAAAAAATGTTTAAAAAAAATCCTTGAGAGGTTTGCAACTAATTTCACTGCAGACATGGCCTCAGTGCTGCCCTCTATCGCCCTGCCAAAACCAAGTCCACTTTTACTGTGGAAATCTGAAGAAAACTGAGGTTGAAAAAGGCCAAAATGGAACAAAATTAAGGTTTTCAAAAATTCTTTAAAAAAAATCCTTAAGAGGTTTGCAACTAATTTCACTGCAGCCATGACCTCAGTGCTGCCCTCTATTGCCCTGCCAAAAAAAATCCACTTTTACTGTGGAAATCTGAAGAAAAGCAAATTAATCTAAATACTCCCACATTATCCCACTCCTACCCTCCCTCCACTGGCTCCCAGTCCATCCATCCATTTTCTTCCACTTTTCCGTTTCCAGGTCGTGATCACATTGCACCAGCCCCCTATGGCCTCCTGCAGGAATGGGTCCACGGAAGGACGGCCTCATGATTCAAACCGGCCTGTTGGTCTCTCATAAGGGGCTCCCAGTCCGCTTTTGTGTTTTTTTTAAAAATTTGGACATTTGTTTTTGAGACGTCGCCCAGCATGGCGCAGCCGGGGCCCCACCCTGGAGCCAGACCTGGGGTTGGGGTCCGAACGCGAGCGTCTGGTGGCCGAGCCTCTGCCCACGGGGCCCAGCCCGGGCACAGCCCCAAGGGACGACATGGGCCCGCCCTCCTGTGGACCCACCACCCACAGAGGGATCCGTAGGTTTCGGGTGCAGAGAGGACTGCGTGGCAGTCAGAGGCAGGTGCCTCGACGACCTGGTCCGCCTGCGCAGCTTCTGGCGTTCGGGACATGGAACGTCACTTCACTCCTGGAGAGAGGCTGGACTCTCCATTTTTCTGGTTGCCCGCAGGGAGAGGCGGCGGGCTGGGGTGGGTTTGCGCATAGCCCCCCAGCTCAGCCGTCACGTGTTGGAGTTCACCCCGGTGAACGAGAGGGTCGCATCCCTAGGCCTTCGGGTTGGGGACAGGTCTCTCACCGGTGTCTCGGCCTACGGGCCCAACATCGGTGCAGAGTACCCGGCCTTCTTGGAGTCCCTGGGAGGAGTACGAGATGGTGCTCCGACTGGGGACTCCATTGTTCTACTGGGGGACTTCAACGTCCACGTGGGTAACGACAGTGAGACCTGGATGGGAGTGATTGGGAGGAACGGCCTCCCCGATCTGAACCCGAGTGGTGTTCTCTTCCGCTGGCGGGGGAGGAAGCCCGTCAGACCTGGCAGGCCCAAACGTGTTGTGAGGGTCTGCTGGGAACGCCTGGCGGATCCCTCTGTCAGTGGGGTCTTCAACTCTCACCCAGATTCCGAAGGAGGCTGGGGACATGGAGTCCGAGTGGACCATGTTCTCCTCCTCCTTTGTCGATGCGGCTGCTCGTAGATGTGGCCGTAATGTCTCTGGTGCCTGTCGTGGCGGCAATCCCCGAACCTGGTGGTGGCGCCCGGAAGTAAGTCCTACCTGGCCTTGTTGGCTTGTGGGACTCCGGAGGCAGCTGAGAGGTACCGGCAGGCCAAGCGTGCTGCAGCTCGGGCGGTTCGGGGAGGCCATGGAGGAGGACTATCGGTCGGCCTCGAAGAGATTCTGGCAAACCATCCGGTGCCTCAGGAGGGGGAAGCAGTGCTTCACCAACACTGTTTACAGTACGGGTGGGTGGCTGCTGCCCTCGACTGGGGATGTCGTGGGGCGGGGGTAGGAGTACTTTGAGGATCTCCTCAATCCCACCGTCACGTCTTCCGATGAGGAAGCAGAGGCTGGGGACTCGGAGGTGGGGTCGCCCATCACCCAAGCTGAAGTCACCGGGGTGGTGAGAAAGCTCCTCGGTGGCTCCGGGGGTGGATGAGATGGAGAGATGACCTTAAGTCTCTGGATGTTGTAGGACTGTCTTGGCTGACACGTCTCTGCAGCATCGCGTGGCGGTCGGGGACAGTGCCCCTGGATTGGCAGACCGGGGTGGTGGTCCCTCTCTTTAAAAAGGGGGATCGGAGGGTGTGCTCCAAATACAGAGGGATCACACTCCTCAGCCTCCCCGGTAAGGTCTACTCCAGGGTGCTGGAGAGGAGGATCCGGCCGATAGTTGAACCTTGGATCCAGGAGGAACAATGCGGTTTTCGTCCTGGTCGTGGCACACTGGACCAGCTCTATACCCTTCATCGAGTGCTCGAGGGTTCGTGGGAGTACGACCAACCAATCCACATGTGTTTTGTGGATCTGGAGAAAGCGTTCGACCGTGTCCCTCGTGATGCCCTGTGGGGGGTGCTCCGGGAGTATGGGGTCCGGGGCCCTCTGCTAAGGGCTGTCCGTTCCCTGTATGACCGCAGCAGGAGCTTGGTTCGTATTGCCGGCAGTAAGTCAGACCTGTTCCCGGTGCGTGTTGGTCTCCGCCAGGGCTGCCCTTTGTCACCGATTATGTTCACTACCTTTATTGACAGAATTTCAAGGCGCAGCCAGGGCCCGGAGGGTGTCCGGTTTGGGAACCTCAGGATCTCATCTCTGCTGTTTGCAGACGATGATGTTCTGATGGCTTCAACAAATCAGGACCTTCAGCTGCCCTGGGGCGGTTTGCAGCTGAGTGTGTAGCGGCCGGGATGAGGATCAGCACCTCCAAATCTGAGGCCATGGTTCTCCACCAGAAAAAGCGGAGGAGCTCGGAGTAGAGTCGCTGCTCCTTCACGTCGAAAGAAGCCAGCTGAGGTGGCTAGGGCATCTGTTCCGGATGCCTCCTGGCCGCCTCCCGCGGGAGGTGTTCCAGGCATGTCTTATTAGGACAAGGCCTCGTGGAAGGCCTAGGGCACGCTGGCGGGACTATGTCTCCAAGCTGGCCTGGTGTCGCCTCGGGGTCAGAACAGCTGGAGGAGGTGTGTGTGGATCGCGACTTCTGGGCATCTCTGCTGAGACTGCTGCCCCCGCGACCCGCCCCCCCCCGGACAAAGCGGAAGAAAATGGATGGATGGCATTTGGTTTTTAAGTCTCTTCATGGACATGCTCCTCACCATCTGTCTTAGTTTCTGGACGTCTACCATCCAAGCAGAGCTCCTCATATGGTATTCGATGTCCCCAAGTATATAAGCAGTAGGGGGATTGTGCTTTTAGTGTGGCAGTACCAAAACTGTGAACCTCACTCCCAGTCAAACTGTGAGTCATCACTGACTTGCTGTTGTTTAAGTGTAGACTAAAGGCCTTTTGTGGCAATTATGACCATGTTTGAACTCCATGTTTTGAACTTGATAGGGGCCAGCACTGAGGCCATGACTGCAGTGAAAGATCTTGCACAGCTTCTTTTAATATTTTTTAATATGATGCCAAATTTGTCATTTTATGTCCATTATGACCATGTTTGAACTTAATTTACTCCCAATTTCTGCAGTAAAAGTGGCTGGTCTGTTGCAGGTGGGTAGGGGGCAGCACTGAGGCCATGGCTGCAGTGAAACTAGTTGCAAACCTCTCAAGGATTTCTTTTAAACATTTTTTGAAAAACTGTTTTTTTTTTCCATTTTGGCCTTTTTCAACCTGTTTTCTTAAAATTCCACAGTAAAAGTGGATTTTGTTTTTACAGGGCGATAGGGGGCAGCACTGAGTTGCATGTCTGCAGTGAAATTAGTTGCAAACCTCTTAAGGATTTTTTTAAAGCATTTTTGAAAACCTGAAATTTGTTCCATTTTGGCCTTTTTCAACCTCAGTTTTCTTCAGATTTCCACAGTAAAAGTGGACTTGGTTTTGGCAGGGCGATAGAGGGCAGCACTGAGGCCATGGCTGCAGTGAAACTAGTTGCAAACCTCTCAAGGATTTTTTTTAAACATTTTTTGAAAAACTGAATTTTATTCCATTTTGGCCTTTTTTAACCTAAGTTTTCTTCAAATTTCCACAGTAAAAGTGGACTTGGTTTTGGCAGGGAGATAGGGGACAGCACTGAGGCCATGTCTGCAGTGAAATTAGTTGCAAACCTCTTAAGGATATTTTTTAAACATTTTTTGAAAAACTGAATTTTGTTCCATTTTGGCCAATTTCAACCTCAGTTTTCTTCAGATTTCCACAATAAAAGTGGATTTTGTTTTGGCAGGGAGATAGGGGGCAGCACTGAGGCCATGTCTGCAGTGAAATTAGTTGCAAACCTCTTAAGGATTTTTTTTAAAGCATTTTTGAAAACCTGAAATTTGTTCCATTTTGGCCTTTTTCAACCTCAGTTTTCTTCAGATTTCCACAGTAAAAGTGGACTTGGTTTAGGCAGGGTGATAGGGGGCAGCACTGAGGCCATGTCTGCAGTGAAATTAGTTGCAAACCTCTCAAGGATTTTTTTTAAACATTTTTTGAAAAACTGAATTTTGTTCCATTTTGGCCTTTTTCAACCTCAGTTTTCTTCAGATTTCCACAGTAAAAGTGGACTTGGTTTTGGCAGGGTGACAGAGGGCAGCACTGAGGCCATGGCTGCAGTGAAATTAGTTGCAAACCTCTTAAGGATATTTTTTAAACATTTTTTGAAAAACTGAATTTTGTTCCATTTTGGCCAATTTCAACCTTAGTTTTCTTCAGATTTCCACAGTAAAAGTGGATTTTGTTTTGGCAGGGTGATAGAGGGCAGCACTGAGGCCATGTCTGCAGTGAAATTAGTTGCAAACCTCTCAAGGATTTTTTTTAAACATTTTTTGAAAACCTTAATTTTGTTCCATTTTGGCCTTTTTCAACCTCAGTTTTCTTCAGATTTCCACAGTAAAAGTGGATTTTGTTTTGGCAGGGAGATAGGGGGCAGCACTGAGGCCATGTCTGCAGTGAAATTAGTTGCAAACCTCTTAAGTTTTTTTTATTTTTATATATTTTTAAAAAAATGTTTTTTTTCCATTTTGGCCTTTTTCAACCTCAGTTTTCTTCAGATTTCCACAGTAAAGGTGGACTTGGTTTTGGCAGGGCAATAGAGGGCAGCACTGAGGCCATGTCTGCAGTGAAATTAGTTGCAAACCTCTCAAGGATTTTTTTTAAACATTTTTTGAAAAACTGAATTTTGTTCCATTTTGGCCTTTTTCAACCTCAGTTTTCTTCAGATTTCCACAGTAAAAGTGGACTTGGTTTTGGCAGGGTGATAGGGGGCAGCACTGAGGCCATGGCTGCAGTGAAACTAGTTGCAAACCTCTCAAGGATTTTTTTTAAACATTTTTTGAAAAACTGAATTTTATTCCATTTTGGCCTTTTTTAACCTAAGTTTTCTTCAAATTTCCACAGTAAAAGTGGACTTGGTTTTGGCAGGGAGATAGGGGGCAGCACTGAGGCCATGTCTGCAGTGAAATTAGTTGCAAACCTCTTAAGGATATTTTTTAAACATTTTTTGAAAAACTGAATTTTGTTCCATTTTGGCCAATTTCAACCTCAGTTTTCTTCAGATTTCCACAGTAAAAGTGGACTTTGTTTCAACAGGGTGATAGAGGGCAGCACTGAGGCCATGTCTGCAGTGAAATTAGTTGCAAACCTCTTAAGTTTTTTTTTATTTTTATATATTTTTAAAAAAATGATTTTTTTCCATTTTGGCCTTTTTCAACCTCAGTTTTCTTCAGATTTCCACAGTAAAGGTGGATTTTGTTTTGGCAGGGCAATAGAGGGCAGCACTGAGGCCATGTCTGCAGTGAAATTAGTTGCAAACCTCTCAAGGATTTTTTTTAAACATTTTTTGAAAAACTGAATTTTGTTCCATTTTGGCCTTTTTCAACCTCAGTTTTCTTCAAATTTCCACAGTAAAAGTGGACTTGGTTTTGGCAGGGAGATAGAGGGCAGCACTGAGGCCATGGCTGCAGTGAAACTAGTTGCAAACCTCTCAAGGATTTTTTTAAAACATTTTTTGAAAAACTGAATTTTATTCCATTTTGGCCTTTTTTAACCTAAGTTTTCTTCAAATTTCCACAGTACAAGTGGACTTGGTTTTGGCAGGGAGATAGGGGGCAGCACTGAGGCCATGTCTGCAGTGAAATTAGTTGCAAACCTCTTAAGGATATTTTTTAAACATTTTTTGAAAAACTGAATTTTGTTCCATTTTGGCCAATTTCAACCTCAGTTTTCTTCAGATTTC
The DNA here is from genome assembly GCF_951799975.1 of Gobius niger. Taxonomy (NCBI): domain Eukaryota; kingdom Metazoa; phylum Chordata; class Actinopteri; order Gobiiformes; family Gobiidae; genus Gobius; species Gobius niger. The sequence continues at coordinate 4,777,931 of NC_136860.1, read as the reverse complement.
CACAGTAAAAGTGGATTTTGTTTTGGCAGGGCGATAGAGGGCAGCACTGAGGTCATGTCTGCAGTGAAACTGGTTGCAAACCTCTTAAGGTTTTTTTTAAAGAATTTTTGAAAACCTGAATTTTGTTCCATTTGGAGCGTCCTTGGTGCCATGTCAAAATGATTATAATATTTATAATCTTTTAATAATAATAATAATAATAATAATAATAATAATAATAATAATGATAATAAAACTGCATGAAGTAGGGAATAAAAGACAATGAAGATGAATAGTTCCCTATATTCTCAATACACGCTGGTCATCAGAGTTGCGCGCGTGCGCGCAACTCTATTTCCCTAAATTAATGAACACACATCATTAGCTACAAAAGAGTGATGATCACAACTTTATTCATAGCGAAATTGCACGGAAAAGGCAAGCTGTACGACGAGGAAATCTGCTATTACCGTAAGTAACCGGCAAAAGGCGCAACATCTTTTCAAGTGTGGGCCACTTTACCGTGGGTTTGGAAGTGGCGGGCCACTTTACCGCAGTCCCCCAAACAACACGACCCGACTCTGTGTGACTGCCTTCGACTAGACGCGACTCGAGAAGAGCGAAATCGGGCATAAAAGTCGTGTAGTGTGTGCTGACAGAAGTCATTTACTGAACTCTGTGTGGCAGGGAGCGCCATTATTAATGTCCGAATGACTACAACTTTCTTGTGACTGTTTCTGTCGTCACATCCGCTATGTTCTCATTGGCTGCTATGCGCTTCGGTTGTCCCACATTAGTCCCGCCTCAAGCAGTAGCTTTTCTACGACAGGGTCGCCAGACTAGTCTCCTGTTTATTAATTAATAAACATCGGAGATTAGTCTGGATGCCAGGCTACTCTGGAGGAGCTGTGAAGTCCTGCCGCTGAGCTGGGGGAATCTGTACATGGGACAACTATAAGTCGTACTCTTCACAAATCTGGCCTTCTTGGACGAGTGGCAAGAAGAAAGCCAATATTGAAAGGAAGCCATAAGAAATCCCGTTTGAAATTTGCTAGAAGTCACCTGGAGGACACAGCTACCATGTGGTCAGATGAGACAAAAATTGAACTTTTTGGCCCAAATGCAAAGCGTTATGTATGGAGCAAAACCTAACACTGCTCATCGTCCTGTGTGCACCATCCCCAGTGTCAAATATACGGGGGGGAGCATCATGCTGTGGGGCTGCTTTTCCTCAGCGGGGACTGGGGAGATTGTAAGAATAGTTGGGAAGATGAATGGAACCAAATACAGGGACATTTTGGAGGAAAACCTGCTGGAGTCAGCAAGAGAACTGAGGCTGGGGCGGAGATTCACCTTCCAGCAGGACAATGACCCTAAACACAAAGCTAAATCTACAATGGAATGGATTAAAAACAAACATATTAATGTGTTAGAATGGCCCAGTCAAAGTCCTGACCTAAATCCTATTGAAAATCTGTGGAAAGAATTGAAAACTGCTGTTCACAAACGCTCTCCTTCAAATTTGACACAGCTGGAGTTGTTTTTTAAAGAGGAGTGGGCTAAAATTTCAGTTTCTAGATGTGCAAATCTTGTACAGTCATACCCCAAAAGACTTGCTGCTGTTATTGCAGCAAAAGGGGGTTCCACAAAGTATTAATTCATGCTGTATGAATACTTATGCAAGCCTCACTTTTCGGTTTTCTATTTTTGGAAAAATAACAGAATCATGTATCATTTTGCTTTCATTTCGCAGCTGTCTGTTACTTGTGTGTGAACGTTCAGTAAAAAAATCAAAATAAAATCTTTATGTTTAGGGTTGTAAACATGACAAAATGTGCAAAAGTTCAAGGTGTATGAATACTTTCGAGAGGCACTGTAACGCCCCCAACACTGCGGAAACGTGACAAAAATGCCTAAAAAAATGTTATAAAACACAGTTACAAAGTGACAAAAAAGTTACAGTTTTGCAGGTCTTAGCTTTCAAATGAGGCGTCACACTGGCCAAGCTCTCCATTCAAGAAGCCTTTAGATTTGGGTAAAGCCAGGGCTGCAGAAAATGCGCCTGGTTGAAGTGGGGGGTCAGAGGTTTAGTATCTAAGGCCAGATTTAAGCTGAGCTGCTTCTTCTCTTATTGTTTCCGTCTGTGAATGGATTGTTCCTTTATTTGTTTGTTTGTTTGTTTATTTGTCTGTGATCTAAACTAAACTTGTTTCTCCACAGACGTCCCCGAGTCAAAACCGGGGTCGTGTCCTCCTGACCCGTGTGGCGGGTGCATCTCAGACCGTGACTGTGGTCCAGACCAGAAATGCTGCTCCAATAACTGTATAAAGATGTGTCGTTACACATATGGAAGTAAGGCCACACATTCAGGCTTTATCATTGAGAATAGCTTCATTACCTTTATTAGTGTTTACGGAGTCAGATTTCCCTCTTTGAATAAATATTGTCCTAATTTATAGTTTTGCTGTGTCACAGTGATTCAAACATGAAAACAAGAGTCAGTCTGTCATGGGAGACAAAAGTCTATGAGGTTTTCTCTGCGTGGAGTGAAACTAATTCTATCGGGTCATTTGGGATTTTTGTTTGTTTTTTGTTAATTAGCACAAAGAGCCTCCAACAAACATTCACTTTAAGTTTATTCCATCAACACATCCTCAGACGGCACCACTTAAGGGTTATGTGATACACCATTCACAGCCAACCGATTAATCGATTAATCGTAAAAAAAAAAAAAAAATCGATTATAAAATAATCGATTATAAAATAATCGTTAGTTGCAGCATATGGTTAATACCAAATCTCTCCCATTCATTCTCAATGGTAAATATGGATGCAGCACACTTTTTGACCACCAGCGTCAAATTGGGGGCGCTGTTTCACTGCTTTCGCAAAGTTAAAGGGATATTTCAGGATTTTTGACATAGGGCCTCATTTCCTAGTTATCCAGATTGTTGTTGATTTCTGGAGATGTTTTTTTTTTGTAATTCATGCAGTTCTTATATTTGAAGAGTTTCGTGGCGCTAGGCTAATGCTAGGCTAGTGCACCTGTGCACCTGAGGCAAATCACTTATAACTCCAGACTAACCATATAAATGTCTGTGTCGATATAATAATTTTTGGAATATAGCTGACCTTGCATCACATGAATGATCACATTTTGAGGGACTATTTTCTAGCAGATCACTCCGCCGCCGCGCAGCTTATACAACCACGACGCTGATGCTGCTCAAATATAAAGTATTTTAAATGCAAAATGGTTGAAATTATTCTATGGACACAGACATTTATATATGGTTAGTCTGGTGTTATAAGTGATTTGCCTCAGGTGCTCTGTGGAGCGGGTCAGACTGTTTTTAATGCAGGCTAGCTGATATTGCACTAGCCTAGCGCTACAAAAATCTTCAAATATAAGAACTGCATGAAATACAAAAAAAATATCTCCAGAAATCAGCAACACTCTGGATAACTAGGAAATGAGGTCCTATGTCAAAAATCCTGAAATAACCCTTTAAGGCAACGCTGTTGTGGTGTCTCTGTATTAAACACAGAGCGTCGTAGCATCAACTTTCCCATTTTTCCAACTTTTATTGGAAAGGTCATTGACATCAACAAAGGTTCATGTTAAAAATAGACTCATAAAATAATTTATGCTGAACTGACACTTTAAAAATGATCAAATGTAGCATTTTTCTTTGA